>NW_027507758.1:294895862-295583362 GCF_037356315.1 Lithobates pipiens
GTAGTCCCAGGAAACAAGTACATATCTATACAGCTTAATGTAAATAAACATGCATATTCAGTACAAATGAAAACATAAGCAATATGCATTTATGGAAGCATGTACTTATGCAATTATGCATTTAGGCAAAATATGAAAGCGTGCGTCCCTGTAAACACGCATTCATGGAAACATGCATTTACGCAATAGGCTAGCATGCATTTATGAAATGTGTTTATGCAACATTACGCAACATGTATCTATGCAGACATGTATAAACATGCATCTTTATGCAACCATGTATCTTTATGTGACCATGTATAACCATGTATATTTAAGCAAACATGTACAAACGTGCATGTTTATGCAACCATGCATTTTTATGTGATCATGTATATTTATTCAAACATGTATAAACATGCATCTGTATGCAACCATGTATCTTCATGCAATCCTGTATAACCATGTATATTTATGCAAACATGAACATGCATACTTGTGCAACCATGCATCTTTATGCAAACATATATAACCATGTATATTTATGCGAATATGTACAAACATGCATCTTTAGCAACCGTGCGTTTCAGCTAGTTTGCAAGCATGCACCTGCTTAACTGCAGCTGGTCCCATACTAGTCATGCAGGATTTAGCCAAGCACATATGCATCCAATTTAGCCTCTATGCCATTTCAGAACAGTGAAAAAAATAAGCTTTTGCAGACCAAATGTACTGGAGATACAACTCCTTAAAATGCACCCATGCTCATGTTTCTCTAAACGTGTATATTAAAACATGTATATTTAAGCAACAAGTTTGCAAGCATGTATACTACACTGCACCTGCCTACCGAACACCACTTTAAAGTGAACTGCTAACCATCCAGGGATGTATCGACTTACAGTTGTACAGTCCCCCCGGATAAGCAGTAAATATAATCATGACTGGTCTGTCACACAGTTCTCCCATAGTAAGTACACTGTGTTAGTATCCATGGGCTGCTGCTATGTCTCTAGAGCCCCTGCTGAACCTTTTGCCACATGGCATCATGGCTGACACCTTCCACTTCCTGTCTATATAAAAATAGGCCGTACTGAGCAAGCCTGCACCCCCTAGTGGCTGGAGGAGAAACTGCTGCCCACATGACTAAGAAGTACATAGCATGATTAAAGCGGAGGTTCACACAAAAACTGAACCTCCGGTGTCACATTTGGCACCTTTCCGGGGGAAGGGGGTGCAGATAGACTGGAAGTGGGAGTCTACGACTCTCCACCCCTCCCCCCCCCCCGGTGGTAAACACACGGGTCCCCGAGACAGCAGGGACCATGCATAACTTGTGCATGCCCAATAGGGAACTGGGAAGCGAAGCCGCAAGACTTCAGTTCCTGATTCCCTTACTGAAGATGGCAGCGGCAACATCCGAGAGCCGAATGACAGATCGGCTTTGGGTGCTGACATCGCAGGTGCCCTGGACAGGTAAGTGTTCATATTTTAAAAGTCAGCAGCTGTAGTATTCGTAGCTGCTGATTTAAAAAAATAATAATTTGGCGGACCTCCGCTTTAAACAGAACACTGCTCCCAATGGCCACCAGAAGAACAGACAGTACGATATCTTTTTTTTTTCAAAAAAAGAAAGAAATGCAAACTTACCATTCCTGCTGCAGGACTCTGAACATAACAGGAGTCCGATCTTCACCCATCACGGCAAGCTATGTCATAAAAGACCTTCAGGGACTTGGTCCCCCTTAATCTGGAGACCACTCCCATGGACCTGTATAGCACCCTGCAGGAAAGTACCCTGGTCAGAACAAACACTGCACAGGGTTCCATTATGTAGGGTCCAGCGCTGTAGGGCTGCATTACAGGCAAACCTCGAGGAATCTTCTCTCCTTCCAATAAGGCTCAGGTATCATCCATCTTTGGCTGACAGCTTTTTCAAATGGATCCGACTGAAGTACATGATTTTTAATAGAACCGTCCAGACCTCCAAGAGCACATGTATCACATCAGTGGCCACCACCTTACAGACACAGGTGAAAATAACTGAGGTGCTTCCTGTGTAGGATGGGTTATATAGGGGATCACTTCCTGTTTGATTTACCAGTGTCCATTCACCTATAGGTGGTGTATAACCCAAGTAGTTATTATAATAACCAGCTCTGTGTCCTGTGATGTATGATAAAGAAAGGAGGTGGTGTTTCAGTGGAGAAGGGATCAATCTGGTTCTACAGTGCAGCAACGTGGGTAAACCACAGGAGCCTGTCATCTTAGATTCTAGCTCATAATTGGAATATCTGGAGGCTTGTGTTACCCCACTCTCAAAAGACAGGAGAGGTTGTAAAGCCATATGTTGGAAAGATTGGCTCCCCCTTCATGTTTAGGAAGGAAGAGCTTTTATAGGGAAATTTGAGGTCTACGACCCTGCCACAGAAAGGTGGATAGGGCTTTCTGTAGTTTCTGAAGATCTTTGTGCTTTAATAATAGAGGGATCATCTGAAGAGGGTAAAGGAGTTTAGGGAAGCTGACCATCTTTAATAGGGGACATCTGCCGTGGGGGCTGGTTTTAACTGAGCTGTGGATTTTTGCATAGCTATAAACAGGGATATATCTAGCTATGAACAAGGGGTGGGGAAAAATCTGCTCTGTACTGCATCACCCTTCAACATTCACCACGATACATTGGCCAATGTGCAACATAACAAGTAGGATTTTTAAGTAAAAAGGTAGCCAGCCATTTTTACATATATTTTTTATGTTCTGCTATATGAATGAGAACATCTAACAAATATATGGTAGGTACTATAATTGGGGGAAAGGGGGAAGTTGGGACTTTAAATGAGGCCATGGTCTGGTAAGGTCATGTGCCTCCATCCCTGTCAACATAAGGAGGAGGTAGCAAGGGGATGGGACTTTAAATGAAGCACGTGTTCACAAGTGAATAGAGTGGTGGGTATAAAATTATTTTATTATTCCATAAACACATATTTACATATGTTTAATAACCATATACATAGACATGCACATCTGCGTATTGACAATTTCTAAAACAGTGGTAACTAATAACATGATTAAACAATTAATCGCATGATGAGGTTTGAGGATTCCACCAAATTTCATGATTGGATATACATATATATACTACGATAGCCACTGCATGATCTATGATCTTTCTAATCCCTGCCATAATATATAAGGGTAAATGTGTATTGGCACAGTGATCTGATATACATGTAATTATATAGTACATGGCATCTGGTAGCTCAGCGCATTTCTCAACTTTTAATCGCTCTTCAGGAGCAAGCACATGTTGCATCAGAAAATGGAAAATATGTTGTCTAGGTAAGCTAACTTGTATCAGTAAAAGGGGAGGATAGGTCAACAAACACACTCCCCTTAAAAAAATCACAAGTATCTGTGCACTTGATGGCATGATGTCAGTGACTGTAGGACACCCGAGGGCATCGGTATCGGGAGCTGAGGTGGCATGTTAAGCGGTGGCAACCACCACAGGCAACAGCCCGGGCAGATCTGGGCACACAGAGCACTCCTGATGTAAATGTGGGAGGCATTGTGATCAGTAAATAAACCAAGGAACCTAATGTGAAAACTATGTGAGTAATTATGTGATGGCTAGTAAAACTAAATAAAGGTGGAGTGTGCATACATAAAAATAAAAACGAATGATAATGTGACTGGACAGGGGTGGAGGGGGAAAACCATTGTGAGAGGTTACCACCAGAACACCTGAAAACAAAGATGAGTGGGGGGAATGGGGGAGAGAGGAGTGACTGGAAGGATCGAATAGTTACCTGGTGCTGTAGGAGGGGGGAGAGACAGACCTCACCAAAGGGAGGCATGGAGTCAAGTGTACAAGAGGGCCCACAGTGATTTGCCTCAGCCAAAGTGTTCGCCCATATGTGTGCACCGCCACAGACCAGCCCCCAACATCACAGACACAAGCAGAGGTGCCAAAACCAGAGCGACAACTCACCCGATGTTCTGCACCATCACAACCTAACTCTATTCCTTGTGGAGATGGAGAACCCCGCCAGTGAAACAGCACCACAAGGGCGCCGGATATCCGGCGCGTAGGACGTGACGTTCATGCGCAGTGATGAAGCGTCCATCCACCGAGCATGGTGGAGGTGGGGAAGGGAAGAATGCCCACAGTGCACATCAAAACTCCCGATGAACTAGATGAAATATGAAATCTGGGCGACCTCACAGCCAAGAGGTACGCCACCGCGTGCTCAGTTAAAACATTGGAATATGCCTAAAAATTATGAAAAGGTAGTTGACCTATAATTGGATTAAATGCTAGATAACAAATGGTGGAAACTTAATAAAGATAAGCTGGGGAAAGCTATCATAAGACCGCTATTTCTAGGTGCAGGTTGGGTTATGGAGATACGACCAATTAAATGCTAACACGTGCTTCCGTTCCTAAATTAGTTACTGTAATTGGGGGAAAAAGGGGGAAGTTGGAACTTTAAACAAGGCCATGGTCTGGTAAGGTCATGTGCCTCCATTCCCGTCAATATAAGGAGAGAGCAAGGGGGTAGGAATATAAATGAAGCACGTGTTAGCAAATTGAATAGAGTTGTGGGTATAAAATTATTTATTATTCCATAAACACATTTTTCAGGTGTTCTGGTGGTAACTTCTCACCATGGTTTTCCACCTCCACCCCTGTCCAGTCACATTATCACTAGTTTTTATTTATGTACACTCCACCTTTATTATTTAGTTTTACTAACAATCACCTAATTACCGTTTTCACATTAGGTTACTTGGTTTCTTTACTGATCACAATACCTCCCACGTTTACACTAGCAGTGCTCTGTGCGCCCAGATCCACCCAGGTCCGTTGTCTGTGGTGGTTGCCGCCGTTGAACATGGCACCTCAGCTCCCGATACCGATGCCCTGGGTGGCCTACCGTCCCTTACATCGCACCATCAAGTGCACAGATACTTGTAAGAGATTTTTTAAAGGGGGAGTGTTTGTTGACTTATCCTCCCCTTTACTGATACAAGTTAGCTTACCTAGACAACATATTTTCCATTTTCAGATACAACACATGCTTTCTCCTGAAGAGCGACAAAAAGCCATGAAACTTGTGGAGATACCAGATGCCGTGTACTATATAATTACATGTACATCAGATCACTGTGCCAATACACATTTACCCTTCTGCACTGTGACAGGGATTAGAAGATCAAGCAGGGGCTATCGTACAATATATGTATATCCAATCATGAAATTTGGTGGAATCCTCAAACCTCATTGTGCGATTTTTTAATCATGTTATTATCAGTTTCCACTGTTTTAGAAATTGACAATACGCAGGTGCGCATTTCTATGTATATGGTTATTAAACGTATGTAAATGTGTTTATAGAATAATTTTATACCCACCACTCTATTCAACTGCCAACACATGCTTCAGATATAAGGTAGGTGTTATCCTGATTTGGCTGTAAAAGTCAAAATACACTTAAAAGATTAATTTGTATCTTGGTAATAAAAGTAGTAAGCTGTGAATGTTGCAATGATTTATATTTTGCTCTGTCATTATAAAAAGGGAAAAAAAAAAAGAGGAAATTAGTCTGAATGCCAACAATCTGTTTCAGAAACTGAGTTTGCTTTATGCCTTTACAAAGTAAAGACATGGTGTGGATTTGCAATCAGGACAGACTCTGTAGCACTGAACAGTATACCACCAGATAATTATCATATATCTTTGTAAATATGTTGAACAAATGGTTGATAATAGCGAAGTAATGGGCCTCCATACAAACGGACTCTACTAGGGGCACCAATGCATTCATTCAATGCTATATAACCAAGACCATTTTTTTTTACACCACACTACACCCACCACAAACTTTCTCCACTCAAGGTGTCCCTCTTTCCCAAGTTGTGAAATATGTGTAATGTTCCATCCAGGCCTTGAGATCTTTAACCCTTTGTTAGTACAGTGTGTGCACATCTAGTTTGCAACGAATGAGATATGCCAGCGCAGTTTGGATATGGTTAATTATGCCAAGCATAGCTCCCTAGCCTCCTTCCAAACATTACATAAAGAGGGTAAGCTAAGCAAGATTATTTAAGCAAGTTAAAAAGGTAACAAGCAATTTTTTTTTTACGGCATGCTATAAGAATGGGAACATGTAACAAATATAAGGTAGATATTATCCCAGTTTGGCTGCAAAAGTCAAAATAAACTTTTAAAAGGTCAGTTTGTATCCTGTTAATGAAAGTAGTAAGCTGTAAATGGTGCAATGTACATTTTGCTCTGTTGTAATAAAGGGCAAAAAAGAAGAAATTAGTCTGGATGCCAACAAACTGTTTCAGAAACTCAGTTCACTTTATGCCTTTACAAAACAAAGAAAACAGTAATCTGGAGTGGATTTGCAATCAGGGCAGACTCTAACAATGACCAGTTTGCCACCACATAATTATCACGCATCTTTGTAAATATGTTTAACAAATGGTTGCTAATAGTTAAGTAATGGGCCCCCATACAAACTGACCCTACTAGGGGCACTGATGCATCCATTACATTTTTACAATTTTACATAAAATGTAAAAATTTACAGTGTTGGCGAGTATGAATAATGGCTTACAGGCAAGGCATAGGTTTTTTAATAATTTTTACATAAACAAGTAAAACAAGATCATCTTAAAATGGAATTCCAGTCTGCCCTTGCTTAGTATGTTTACAAACTAATACTTTTGTATTACGCATTTTACGAATTGCTGACTGTCTAGATTAGAAACAACAGTGTAACCAAGACAATCAGCAATCTCTTTGCTGACAATGGTGTGGCTGCTCACAGGCACTTAAACTGTTGTCAGCTTTTGTGAAAACATTGAAGCATAGCTCCGAGTAGATGTGGCCCTGGTCCACCCAGCCCTGCCCATCTCCATCCCTGCCCCGCTAGCATTCTTTGTGAACGGCCGCTGGCTAGCTACGTCACTTCCAGAAATGACGTAGCTAGCCCCCGCAAGAGACAGGCCCAGAACCCAAAAGGAACAGAATAACCAGAGTGGAATAAGGTAAAGTGACAGGCATAATTTTAACTAATTTTTACTACAGCAGATCTTCTAAAATAGTGGACTAAGGTTGATTGGTGCTTTTTGATGGTAATGTATTTCCTTCACTTTAAGCTCCAAGTATTCTTATTCTTGTTTCATTGTATGATTTGGCATCACATAACAAACAAGGCAGCTATGTTTGCTCATGTTATATAGTAAGAGCCCTTCCACATTAAGCCGCGGGCCATGTCTACCGTAGTTTTAGCAGTGCTATTCGGCCACTAACGGTGAGCTTTTAACCTCCGCTAGTGGCCAAAGGAATGGTTAAATGCATCCGAAAAACACAGCTGCATTTGCAGGCGCTTCGGCATCGGTGTCCATTCATTTCAATGGACAGGGGCAGTTTACCCCGCTTCTCCACCATCCCAAAGACTTGCTTGCAGGACCTTTTTTCTAGCATCCTGCCAGCGCAGCACCCCAGTGTGAAAGCACTCGGGCTTTCACACTGGGAAGGCATGGGAGACGTTTTTCAGTCGCTTTACAGGTGCTATTTTTAGCGCTATAGTACCTGAAAAACTCCTCCAGTGTGAAAAGGGTCTTATTGTTATTTCTATGGGTTTGTTTTAGAACTTCTCACAATATAAGTCTATGAGCTAGCAGACTCATTTAAAACAATGCACTCTCCGACTCATCCAAGCAGAAGTAAAGTGAAGGTAGTGGCAAGTCTGGAAACCTTTACGAGAACAGTTTTACCTGCCAAAGGGTTTGTATTTCTGTCCATCCAGGCATACTATGTAACACATGAGGGGGGACCTGATCTCTCTCTTCTGCAGTTTTACTACAAGTCCCCTCTCCACCTCCAACCTATGACTGGACTGGACAGTGAAAGAAGAACCACACTTATAAGCTCATGTTCATCACTTTGTTCTCTTATCCTATCAGCATGCTCCTTGTGCTGCAGCTCACCTGTCTCTCCCCTTCCCAACAAATTGCATTTAAAAATACATTTAATTACTACAGAGCTGAATTAATTTGTCTTTTTTTTGCCTGGAGTTCAGCTTTAATACAAAATGAAATATATGGAATGTACAATATCCATGTAAAATATTTCCCTTTAATGTCACTCTTATATTTGTTGCAACATGCATTTACAAATATGAGAAATTGCTGAGGTGCTACATTTTTAGTAGAAGCCAAAACTATTCCCCAGGCTTAGGCCTCATTCACATGGACACAGACTCGTCGTCTGTGAAAGGCCATGTGTTTGGGAAGCTTGGGCCACCAGGTGCTGGTTGCAGGCAGCCCATGTAAATATATAGGAGGTATGGTCACACAAACACAGCAGATCATCCTAATTTGATAAGTGTGGTGGTGCGCAGCCTTAAATACATACTGTCGGCCTACGAGCAGCATATGGCATCTCAAGCCACAAACATACGGCCCATTCACAACCTGTGGGCCTTAGTGTCCGTGTAAATGGGGCCTAACCTTTATTCGGAAATGCAAAAATGGTTTAATGTCGAATAAGGGTAAAGTTTACAGTTAAAACACTTTGCAAGCTCTACTAAAAAAACACGTGACAAATGATAATGTTGAGATATGTTAAAAACTGCTGACCTAGTCTAGCAAGCAAAATAAGGAAGAATAAAAGCAGGCGTTGCATTAAAAGAGGAATAAATTATCTCACCCAACAGGTCATCATTTTGGAAAAGACGATCATTGTTTTCGCTTCTGCTTATTTTGAATATAAGCTTGCAGATGTTCAAGAGGTTCTTGCCACTCACTTTCAGCTGAAGATGAAGGAACAAACGTGCATATTGTGCAAGTCAAATCAATGAAAAGGCTTTTATATGTGCAGAGTTCTTTATCATGGCAGAGCAAACAGCTATAATGGCATATAGGGTTTGGTCACCACAGCAAGCACATTTAATCTTTTATTGTGTTTGAGTAATCATCACAATTTAAGATAATTTTACGGGTCAGCTGGTATAGGTTTCTGCAATGGATATACTCATGAATCTGATAACTTACATGTGAACGATATTTAAGGGTACCTAAATCAAACATTCCTGTGTATGCACAGAAAATCCTATTCTTTCCTATAAAGAAGATGTTCAATGGGATAAATAATTTTCAGCATATGTGCATAAGAACAAAAAGGCCTGAATGGGAGAGTTTGAGCAGCTGCTGCATGGCTGCACAGGACGGATATCTCATTAGTACAGACAAATGTAAGGTTTTAGGGGGCGTGCTGGGGTGAGTAAATTAAAAAATAATGGGCAGCCCCGTGGCTATGTGGTTAGAGTGGTTAGCACTTCCATCTAGCAGCACTAGGGTCACTGGATCAAACCCCAACCACGGCATTGCCTGCCTGGAAATTGCATGTTTTACCTGTGCCTGTAATGGGTTTTCACCCCACACTCCAAAGACATGCTGGTAGGTTATTTGGCTCCTCTCTTAATTGGTCCTAATATGTGTATGAATGCGAGTTAGGGACCTTAGCTTGTAATTTCTTTTAGGCAGGGACTAATGTGAATGTAGAATATAGATGTAAAAGCACTGCGTGTTATGCAAGTACCTGTAGTAAATAAATACCTGTAGAAAAATGCAGGGCAGTCTTTTATTCCTACTTCGTGTAAAAAAGTACAGCTAACCTTTAAGCTGTCCTGGACTTGGGGCATAGTAGATACTCCCTATGAAACTTCAAATGGGGTTTAATATCCCCTGTTCCTTATCCCATGCCACTACTCCTCACCGATATTACCTGTTCAGTATAACGGGAGCGGCTGCAGCAGCTCCTGTATAAATGTACCCTAGTGTTGCGGTGTGCAAGGTTTCTTTGGGTGCAGCATATCTTATTAAGGTGCATTCGAACTGCAAACAAAAGTGAAATGCAGCCTTGCCTTATAAAACACAGCATTTTCCATTTGAACGTGGCTGCATGCAAATAGAAAACAAGTTTAACTAGAATGCCCATCAATATGAAATCTTACTCTGTCTCCTTTATTGGGGTGACTTAGGATCTTCATATGTTAAAAAAATTATATACAGTTGTGCTCATAAGTTTACATACCCTGGCAGAATTTATGATTTCTTGGCTATTTTTCAGAGAATATGAATGAGAACACAAAAACTTTTCTTTCACTCATGGTTAGTATTTGGCTGAAGCCATTTATTATCAATCAACTGTGTTTACTCTTTAAATAATGGCAACAGAAACTACCCAAATTACCCTGATCAAAAGCTTACATACCCTGGTGATTTTGGCCTGATAACATGCACACAAGTTGACACAAAGGGGTTTGAATGGCTATTAAAAGGTAACCATCCTCATAGGTTTGCTTGTAATTAGAGTGTGTGTGTGTATATATAAAAGGTCAATGAGTTTCTGGACTCCTGACAGACCCTTGCATCTTTCATCCAGTGCTGAACTGATGTTTCTGGATTCTGAGTCATGGGGAAAGCAAAAGAATTGTCAAAGGATCTGTGGGAAAAGGTAGCTGAACTATATAAAAACAGGAAAGGGATATAAAAAGATATCCAAGGAATTAAGAATGCCAATCAGCAGTGTTCAAACTCTAATCAAGAAATGGAAAATGGGGTTCTATTGAAACCAAACCACGGTCAGACAGACCAACTAAGATTTCTGCCAAAACTGCAAGGAAAATTTTTCAGGATGCAAAGAAAAACCCACCAATAACTTCAAATACAGGACAAATACAGGACTCTCTGAAAATATGCGTTGTGGCTGTTTCAAGATGCACAATAAGGAGGCACTTGAAGAAAGATGGGTTGTATGGTTGAGTCGACAGAAGAAAGCCATTGCTACGCAAATGCCACAAAAGTATCCCACTTACAATATGCCAAACAGCACAGAGACAAGCCTCAAACCTTCTGGCACAAAGTCATTTGGAGTGATGAGACCATAAGTGAGCTCTTTGGCAACAACCAGAAACCAGTCTCAGCTATGAGTAAGCGCTAATTTCAGCGTGAAACGCGTCAGCATTCCCTGTTCTACATTCCCTCTGCTGCTGTAATTCGTATGATGTGAAGGTTTTTTTGGTGGAAATAATAAAGGCACAACTTATTTTACCTGATCCGGAGTACGGCTATCCAGAGTTTTTTCGGTTCCTTCATTCAGAAACCAGTCAACAAGGCCTATGATGAAAGGTAAACCATTCCTACTGTGAAACACGGAGGTGGATAGCTGATGTTGTGGGGATGTGTGAGTTACAAAGGCACAGGAAATTTGGTCAAAATTGATGGCAAGATAAATGCAGTATGTTATCAAAAAATACTGGAGGAGCATTTGCATTAATCAGCCAGGAAGCTGCATGTGGGACGTAATTGGACATTCCAACATGACAATGATCCAAAACACAAGGCCAAGTCGACCTGTCATTGGCTACAGCAGAATAAAGTGTAGGCTTTGGAGTGGCCATCTCAGTCTCCTGACCTCAATATCATTGAGCCCCTCTGGGGAGATCTCAAATGTGCAGTTCATGAAAGACAGCCCAAGAATTTACAGGAAATTGAGGCTTTTTGAAAAGAAGAATGGGCAGCCTTACTATCTGAAAAGATAAATAGCCTCATCCAAAAATACGACAAAATACTTCAAGATGTCATTGATGGTAAACTGGGGTATGTAAACTTTTGATCAGGGTAATTTGGGTAGTTTCTGTTGTGATTATGATTTAAAACGAGTAAACACAGTTCATTGTCCCAGGTGTGGGGGGACGGGAAACTTAATACATATGCTCTGGAAGTGCCCCAAATTATTTCGATATTGGAAAGGAGTAGTAGAAACACTGAGCGGGGTCTTTGGGACCGCGATAGAATTAAATGCTGTGGTGTGTATCTTAGGATATAGAAATGAGAAAGCAGAGAGAAAGGGAGTAACTATTGTAATTCTAAGATGCCTATTCCAAGCCAGAAGGATGATCGCTAGAAGATGGCAATCAAACCTAGCCCCCACAGTAGAAGATTGGGTGAGAGCTGTAAACGAATATCTATGTAAAGAGAGAGCAGTATATGCAAAACGGAATAACCTAAAAGAGTTTGATAGAAATTGGCGAAATTGGATAGAGGAGATGCATACCCCGGTATAAACCATAATAACAAAAGGAAGAGGATAGGGGGGGGGGGGGAGGTGGGAGGGAGAAGGGAAGAGAGGGATAAGGGTATTGGAATCACTCTAAGAAACTGGGTATAAGGGGAAAGGGGAAAAGAAAGGAAGAGAAAAACACGGAAGGGTAAAAGTATAAACATAACACGGGGGGGGGGGGGATGAAAAAAGTGGAAAAACAGATGAAGAGGGAAGATGGGGAGTTATGGTATTGTTTAGATATTGTTTTTATTTTGTCTTTTTTGGAGTATGGATGCATATACCCAGCTCCCCCCTTCCTTAAATCTCAGACTCTTGAATGGAAGGAATTTGTACTGGAATGTTGGTAATTCTATGTTATTTTTAAAATGACTTAAAAGATGTCTGTGTAATGTGTAAAATTTAATAAAGATTAATTATAAAAAAAAAAAAAAAACACAGTTCATTGATAATAAATGGCTTCAGCCAAACACTAACCATGAGTGAAAGAAACGTTTTTGTGTTATTCATATTCTCTGAAAAATAGCCAAGCAATCAAATTCTGCCAGGGTATATATATTTAATTATATAGTGGGATTCCAGCTGTGAATAATGAGGGAAGATGGTAGCAGGTAAGTGGCCATGGAAATGCTGCTGGTCTAACTTCTCTCTGGGAAGAACCCCATGCTGGGTTTTCCAACCTTTCCATTTAATGTTCTGACAATAACAAGGGAGCTTGGCCACTTCACAGACATGAGATAATCAATTGAACCAAAAACAGGGAATTTTTAACTTTTCCATTTAGACTGCCATCAAGGGAAGAACTTTATCTATGGCTCTCTACAATTACCTCCTGACAACTAGGTTAGAAAGACCCACTGTCAAATCCACCCACCGCCCTTTAAAACAAAAGTACAAAGTTTGACTTTTAAAGGCTACTTTGTATTCCTAAAAAGCTTACCACTAAAATTAGCTTGGCCAAGTTAAGACAAAGTCTATCAGAACCAATGTCTATAAGCTTGTACATCGTCTTCAGAATTATAGATCGCCATTTGCATCGCTTGCCCAACATATTGCCATCTTCCAAGGTCTTCTGCAATTTGACACACAGAATGCAGAGGTCTTCAACATTTTTATCTGCCAAAAAAGTGCAAACATGTTACATCTGTACGATTCCTGTTTATTTTTATTTTTTTGAGATGGATATAGATATATCTATATCTATATCTAGGTCTTATATTTAAAAAAAAAATGCTTTAAATTAGCCAGTAATAGTCACATTTAACTGGATTTTTCAGGTCCAATGGGTGTCAGGAGCATATCCCAGTATGAATTACTGATAGTCAACAGAACTAAAGAATTGGGCTGAATATGCTGCTAAAGGTTTTCAACATTGCAGAACAAATCCAGTCGAATGTAACCAACTACTACTAGCTATACCATGACCAAGTTTGAACCTCTAAATTAGATTAGATTTATATCCCTTATATCTGTCACTGGAATATTGAGTCAAATAACGTGTAACCGAGCTTTACAATATGTTTTACAATAATAGTGTTAGTGAGGGTTTGATTTTATTCTGCCCTGTTCCTATCAAAACAAAAAAATGAATAGGAAAGGCTGAAAAGCAGTCTGTACCTATCATTAGCATGACGCAAAGCCTCCTGGACTTGTATCCAAGTGGAACGAAGACCACGGAGATGCTCCTCTAACGCAAGAATACTCTGTGGAACAAATGAGTCAGGCAACATGGAAGGTTGGAAACCATAATAATTCGCCATAAATGGAGACAATCGGGGAGGCAGAATTCAAGGCACTGTTGTGAGCAAACTCTGCCCAAGGTAATAGGTCAGACCAGTTGTTATGATAGTCAGAAATATAGCAACGTAGGAATTGCTCCAAGGACTGATTGGCTCGTTCTGCAGCCCTATTAGACTGCGGGTGATACGCAGAAGAGAACACAAGCTGGATTCCCAACTGTGCACAAAAGGCTCGCCAGAACTGGGAGACAAACTGACTGCCCCTGTCAGAGACAATCACCTTGGGTAGCCCATGTAAGCGAAAGATCTCCCGAGCAAAAATGGAAGCCAGTTCCTTAGAGATAGGCAACTTCTTAAGTGGAATACAATGACACATCTTTGAGAACCGGTCCACCATCATAAGGATAACAGTGTTGCCTTGGGAGTTGGGCAACTCCACAATGAAATCCATAGACAGGCGAGTCCAGGGCCTCTCTCCATTGGGTATGGGTTGTAGAAGGCCCACTGGAAGGTGTCGTGGAGTCTTACTCTGAGCACACACGGGACAGGCAGCTACGAAGGCAGTAACATCAGCCTGTAGACTAGGCTACCAGAATTGTTGGGAAATGGCCCAAATGAGTTGATTCCTCCCAGGATGGCCAGCTGCCTTGGGAGAATGGTCTGGAGCACAGCAGTACGGAGACTCTCAGGGACAAAGCAGTGGTCACAAGGTTTATCAGGAGGAGCATGGACCTGAGCAGCAAGAATTTTGTCACCCAAAGGAGAAGTAAGACTGGTGCGAACCGTAGCCAAGATACAATCAGGAGGAATCATAGGAACCGGAACCGACTTGGAAGTGGAGGAAAATTGTCGCGACAAGGCATCAGCCCTTACATTCTTAGTACTGGGTAAGAATGAGACAATGTAATTAAAGCTCGACAAGAAAAGAGCCCATCGCGCCCTTCTGGGAGAGTCGCTTAGCCTCAGACAAGAATGTAAGATTCTTATGGTCAGTAAGAATAAGAACAGGCACAGTGGTACCTTCAAGGAGATGTCTCCATTCTTTCAGGGCTAAAATGATCGCCAACAGCTCTCTGTCACCAATCTCATAATTGCACTCAGCAAGTGACAATTTCTTGGAAAAGTAGCCACACGGATGCATAGCGCTCTCAGAGTTAGGACGTTGAGACAGAAGGGTGCCAACTCCAGTCTCAGAAGCATCAACTTCTAGGATAAAAGGCAACGTAGGATCAGGATGTGCCAACACAGGTGCAGAAACAAAGGCAGCCTTGGGAGTCTCAAAGGCCTTAATGGACTCCGGAGACCAACTCTGTGGGTTACTGTCCTTTCTGGTCATATCAGTCAGGGGCTTGACCAGAGACGCGAAGTTACGAATAAACTTTCTGAAAGTAGTTGGCAAAGCCCAGGAAACGCTGCAGAGGACGTAAACCCACAGGTCGAGGCCACTGTAAGACTGCCGAAAGTTTCTCTGGGTCCATCGAAAAACCAGCAGTGGAAATGACATAGCCCAGGAATGTAACCTATTCACGCTGGAACTCGCACTTCTCCAGTTTACAATAGGGATTGTTCTCTTAGTTTCTGAAGCACACGGCAGACATCTGTGTGGTGGCTCTCCAGGGACTTGGGAAAATATGAGGATATCATCGAGATAAACCACCACACACAACTGCAACAAATCTCGGAGGACATCATTAATGAATTCCTGGAAAACTGCCGGGGCGTTACAAAGGCCAAAAAGGCATTACCAGGTATTCATAATGGCCTGTTCTGGTATGAAATGCAGTTTTCCACTCGTCACCCTCCTTAATGCACACGCGATTGTATGCCCCTCTCAAGTCAAGCTTTGTGAAAACCGTTCCTCCCTTGAGGCAGTCAAATAACTCTGTAATCAATGGAATTGGGTAGGCATTCTTAATCGTGACACGATTGAGACCCCTATAATATATACAAGGTCTTTTTCACAAAGAAGAAACCAGCACCAGCAGGAGACGAGGATTTGCGGATGAAACCTCGAGAAAGTGCGTCAGTAACATACTCCTCCATGGCCTTAGCCTCCAAGACCAACAAAGGGTAAACCCAGCCACGAGGAGGTATGGCACCAGGTTGAAGGTCAATTGCGCAATCATAAGACTGGTGTGGAGGCAAATTACCGGCTTGACCTTTATCAAAGACATCGCTAAAATCACGGTACTCCTCCGGCAGGGAGGGGAGTGAAGAGGTGCACAGGCATGGGTGGGACTACAAAGCTCGGAGGCAAACGTACAGGAGGCTTCCACAAGCTTTTCTTAAGAGAAAGTCTTTCTCTGAGTCTGGAGTCAATGAGGATGGCAAACAAGATCAAGCTCTCTAGCTCAGTGGGTATATCTCGGGCTGCTATCTCATCCTTGATGGAATCCAAGAGACCATGAGAAAAAGCAGCCACGAGGGCCTCATTGTTTCAAGCAACCTCTGCTGCCAGAGTATGGAATTCAATGGCATAGTCGGCAACAGTTCTCGTACTCTGATGGACATGAGGCACTTGGCAGCAGAAGCAGAGTGCGCGGGAACGTCAAAAAACCATTTTAAAGCAGGCCACAAACTGAGGGTAACTCGAGACAACAGGTTTTTGCGTCTCCCATAGAGGGTTAGCCCAGGCCAAGGCTCTCTCAGAAAGCAAAGATATCACGAAACCTACTTTGCTTCTGTCCATGGGAAACGCCTGAGGCAGCATTTTGAAGTATATCTCAACCTGACTGAGAAACCCTCTGCTTTGAACTGGATCGCCCCCAAATCGCTGGGGAAGCAGAGCAGAACCAGACATATCTCTTATAGAGGTAATACTCGAGGCGGGTGCCTGCACAGAGACTGGCGCAGCAGCAGGGACGGCCTCCGTGGGGGATTCCAGGTGAGTCGTGCGATTCAGGAGCGTTTGTAACGCCATGGCAAACTGATCCATGCGGTGATCTTGCTCATCCAATCTGGAAAAAATATTACCAAGTGGATTGACTGTTTCTTCTGAATTCATGGCCTTCGCCTACTGTCAGAAACCATGAGTCCAGTAACCAGATCGGGTAGTCAGCCAGGCCAGAAGTCAGGGATCCAAGTAGAGCACAGCAAGCAGGATAAGGAGCCAGAAGGGATGTCAGCAAGCCAGTCTTTAAACAAACCGCAGGAGATGGTTTCTAGTGATGTGCCCAAGGCGAAGGCAGAGGTGAAGTGAGCTGGAAGGCTTTAAGTAGGAAGGTCAGACGAGCTGGCAGCCAGCCCAGAGAAGGAAGGGATAAGCTAACCATTCTTGCAGTGTGGCAGGGTGCATTAACCTGCTGAAAGAGGCAACTGCCACCAGGGAATACAGATTCCATGAAGGGGGGTACTTGGTCAGAAACAATGTTTAGAGAGGTGGTTCTTGTTAAAGTAGCATCCACATTAACTGCAGGACCAAGGTTTCCCAGCAGAACATTGCCCAAAGCCGGATTGCCTTCTTCCCATACTGCATCTTGGTGTTCACCCTTCCCCAGGAAAGAAACACACCCCAGGCCATTCATTTGATGTAAAAAATTGTTATTCATCAGATCAGGACATCTTTGCCACTTTTGGCTGTGGACACGGGTCAGCATGGGCACCCTGACTGGTCTGCAGCAACACAAATCCCTACACACAAACTGCAGTGCCCATTTTTTCTGCTTTCAGCACATCAACTTCTTGGACAACATGTTTATGTGCTGCCCGATATATCCCACTTACTTTCAGGTGCCACTGCAATGCGATAATCAATGTTATTCACTTTATCTGTAAGTGATATTAATGTTAGGGCTGATCAGTGTAAATACCAAGCCTAATACAGGAGATCTGGCAAGAAATCTATTAAGAAAAAATACCTCCATAAATTTCTACAAATCCAACTAAAATTCTGCCACAATTGCCATCAACCATCATCATATCAATTAATTTATATATATACTCTCCAGGCTCACAGAGAATTCAGCAATGTCAATCAGAATATTTCTCTATACAAATAATTTTTCTAATTGAATTAATTTACATTCACCTAAGAAAAATGTGAATGGCTACCCTGACCTTAACACAGCAGAATTATGATTTGAAATTTTGCATCACCTACCCCACGTACACCAAGGTGGGTTAGAAAAATAGAATGGGAATAATCTGTCAATTTTTTGCAGTGTAAATATTCAAAGCCTAACACCAGACTGGTGAGCGCTCTTCTCCAAGCCCACTCCAGCACCTGGAATGTAAGCTGGCTTTCAACTTCCTTACCTACAATGCAGGATCACTGGTCTTCCATTGTAGAGTATAATGTTGGTGAGGGAGCGACCACATAACCAGAGAAAAGGAGTCATGAGTGGATTTGTGGGAAAAAAGTCACTCATCCCAAAACTGGTAGAGAAGTATTCATCTGTTAAACTTCCCCCACCTAGACCAAATAAGCACCGAACCCATATTATACAAGGGAGGACTTGCACCTAAAGATTTTATAATTTGACCACAGTAATGCTTTAAATAGAGTATTTTCATTAAAAAACTATATCACATGAATGTCACGTGTACTATGCCCTTTAGAATGGTGTACTTGGAACAATTTTTGGGCTCAATATGAAGAATTTTATTTACAGAAGTACATTTGACATGAAAAATCTTAGCATTTGTAAGACAATAAGCTGTTCTCGACATATATACACTTTGTATATTGTTTCTTTTTACATCTACTGTATGGCTGTGTAGAGGTATGGGGTTAGCCTGTCATGTGCACAGGTTTTATTTTAGATAAACAATTGAACGCAGTTCATAGAACTGAAAATTCCTAGAACTACAATAGACGTTAGATCCAGGCCTAAGGAGAACATTAGCAGAACATTAACAAAAGGTAATAAAGCAAAGGAACATTCCCATTTCCTAGATCTGATAATCATCTAAATACTTAACAATATAATAAAAAGAACAACTTACATTCTGGTTAAAAACAAGCTAAACTCGGTTTTTTATTAACAAAGGTTGTACTTTACAAACTCATAATTTAGAAGGAACTAAGAAAAGAGACAGCTGCCAAATGGAACTGTCCTCAAACAGCAATAAACCTACATCCAAGAAACTGGCTCTTTGCCAGCCATCAAGTGCAGTAAAATGTTTGGTGGCACAGAGCTAAGAAAATACCGATACCGCTACCTTTGACATTAAGTGTATTGCAAGCAAAATGCGTGTTTATGCATAATAAAAGGCTTTTATATATATATATATATATATATATATATATATATATATATATATATATATATATATATATATATATAACATTCAGTGCATCAGCGGTTTCAATTTGCAGCACAATTTAAAACTCCAAGCAATAGTGTTGAGTGAGTAAAAATGTTCATTATAGTTATAAGTGCTTTATTTAATTATGCGTGCACATAAGCTTAGTTATTTTACTGTGCAAAGGCAGAAAGCTATACACTGCCTAGTTTAGGCATTGTATAAATTTCCAAACATGCTGTCAAGTCTGTATATCTAAGTTAGTTATCTACAGTGCTTTCTTTGAGAACTATAAGTCACAATTATAATTATACATTGGACTGGAAAATGCATTATTTGCACTGTATATGCACCTTATTAGTAGATCTTAAAGCGGAGTTCTACCCACATTTTCATCTACACACCATTAGCTTCATACATGCCTAAAAAAACAGCTTTGGGCATTTAAACATTTGTTTCCCCTTTCTTATTTTTCCATTGTGTAGAGGCAGCCGTCTTGGAAGAGATAGGGTTTTGAATCCTCCTTTCTCCACAAAAGGAGAACAGTGACACCAATACATTTAACTGCAAACCTTCTGAGACTAGCAGAGGCGGCAGTGACTTTGATTTCTCACTGCAGATAAACAGTTATAAGGCTATAGACACCAGCGTGCCTAGGCACCCATAAATACCAGGAAGTGAACTGCTATTTTCATTTAAAAAGACAAAAATAATGTTTTTTGGAGTACCACCAAAGCACATTTCTAAAATATTCTCTATAAAAGCGCACTTTTTTTTGTAATTTGGGTACACTTTACCCATTCGTCCACCAGCACCTGTTTGCTGGTCTCCCCTCTGGGGAATGAATATGGAAGCAACACGTATCATGTCCCTTCCGGGTTCAGCATTGGCATTCTCTGGCTGCTGTAGCCAAAGAAGCAGCTAATAGAGCATGATCTATGTTATAGTAGTTGCAAAGGAGACATCAGGGGTATCTTACACCCACCACTGTTTCCATAAAGAGAACCTGTGATAGTGTACCATCACATAGGTGCTATTGGCCTCCATATGATAGCAATAAAGTAAATAAAATAAAAATTAAACCAAAGCAAATAGCGTAACATAATAAAAAAGACAAAAAAATCCCCCACATATGCTCAAAAATACCTGTACCGTTTTTTTTAAACGCATCACATATTAGACCATTTTGTCACTGCTTCACAGGTATGCACAATTTTAAGGCTTGGCGTGTTTAATATTTATTTACTCATCACAACCTCATCTTTTTTGTTTAACCCAAAAAGTTGGTTATTATAATGTGTTTGTGTGCACTAAAATTAACTTTTGCATTTGAAAAAGATGTGCGCTAAGATCATGGGACATTAAGGAAAAAAATAAAAAATAAAAAACAAACAACTAGCCTAGTACACATTAGTGTACTAGCGGGCTGAACAAAAAAAAAAAAAAAAAAAAGATGAAGCACTCAGGACAAGCTGCTGTACTAATTATTCGATGTTAGTCCAGCGATCTACCCGCTGAACTATTGTGTTCTGACAGGGGGACAGCCCTCAGCCCCCCAAGGTACTCAAAGCCAGCTGTTGATCCAGACCTCACTGGGGAAAAGCCAGGATACATCCCAGAGTATCACAAGGAATTATCGAGAATGGCGCAGGTAGGGATAGAGCTGAGCTACAACATATACATGTTAATGTGCTGTGGGGGTGTAGGATTATACTAAAACGTATTAACCAACTTATTTCTGGTTTAGTTGCTGGTGTCCTACACAGATCCTGACAGTGGCATTGCTTCCTGGCTTCTGAAGACACACTGAGGCTCAAGAGCTAAACGCACTGGGTGGACGACATGCTGTTATCCTTATGCAGCTTATGAGTTGCCATTTGTTGTTTTTATACTGCACTTAGTTGAAGCCCTCTGCTGTTTCCTTTATTTCCCACAGAGTATCATTTAGGATAACATTTTTACTGATTGCACCATGCAAAGTATTCTCTCCAGGTGCAATGATATATTTTGCAAGAAGTTGACTTCCTAGCATGGAGAAGTGTTGGGATAACCAAATCCCAAAAAACTTCTGTCCCCAGGCCATAAAAGCCAGTGACCAAGAAGCAGGATGGTAGATCGGGCCTTGAAACAAAGTCTGGAAGAGGCCAAGGGGTGTCTGCCAGAAGCCAGAGTATTCCCGAGCACCAAACTCTTCTGGGCCAGTTAGGTGTCATCACTGGAACTAGGAGCAGTGGATAGGTCAAATGGCAGGGCCACAAATTAAAAATTACAATCCCCTAAAGCAAAACGTGGAAAACGCTGGTACAGTAAAAAATGGGAATGTGCAAATAGGCTTACTTGATGTCCACCTATGCCAGCAGATCTCCCTGTTGCAGGGATGCAATGACTGACCTGGCTGGTTCCATATCAAACTTGGTAACCTCTCCCCTGTAGACATGGAACAATTAACCACAAGATGAGCAATTGCCAAAGAGCAGCATACAGATCTTTCAGCGTTGGAAGAATTGAAGGCATGAATTGAGCTGGAAGGAGAGAGCGAAATTGGAGACAGCATCCCTGAAGCCGAGAGACAAAATGTTTCATATCCAGATGACCGAGAAAGCCAACAGGTGTTCTACTTGAAGTGGGGGGTGACTTGTCACTGAGGGGGGCTTAGCTGGCTTGGTTTTCCAAGGGGGTACTCAGCTTAGACTTGGAGGAAGAAGCCTTGGTGGGACAAAAACTTTTCTGAAGCCAGAAGAGAAGGATTTGTTCGCCAGAGCCTTAGCTTTCTTTTAGCTAGGCAAAAAGAATGCTCTTTCACAGGTCACTTCCTTAATAAAGAGTCTAGATGTTGACCAGCAAAGGATATACCCTCTCCAAGTGTTTTGTACAGTCTGGTTCAGCAGACCAGTATTTAAGCCCAAGAATCTGGTACATCTGAACAGACAGAAAAGCCAAGTCTGGACATCTGCTGGATAGAATGCGAAAAGACCATTAATCCAAATGCGGCCGGCGCTTTCAGTGTGAAAGCAGCCCAAGTGCTAAAGTACAGAAAGATCTGCGTGAATAGAACCCAGATCACAAGCAATACTTTTGGACCAGACCGCAATAATCTCACAGATCTGCACAGAGGCAATGAAAGGCTGCATGTCAGGTCCTACTAGAGCAAAATTAGCCTTAAACAGGGATTTAAAGTTTTTTTGTCCATGTGTCCTTAACCACTTTACAACCGCCTAACACACGTGCAGTGGAAACAAGGTGGGCTTTAATGCCCTCACACCGTCCATATGCATTTTTGGGCCATCATTGCTTATGTACTCATTGTATGCTCCCAGCACAAAGACAGCTCTTGGTCTGGACTAAAGATTGGTAGCTGATGGGACACTGTGGCACACCACTGACAGGTGCTTAAAAGTAGTGACATTAAAACAAATATTCTTGAACCTGAAGCTAGGTGTATAAAGAGTTAGAAATGATAGAAATTATGTTCTTTTGTCAAGCAGAATACTGGAGTGGTGAAGGAAACATTCCTACCTTGCTCTGCTGCCTCCAGGTCTTTAAGAATTGCTGATATGTTATCATTCCAGTAATCTGTCTCCCATTCTGTCTCGGTTTTGTTACTCGTAGGTTCAGCTTCTAGGTAGTCAATAGAAACAGAAAGAAGAAAGAAAAAACAAAAACAGGTAACTCATTTTAGTACATTATTAGGTTTACTCTGTATATGTGCCTTACACTAACTGAAGTGTTACATTTTTGGAATTTATATGGAAGCTTCATGACCTGCATGGGACCAAACGCACAATGCACCATGGATTTATCCTGTACTATTTTTGGTACATTCTATATTTAGGCCCACACAATAGTGTACTATGTGGACCCAATGCAAATACCAAAGGGAGCTCTATAAATGCAGTTATGGTGTTGTCACTGTATGGCAAATGACCTGCCAAAATTCAGTTACTTTGCAATTATTTTCAAACCACATAATGAATACTAGAAGTGAAACAAGCCCCTTTTGACAGTGTGGTGCACCAGGAACTTCCCTTATTGTTGCGTCCCACTGAACCTATGCAGAGACATCAGATGTCCCATTTTTTCATATATAGGCAAACCCAGATCTGTGGACAGGCCAGGGCCTATGATAGAAATAAAAAGGTAGCATGATGGCTTTCATGTTTTTATTTCTTATTATGTAAATGTCAAGGTAAAAATACATTTGTGAGGATTTGCATACATGAAGTAGGTGCACATTCTACCCTACCTCCTGTGATGATGGATAGCCACAACCCAGATCTTATCAATCTTTGAGGCTTGGGCAATGGGCATTATTGAATGTCAATCTCACCACTGACTTCTCAATGTTTCACTTCATGCACTTAAATACTGTAGCTAACTTGCAATTCAAACCTACAGTCAAGCAATAGACTCTAGATCTCAGACTTTACAGAAGCGATTATACTCCTTTTGTATCTGGTCTTCCTTGAAGCTCCTTGCTTCTCTGCAGCTGGTGAGAATACCTGGTACTTTTGGTTTGGGTGAGCATTTGATCTACTCTCCTATGAAGGTTCCTATCCTAGCCCTAGCAGCTAATAGCTAGATATATACAATGTCTTCACAGGACGGGAGAAGTTACATCTTCACACTAATATATCACCAAAACAGCCAATTTCCGTGCTGATTGCAGAGCAGCGAGGAGATGAAAGCACACAGTTAAGGTGAGTATAGAAGTTTTTTGTTTTGTAGATGCCCTAGCAGCCAATCACTAGGTACAGGTAATGTCACATGACAGGGGGAAGTTACATCATCGCTCCCATAGAGATTGTCAAAACATCCAGCTTCAGTGTCGACTGCAGAGGAGTAAGATGCTGCAAACACATAGGTAGAGTATAGAGGGTGGTGGATGCCCTTTGAAGAGACACTGTATGGGCAGGAATACAGTGTCTCTTTATCACCAGTTGCTGATATTAATCTCTAGCAAGTCCAGTTGATTTGGAAAGTGAAGAAGGTCTGTTTTGTCCCAAGGAGATGCAGTCATTCCCTCTTTATGTGCAATAAAGTGAAAATAGTTAACTCCTTCAGGGCAAAGGACCTGTAAAAGACGATGAAGGATTCTAAACCTAATCTGTATCCTCCTAAACAGGTCAAGGAAAAGAAGCATCATTCCGCCATCAAAGCCCTCTTGTTGTTTGGTTCTCATTGCTAGCATAATGGCTTCTCTAGTTGTATGTTCATGTCATCTACATACTGTATAACATTCCTCACTCTCGTTATATCCCGTTTAGGCATTAAGGTCCTGTGCACCCTATAAAAACCAAAGTGGCTTGGTGCATTTTCACCTAGTGTAAAGGCCCACTTCCAGGGTTGGTATTACATTCTAAGGTGCAATAGCCCCAGATTCTAATATTTTAGCAGTATCATAGCTTTCATAATCATCTAGTTTGTAAGTGTTTCTATCATGAGGTCCCACTGTGGGGACTTCTCTTTCAGGTGCTCCACATTTTGCAATTGTTCAATGTGGTTGCTTTTGAGTGTCTCTACTGTATTGCAAACATGTGTGGTTTTCTCTTTGAGGTTGACGATTTCTTGTTTAAACATACTTACAACTTCAGAGTTTTAGAATATCAGTCTTAATGGAAAGAAACCTAATGTGTTCTCCATTCCTGATCTAGGTCCTCTGATTGTAGGGTTTGAAGGCTGCATAAATATTACTCAGAGATTTATGAGAACAAGTGGGCCTACTTTCCCATACAGAGGATCCTGGAGAGAAGCAGAAACCTACCCTTTGATATCAGAGTAGTAGAGGGCTGAATTTGCCCCACGTTGCCGGTGGTCTGGGTGTAGATGGCAAGTTCTTAAAGTAGATGAGCACTCTGCAATGGGTTTGAGGTGTTTGGCTTGTTTAGGGAGAAGATCTCTGTATTTCTTGAGCATGCCACCAGCTGTAAGGTCTGTCCACACTTGCAGTTAAAAGCGTAGAACCCTTGGTAACGGCAGGAGTTTGCCAGCTCTTCATGTCCAGACCACATCCTGATTTAAATGTTTATTTACAACCTGAAGTGGTTATGATACCAGCCTGTCCGCTTTCATACAGAGGATAAGAAGAATAACACTAGGTGTCAACTAGACTCTGCTGCACACACATTTGCTGAAAGGTGCTGCTAATATGCTGCTGCTTCTTAATTGTCCAATCAGCGAACTTGGGGCAGATAAGACAGTCCACATATCAGTGTATATTTTGATTGTGTTAGCTGTTTGCCTAGGGTTCTTCTTTAATGAGGAACCGTAAAACAAAAAAGGTTTTATTTTGATGTGGGCAGATTAAGGTTAATATCTCCGTCAGGTTTTTAAGGATATCCTTGTCCCCAATAAGGAGAATTTTCCCTTATGGTCTGGTTAGTCACTAGGACAGGAAATTGACCTTTTTAAAAAAAAAAATAGGGACATTTCCTGAAATAAAAAGTCACTTATTAAAGAGGAAGAGAAGGGTGGAAACTACAGTCAAGTTTTCACTGCTGTTTGTATTCCTGCTGGAGGGATGCTGCTCACTTTCAGCTTGTTCACTGGGACAGAAAGGGAATATTCCCCAAAGATAACAGACGGCAATAAAGATCTGACCAAATCTAAAATTTAAAAAAAAAATTGAAATTCAATAACATTTTACAGTACTGTAGCTATCCATCATAGCGTAGATTATACATAAAATAGGTGTTATATTTCAAAATCCTCATTTCACCTCATTAGTCTAAAAAAATATATGAACATAGGGCAGCCATATTTTAACTTATCACATATGCAGCCTCTGAATCCTGCCCAGCAGTAACATGGTTTCTCTGCCTAAGTGCAAGCCATTGTGCAATAAACTATATAATGCTTCTCAGCCATTGTAAAGCAGGCTTGCTAATCACATTTGCTAGTATACAGACACAAAAACAATGATAAACAGTAGCGCTAGACTGATGTATATAGATAAATAGCAATTTGAATGAATTCAAAAAACGATTAAAAACTCATATAGGTTATAATAGTCCATAGAATAAGTCCACGATAAGTGTTCGATCAGCACTTGGTGAGAGCACCCATAGAGCGAAGCAGTGGACTATATAGGTAAAAATCAGGAACAAAGGGGTGCCAGACTAAGTGCAGTATTAAAATTGATGATTTAGTAGATTAAAAACAGAATGGCAAATCACAAAGTAGATGAATAATATGGGCATATCAAATGGTAATCGTCCCTCCCGGATTCTCTCCAAGCCCTCTTGATGGGGACTGACGATTACCATTTGATATGCCCATATTATTTGTCTACTTTGTGAGTTGCCATTCTGTTTTTAATCTATTAAACCAATGATTTTAATACTGCACTTAGTCTAGCGCCCCTCTGTTACTGCTTGCTACTATACAGATGATCAAAGTCACATCAAAAGATTAACTATGGGTCCTAGCATATCATGTTAGCTTGTAGCTGGCAGAGCATGCATGTGACTTGTAAGTCCTCAACAACTGGTGGATCAGCTTTGACTGCTCAGACATGATATAATACCCAATATACAAGCAAGCTCATTTTCCTGTTTCAAACCAAATTTTTAATTAAAGCGGACCTTCAGTCATTTTTTCTTGTTTTAACTTTGGATAGTAAAACATTTTTTTCTGCCAGTAAATACCTTATACAGCCCACTTCCGGTTTCTTGTCTGGTAAAAAGCCTAGGCTTATGACATCATGCACAGCTCTCTCTCTCACTCTCGTGAGAGTTTGCCAGGAAGGGAGGGGGGATGAATAAGAGGGCCAATTAGAGCTGCAGAGCTGGAGGTGTGCCTCTGTATGTCTATGTAAATCTAGGATGTAAACAGGCAGTAGCTTCAGCTGTCCAGAGTTAGTGGAGGGAGATTTCTGCAACATATTTGGCAAGTACAGAATCACAGTATAAATAAAATAATATGCATAGTGGATGATAGGAAGCTTCAGAATGGCAAAGATGTTTTTATTACAGATTATTTGAGCAGACTGCAGTTCCTCTTTAATATCTGGGCAGTTTTCAAATATATCAAGAATGATCGCAAACATCTAACATCTCATTATTATGTTTATGAGCAAGTTATATATATATTTTTTTTGCTGTTACTTTTTTTTCAACCACGTGAATAATCTCGAGACAAGTGGTTTTGCATCTATCAGTTTGGGTTTCAGATAATGAACAGGAAACTTAAAAAAAACAAATGAGAGCTGAAGCTTGTGAGTTACTGCGGTCTTCGTGGTGTACTTAAAACACACATAACTCCCTTGACTGGTCATAAAAAACAGTACCCAGTCTTTTGCTGATTGGCTACTGTTTTTAGCAGCAAGGTTCAGGAGCCTTAGCAACACTGCAGCAAGTTGAAGTCTCTCCCACAAATGCTAAACACACATCCTTCTGCCTGTCGGTCTTCTGTACTTGTACATGTACTTAATATACATGTATACACATATATTCCCTAAATCAGCTCTGTGGAGATGTGTGTGTGTGTGTGTGTGTGTGTGTATATTATATATATATATATTACACACTGAGAAAAATTTTGTGTTTGCCCCCATTTATCATGGAGCTGAACTCAAAGATCTATGACTTTTTCTATGTACACAAAAGGCCTATTTTTGTCAAATGTTCACATCTGTCTAAGTCTGTGTTAGTGAGCAATTCTCCTATGTCGAGATAATCCATCCACCTCACAGGCGTAGCATATCAAGATACCAATTAGTCAGTATCTGGTGTGACCACCATTTGCCTCACGCAGTACAGCACATCTGTGGCCTGTGGAATGTTGGTTCATACCTCTTCAATGGCTGTGCGAAGTTGTTGGATATTGTAAGGAACTGGAACACGCGGTCGTATACGCCGATCCAGGGCATCCCAAACATGCTCAATGGGTGACATGGCCGGTGAGTATGCTGGCCATCCAAGAACTGGGATGTTTTCAGCTTTCAGGAATTATGTACAGATCCTTGCAACATGAGGTGATGGTTGTGGAAGAATGGCACAACAATGGGCCTCAGGTTCTCATCACTGTATCTCCGTGCATTAAAAATGTCTTAAAAAAAAAAATGCACTTGTGTTAGTTGTCCATAGCATACGCCTGCCCATACCATACACCCACCACCGCTATGGGCCACTTGATCCACAATGTTGTCATCAGTAAACCGCACACCCACACAATGCTGTCTGCCATCTACCCTGTACAGCGAAAACTGGGATTCATGTGTGAAGAGAACACCTCTCCGAAAGTACCAGACACCATCGAATGTGAGCATTTGCCCACTCAAGTTGGTTACAATGACAAACTGCAGTCAGGTCGAGACCCCGATGAGCTTCCCTGAGGCGGTTTCTGACAGTTTGTGCCGAAATTCTTTGGTTATGCAAACTGATTGTTGCAACAGCTTTCCGGGTGGCAGGTCTTGGACAATCTTGGAGGTGAAAATGCTGGATGTGGAGGTCCTGGGCTGGTGTGGTTACACGTGGTCTGCGGTTGTGAGGTTGGTTGGATTTATTGCCAAATTCTCTGAAATGCCTTTGGAGACAGCCGAGAGAAATTAACATTTCAATTCAAGGGCGACAGCTCTGGGGGACATTCCTGCAGTCAGCATGCCAATAGCACGCTCCCTCAAAACTTGCGCCGTCTATGTCATTGTGCTTGTTGTATGATAAAACTGCGCATTGTAGAGTGGCCTTTTATTGTAGCCAGCCTAAGGCCCACCTGTGCAATAATAATGCCGTCTAATCAGCATATTGATATGGCACACCTGTGAAGTGGATGGATTATCTCAGCAAAGGAGAAGTGCTGACTAACACAGACATATGCCGCGTACACACGATCAAACAATCGGGTGGAAAAGTCCGGCAAACTCAAGTCCGCCGGACAATCCCCCCCATGTGTAGGCTCCGGCATACTTTTTTGACCCGAAAGTACGGCGGACTTAGAAAGTAGTTTTGCACTCCAATCTTCCCGCCGGACTTGCATTTCGGCGGACAATCCGGCCTTGTGTGTGCCAGTCCGCCGTACTTTTGAAATGAACGGACTTTTCCCGCCCGGAGAAAAGTCCGCTCATTTCGAGCGGGTCTCCAGGTAGGCGGGGCCCACGAAGGAGACGTCGCTGGCCCCGCCACCTGGTATGGACTTAAAGGGAAACCCCAACGCCGAAAAAAATCGGCGTGGGGGTCCCCCCCAGGTGCACATCAGACCCTTGTCCGAGCGCGCTACCCGGCTGGCCAGGAAAGGGGGGGACGAGCGAGCGCCCCCCCTCCTGAGCCGTACCAGGCCGCGTGCCCTCAACATGGGTGGTGCCTTGGGGAAGGGGGAGCCGCGCGGCCCCCCACCCCAAAGCACCTTGTCCCCATGTTGATGAGGACAAGGGCCTCTTCCCGACAACCCTGGCCGTTGGTTGTCGGGGTCTGCGGGCGGGGGACTTATCGGAATCCGGGAGCCCCTTTTAATAAGGGGGCCCCCGGATCCCGGCCCCCCAGCCTATGTGAATGAGTATGGGGTACAATGTACCCCTACTCATTCACCTGTGAAAAAAAGTACAAAAAAAACACAACACACAAGATAAAATAGTTTATTGCACAGCTCCGGGGGTCTTCTCGCCGGACTCCTCCACTATCTTCTGCTAGCTCTTTTGCTAGCGGAGGAGCCCGGCTTTCTTCCTCGCCGTCGGCCTCTTCTTCCGACTTCAGGGGTCTTGTCCCCCTCTTCTGGGGTCTTGTCCCACTCTTTGGTTCTTCTGCCGGGCCACCACGCCTTCTTATAGCTCTTTTACAGGCAGTGGCCCGGTCTTCTGTCACCACCGCCGCCTTCTGGCCTTCTGTTCTTCTCTTCAGATGTTGACACGTCGCATCCTTCGCTCACAATGGCTCCGACGCGATGCGCGGCGACTTATATAGGGACATCACCGGATGATGTCCCCGCCTATTATGATGTCACAGTCCCAGCATCCTCCACCATAATGGGCACCATAATGGGCGGGAACATCATCCGGTGATGTCCCTATATAAGTCGCCGCGCCTCCGGTCCCCGTCATTGTGAGCGGAGGGAGCGACGAGTCAACATCTGAAGAGAAGAAGAGAAGAACAGAACAGAAGGCGGCGACGACGGCGACAGAAGAACCGAAGAGGGGGACAAGACCCCCGAAGTCGGAAGAAGAGGCCACGGCGAGGAAGAAAGCCGGGCTCCTCCGCTAGTAAAAGAGCTAGAAGAAGATAGCGGAGTCCGGCGAGAAGACCCCCAAAGACGGAAGACCCCCGGAGCTGTGCAATAAACTATTTTATCTTGTGTGTTGTGTTTTTTTTGTACTTTCTTTCATATGTGAATGGGTAGGGGTACATTGTACCCCATACTCATTCACATAGGTGGGGGGCCGGGATCCGGGGGCTTATTAAAGGGGGCTCCCGGATTCCGATAAGCCCCCCCGCCCGCAGACCCCGACAACCAATGGCCAGGGTTGTCGGGAAGAGGCCCTTGTCTTCATCAACATGGGGACAAGGTGCTTTGGGGTTGGGGGGCCGCGCAGCCCCCCTTCCCCAAGGCACCCCCCATGTTGAGAGCACGCGGCCTGGTACGGCTCAGGAAGGGGGGGCCGCTAGCTCGTTCCTCCGTTTCCTGGCCGGCTGGGTAGCGTGCTCGGACAAAGGTCTGATGTGGACCTGGGGGGGGACCCCTTTAAGTTCATACCAGGTCACGGGGCCAGCGACGTCTCCTTCGCGGGCCCTGCCTACCTGGAGACGCGCTCGAAATTAGCGGACTTTCCTCCGCGTGTGTGGGCGAGTCCGTTCATTTCAAAAGTAGGGCGGATAGTACGGCGGACTTAGTACGCCGTATTAGTCCGCTGAAAAAGTGCCGTGTGTGGGCAAGTAGCCCGTTCAGAAAGTCTGATGGACAGTCTGGATGGAAGTCCGCTAGACTAAGTCCGTCGGATAGTGCGCTACGTGTGTGCACGGCATTAGATAGATTTGTGAACAATATTTGAGAGAAATAGGCCTTTTGTGTATATAGAAAAAGTCAGATCATTGATTGAGCTCATGATAAACAGAGGCAAACACAAAAGGTGTTGCATCTATAATTTTGCTCAGTGCATATTTATATATAAATATGGAGACGGTGCAAGTGCTACCATGGCTCAGTCTGCCCCTGTCCCCTGCATTCTGGACTGGGACAAGAGATGTGGGACTATGGGCCCCAGATTCGGGGCTGTAGCCCCAATAGCCACCCCCTAGCGACGTCATTGCCTTGTTATAGGGGTCTTCCAAATTCCGATAAGCCCCTCGTCTGCAGACGCAAACAACCAATGGCCAGGGTTTTCGGGAAGAGGCCATTATCCCCATCAACATGGGGACAATGGCCCCTGCCCCAAAGCATCCAGCCCTCCATGTTGAGGGCATGTGGCTCACTCACCCCCACCCTTTCCTGACCTGCCGGGCTGCGTGCTCAGATAAGGGTCTGGTATGGATTGTGGGGGGTTCCTGCTAAAATCCATACCAGGGTATAGTTGTGGGGGGAACCCCACACCAGCTTTTTATTTTTTTCATTTTGGCAAAGGTTCCCCTTCAGTTAGTTCCTTTGACCCAACGGCTTTTGCAGTATGCATTTTCAGCTGCGAGGCCTTTATTAGAGAGGTGTGTGCCAAATCATTTCCGCTCAATATACATAATTTACCACAGGTGGACTCCAACAAAGGTGTAGATACATCTCAGCAAAGATCAAAAGAAATGGGAGAAACCTGAGCTAAATTTCATGTTGTTGCAAAGGGTCCGAATACTTAAGCCAACGTGATATTTACAATATCTCACAAAAATGAGTACACCCCTCACATTTTTGTAAATATTTTATTATTATTATATGTTTTCATGTGACAACACTGAAAAATGACAGTTTGCTACAATGTAAATAGTGAGTGTAGCGCTTGTATAACAGTGTAAATTTGTTGTCCCCTTAAAATAACGCAACACATAGCCATTTTTTTGCTGGCAACAAAAGTGAGTACACCCCTAAGTGAAAATGTCCAAATTGGGCCCAAAGTGTCAATATTTTGTGCGGCCACCATTATTTTCCAGCACTGCCTTAACCCTCTTGGGCATGGAGTTCACCAGAGCTTCACAGGTTGTCACTGGAGTGCTCTTCCACTCCTTCAAGACAACATAACGGAGCTGGTGGATGTTAGAGACCTTGCGCTCTTCCACCTTCTGTATGAGGATGCCCCACAGATGCTCAATAGTGTTTAGGTCACTGGAGTGCGGGCCTGATGAGGAAACCTGACAGACGCAGCTGCTGCTGATGATCCGCGAATCCTGCAAACCTCCCACAGCATGAGAGACTGAGGAATGGACTCCTTCTCTGCTCCTGTCTTCTCTCCCCCTCCTAAGCTGTCTGCAGATCGCATGTGTGACTGGGTACAGGACATAACGGAACGCTTCCAGAGTGTCGGTAGTAACACAGTAACAGTAAGAACGTGTGGTGAGAGCACACATCGATTCTCTAGGGGCCTGCACAAAGAGAGACAGTGCACCAGGAGCTCATCAGATACCCAGGTCCGTCGGGTACTGGGTGCTGACAGCGTCCTGGCTGAGAGGAGATGTGTTGCTGCTAAAGTGGACGGCGGGTCGGGCTGAGGGACAGAAGAGGTCCGTGGGGTCCCTCCCCCCCTTCGTGACATACAGTCTGCTAACCAGGTACTCCCCTCAGAAACCTCCAGGAGTGAGCCAACAGAGGGGAGAGTGATTTGCTTTGTTTGCGCTTATATGCTACATCTGCGCTGCAGTATTACTGGACAGATTAAAAATAAGGAGGCTCTCCCGCTGTTACAAGGACTAAAACTGTGAAAGGGGATCAAGTTCCTTAAAACCGGTTCTCAGGTGTTACGGTAGACAGGGCTGCGATCACAGGGGTGCTTTGTACAACTGTAAAAATATGGGAAGCAAATGATCAAGGCAATCCAGGTGAATAAAGGATGATCTTGGAAAATTTATGGAGGAAGAGATTAATTGGAAAAATCTGGTGATAAGATTGTCTGGAGAACAGAGATGGTGGGACCCTACCCTCACTAGTATACACAAGTTTTACAGCCTATTCTTACACCTGTCTCTAACAAAGAAAAAGTGTTTGAATTTAAAATATAATAGAACTGTAAGATAATAAGTACTGTGTTGTGTTGTTCATGTTATGGCAGTGAGTTGCTGAATTACCGATAAGAACACCCTACATCAATCAGTACCAACTAGTGTAACAGCGGACTGGATTATACACTAATCAAGCAGGCCCTCACCACCCTCTCCCCACCTCACTGGACCCATCTGTGGCCAGTAGACAATTTCTCCAAAATTACCAGGAAATTGTTGGGAGAGCAGGGATGGTGGGAGCCTCCCCTCACTAACCTACATGAGCTTCATAGCCCATTCCTACATCTCTCTCTAATAAATAAACAGGAAAGTGACTGTATGCAATAAATTAGAACTGTAAGCATTGTGCTTTTCATCTCATAGCAGTGAATTACTGAAATACCGCTGAGAACGCCTGTACCAATCAGAAACAACTAGTGTGACAGTGGGAAGACAGAGAAGGTCAGACATTAACTAAGCAGTTACCCAACTCCCCTCCACCCTCCACCACAGCTGATCCCTTTAAAAAAATGATCGGGAAATTGTCAGGAGAGCCGGGAATGGTGGGAGTCTCCCCTCATTAACATATACGAGTTTCTCAACCCATCCCTATATTGGTCTCTAATAAAGGAAAAGTGATATTTAGAGTGATACTCCTGTCAAATCATTAAACTGTGAAAAGGATTAAAGCTGGCAAAAAGCAGCATCCTGGCCTTTCAGCAGACCGGACTGCGTACGTGGAAGTGCGGTGTATAACTAATATAAACTGTAAAGTATTGTGAAACAGAAAATTAAGGTAACACAGATGAAGCAATGAAGAAAATGGATGAGTAGCGGAGGTAAAGAGTAAATCGAAGAGGTCCGGCGATAGGAGAGCGATGGGAGAGAAGGAATGGTGAGATCCTTCCCCTCACCCCCATATCTGCATACACAGCGTAGCCCTGTACCAGTGTCTAAACAAGAAAAAGTACCAAAAACTAACATTTTAGAATCAGAAGACAAATACACCGAGCTGTTTACTTCACATGAATTAATGCATACTAGCTAAAAATACCCAGCATTAAACACTGAAAACTGGAATATAGACAAGGTCACATAGCAATACAGTAATTAACCGCTTCCCAACCACCTCACGCCGATATACGTTGGCAGAAGGGCAAGTACAGGCAAAATCACGTACCTGTACGTTGCCCTTTAAGAGGCGACGGGGTGCGCGCACCTGCGGGAAGCTCCACGAGTCCGGTTGCGGGTCCCGCGGACTCGATCGCCGCGGGGATACCCGCGATCGCCTCACGGAGAGGAAGAACAGGGATATGCTAAAGTAAACAAGCATCTCCCTGTTCTGCCTAGCAACAGTGACACTGATCTCTGCTCCCTGTGATTGGAGCAGAGATCAGTGATCTGTAAAACACAGCCACGACCCCCAGGACACTGCCACCTAGTGGTTAACCCCTTCACTGCCATTGTCATTTACACAGGGATCAGTGCATTTGTATAGCATTGCATAAATGGTCCCAAAAATGTGTAAAAAATGTCCAATGTGTCCGCCATAATGTCGCAGTCATGATAAAAATCGCTGATCGCCGCCATTAAAAAAAATATTAATAAAAATGCAATAAAACTATCCTCCTATTTTGTAAACGCTATAACTTTTGTGCAAACCAATCAATCGCTTATTGCGATTTTTTTTTACCAAAAATATGTAGAATACGTATCGCTCTAAACTTGTATATATTTTTGGGGGATATTTATTATAGCAAAAAGTAATGCTTTTTTTTCAAAATTGTCGGTCCTTTTTTGTTTATAGCGCAAAAAATAAAAACTACAGGGGTGATCAAATACCCCCAAAAGAAAGCTCTATTTGTGGGGAAAAAAAGGACGTCAATTTTGTTTGGGAGCCACGTCGCATGATTGTCAAGGTAAAGCGACGCAGGGCCGAATCGCAAAAAGTGCTCTGGTCAGGAAGGTGGGAAATTCTTCCGGGGCTGAAATGTTTAAGTAGTCACTCACCCTTGAAGTCGCTGGGCTTGTGTGTAGTCAACTGTACAGAAGAGAAAACCTGACCTCTCAAAAAACCATCATACTGGACTTCTTTGTTTAAAAAAAAAAAAAAAAAAGTAACAGGATGAGGGGGAAACCCGTAAAAGGAGCAATGTGAACCCACCTAAAATGAGTGCGAGTCCGGGCTCCATAAAAAAAATACATGACACAGGAAATGGGGACAGAGAGTCCGGGGAAACAGACAGGGGCTAAGAGTAAAAAACCCCTAGAGGGAGCACAAAAAAAAAAAAAAAAAATATGGACAGAGAAAGCAACCCAAGGACCCAGATTCAACAGATATGGCATCAAGTATTGGGAAGGACAGAGAGGGATAGCTGGTAACAAACCAGAGAAGAAGAAAAAAACAGCTGCCAACCAAAGGAGAGATGGCGGAGATGTTCGCAAAATTAGAATAATCTATTAAAGGGGAAATGGTCACCTTACATGAGGACTTAAAAGTGGTTGTAAACCCTTACAAACCACTTTGACCTACAGGTAAGCCTAGATTAAGGCTTACCTGTAGGTCCAAGAAATATCTACTAAACATACACGGTTTAGGAGATATTTGCCAAAAGACAGGCACCACTGTCTACGGCGCATGCGCCGTAGACAGCAGCGCGCAGGCACACTAAGCGCGCCGCTGTCAATGGTGATATGCCACGAGTGGCGGCTCCCATGTGCATGCGTGGGAGTGACGTCATCGAGGCTTCGTCAAATGACAGCGGCGGAGCAGCGAGACCCACCGAGAAGATGGATGCTCCGGACTACAGGGGACAGCGGTGACTTCGCTGGCTCCTGTGTCAGGTAAGTGACACATAATGGACTACTATGCGATGCATAGTAGTCCATTATGCTTTACCTTTGCAGGGAATCAAAGAGGAAGTAAACTCATCAGGGTTTACTTCCTCTTTAAATCATGTCTTAAGAAGGGTAGAAAGTACAGAAGAACAACTGGACTTACAAGTAATAGCAATAAAAGACTTGAAAGAGCAGATGGCAGGATTACAGAGAGATCAGAGAGACACAATGTATTGGCTAGAAGACCAGGAAAATAGGAATCGAAGGAAAAACTTTAGCATAAGGGGAGCCCCAGATATGCAAGGAGAAGATCTACAAGTAAAAATGGATAAAATATTCGGGCATATGCTGGGTCAAACAGAGACTGAAAAAAAGTTTGAAAGGGTTCATTGGGTAAGAAAGCCAGCTGCACTGAGTCTAACCTCCAGGGGGAAGCCAAAGGGCCAGGAGGAGGTAGAGGGCCTTGGATCCATGGGCCATGGGGAGGCCAATTACCCCAAAGGAAGGGGGGACGGTAAAAGGGGGAGGGGGGAAAGAATGGGGAACTGCTCTGGAAAGGACCTAGATGAGGAGGAGGGGAAGTGTGGGATCTCTGCCCACGGTGCTCCTGGAGATGGGGAGAAGGGCAGAAAGGTACTGGAGCGTGGTGTGCAGAGATGACCACCCTTAACGTTTTGACCTATAATGTACGAGGTTTAAATGCTCCGATAAAAGAAACAATGTAATGAGAGATTAAACATTATAAAGCAGATGTAGTTTTATTACAAGAGACACATATCACAGGACTCTAATTTAAAAATAAGATCCAGAGACTACCCAGTTTGGCATTATGGAGATTCTCCAATAAGAAGAGCTATAGGGATCGCCATAGGAGTAAGGTTTGTCCTAGAGGATAGAATTGTGGACCTGGAAGGGCGATATCTATTCTTGAAAGGTAAAATCAATGAGAAAAAATACTCTCTGGCAAATATTTACTGACCCAATAAGATAAACTATTAATATTCTAAATAAATTCATGGACTTTAAGAAAGGACATACTATACTGGGCAGAGATTTTAATTTCTGTAGGATACCAGGGATAGACAGTATGTCAAGTGCACAGAGTAATGGGAATGTGCTGCGGAAGGCTTTAAAAAATACTTTGTTACAGAACCAATTAACAGAAGTGTGGCAAACGCAGAATACAAAATGTCATTCCTCTATGCACGGGACATACTCAAGAAGAGATTTCTCTTTGGTGGACCATAGATTGCTCTAAACAGTTTTTAAAACTGAAATTAAGATTGCCATGTTCTCTGACCATGCGCCAGTAATGATGGGAATTAAGCTTGAGGGAAAGTTAAATAGAACAACTCCCTGGAGATTAAAGAGTTATTACAGGATAAGGTAGCAGAAGAGAGGATCAGGCAGGAATTGGAATGGTATTTTAAAACCAATGACATGGAAGAAATATCAGAGGCCACTTTGCGGGAGGCCCATAAGGCATATGTCAGAGGCATACTGATTCAACTAGGAACATAAAGGAAAGAGGCAGGAATAATGAAAAAGAATAACTTGATAAAAAGATATTACTGGAATAGAACAGGAACGTAAAAAAAAAAAAAACAAAAAAAAAAAAAAAACACGGGAAATGTAGAGAAGATGGCGATGCTTATATGTAAAAGAGAGGAACTGAAAGAACTAGTTGAGCAAGACACATGGTCGGCGTATAATAAGATTAAAAAGGAAAGGTATCTGTGGGGAAAATAAAATCGATAAATCTCTGGCAAGGATGTTAAAAAAGAAAATAACAGCAAATTATATAGACAAAATACAAAATAGTACCGGTATGTGAAAAATGGTATATAACACAACAGGAAAAGCAGAAATGTTTCAAGAATACTATGCAAAAATGAAAAGCCATTAATAAGAACGAAACATCTGAGTAAAAAAATAAAAGAAAGGATAAAATAAGAGTTTTTTTTAGGAAGAGACAGATCTAAAAGGAATTTCGGAGGAGCAAAGGAATGGGTTGGAGGAACCGGTAACAGAGGAAGAGATAAGGAAAATATTAAAAGAAACCCCCCCGGATGGCCTATATAACAGAAAGTTCAGAGATATTCTGGTCCCAAAGTTATGTACATATATTAATGGGATAGGTACAAAGTGGGCAATAAGGAAGGAGGCTTTAGAGGCGGCCATAGCCATAATACCAAAAGAGGGAAAGGATGCTACACTTTGCTCAAGTTATAGGCCAATTTCATTATTAAACGATGACATCAAGTTATTTGCCAAGGTAATGGTGGGAAGGTTGAGACCACTAATGAGCGAGCTAGCACATGCTGACCAGACTGGTTTCATACCGGGAAGAGAGTGTCAGGACAATGGAATCAGGGCATTGTTGGCGATGCATGAAATAAAGGAGGCCGGGACTCCCAGTCTACTCCTGTCAATTGATGCTGAAAAAGCATTTGACAGGGTAGATTGGGGGTTCATGGGAGAGGCCCTTGTGGGAAGGGGTATAGGGAACAGATATATGAAGTGGCTGGGACCCCTTACGAACACTCCACAGCAAGGGTGAAAGTGACAGGAATCTTTGAAATGTACAATGGTACTAGACAAGGGTGCCCCCTATTCCCCCTACTGTTCATACTGTCACTTGAACCATTGCTGGTGAAAATAGGACAGGATGTGAACATTAGGGGGCTTAGGTTGGGAGAAGCAGAACTTAAGTGGGCCGCATATGCCATCGATATACTGTTTTTCGTGACCTGCCCGAGGATATTGCTGCCCAATTTAATGAAAAAACTGGAACAGTACAGAGAATGCTCGAACTTTAAAATAAACCCAGCAAAGTCTGAGAGCCAGAATATGGGGGTCCCCCTAGAGGAGGCGTTCCCATTTATTTGGAGAGAGAGAGAAAGTTAAAATGTCTAGGGGTTAAGATTACAGCGCATAGGGATACGTTGTACCAATCAAACTTCCTGCCATTGCTGAATGAAATTAAGAAGGATTTAATCAAGCAAGATAGCATCAAGACAAGTGTCTTGGTTGGGGAGAATTAATATATTTAACCACTTAACAACCGGCCCATAGCGGAATGACGGCTACAGGGCGGTTGTTTAACTCTGGGAGGCCGTCATATGACGTCCTCCCAGAATTCCGCTCTCGCGCGCGCCCCCTGGGGCGCGCACTCGAGAGCATCCGTGACGTCAAATGACGGAGTGATCACTTGTAAACAAACCGGCGTCATGTTATGACGCCGGTTCCTCCCACCCCCTCTCTGTACCGATCGGTACAGCGGAGGGGGAAGAGTTCGGTGTCAGCAGCGCTGTGGGCTGCATCTGCAGAGCCCACATCGCTGCTCACCGAAATGTAACCCCTGCCATTACCCTGCAACACCCTGCAACACCCTGCAACACCCTGCAACACCCTGCAACACCCTGCAACACCCTGCAACACTCTGCAACACCCTGCAACACTCTGCAACACTCTGCAACACTCTGCAACACTCTGCAACACTCTGCAACACTCTGCAACACCCGCCAATACCCTGCAACACCCGCCAATACCCTGCAACACCCGCCAATACAGTGCAACACTCTGCAATGCTCTGCAACACCCGCCAATACCCTGCAACACTCTGCAACACCCGCCAATACCCTGCAACACTCTGCAATGCTCTGCAACACCCGCCAATATCCTGCAATGCTCTGCAACGCAATACTCTGCAACGCCATACTCTGAGGTACCCAGCCATACTCGGAGATACCCAGCCATACCCAGCCATAGTCGGTGATACCCTGTAATACCCAGCCATAGACACCCCCCCCCCTCCCGACGCCCTCCGGTGCTTCTACCGACTCACCAATACGATCAAAGCCAGAATCTTTTTTTTTTCTTTCAGGCTTCCCAGCTTAGAGGTGAGATGCGGGGTCTTATTGACCCCGTATCTCACTGTAAAGAGGACCCGTCATGCCATATTCCTATTACAAGGGATGTTTACATTCCTTGTAATAGGAATAAAAGTGATCAAAAAATTTATTTTTGGGGAAAAAAATGTCAAACTAAAATAAATAAAGTAAAATGAACAATAAAAACAATTTTTTTTTTTTAAAGCGCCCCTGTCACCATGTGCTCGCATGCAGAAGCAAACGCATACGTAAGTCCCGCCCACATATGAAAACGGTGTTCAAACCACACGTGAGGTATCGCTGGGAACGTTAGAGCGAGAGCAATAATTCTAGCCCTAGACCTCCTCTGTAACTCAAAACATATAACCAGTAAAAAAAAAAATTAAATCGTCGCCTATGGGGATTTTTAAGTAGCGACGTTTGGCGCCATTCCACGAGCCTGTGCAATTTTGAAGAGTGACATGTTAGGTATCGATTTACTCGGTGTAACGTCATCTTTCACATTATGCAAAAATTGGGCTAACCTTACTGTGTGTTTATTTTTTTTAAGCACAAAACTGTTTTTTTTCCAAAAAAAAGCATTCGAAAAATTGCTGCGCAAATACCGTGCGAGATAAAAAGTTGCAACGACCACCATTGTATTCTCCAGGGTGTTTGCTAAAAAAACATATATAATGTTTTGGGATTCGATGTAATTTTCTAGCAAATAAATGATGATTTTTACATGTAGGAGAGAAATGTCAGAATTGTCCTGGGTGCTCCAGAACGCCTGATGGCGCTCCCTGCATGTTGGGCCTCTGTATGTGGCCGCACTGTGTAAAAGTCTCACACATGCGGTATCGCCGTACTCGGGAGTAATAGCAGAATGTGTTTTGGGGTGTAATTTGTGGTATGCATATGCTGTGTGAGAAATAAACTGATAATATGACAATTTTGTGAAAAAAAAAACAAAAAAAGTAAAAAAAATCTTGATTTTGCAAAGAATTGTGGGAAAAAATGACAACTTCAAAAAAACTCATCATGCCTCTTACTAAATACCTTGGAATGTCTTCTTTCCAAAAAGGGGTCATTTGGGGGGTATTTGTACTTTTCTGGCATGTTAGGGTCTCAAGAATTGAAATAGGTCGTCAGTACTTCAGGTGTGATCAATTTTCAGATATTGGCACCACAGCTTGTGGACTCTATAACTTTCACAAAGACCAAATAATATCCACCAATTTGTACTTATTTTTACCAAAGATATGTAGTGGTATAAATTTTGGCCAAAATTTATGAAGAAAAAATTACTAATCTGCTAAATTTTATAACAGAAATGAAGAAAAATTCATTTTTTTTACAGAATTTTCTGTATTTTTTCTTTTATAGCATAAAAAATAAAAAACCCAGCGGTGATTAAATACCACCAAAAGAAAGCTCCATTTGTGTGAAAAAAAGGACAAAAATTTCATATAGGTCCAGTGTTGCATGACTGAGTAATTGTCATTCAAAATGTGAGAGCACCGAAAGCTGAAAATTGGTCTGGTTATTAAGGGTGTTTAAGTGCCCAGTGGTCAAGTGGTTAAAGAATGATAACAATAAAAGAAATAAAAAAAAATGTAAAAAAATAGCGTTTAGGTCTTTGAGACATGCTTGGCCAGTCCACCACCTTTAACCTCAGCTTCTTTAGCAAGGCAGTGGCCGCCTTGGAGCGGTGTTCAAGGTCGTTATGTTGGAATACTGCCCTGCGGCCCAGTCTCAAAGGGGAGGGGATCATGCTCTGCTTCAGTATATCACAGTACATGTTGGCATTCATAGTTCCCTCAATGAACTGTAGCTCCCCAGTGCCGGCAGCACTCATGCAGCCCCAGACCATGACACTTCCACCACCATGCTTAACTGTAGGCAAGACACACTTGTTTTTGTACTCCTCACCTGGTTAACACCACACACACTTGACACCATCTGAACCAAATAAGTTTATCTTGGTCTTATTAGACCACAGGACATGATTCCAGTAATCCATGTCCTTAGTCCGCTTGTCTTCAGCAAACTGCTTGCAGGCTTTCTTGTGCATCCTCTTTAGAACCGGCTTCCTTCTGGGACAACAGCCATGTGGACCAATTTGATGCAGTTTGCGGCATATGGTCGAGCACTGATAGGCTGACCCCCCACCCCTTCAATCTCTGAAACAATGCTGGCAGCACTCATATGTCATGCATTCAACTTCTTTGGTCGACCATTGCGATTCCTGTTCTGAGTGGCACCTGTCCTGTTAAACCGCTGTATGGTCTTGGGCACAGTGCTGCAGCTCAGTTTTAGGGTCTTGGCAATCTTCTTATAGCCTAGGCCATCTTCATGTAGAGCAACAATTATTTTTTTCAGATCCTCAGAGAGTTCTTTGCCATGAGGTTGAACTTCCAGTGACCAGTAAGAGTGAGAGCGATAACACCAAATTTAATTTATACCTTGTAACACTAACGAGTCACATGACACCAGGGAGGGAAAAAGGCTAATTTGGATATTTTCACTTAGGAGTGTACTCACTTTTGCTGTCAGCGGTTTAGACATTAATGGCTGTGTGTTGAGTTATTTTGAGGGGAACAGCAAATTTGCACTGTTGTACAAAATGTACACTCACTACTTTACATTGTAGCAAAGTGCAATTTCTTCATACACACACACTATAATTGTATATATATATATATATATATATATATATATATATATATATATATATATATATATACACACACACACACACACACATACACATACATATATACATACATATACACACACACACACACACACACACACACACACATACATACATTCCAGTGTGGTTGTACAGAGTCCCATTAGTACAGCTCAGACTGGGGTTCTCGGTCACCTTGCGCCCCTAATAGAGAATAATTTCTTCAGTGTTTTCACATGAAAAGATATAATAAAAAACTTACAAAAGTGAGGTGTGTACTCACTTTTGTGAGATACTGTTAAGTTTTTCATTAAGGGGTAGTGAGTGTAGATTGAGAAAAAAAAAAATCTACAAACAACTGTAGCATTAGGCTGCAACATAAGAAAATTTGAAAAAGTAAAAGGGGGTCTGAATTCTGAATAGTGTGTGTGTGTGTGTGTGTGTGCTTCTTCATGTTCAGAGCTGCCCCCCTGATAACGGATTATAAGACAACTAGTTGGGCAATATTCAAGAAACAGCAATAGAGGTGGAAGTACAGATCCACAAAATAATGGATGAAGAAGCAGGGAGATGCATGCAGTGTAGGTCCTCAGGTAAAGGTCCCCTTGCAGCAATGAGATCAGTGATAACACAATACAGACTTCCCTAAATCTCACTCCAAATATCATTAGACTAGCATTTAGAGACAACTGCCTGATCTGAGCCTGCCCATATACAGCTACTAGGCTAAAGAACAGGAGTGCTAATACACCCTAAAAACGGAAAATTCCACTTTAAATAATCCTCCCCCCTCCTCTCACAAAATCGGAGACAAATTTTTTTGGTGGGGGAGCTGGTATCTAGTTTTGGCAGGTACCCGCTCACACTTTTGCTGGAATCCCCTAGGCGATTACACCAGAATTTATCCCCCCCTTCCTGCCCACAACCCTCTTGGGACATGTCACAGGCCAAACATACTTGGAGATTGCCGCAGCGATCTTACCAGGAAGTGGGAGCGGGTACCTGTCAAAACCAGGTTACACGCTCCCGCCCAAAAAGTGACCAAATGTGGCAGTGGCGGGGGGAGGGCAAGAACAAGCAGAGCTTTCCCTTTTGGGTAGAGCTCTGCTTTAAAATGAGGTTGTTTTTGTGCACATTTGACAACCCCCTCCATTCTCCCTTGCATACATTTACAAATACCCATTCAGAGGCAAAAAAATAAATAAATTTGAATGCCTGGCTCGGTTTCCTATAATAGAAAAAAAATCCTTCCTGATCCCCAAAGGCAACTGGATAACTTTCCTGGAATCTCCTGAATGTGTACACCATTTATGTGGCCATCACAAGGGGCTCCCACACTCAATTCTAGATATAATGTAACCTAATATGGATGGATCAATATAAAACCTGAGCACTTCATCCCCAGACTTAATGGAAGAAAGAACACATTGGATGGGACTATATCGGTGTGATATGAAAGCCAAACCAAAGAATAAGGTTAAAATCTTCAATATATATTATCAAATGTCTAAAGCATCATATTCATAGAACCATATGCTTATAACCCATATATTATGGTCCATATTTTTTATAGTGGTATAGACGTGGATCCCGACATGTTTCGCCCTATTATTGGCTTCCTCGGGGGATGCCATCTGCTTAGGGTCTCAGCCTTCACGAGTTTCTGAAATATCACTTAGACGTGTAGTTGCAAGTGTATTCAGTAATTATAAAGTGCTATATCCACTGCAGAGCTGCAGGTGGCCACAGGAGGCAGACAAGGACCAAATAGGGTTAAAGTTGTATAAAGGAATGACACCGGGAGTACACAGTACAGACCACTCACACACAGAGCTTGTTTCTGATGGTCTGCATGTGTCCCCGGAGACACACCCAGACCATCAGAAACTAGCTCAATGTGTGAGCGGTCTGTACTGAGGACTCTGCCCCCGGTGTCATTTCTTTATACAGCTTAACCCTATCTGGTCCTTGTCTGCTTCATGTGGCCACCTGCAGATCTGCAGTGGATATGCAGTGAGGGAAAAACTTATTTGATCCCCTGCTGATTTTGTATGTTTGACAACTGAAAAAAAAAAAAATATCAGTCTCTAATTGTAATGGTATTTTTATTTTAACAGTGTGAACAAAAAAATCCTGAAAAACGCATTTCAAAAAAGTGATAAGTTGATTTGCATGACCCCCTCACAAAACATGACTTAGTACTTAATGGCAAAACCCTTGGCAATCAAAGAGGTTTGAGGTTTCTTGTAGCTGGCCACCAGGTTTGCACACATCCCAGGAGGGATTTTGTCCCACTCCTTTGCAGATCCTCTCCAACTCATTAAGATTTTGAGGCTGACATTTGGTAACTGGAACCTTCAGTTCCCTCCACATATTTTCTATGGGATGAAGGTCTGAAGACTGGATATTCCACTCCAGGACCTCAATGTGCTTTTTCTTGAGCTACTCTGTTGCGTTGGCATTGTGTTTTGGGTTGCTGTCATGCTGGAATAACCATCCACGACCCATTTTCAATGCCTTGGCTGAGGGAAGGAGGTTCACACCAGATTTGACGGTACATAGCCCCGTCCCTTTGATGCAATGAAGTTGTCCTTTGCCCTTAGCAGAAAAGCAACCCTAAAGCATGTTTCCACCTAAAAGTTTGATGGTGGAGATGGTGTTCTTGGGGTCAAAGGCAGCAATCCTCCTCCTCCAAACACGGTGATTTGAGTTGATGCCAAAGAGCTTGCTTTTGGTGCCTTCTTGAGCAGGGGGGACCTTGCAGGCACTGCAGGATTTCTGTCCTTCACAGCGTAGTGTGTAACCAATTGTTTTCTTGCCGACTATGGTCCCAGCTGCCTTGAGAATATTGACAAGATTCCTCCATTTAGTTCTGGCCCGATTCCTCATTGCTCTCATGATCATTGAAACTCCACGAGGTGAGATCCTGCAAGGAGCCCCAGACTGAGGGAGATTGACAGTTATTTTGTGTTTCTTCCATTTGCGCCTACTGTTGTCACCCTCTCACCAAGCAGCTTGGTGATGGTCTTGTAGCCCATTCCAGCCTTGTGTAGAATCTTGTCCCTGACATCCTTGGACAGCTCTTTTGGACAGCTCTTTGGTCTTGGCCATGATGGAGAGATTGGAATCTGATTGCTTCTGTGGACAGGTGTCTTTTATGGAGGTAACAAGTTGATACTAGGAGCACTCCCTTTTAAGAGCGTGCTCCTAATCTCAGCGTGTTATCTGTATAGAAGACACCTGGGAGCCAGAAATCTTGCTGATTGATAGGGATCAAATACTTTTTTTACTCATTAAAATGCAAATCAATTTATAATTTTTTTGAAAGGCCTTTTTCTGGATTTTTTTTTGTTGTTTTTCTGTCTCTCGCTGTTAAAAGAAACAAAAAAACCTACCATTAAAATTATAGATTGATCTTTTTTTGTCAGTGGGCAAACGTACAAAATAAGCAGGGGATTGAATACTTTTTTCCCTCACTGTAGAAGTTCATACTAACTGAATAAATCTGCAACTACAAGTCTATGTGCTATTTCAAAAACTCAGGAAGGCCGAAACCCCAAGCGGATAGCATCCACTGAGGAAGCCCAATAATAGGGTGAAACATATCAGAAAACACGTTTATACCGCTATAATAAAATAATATGGACCATAATATATGGGTTATAAGCATATGGGTTTTATGAATATGATGTTTTAGACCTTTGTTAATAAATATTGAAGATTTTAACTTTAGAATTTGGTTTGGATTTCATAGTGCACTGATATAGTCCCATCCAATTTGTTTTCTCTTTCAATTCTATATATGTTTTAGATTGCTGAGAATGCAAAAAAGAAAAAGGTTGAATCTTCAGATAGACAATACATTTCAGAATTTTGTCAGGAAAATCCTGCCGTATCGGAGAATCCAAGACATACAAGAAGACAAAAGCGGTTTCAGTTCCCAAGACTACAGTTATAACTTACATATGCAATATATTCCTTTTGGTCAACCAATCTTTTCATTTTTTAATGAAAACAAAAAAAAGGATGTCATATGTAAAACATTTGTACCTGCGTTATCATTTCTTTCAGTGTCTTCAGATTTCGTTGTGCATTGCAAGCTTCTGCTCATGCTTCCAATGTCCCCCCTTTCAATTCAACAAAAGAAAAAAAAAAGATAAAGCATATTTAGATGAACATACACAAAAAAAAGGTCAATTAACTATTTGATGCTTTTTTTTAAGCGCATTTCAACTTTTGCAGCAAAACTGGGATAATATTTACTTTATTTGTTACATGTCCCCATTCACAAATTATACCTTGCAAAAAAAAAAAAAAAAATGCAGCTTAGCCTTAATAGATGCCCTTTTTTAATTCTCCAGCAAGGAAAACAACTTAGTTTTCTGTTTTCAAGGGGGCTGGACAGCTGTTTTTGCCACAATTAACTTGGTGGCAGATCTTCATGATCATTTGTAACTAGATATAAACACTGTCATAAATTGGGGTTAAAGGTTTAGAGGCTGGGTTTCCTGCCTTGTGTTAATGCGAACAGATTTAAAGCAGAACTCTGGGATTCTGCAAGTTTAGCTTTTTCAGATCCTCTCCCAAGGCTCTATAAAAAATAAAACTTTTAAGGTTTAAATTAAGAGGTCTTATTTCTCTTGTAATCCTCGCATTTCACCCCACCCCCTATGTGACATCATCTTGCCATAGCGTCATAGCTCTGTTCCATGCTCTGGGAGGAGTCACATCCATGCAGGTATAAAGAACTACATTTCCCTGCATGCAAGTGGAAATGCAAGAAGTAATGAGCTAGCGGGTGGGCAGAGCTGGGGCTAAACTTCACACAGATTCAGTGCGAAGTGAGCAAATTGAGCTTGAACTGCAGGTAGGGCTGGGCAGTGATGTTAACCAGTGGGTGGTTGAGACTGGCAATCTGAATATCTGTTGACTGCCCACTACAACGAGCAGAGACATAATTACATCTACACTCATTTAACTGAGAACTGCAGCAAGGAGTTTATAAGACCGGTGGCTGCGGGTAAAGAGGGCACATTTTTTGATATGTGTACTCTGTGGGAAATTCCTATTAAACCAATGAATGAGATGGTGAAGTAAACTGATGTATGCGGATGATGAAAAATGGAGAAAAATGCAAATAAAATGGAGGTAAAGAAGCACATTTTGCTTTGTATGCCTTAAAAGTTAACATGCACACAAGACATAGCAACAGGTCAACTTTTTCCTTCTCTTCTCCTATCGTATAAATAAGAGATATTAAGTTAGCACAACCTTTGGTCTCTGTTTGATACAATGCTATATGTTTAAATACTCCAGCCTTTTTGCTGCTAGTATAGAGGATCGTTACTTTGATAAGCAATATGGTCTGAGCGACTCCTCCCTTGGCGTTGCATCTCCACTTCCCCCTGCATAGGTTTTGCCTTCCTGGACTTAGAAAGGAGGGGATCGCAGGCTCAATAGAGAGCCACTTTAGTCAATTGCTGACTTTCCTTTTTTTTTTCTCTCCGTTTCTTTCTTAAAGCGGTAGTAAACCCGCACATTTTTTTATTTTATTTTATTTTTTAAACCTGCAAAGCAAAAGGCATAATGAGCTAGTATGCACCGCATACTAGCTCATTATGAAATACTTACCTTAGAACGAGGCCCCGACATCTGGCCCGATCCACGCCGAGGGAGCCGACATGCTCCCTCGGCGTTTCTTCCAGGTATCGCGGCTCCGGCGCTGTGAGTGGCCAGAGCCGCGATATCATCACTTCCGTGCATGCGCACGGGAGATTTCATTCCGGCCGGCCACTGTCGGATTTTCAGGCCGAGAATCCCCTTGTGCGCATGCGCCGCTGCAGTCAGCGGCGCATACCTTATTATAGGCTTTCCTGTAGGTAAAAGTTAAAAAACTGAGTATACAACCACTTTAACTGTTCCCCCTCTGCTGGTGCACAGTTTCCTGATCTCGGATCCCATTATGACCAATATATGCTGTTTATCTTTAAATGTCAAGGGGTTGAATATACCAAAGAAGCATACACAGTTTTACGTGAACTTTGGCGTATGCGTACACAAGTCACATTTATACAAGAAACTCATTTTCAATTAGGGAAGATACCAAAATTTCAGAATGATCGTTACTCATTCGTATTTCATAGTACAGCCCTGATTCTAAGACGAGAGGGTGAGTATCCTGCTTTGTGGGACGATTCCATGGTCTTTCGTCGACAAGAGGAGTGACCAAGATGGACGCTATTTGTTTCTCAAGGGAGATCTGGCCAGCCGCCAAATTACTTTAGCTTCCATCTACCTAACCATGCACAGTTGAGCTGTCTAGATGAAATTCTCAATACACTACAAGGTTTTATGGAGGGGGGTTGATACTGGGCAGAGATCTTAACATGGCTCTTGATCCACTGTTAGATGCCTCCAAGTCCTCCTCACATCGGTCTAATCCATATCTTAAACGTATTAAAAAAAGCCCTTCAGACTGTACGGTTGGTAGACATTTGGGGAGTTCAGCACCCAAGCGAATGGGATTATACTTTCTATTTGGTACCACATGACAGCTACTCTAGAATTGATTATGTACTGGTATCTCAGGCCCCTATTACCAGCAGTAGTGAGATCTTCAATTGGTATACAGACTGTGTCTGACCATGCTCCATCTTTTATTGATCTTCAGTTGGATAAGTCCGGAACTAGATCATGGATTTGGAAACATAACGAATCTCTGGTACAAGAAGGTCCACTGTGAAAGGATCTTTCTTTGGCATTGACCAGAACCTTTACTGATAACGGCACTCAGACAATTAGTTTGGGAGTATCTTTCCTCCTCGGGTCTACCGTCAATACCCGACACCTCCGAATCAATAAATGCTCCAATCTTATGTGATGAATATATGAGGGCAATTAAGATGCTTAAGCCTCATAAAGCCCCGGGGCCAGACGGGTACACGCTAGCCTACTATAAGGCCTTTGCTCCAATTTTAGCTCCCAGATTTATAAAGGCATTTAACTTTCTTTTGGAAGAACGGCCTACGCTGATAGACACCCTAAGGGCGCATATTAAAGTGATCCCCAACGAAGGTAAGGATCATTCCAACTGTATGAATTATTGACCTATTTCCCTATTAAGCTTAGATTTAAAAATGTTAACACGTATATTAGCATCAAGACTACAACCTCACCTTCAAGATGTCATCTACCCTGACCAAGCTGGCTTTATGCCTACTAAGGAGGTGAAGGATAATACTACTATAGAGACTTAAATATTAATTTGGTTCATCTTCATAAAATACCCTTAGGTTTGTTATCCTAAGCCCCTGTACACACGGTCGGACATTTCGACAACCAAATCCGTCGGATTTTGTCCGTCGGATCTTGTCCGAAACTGTTGCATACACACGGTCGGACAAAGTTGTCGAAAAATCCGATCTTTCAGAACGTGATGACGTAATTTCGTTACGACGGGACTACGTTCAGGCTAGTAGCCAATAGCTTTGATGTAGGAATTTGATCTGAGCATGCGTGGCACTTTGTACGATCGAAATTCTCTACATATGATCGGAGTATGTCCTATCGGACCAGTTGGTCGGAAAATATTTCCAACATGTTGGAAAATTTGGTCCGACGGATATTCGGAAACGGAAACAGTCCGATGCGTACCACACACAGTCGGATTATCCGACAACACGGTCCGATAGGACACATTCCGACGGATTCTCCGACCGTGTGTACAAGGGCTAAGACACAGAAAGGGTCTTTGATAGGGTGGATTGGACATTCTTGAAGGAGACGTTAACCTATATTGGTGTGGGGAAGTCGTTTAGTAAATGGATAGAGGCTATATACTCGGCTCCATCTGCAGCTGTTAAAATTATTGAGGTGACCTTCCCATATTTTTATTTGAGTAACGGCACAAGACAAGGATGTCCTCTATCCCCATTGATCTTTATACTAACCTTGTAACCATTCCTGCGATATGTCCGATATGCGGATGACATGTTTTTTATTACATCTCCAGAAACCACGTTGCCACATTTATTAAGGGAGTTTAATTCAGAATTGCTTAAAATTACACTGTCCCCTGTTCGTGTCCAAGCTCTTCAATCTTCATTCTCTTTTTCCCTGGGCAGCTGCCCACCTGACATACCTAGAGGTCAAACTGACTGCCTCAAGAGAAAAAAAAAAACATTTCCACCGATTCTGTGGGAACTTTCTTTCAACTTGGAGAGATGGAATAAAGGTCCCTCTTACATGGATGGGTAGGAATGCTACTCTTAAAATGAATATCTTGCCAAGGCTATTGTATCTTTTTCAGACTCTACCCTCTAGTCATTCTGGGTCTTTTCTGAAATCACTACGCAGTGTTTTTATCGGATTTATCTGGGAAAAAAAGCATCCATGCTTATCCTACCAGCTCCTGGCTATGCCTAAAACCCAGGGAGGTATGGCTTTTCCAGACCGGAGACAATATTATCAGGCAGTGCACCTTGCTAGGGTACTAAATTGGTGTAGAGATGGAGGACAGAAAGCCTAGGTAGCGATTGAACAATCTTGTACCCAGATTCCACTTGAATGTGTGCCATGGTTAAGGTTAAGATTACTTGGAACCCTACAACATCACCCCCTTATAGGGACAACTCAGTGGTGCAACAAAGCCACCTCTTCTCCAAGACAGAAGGGAAAATTACTCAGCTTTGCCCAATACTGGGAAATCCAGAATTCCCCCCAGGCCATACAGACAGCCGTTTTAAACAAACTTTGAGACAAGGTAAATTTCGCCTAGGCAATTACCTTGAAGAATCCAGGCTGAAGACCAGGGTAGAAATACTGTTTAATCCTCCACTGGATCTGTCGCAGATGCAGCAATTTACCCAATTTTTTAGTTCTCTTCTTCGTGGACCATTCAAATACGTCTTTGGAAAATCTATATTTGGTAGAAGCACCTTCTGCCCACGAGGTATCCGAGATATACAAACTGCTAATACACTCGCTTGAGGGCTTTGTTCCAGGATGCCTCCAGAAATAGGAAAGAGATTTGGACATTATACTCTCTGAAGAGCAGCGAGGCTATATTCTATATTTTGCCCATTACTCCTCAATGGCCAGGAAGTATCAAGAGCCATGCTACAAAATCCTCACACGTGGTACAGCGTTCCATCACTATTAAATAAAATCTATCCAGAAAGGACAAATACGCACTGGCGCTGTGGAGAGGCAGTGGATAATTTGCACCATATTTTTCAGTCCTGTGAGAAACTGGAGGAATTCTGGTCTAAATTGCGAGATACAATAGGTTAGCTTACTGATCATGATCTGGGTTCTGATCCTGTCAGATACCTTCTTCATCTCTCAGATCTTTTAAAGCATAAATATAGGAATTCAATGATCGTTCATTTTCTAAATGCAGCTAAGGCCTGTGTTCCAGCCCTGAATACAGGAATCACCTCCCTCGATCTCATGGTGGCTTAAAAAAATAGCCGACATATATGCTATGGAAAAAAAGGTATTGCAATTGCGCAAAGTAGAGAGGAAACATTTTATAAAAAATGGACAAGATGAGATGGTCCCTCTGTCTGTTCCAGAGAATATGGGTGTGCGCTACTAGAGGGGGAATGAGGGCTTTTGTGTTTTTTTTTCCTTTTTTTGTTGTTGCTGTGAATAGCTAGGATGACAGACTTTTATTAGAAATGTATAAAAAAAAATGAATGGTGATTTTGTATACCTACTTAAAATAGAACCAAATTCAATTATGTTGTATTTTATGATGCACGCACAATTGAATTATATTTGTATAAAATGGCTTAAAAAAAAAAAAACATTTAAACCATGATTCCTCAGTAGCACATACTCAACTTCCCTTCACTCCCCCGGCCTTTTGTTCAGCCTCTAAAAAAAAAAAAAAAAAGACAACCCTGTGCAGATGTAATTCGGTTATCCAGTGAGGTTGGCTTACACAGAGGGATTGTCTCTCTGCTCTTATGTGACAATCAACAAGCACCACATTTTATGGATCAAGTCAAAAGCCCCGCTATATCTAGAATGTATTTTCCTTACTCTAACGAAAAGAACAGAGCAGAAGGGGTTTCAAAGGAATGGTGAGTATATTCTGCTGGAGACTCGATTTAAAAGCAAACCCATTGCTTTACCATGGGTGCCCATGCTGGTTGTTTTAGTTGTGGGTTAATGGCATGGATATTTTATTTTAATTATACTGTGGGCCACTGATTCTGTGCCTGCTTATTTTGAAACACTGTGCTGCTGGCCCATTGATATGGTTGGTCTTGCTTCGCACGGTTTTAAAATTCTGTTTCCCTTAATTGATATGGTGCCATGGGCTTCCTAGCCAGTCTGGCGCCACTAGTGGCTTTGCTGTTTTCTGCCCTTTATTTTTTCCCTTTACCAATATGGTGTCATTGGCTTCAGCCATTTGAAGTTCAGATCGAGGCTTGAATACTATTTATAGAGGTTCGTCAGTACGCCGCCCGTGCCTCGAGACAATTTCCGCCTAGTGACGAAACTCGTAGGGAGGAGCAATGTGCTGCTGTCACCACGCTGTTCTCATGCTCCGTTTGCATGGGCGTGTTTGTACCATTTGCCGGCCGGCACAATCTACTTTTATGGAAACCATTTTTAACTTGTCTGTTTGTAGCGGAATTTTTTACTATTAAAAACCATCTGGTTTTACCTATGGAGCCCTTTCTGTTTTTTTCTCTATTGGCTAAAACTCACCCACTGACATTATATTCGTGACTGCTCGTTGGAGTGTTGAATTCCATTAAGCCTGCAGGAACGCCTGGCTTGACTGGCCACTGGAGGTGCCGGGAGGAGCTAAAGACCCTGGTCAGGTATAGGCCACAAGCTTCCACAGCTTGTCTAGCTGGTAAGCCTTCAGTCTGTGTGGTGGTGGACGCACATTGCCCCTATATATAGAAGATCCCTCACAGGGTGTTCTTAACTCTCAGAGAGACTGGGAGAGTTGGGAGACTCCATGGAAGAGAATTATATGCATTTAAGGATTTTTCTTTTTAAATTTTATGAGTTATTTTGTATTTTTAGATCACTTACTCATGTATCATCTTGGATTATCATTTTTTCAATAAGTCACATATATGTGTTTTTTTACCGGATCACATCCCCTTGCATTACTTTGTAGGTTAAGGTGCACATAGGACAGTATGCGACCAGTCTAAACTACGTGGCATGTTCACCAATGCCAGGAGCCTGGCAGACAAGATGGGTGAACTAGAGATACTGTTGTACAAGGAGGATTTCGATTTTGTGGAAATTTTAGAGACTTAGTTCAACAGCTCTCACGACTGGCTGGCAACCAGTCAAGGGTATTCCCATTAGCACAGGGATAGAGAGGGTAAAAAAAGAGGGAAGGGTACTCCTGTATATCAAGAATAATATACAAGTGAATGTGACAGATGACATCACTAAGGGAGCTATGGAGGAGGTGGAATCCTTATGGGTAGAGCTCCAAAGGCATGAAACTAAAAAGGGAAAATAACACTGGGGGTATGCTATAGGCCCCATAACCTGAGGGAGGAGGGATAGCTGGACCTCCTATCACAATTTGGATTAGCAGCAAGGATAGGAAGCGTCATCATAATGGGGGGGTTTTAATTATCCAGACATAGACTGGGCGGAAGGTACCACGCATTGGTCTAAGGCTCACCAGTTCCTAAATGTCTTGCAGGACAATTTTATGGGTCAGATGTAGACACACCAACTAGAAACAAAGCGTTACTAAACCTACTAAAATCTTAGGAACAAGGAACATGGAGGAGAGATTTTTACTGACAGTCTACTGACTGGAATGGTACCAGCTGATTGGAGAAAAGCCAATGTAGCACCAATATTTAAAAAAGGGCCAAAATACATCCCTGGGAATTAGACCAGTTGGCCTAATATCAATAGTATGCAAGCTCTTGGCGAAGATGACAAGGCACTATATACACACACACACGATTTTAGTAATGAAATGATTTTAGTAATGAAAACTGTATCATTAACAGTAATTGGTCATGCCAAACCAATCTATTAACCTTCTATGAGGATGTGAGCTGCCATTTAGATAAAGGAAGGCCAGTAGACATGGTGTAATCTGGATTTTGCAAAAGCATTTGACACAGTTCCCCATAAAACATTTACTGTACAAAGTAAGGTCCATTGGCATGGACCATAGGGAGAGTACATGGATTGAAAACTGGCTATAAGGGAGAGTTCAGATGGTGGTGATAAATGGGGAGTACTCGGAAGGGTCAGGGGTGGAAAGTGGGGTCCCCCAGGGTTCTGTGCTGGGACCAATCCTATTTAATTTGTTCCTAAACGACCTGGAGGATGGTTGTACAGTGAGTTTGATTAGTACAGATCAGACTGGGGTTCTCAGTCACCCTGTGCCCCTAAGACACAGGATGATTTACACATAGGAGGGGCCAGGGGAGCTGAACAAGGAGCTTCCAGTGCTCTGCAAGGTAAGCTGGGTTCCACAAGCTCACCTGCCCAAAGTGACTTCTGTTCCAACTTCAATGCTAGCCCCTGCATGGGCAGAACCTTTGCATATTAACCACTTGTTAAAAGCTGAAGAAAAAACTATTGAGACATTAAATGTAAAAGTACATCAAGTCATAACTCCCCCCCCATTTTGAATAGAGTAGGAAATGATAAAAACCATTCTGTGTGCTTTTTTAATAGATTTTTCTTCACTTCCAATGCTATAAAACACAATAGAAAATGAGAGCAAAGCTCTCCAAAGTGAAGTAAATTCCCTCTTAGAACCAAAACAAGTGTTCCCATTAGATGGCTTTTCCTTCTAGTTCTGCTTTCCCTCACTTTCAGTCCCAGGGACAGTGGTCACCAGGACAGAGAGACAGAGAATCTCTTTACCAGTGATGGAAACCACCATAAAAACCGAGTGAGTTATGTTTAACATTATACTTAAAAAAAAATAAAAAATTAAGAATAAGGAAAATATGTAATAGCAAGAATGTTAACCAGGTAATTTTTTTTTTTTTTTTTTAAATCTAACTCTACGTTTCACAAATCTTATGAGATCAGAGCTCTTTTCATGCACTCCATTGTTCCTATAGGCATATGACATTCTTAGGATAGATGTGTCAGTTGCCTTACAAAACAACTTTAATCAACTAATTCTGTCAAGACTAGATAAGACTGTTGGCCTACCAATCTGGAGAAAAAGTAAATACTGTATCTCTATAATTATATTATGTGATAAATACGAGTACAATAAGATTTCCAAGTATGGATCATTTTTCAAGCGAAAACTTAATGCCTCTTGCCACTAGAGGTCTGTCTTGCCAGTTGATAAAGTTAGGACCAGGAAAAATTAGTGTGCACAATTCCCCTCATTTTTTTTAATGTTAAATTACTAATCACCTCTCCAATTATTATTTATTATTTCAGATACTTATATCGCGCTGTCAATTTACGCAGTGCTTTACATTTATATTGTAAATTTACATCAGTCCCTGCCCTCAAGGAGCTTACAGCCTAAAGGTCCCTAACACACATTCATACATTCTAGGGCCAATTTAGACAGGATCCAATTGACCTACCAGCATGTCTTTAGAGTGTGGGAGGAAACAGGAGTACCCGGTGGAAACTCATGCAGCCACAGGGAGAACATGCAAACTCCAGGCAGTGTCATGGTCAGGATTCTGCTAGGTGAAAGTGCCAACTACTACACCACTGTGCTGACTAATGTTATTTAGTGCTTATCATTTTGCCTTATTTTAACAGAGGCTGGCAGGTATATCTTCAAATACTAATCATGGAAAGAATGTATGCCATAAAGTACATTTTGTTTTCATAGGGTCTATTTTTTCTTAATCCTTAAAACCTAGCATTTAATTCACTTTTTTTTAAGTTATTGTTATTGCAATTCCAAGGTAAATACTAAACAAAACAGAGCCTTGGGTTTGGTCACTACAACTACAAAACTAAGGATGAAAAAAAAAAAAAAACACAACACACATTATATATAAAGATATATACCGTTTCCCCTAAAATAAGACCTAGCATGAGTGTCGGTGATGGCTGCAATATAAGCCCTACCCCCCAAATATTGCAGCCATCGTCGACAATCACGCTAGGTCTTATTTTAGGGGAAACAGGGTATCATGCCAACTTAACCACTGTACGTTCAACCACCTGTGTAACTAAATGGGACGTCCCCAAGCAGTGCCAAACAAGGGGTGGGAAAAACAGCATAAAAACCTTCATCCACCATGGCAAGTGGGAACTAGTGAAACTAAACCCACAAAAAACAGCAGTGTGTGGAAAAACCTCAACAGGAGTGATCCCCAAGACCGCAACATTGCGGAAGTAATGCAACAGTGCATTAACAAAAACAGTACTGCGTTTTTATCGAAAAAAAAGGAAAAAATTAAATTGCAACGACACGACCGCCTACAAGACTTTGCGGCCAAAACAGGCATCAGCCGATGCACTGACGTCTAACTTGTAGAACATGGTAAACGTATGGACAGACGACCAGGTCACCGCCTTACACACCTGAGCGACAGACGCTTGATGTCGGAAGGCCCAAAACGTTCCGATTGCTCTTGTAGAGTGGGCCGTGACTGGAAAGGGGGGCACCTGCCCCTTCAAGGCATAGGCTTGGACTACAATCTGTCTGATCCACCTGGAAATGGTGGCCGAAGAGACCCCCATGCCTTTTTCTTAGGACCAGCTACCGAAACAAACAGCGAGTCCGACTTCCGAAAGGGAGCTGTGGCAGACAAGTACACCTTCAGAGCTCTAACCACATCGAGAGCGTGAAGAGCCACTTCCTTGGGGTGCTTTGGCTGAGGACACAACGATGGTAATATAATGTCCTCATTGATATGAAAAGCCGAAACCACTTTCGGTAGAAAGGACGGTTGGACGCAACACCACCTTATCCCTGTGGATGACCAGATAAGGCGGCTTGCAGGACAAGGCCGCCAATTCCAAAACCCTCCTAGCCGATGTGATGGCCACTAGAAAGACCACCTTCTGTGAAAGGGTCAACAGGGGAATCTCCCTGATATTCTCAAACGGTGGCTTCTGAAGCGCCGACAACACCAGGTTCAAATCCCCTGGGGGTAACGGAGGACGCACCAGAGGGACTACATGTCGCACCCCCTGAACGAAGGTACTTACTAGTGAGTGAGATGCCAGGGGTCGCTGAAAAAAGACAGCCAAGGCTGAAATTTGCCCCTTAATGGTGCTCAACGCCAATTTCTGGTCTACTCCTTGCTGAAGAAACAGCAGGATCCTGGATATAGAAAAGGAGCGCAGATGCCACCCATTCTCCTCACACATGGAGATGTAGGCCTTCCAGGTACGATGGTATATCTTCTGTGAAGATTTCCGCGCCCTCAGCATAGTTGAAATCACCAAGTTCGACAGACCCCGGTTCCTCAGCACCTGGCTCTCAATAGCCATGCCGTTAAAGCCAGCGATGGTAAAGCAGGGTGAAAGATTGGGATTGAGATAGGAGGTCCTCTCTCAGTGGCAGTCGCCAGGGAGCGTCTGCCACCAGACGCACCAAGTCTGCGTACCAGGGCCGCTGAGGCCAATCTGGGGCCACCAGGATTACTGGAATCCCCTCGGCTTCCACTCTGCGAAGCAGACGTGGCAACAGTTTCAGTGGAGGAAAGGCATAGATCAGCAGGTACTGATCCCACGGAGCCACCAGCGCGGCTGACGCATCTGCCCACAGATCTCTCATCCTGGACACGAATCTGGGCACCTTTCGATTGAGACAGGAGGCCAATAAATCCACATCTGGTGTTCCCCACTTCAGGCACAGCAGCCTGAATATTTCTGGATGCAATGCCCACTCTCCTGGGTGCAGCATCTGTCGACTCAGATAGTCCGCCTGCCAATTTTCCACCCCTGGGATGACAGACAGGGCCGGTATGTGTCGCTCTGCCCCCCGAAGTATGTGAGCGACCTCCCGAGCAGCGGCTGAGGTTCTTGTTCCCCCTTGGTGATTTATGTACACCACAGCCGTGGCGTTGTCTGACTGTATTCTTGTCGGACGCCCCTGAAGACACATCGACCATGTGTGGAGAGACAGCCTAATCGCTCTCAATTCGAGCAGATTGATCTGCAACTTGGATTCTTCCATCGACCAGAGGCCCTGAGCCGACTGAATCCCCATCACTCCACCCCAGCCGGATAGACTGGCGTCCGTAGTGATCACCGTCCATTTCAGAGGAAGGAGCGATTTTGCGGACTGAATCACCAGGGACCTCAACCACCAGATCAGAGAGTCCATGACTGGCTGGCTCACCTGGATCTGCCGATCCAGGGACAACGGAGATTTGTCCCATTTTGCCAAGATCTCCTTCTGCAGGACTCTGGTGTGGAACTGGGCAAAGGGTACTGCCTCGAAGGAGGCTACCATGAGCCCCAGCACCTGCATGCAAAAGCGGAGCGATGACCACTTGCTGTTCATCAGTAGTATGACCGAGATCTGAGAATCAGCAATTTGTCTGAGGGGAGAAAAACCCTTGCTTCCCTGGAGTCCAGCAACCCCAGGTACTCCAGAAGCGGAGTTGGTACAACCACCGACTTTTTTAGGTTCAACAGCTACCCAAATTCGTGCAGGGACATCCTCTTCTAATTCTGAGGCAGAAGAAGCTCTCAGGAGTAGATAGTCTAGGTAACATACGATCACGATCCCGCGTTGTCTCAACAACGCCAATACTGGAGCCAGTACTTTGGTAAAGACTCAGGGGGCTGATGCCAGGCTAAAAGGAAGAGCCAAAAACTGGTAGTGGGCTTCCCAGACTGCCAAACGCAGAAACTTTTGATGCCGAAGGCATATGGGTATGTGCAGGTAGGCATCCTCAATGTGCAAGGATGCCAGGAAGTCCCCTTGATGGAGTGCAGCAACTACTGAACGAACTGATTCCATACTGAACCTCTGCACTTTTAGAAAGTGATCGAGGGCTTTTAGGTCTAATATTGGACGTAACCCTTCCTTCTTGGGAACCACAAACAGATTTGAGTAGAACCCCTGGAATCGTTCCGATTCTGGAACCGGTACAATCACCCCCTGATCCAGCAAGTCCCTCACCGCCCCTAACTGGGCCTCCCGGCAAACCGGGGACACGGGTATGCTGGAGGGGAAGAATGTTTGGCGGCCAAGAGAAAAACTATCTTGTAGCCTGTGGAAATCAGATTGCAGACCCATTGGTCTGATAACCGGGAGGTCCACTGCAAACTCCCGAAGACGACCCACCACCCGAGACGTGTGGGGGCAAACCTTCATGCGGTAGCACTTTTGTGCGCAGGCTTGTTAGGCTTGTGGTTCCAGGGACACTTCTGACCGTCCGTGGGCATCCTGACGTCCGTGGGCATCCTGCCAAAGCACCAGGTGGACGAAAAAGCCGCTTGTGAGCGGAAAAAAGAGGGCCCTTGCCTGCCTCTCTTTAGCCTTCTTGGCCTGTGGGAGTAGTGTACTCTTAACACCCATGGCATTTTTAATAAGGTCATCCAATGAGGCTCCAAAGAGCCTTTCACCAAGGAAGGGAAGATGCTTCAGGGCTTTCTTGGATGCCTGGTCAGCAGACCAGCATTTCAGCCAAATGAGGCGCCATGCACTAGTTGGTCTGCTAGCTCTACGCAGACCGGGTAGGTGTTCTGCTCTCCCAACTCGCGGTGCAAAAGTTTTGCCCACTCAGTCAGTGTCTGAGACACCAGTCCGGATGCCAGTACAGGTCACACGGCCGACCCCACAACCGTGAACAAGGAACGAGCCACTGCCTCGGCCTTCCTGTTCGTGGCATCCTTGAATGCATGAGTCCCCTCAACCGGAATTGTGGTTACTTTATTTAACCTAGACACTGGGGGGTCCACGACCAGAGGATCCGACCCTTTTTTGAGAAGGCTTTCCTCAAAGGGGTAACGCACCGCCATATTTTTGGGGACCGAAAAGGTCAGTTGCGGGCGACCCCATTCCCTGTAGATAAATTTGTCAAAATAAGTCAAATAGGGGAACACCTTAAGTGAACGTTCTGGCTTGCGGGACCCAAAAGGGACCGGTACATCAGCAGAGGAATCCGCTGGCTCCTGAATCTTCAGGGTATCACGCACAGCTGTGATAAGTGCTCCAACAAGTGCCTTGTCGCGCCCGGACCCGGACGGGGAATCATCCTCACTGTCCGAACGGTCCTGGTCAGCCACGTCTGATAGGTCAGAGCAGGGGTCTCCAGCCACAGCAGGGCCAGAGTCTGCATCAGAGCTCTCCCCAGAGGACAGGGGGCAGGGGCCTCTTACGTGCACCTTTCCTGCCACGTGCCGCCTCTATCTTAGCAACATAGGAGTCAAGGACCGCCATCACGGTGTCCATGCGTATCGCGCTAACTGCAGATGACCTGGTTGCTATAGCCTGGATTTCGGGGGAAGAAACACCAGTTTCTGAAGCTATGCTCACCCTAGCCTGTCTGCCACCTGCAAGGGGACTTAGGACAGTGAAGGTCCCACCCTCCTGCTGCCGCATGGGGGGGTGGGGGGGTACTTAGCGCTAGACTCACCACCCTTGGGCATTCTGTGAAAAGCCACAAGCAGTGCCTGTAGTCCCTAGGAGGTTCCCAGTTGCAGAGAGGAGAAAACTGTCAGCAGCAGCAGCTACAAACAGCTTTGCAACAATCTGAAGAGCAGCTTCAGCATTCAGCAAAGAGCCATCCAGCGTCCTGCACACACAGTGGACACAGGAAGCAGCAAGTGCAAGCACATGTAATGCTGCCACCAGAGGACAGCGGCGAAAAAAGTGCTCAGGCTTTAAGAAAATGGCCACCAATGTAATCAACAGGAAATCCTCAAGAAAATGGCTGTTGAAGCTCACCAGGGGAATTTACAGCTTTCCCAAATCCAAGATGGCCGCCGGAATGGCGCCATTCGGTGACAGAAAAAAAATAAAAATGTGCTGCCTGCTAACAGTCAGAACAACCTCCACAAGCATGTTTTGGGAACCCCAGACCTGGAGCAGGACTAACGCCAGCCGCACAGAGCCCCCACAGGTGAGAAACAGCGACCCACGCGTGAGCACACACACACACACACACACACACACACACACACACACACATCCCCCTCAGAGGGGGGAAGGAGGGGTGATAGGCACTTGGGAGAGAAGATAGGCAGGTGAGGTGGCTCCCGAATTGACTCCCCAGGGAATGCCCAGCTGCTCACCCCAACCGAAACAGGGAGAGCTGTACTTACCAGTCCTGAAGAGCTGGGAGACATTCCATCACAGACCTACTCCTGCGCAGTTACAGGGTAGCTGTTGGCGTTGGTATACTGTGATCTAGTAGCCCGGTCATATGTATACCCAGGGCATTGAAGCTCACCAACCACCTCTGGAGCTGAGGCATGTCGTGGCCTGCCGAGCCTTAGCTGTGGCCTGCTCACGCTCGATGGCCGGACTGGGGAGACTACAAGGATATCATTAACCAGCCTCTTCACTCAGCCGGCAGTTGATAGATCTCAGGATCTTTCATCTTGCGCAAAAAGTAGCAAACCTGCAGCAAAAATATGGACCAAGAGGCCCGCAGGGTTTCCTAGGTCATTCTCCTTGCTAGGCAAAAATAAAAACTGAAGCTGTTAGGAGCAGTGGGAAGGGTTGATAGCACAGGGTCCGCCCCCCAGGGTCGGGATTAAAATTCTGTGTATTGTGTAACAATTTTGCCTAGTTTCTCCTAATGGCAGGCTATACAACCCATTTAGTTACAGAGAGGAGCTGTGTCGGTCGGTGAATATAAGAGAAATGTATTGTGCAGGTCATATTTAATTCCCATGCCGACTCCACCAGGTTGAGTCCGGATGACTGAAGAGCTCAGGGAGGTTGGGGTTCCACCACAGGAGTCTGTGGCAAAATACCCATAGGAGACTCACAGTTTTCCCTCCCTCCAGGCCAGAAAACTAACCTCAAGAGGGGAGAATCTGGAACCCCCAAATTTCTTTGATCTATGAATTTCATCCTATAGAGAGGTAGGAGGTTCAAACAAGGTCAACATAAGTGCCATGGAAGGAGTCGGTGGGTTAGAGCGTAACCAAAAATGGAGGTGAGCTGGGAAGCAAGGAAATCATTTCTTAAATTTGGGCAAGCCAGGCCGCCTGCGGTCTTTGCCGCTTGTAAGGAGGACCTGGCTATAGGGGGCCGATGGCCATTCCAAACAGAGGAGGAGAGCGTGGAGTCCATTTTCCCCAAAAACTTTTTAGTGAAGAAAACTGGGGCAGCTCGAAAACAGTATAGAAGCTTAGGTAGAAAGATGACTTTTAATATGTTGATGTGTCCAATTAGATTGAGGGGAAACGACGACCAGGTATGAAACCTATCATTTGTTTGATTATGGGAGTGACATTAAGTTCTTCATATTTAGAAATGTCAGCATGTATTTGAATACCTAGGTATTTAAAGGAGGATGGCAATTGAATATGCGATCCCTGCAGATATTCTATAGGAAAGGAAGGGCCAACAAGGAAGGCCTGAGACTTTTTACCCATCCCACCTGTAGTCCCAGAGCTTCGCCAAACTCCCCCACAACACATAGTAATTTATGGAATGAGCTCTCCCTACCATCTAGATATACAAGTGCATCGTCCACACAAAGGGAGAGCTTCTCCTTCAGTGGACCAGAGCGAATGCCCCCTATCTCTGATGTCTGCCGCGCCGCCAAGGCCCACGGCTCAATGGCCAATGTGAACAGGAGTGGAGAGAGAGGGCACCCCTGTCTGGGACCTCTCTTCAAAGAAAATAGTTCAGATATGTCTTTGTTAGTGCGAACCCTAGCCTTTGGGTCTACGTATAATAAACAGGCCCATTGAATAAATTGTGGACCAATAACCACTCGTGCCATAACTTCCCAGAGAAAGGGCCAGCTCACAGTGTTAAAGGCTTATAACACATCTAGGGATAGGACCAATCCCCCCGTTTGGCCCATTTAATATTACAATACAATCCAATACAATACACCCATAATAATTTTGCCCTGCTTCCCAGTCATTTCAGCCTCTGAAAAGGAGCCAAGACGCTTCCTCATGTTTTATTTTAGGATGCCTGTAACATGCCAGCACAAGTAATTTACTATTTTGATATCTCTCAAATTCACTTTCAGATCGTTCTTCACATACATGCATACCCTTCCACCTCTGTCAATTCTGTCCTTCCGAAATAGAGTGTACTCCCCAATATTAGTAGCCCAGTCATGTGAGCTGTCTAATCAGGTTTCCAATTTCCCCATGGAGTCAAATTGCTCCTTGAATAACAGAAGTTCTTGTTCTTTTATTTTGATTGATAAGCTTTTTGCATTTGTAAACATATCTTTTTGTATTGGCGTTTAATATTCTACTATTACTCATTTGTCAGCTATTACTTGAGTCTACTATTTTTGTATTGGACGTAGACGATGCAATTTCTCTGCTCCCCCCACTATTCTGATGACCGCTATACCCCATTCCAATGTAGACACATGCTCTCCACATGGCATATATTTTGTTCCCCCTCTACCAAATCCTAGTTTAAAAGCTCCTCCAGCCTTTTAACCATTTTCTTCCCCAACAGAGCAACACCCTGCCCATTTAGATGCAGTATGTCCCTACAGTAACCAAAAATGCAGTCCAGTTCGCCAGGAACCCAAATCCCTCATTCTTACACTAGTCTCTCAGCCACTTGGTTAACTCCCTAAGCTCCCGCTGCCTCTCTGGTGTGGATTGCGGCAAGGGAAATATTTTGAAAAATACTACCTTGGGAGGGTCTTTTCCTTAACGTGATACATAAGTCTCTGAAAAGCTTTTTTTGGATGCTCCATCTTGCTGTAATTTTGTCAATTTTACCATTGCGCAGCATGACAGCTGGGTCTTCCCAGGCCCCACCCAACAATCTGTCAACCTGATTCAAAACATGTTGAACGCCAGTACCCGTTACGCAGCAGAGACTTTCAAAAGCAATGTAAAAGAAAGTGGTTCTAAAGTCAAGACATTTTTTACCTTAATGCATTTGCTGCATTAAAGCGTTACTAAATCCACACCAGTAAATTCAGTTTGTATATGCAGTAAAGCAGGGCTCGACAAACCCCGGGCGCCAGGTCGCATTTGCAACTAGAATTAGCGACCTGGCGTGGCACAGCTGGGGTATCCTGTCTCCGTGCGCACCCCCCCGGCGAGATCACGTTGGGCTGCGTCGGCCGGTAATTGAGGCCGTGGCTTTGCGACCTTCTGCGGTCCTAGGGTTCCTTCTGGAATCTGGCGCCCCCTTGTGGTGGCCGTTGGTATGACATCCAGCAATGCTAATAGCTCCCCCTGCCTGTTTTCACTGCCCGCCCATCTCCTTCCCTTTACTCAGAACCTCCAAACATTATACATATTTTTTATTCTAACACCCTAGAGAATAAAATGTTGGTCATTGCAATACTTTCTGACACACCGTATTTGCACAGTGGACTTACAAGCGCACTTTTTTGGGACAAAATACTTAAAAAAAAAAAAAATGAAAAGAGAACAGTTAGCCCAATTTTTTTTTTATATATATTGTGAAAGCTAATGTTACGCCAATTGTTACCCAACGTGTCACGCTTCAAAATTGTGTCCGCTTGTGGAATGGCGACAAACTTGTACCCTTTAAAATCAATATAGGTGACGTTTAAAAAATCTCTACAGGTTGCATGTTTTGAGTTGAGTTTATTTTTTCACTGTCCTTTTGAAAAAAAAAAATTGTCTCACTTTTATTCCTGAAATCCCTTGTAATAGAAAAAAAGAATGACAGGTCATCTTAAATACGAGATATGGGGTCATAAAGGCCCCTTTCACACGGGCTGTCTGATCAGGTTTGCCTGTCAGTTTTTCAGGCAGGCCTAATTGAACCCTTAGCGGGGATATGGCAGTCTTGTGTCCCTGCAGGGCAGGAAATAAAAGCAGTGACATTCGTCTAGTTGTCTGTGTAAATTTAAGATTGGTTAATTTTTATACTGAAAACAAATCTTTTTTTGTCGGTCGTAAAAAAAAAAACAAAAAAAAACTGGCGCCTAACTTTTTTAGCTGGCTCCTAGATTACAAGCAAATTTGTCAAGGCCTGCAGTAAAGCATGCTTTGCTTTATGTAAAAAGGCTGTTTGATCCCATCTTCTCTGATCCTCCCCATCTTTCACTGTCCCCAATCTATCTCCTGATAAGAAAGAGCCTCTGCACATGCTCCGTTTGGTGTGAACTGCTAGACGTTATTTTTTTTGGGAGGGTGCATGCGATTAACACAGGGCCAGCACTGTCAAGACAAAGGGTCAGGGGTCTTGCTGCCTCTTAGGCCAGTCAGAAGAGAATGAAAACTCCTCTCACAAGCTTTAACCAGACAGATAGAAGTCCCAAGACTGCTGATGAAAAAAGGTATTTAGCAGTTTATATTTACTAAAATAATTGCATTTCCATGTACTGTGGGAGACCAGGTATAGTGACTGCAGGGTCCTGGGTTTAGTAACACTAAGGTAAAAATGTTCCAGTAGCTGTATCTCCCCTCCACCTCCCTGAAAACGTACCCAAGTACTCTTGAGCCAGCGCTGTGTCTGCCTGCAGCAACACTCTCCCCTCTTCCTCTTCTCACAGGACACAGAGGTCGGCAGCAGCAGGAACCATTGGCTTCTGCTGCTGTTAATCAAATCCTGTGAGAAGAATGCAGGGAGTGGGCCATGTTGTGTGCGTCTATGGATGCACACAGCCCAACCTGGTAATATGCCCATACAAGTGTCCCAATAGCATCCAGCTTGAAATGGGGGCACTTTGAGAAGAGGAGGAGAGGAGAACGCCAGCAGGGGACCCCAGATAGGCAGGTAAGGGACCACTCTGTCCAATACTAATGCAACCAATATAATTTTTTTTATTTTAGGAAAAAAAATAACTTTTATAACCGCTTTAAATATAGATAGATATAGACCGCATAAGAAAAATGCAGAAAAAAAAATTGTAATGGACAGCCGTTGTACTCCAGCACAAGGAAAATTTTACTTTTTTCTATTGAAAGCAAGGCAGTGCAAGTACACAGTACCATCATATAACAAACATGTATGAAACAGAGAAGTGTATACAAACCGTTTTTTCCTATTGCGGTAAAGGCTTGGTATCTCTGGCGATCTCTGATGGTCTGGTGTAACATTAAGATTTTGAAGAAGTTGGATTGAGGGTATATTTGTGGATAAGGAAGTTGAGCCCTCTTCAGAGGTGCAATCTGTACTGAGCCTTTTGTTTTCAGAAATCTTTGCTGTAATACAAATAAGAACACTGACATTTAAGTATATGGTATCCACATATCTAAAAAGCAAACCAGAAAATTTCCTGCATCTTGTGGGCATCTGGGAAGCCCCAAAATGCAAATTTTCTGAAATGCTCCAAGTTGAAGAAAATTTGAGCATCTACCCAGTCTTGTCAACATCCCATAGTGGAATACATGCGCCTTGGCACCCCATTTTCAGTATGAGCAAGCAGGAGCATAGCTAAAAACCACAAAAAAGGGTGCAAGTAAAAACCCATCTGAAAAATAAGAAAAAGCCCATAGCAACCATATTACTACAGAATTACATTTTCCTTACTATTAAACTTGTTTTAACCTTTTAATATTTCATTTAGACAATATCAGATCTATTCAATAAGACAGTAGCTACAATACACTGCTTTGCTGGTCTGCTTGTAGATACCAAACTAAGATAAATCTTAGTGGACGCTGGTTCACTGACTACTATACTGATGAATATTTTATGATATACCATATATTGTACAATAGGCACACCGTTTTTTCTCATATTTTGAACAAACCTAAGATCTTGCATTCTGTTGCCAATATGATCGTTTCTTTTTGCGACATATTTCACTTACCACTCACAGACATTGCTACATCCATTCTAATAAAGGCAAATGTACTACACATTCATATCCTTTGACAAAAACATCCCCCTTGGCTTTTGAGGTACGTAAAGTGTGTAAGAACCTACATTATGAAACAAAAACCTTTAAATAGTCACAGTTAAACATTTTTTAATTTCTTGGAGCAGGAAGGTTTATGACCTCTGCTGTAATTTTCTTGCTGGTCGTGACCTTCTTGTATGGCCAGCAGACAAAAAGAATCCTGCAATAAAATTGTTAGAGGGTCCAACCCTTTATCCACACCAACTGAAGTAAATTCATAAAAGGGAATTTGTTTTTGATGTTGCATCCTTTGAGGTTGTCCTTATTGTTTGTTTGACTACCTTTAGCGTTATGCCTAGTACACACGACGAGAAAATCCAATGAGAAATACCAATTTCGTATCGATTATCCAATAATCTGGTCATTAGTACACAGCTCTCGAGAGCCGATCCCAGCAGTTCATGCAAAATTATTCCGAAGGGACAAGCACGCAAAATATTCTTGTACAATAAGGAATGATTTTCGTGTAATATATATAATATTTGTACAAAAAAAAAAAAAAAAAAGTATATAGTAAAATACAGTACACTACTTCCACACCACAGTCGTCTGAGAATTTTCAGAACTTTAGTATTCTATTAGTTTATGATATGAAACTAGCAATAGCACTCAATATTCTTATTGTGTGTACTAGGCATTACTGTTGGGACACCTCAGGTACACATACTTATTCCAGGTCAGTGGCTCACTAAGAAGAAAGAATGGCAACTTAAATATTTGTAACCCACAGCTTCAATTTGAAAACTGATCTAAAACACCTGATATACACTAGCATAGAATTGTTAGAATTTTGAAATAACTACCATCACTGAGAGGCCTTCTCTGCTTTTTCCATTTTCTCATAGATGGGGAGAATCAAAACTACTCATGCAGTATTTTTCAGCCCTTAGTTTGGATTTTGACAACTGAAGCATTTCTGATTTTCTCAATGAATGTTGACCATGTGTATGTTTCCTTACTGTCAGGCTAAGGCATTAAGTGCCTCAATTGGCTTATGCATTATACTAAAGCTAGGACTGAACAAGAAAAATCACTTGATTTCCCCATGCAAGTTAAAAAGCATAGATGGAAAAATTTCCCCTGCCAGGTATTATACACAGTCAGTCTGCAGCCAAGGCTGTCTGAATATCTTGACAGTGACTGTATTTGATAGGATGTGGTCACTAGTCGGCTGACAAAGCTTGACTGAAAAATCAAAAGGAGCAAGGTGGTGCTGGCAGGACCACCCATAACTAAATTTTTGACCGATTCGCATTACAATGGTGGCAGCAATGTAAGGCTTAAGGCAGGGGTAGGAAACCTCTGTCCTCTACCTGTGGTGAAACTACAAATCCCATCATGCCTCTGCCTCTAGGAGTCATGCCTGTGATTGTCAGGGTCTTGCAAATTGCAATGTCTCATGGGACTTGTAGCTTCAAAACAGCTGGAGGGCTGAGGTTGCCTACCTCTAGCGTAAGGGCTTCAAGCAAGCAGATTAAAGCTTTCTAAACGCTTGCGGAATTTTAAACAAGAATTAAATAATGGCATATAGCTCAGATGAGAGTCTATTCAATACTTCCGGGTGTGGGTGCGCATGTGACAAAATAAAACATGTACACACCTTCCACTTGGGGAATTTCAGAGTCGGTCAACAGATTTCCCTGGGATGTAGCTCTAAACAAGCGTGCACGGGTTATACTGGGCTTCTGTACTGGGCTATGTGAAGGTGGTTGAGGAACAGTTTGTATAATATCATCATCCGTGACTGAAGAGAGAGGAAGCTTGGGTTTCTGGAAAATCAAACAAATAAAACTTCATCATACACAGTCAAGTGCATCATTTTACTGTATATAAAGTGGGATAAACAAGATTACTAATTCACACAATTTTTTTGACATTAACTAGACATTGAAATAGTAATTTTTGCTTTTTTTTTTTATTTTACTGCATTTCCAAAACTCTGGCTGTCTCAAGAATATGTAACATAACAGGTACACAGCTATGCTGCACATTTTAAATGTAAAATCCAAGACCCCTTTCACACATTTTTCAGGCATTAAAGGGCTAAAAATAGCACCTGTAAAGCACCTGAAAAACGCCTCCCCTGCAGCACCAGTGCTTTCACACTGAAGTGGTGTGCTTTTTCTCCTTCTCTACTACCCTTGAATTTTTTTTTCTTCTGGGAGTGGTTCACTATTTCTGGCAGGTACCCACTCCCACTCAGCTAGACAATGTAAGCCGCCCACCCTCCCAGGAGACATCACATGCAGGTCCGGTCAGAAAGCACAGCACTGTGAGATGTCAACATCTCTGATGATGTTCGTCATAATGCAAGGAAGGAGATTCTGTAAGGTTTATTATATATAAATTTTGTTTCTTGTTTTTTTTTTTTTTTTTTACACATTATGGTGGATGTTTTTACTTTTACACATTTAGAGGTTTATTGATGTTTTTGGCATCAGGACACAGTATATTTAGTAGAACACTACAGGTACTATCGTTGTGTATTTACTTGTTCAAACAATGTATTCATTAAAGAAATGATGAGTAAATACATCTTGTGTGCTATTTAAGCATATTTGTATATTACTGTGGTCTATTTAAATAGCAGGCCAGATATTAGAAACCAATAACTTAGAATTCCATTCCAAATTTTTTTTTCCCATTTTGGACAGAGTAGAGACGAGAGATGAGAATACCCATTCGGTTTTTACTGCCATCTGTACCCCAGCTAGAGAGATTCACCCTCACCCTCTTTGTACTGTTTACCATTATCATTGAAAAGTAAAAGTAAAAGAAAATCCTAAAGTAAGGGGGGGGGGGTGGTATTTTTCAATAGAAACACTAGTTCTGGTGACCTGGGGAGTCCCAAGAGATCCCCTTAATTTGCAGGGATTTCTTCGAACATCCTGTTTTGGCTTTGGGACAGGAAGCAATGGGAAATATCCCCAATGGGACACAAATGGAAAATAAAAAACTAACAGGAGTTATAACCCTCCCTTATTCTATTCAAATTTAAAAACCTTTGGGAAAAGGTCTACTTAAGGGGCTTAAAAAATCTTTTCGCAATGGAACACATACTGGAGAGGAAGAAGAATGTAAACAATACACAGAATGCACTCAGAAATCAACTTAAATTTTTTGACCAACACTGAAAAAAAATATATGTTAGCTGAAGTGTGGAGGTTAATAGAATGCCAACATTTTAACTCCCTCTGATTTGTATAAGGAACAGTAAGATCTATCCTATAAAGAGAATAAATAACTGGGGGATATAAGCAATAAGTCTGCTAATTGTCAGATTTTGCCTTGGTACAGCAGCAACCTGTTTACTGTCTGGCTCAATGACATGGTAAAGAATCATACTGAAAGAACTCATCAACTCACACATGGCAAGGGACTCAAACGTGTTCCAGAAACAGGTCTCGAGTCAGAGGAATCAAAGTTGGAGGCATGTAAGCTAGAGGGGGGGAAAAAAAAACATTGTGAGGGAAGACAAATATACTGTAGGTAGGACAAGATAACATGAGAATGTGAGGGCTCTGAAAATGCTTCCATTGCAGGATTAAAGAATCTTCAGAACCAAAATTATTACGAAACCAATGAACTCTCAATATACTTCTGTTTATCAAACACTAAAAGTTTTAGAAGGTCAGACCATCCAAAGCTTAGAAAGTTCAGTTTTGTAAATTTTTTCCCAAGTCTTTTATCTGTTATAGACTGCAGTAGCAAGATGTCTGTGCTAGAGTTCTCAAACCTTGGTCCTATTTTGCATTTTTGTGTAATTTGTATTTTAGAGAATGTGACAAGGAGATGGTAAGGAAAAGAGCTACAAATTGTGACAGTTACATCTCACCACTGAACTCCCAAAGCAATAATAGTGTGGGTGAGACAGTCCACCAACCTCAACATATAACAAATATTTCTGGGTGGACTGACTCTTTAAAGTACATGTATACCCAAACTGAATCACAATTGGTTTGCTAAAGCATTGTGTGTACCTTAAACAATTGCATTTATTTAGTAACATTTATTTTTAAGATTTTTAATCCTCTCATCTAAATGTTGCTGCTCAGCTGCAACCTCCCTCAGAAGATTTCATTCCACATCCACTCCAGCGATGGCTGCATTGCATTATTTAAGGTGGATTTCCTGAAAGTGCCAATACTGGACCATGCCTGTGAAAGGTGTGATGAACTGGCCACTTGTCTCCATTGGAAGACAGTGTGACAATGAAGGGGCACAATGAGGAAACGGGGACAGAGTAGAGTCACCCTATACCATGCTACATATACAGTTTGTATTTTAAAGCAGTTTATGGCACCATCCAGCCGCCTTGCAGTGTTAACGTGGAACATAGAAAACAATTGTTTTCTTTGTGTCCCAGTGGTGACTTTCATTTATCCATTGTGGGAAAGCGCCAGTCACCACACTTTGCATAAATAAGACCGTAAAATGACTTATGAAATTTGAATAATTTAGAATAAATTAAAACTGGCAATCCTGTCATAATTCGTACAATTCAGTCCTAAGGTGACCATGCTAATCCTCTGAACTGTATCCATAGATGTACAGGATTGTCACACTAGTATAGAGCTACACAACAAACCCCACGTTTTTCTCCATAGCATAGCGAGTAGGCTGAGCTGAGCAAGACTGATAAGTATGCATGGGGTAGAATCCAGGGAAGATTCCACAGGACACAGTTAAGCACTAAATTTGTAGCAGGACAAAAAAAAAAAAAAAAAAAAACCTGTGTCCCATAGCAAGAGGCTTGCCATTAGGGGCACTCAGCAGGGGGGGGAGCCAGGACTGCCAGCGGGGGACCCAAAACGAAGAGAATCAGGGCTCCATGCAGACCATTTCACAGTGACGGCAAGTACAACATTTTTTTTTATAACAAAAGACAAGCTTTAGAAAATCGATTTAACAGGAAAAAGGGAGCAAATACGAAAAGTTAATTGTTAGGGCTTACATATAGCATATTTTAACCTTAAACTGTACAGTTTAAGCATTTCAAAAATTATTTTACATAAATAATGCATTGTTTCATTTTAGTCTCTTTTCAAATAAAACATGACTCTCTTACATGGGAAAACAAGAGCATGTGTGAATTTAAGCAATACCACAAATTACTCAACTGAAACCATATGCTTTTGTGAAATAAAAACAGATCTCCAAGATGCTTTTTGTGGTTGGCATAAGCTTTCTGTATTTGCGCTTGCTGGATGTAACCTAAATTTACTGTGAATTTTTGCTATTTCTAAAAGTTAACTGTGAATGATTAATACGATCTCTGCAAATAAAACATTAAATAACTGCATAGAGTTCCAGCTGTAAAGTACAGGGTCATGGGCCACCAACACATACAGTACATACTGAATTAAACAAAGCTCACACACCATGCCATTTCTTGTTTTCTAAAAAGGTAGTTATTAGTCGTTGTCCAATGAGGTTTAAATGATTAAAGTCACAGATTAAAATAAAGTTCCTTATCCTTAACAAGAGCCTGTTACAGAATCCCCTCATTCTGGCAGATGTTGTCAAAGAGATAGCCCTTTATTTTAAATGCAGCTCTGGACTGTGACCCACTACTTTTTTGGGAAGCTCATAAGAACATTATACAGGGCATTCTCATTAAGCATGGCACCAGACTAAAACATGCGATGGAAGCTGGAATGGGTAAAATCTTAGATGACATCCAGCATCTGGAACTCTGGAACATAAGGCTAAACAAGACATCTCCATCATATTCAAACTTGTCTCGCAGCACAATAACCTCAATGCTCTGTATACCCACAAGGCTAAAGCTGCTCTTATGCGAGGTTGCAAATTCTTCTACGCCAATGGAGACAAATGTGGCGAGTTCTTAGCCAATGCCCTAAGAAACCAATGCCTCTTCTCATTTGCCCCCTTTATTAAGGCTCCCCCAAGGCACTAAAGTTAATCACCCCAAGGACATTACTAATTAATTTAGGCCTTTTTACTCCTCCATGTACAACTTATATTCCAAAGATCCTCTCAGAACTTCCCACTCTCAGATAAACAAGATTGAGGTATATATCGCCATCTCAAACATGTCCACTCTAGATCCTGCTATTCGAAGTGAACTGGACACCCTCATTTCCCAGGATGAGATCCAGACTGCCATTAACCGTTTGCCTTCTAGCAAGACCCCTGTTCCAGATGGGCTGACAAGACCCTACTCTCTTATATTCTACTCCATTTGACCACAGCTCTCAATTTGCCTATACAGGGCTCCCTAGTTTCCAGAGACTCCATAATGGCCCACATTGCAGTGATATTCAAAGTGGGGGGGGGGGGGGGGGAAGAAAACCTTCCCTCTGTGCCCATCGCCATCCTAAACTTAGATTTAAATCTCCTCACCAAAATCTACCACATGTTACAAGTTGAATTACCCTTATTCCATGCCACGTACTCCACTCCCCTCAGCTGCAGTCAAGGTGAACTTGAACTTATCAGACATATTTCCCATTACAAACAGGACAAGAAAGGGATGCCTTCTGCCTCCCGCCTCCCCTCCTATTCATCCTATTTCTGGAACCTTTCCTTTCTAGAGTAAGAGCAAATCCAAAACATGTAGTATATACCTGTAGGAGATAAGCAATGTACTGTATGTAGATGAACTCCTTTTCTCCATTATTTCCCCACATATGCCTCTTCCCAATCTCACGAGGAACTGCAAACTTATGGTGATCTTACCTGCACCAAGTTCAACTTTTCAAAAAAAAAAAAATCAGAGGACATGGGTGTAGCCTTGTCGCCCTCTCATAATCTAGTTTCAATTTCCACTGGGCTCCTAAAGCCTTGAAATATTTTGGAACCCACGTCCCAGTCAACTTGAAATATACCTTTGTCTTGAACTCCCCCCACCTCTGCTCCACAACACTTGTCAGCTCCTGCAGAAATGGAACAGTGTTTTTTTTTTCCTCAAATTTTGCTGTTGTAACATTCGCAAGATGACAATTCTCCCGAAATCTATATATACCTACTTATGGCACTTCCCATCCATGTTCCTCTGCCTTCTTTTAATTAGTAAATTACACTTTCTCCAAATTCTTGTGGGCCCAGAAATCATTTATTTTCTTATCTCTTGGCCTGACAACGATAACAGTCCCAAGTTTTTGGCAAAATGGGAAAACATTTTCAACTTAACTTTTTCTTCCCAGCTAAGACAGAATCTTCCACCTTGCACAAAAATCATCTGCACGCAAACTTTAAAAAAATAACTTTAAAAAAGTATTCACAAAGTAGTAGAGACTGCCTCCAAAACTCCACAAACCATTCCTAACACCACAGATTTGTGTTGGTGGTGTAAAGAGTCCAAAGGCTCTGCTTTCACAGCCCTTCTGGAAAAAGGGCAGAACGATATCCCATAAATTCACAGATTTCATTGTCCCAGACTGCCCTTCATTCTTTTTACTGCATCATTCCTCAGTCTTACTTAAAGTAGAACTCTGGGATTGGCAAAAAATCCTCCATTAATAAGCCCTCCGCACAAAACCCTAACCAGTCATTACATTTGTGAAATTTCTTACCATTGTAGAGAAAAGCCGAAATTAGTTTTCCGGACGTTCGCTCTGTAGTTCAAAAAATGATCTATTCTGCCAGGGAGGATCTGTTAAAACAGTGATTCATATCCTCTCCCCTCTCTTTACACTAATAAAGTGCATTTCCCTTAATGCAGAACTCCGAGATTTTCAAAAAAAATCTCCCATTGGTACAACACACACACACACACACAAAACACTAAACCATTATTACAGTTGTGAAATTTCTTACCGTTAAAGAGATATGTCCAATTTCATTTTCAGGAAGTCAGCTCTGTGATTCAAAAAAATGCATCATCTTTTCTGGCAGGGAGGATCTCTTAGAACAGTGACTGCATCATATCCTTTTCGCTCTAACTGTAATCAGTCTACATTTCCAATGAATCCTTGGGATGGGAGTGAATGTGGGAGGTACACCAGGCTTGTACATGTAAACATGCACACTTCAACATAACACACACCACTCATTCTGCAGCCAGCAAGCCATAGATAACACACGGTATGATGATAGGTTACAGCCTTATAAATACAAAGCATTTTAACATAAATGCAAACCAGAGCTGAATGTCAGGAACCACCAGACCAGATTATCAGTGCGTGTCACCAGTGCAGATTATCAGTGCCCATCAGTGCGCTGTCACCAGTGCAGATTATCAGTGCACATCAGTGTGGCGTCACCAGTGCAGCAACATCAGTGCCCATCAATGCAGAGCAGGGATATTTACAGATCGGGATGACAGAGCGCATCTTGGGCTGGCAGGTCTGTACAGTATGTGAAAGCACAACTCGTGGCAGAGTCCCGCCTCATGGCTGTACCATGAGCGGTGTTCTCACATACAGACCTATCAGCCCGAGATGCGCTCTGTCATCCTGATGATCTGTAACTCTCCCCACACTGGAGACAGAAGGAGAGCAGTGGGGAGGACAGGGGCGGTGCTGGCAGGGAGGAGGAGGGAGCAGAGGACACCATCTCTATGGGTGACACTGTGAGACCCCCTCCGCCCACTACAGCGAGCCAGGGGGAAATAGAACTCCCTGCTCGCTTTTAAAAGGTCTACAAGGGGGTGTGTCAGACCGCTGGCTGAGGTTACTGGGGGGAATAGCAGCCAGCGGTCTTACAAACAGGAAATCACCAGACAATGATGGTTTTTCAGCAAGTTCAGCAGGCTATTGCAGAGGAACTACAGAGCTCAGAAGAACATGGCTGAAATCAGTGTCGGAGCATCCATTAGGGGCGCCGACCCCTCTCTCCAGCCACCCCCTCTGTGTACTATGGATTGCATGACTATCCACGGCTGCTGTAGACAAGGCGTCCAGTCCCTTTTCGGGCACCGTGCATCTGAATTATGGTTGGGGGGGGGCATTTTTGAAGCACCTGATTAGAGCCATAAGCTCGCTCTAATAGGCGTCAAAAAAGGTGACCTGTGAGCGCAATCCGTTGCACTCGCAGTGCGCTCAGGTGTGTTAGCAAAGCAAATGAATATTTGCTTTGCTAACACAGAACCACCTCTCAGTCAATCAGGAAGCTTGATTGCGCTAACTTATTAATCAATAACGGTGGAAACCACTAATGTATGGAGATCTCAATAAGCTTCAATATTACCACAATAGCAGTCTCTGTGATGTGTATTATATGAGACATTACATATCAGACTGAAAATAAGATATAAAAAATGACTGCAAACTTTGCAGGTATGGTGGAAACCCCTCCTACAGATATTTGGCAGAGGACAGTGTCCACTGCTTACCAATGCAGCCCCATCAGTGCCCATATGTGTAGCCTCATCAGTGCGGCATATTTGTGCTGCCTCATTAGTGCAGTTTTTCAGTGCTCATAAGTGCAGCCTTAGTGGCCATTAGTGCAGTTTATCACTGCAGCCTCATCGGTGCCTTTTATCAGTGCCCATAAGTGGGGTCTCATCAGTGCAGCTTATGAGTGCCCACCAGTGCAGCTTACCAGTGCTCATCACAACCCATCAGTGCTCATAATTACTTATCAGTGCTCATCACTGCAACCTCATCAGTGCAGCTTAACAGTGTACATAAGTGTGGTCTCACCAGTGCAGCTTATCAGTGCCCATCAGTGTGGGCTCACCAGTGCAGCTTATCAGGGCCCACCAGTACAACTTATTAGCGCCCAACAGAGCGGTCCCACCAGTGCAGCTTATCAGTGCTGTCTCACCAGTGCAGCTTATCAGTGCCCATCAGTGCAGCCCCAACAGTGCAGCTCACCAGTGCAGTTTCAATAGTGCAGCTCAGTGGCCATCAGTGCAGAGCGGGGATAGTTAGAAATCATCCAGGGCCAGGTATCTGTTTAACCATGCATTAGGGTCCATGCACCCCTCTTACCAATACCAGGAGGGCTATATACATATAAAAGGAAAATAAGAAATCCAAGAGAAGACAAGTACTGAGGGAGTATAGAAAAAAGAATAGTAGGTCTAAGAAGGAGAGAAAGAAAGATAAGAAAGTGGTTCCGCGTGGGGGGATCAGGCTCTCTCGAGCCTGGGGGTCAAATCCTGTCTGGTACCTGGCCCTCTTACTTTTAGAATAAAAAACATAAACAAAAATAAGTTTTATTACTCAGATAGGTACATTATATCAGTATAACTATATCAGCGATCATTATCTTGTGATCTGCCTGAATTTTTCTGCTCATCAGCTATCATTGTTAAAAAAGGAGAAGTCCAGCCTGAGCTTTTTAGGCTGGGCTTCTCCTCTGGGTCACAGGAGTGCAATTTGTTTTGAACGCTGTTTTGCTATTGCGACTGCTATTTTCAACGGAGAGCAGTCTAAAGTCTACTCACGTCATTGCCATCAGTCCAGGCCGTGAGTCATCCCAACTCTTGAGATGGCCGCTCCCCGCCCCTCCACAGCTCAATGAGCGTGGAGGATCAGAGCAGGAGAATCACTGACTGAAAGGCATCTCTTCGCTCGGGGAGGAGTGAGAACCGAGCCATTGGCGACGTTCGCTAGCTCAGTTCTCAGTGCAGAGACGCCAGGGGACAGCTGCTGTATCGGTGTGATGCTCCATCCATCAAGGCAAGTATGAATCAAAAAAAATTAATTTAAAACTCATACTTCTCTTTTAGGCCCCGTACACAGGGGCTGAATGTTGGAAGACAAAGGCCAGTTAAAAAAAAAAAAAAAATTAAAAATCCATGACAAACCCATGTGTATGTCAGTCTGTCGACAAAAGCTTGCTGGTCAGCCGGCTTCTGTCAGACATGCATGCTGGAAAACCAGCAGCTGACCACTATAGTGTGTATCCAGCTTTAATATATTTTGTGTGTGGTCCAAGACGAATCCTCTTCTTCCAATGTGGCCTGGGAAGGTCAAAAGGTTGGACAACCCTGCTTTACATCACACATATACTGTGTTTTGGAGACAACACATTCCTTCTATACATTCAAACCTTTTTATTATTTTGTACAAACATGAAATAAAGAATTTCCAAAAAGATCCTCATATTTTTGTTCAAGCTTTGTGAAGTGAGTCTACAAGTCTGTACATAAAAGTGAGCTCAACTATGTTCCCCGTATTATAGATCATCTTCTTTATGGCACCACCCATTGTGGCCAGCATTTTAATTAGCGGATGAAAATAAGGTGCAATATAAGGAAAGTAGGGGATCTTTATTCTCTAGGTATACTGCTGTATAGTGTTGAAATGTCCAGGCTGGCCAGCAGCCATCCTTTCTCAAGAATGGCTTTCGAACAGTGACAGAATACAGTTTGTACAGACACAATTTCCTATCAGTTTCAAAAAAAATTATGAACAAACCTTCCTACATCCTTAGGATAGTTATTTGTGTAGTAAAGTAAAGAAGCCATCACAAGCATGTATCAAAAACTTGAAGTACCTAGTAATTAGGGTCAAAAAGAGAGGCAGATATAATAGGACGAAAGAAAGTTGTTTTAAATGCAAAATTAAGCTTAAAAAAAATAAAATAAAAAAAGGAACAGCAGCTAAAATGTCCTTGGAAGCATAAAACAAATGGGAAATGCTGCCAAGTGCAAATATACACCGATCATCCATAACGTTATGACCACTGATAAGTAAAGTGAATAACATTGATTATCTCCTTACTAGGGAACCTGAAATTGGGTCGAACATACTATACTCAGCATAAAGGAGTACACCCATTTTCAAAAGTAAGATTTTAACCAATATCTCAATGAGCACAAGAACAACTTCCAAAATTTTGACAAACTGGAGTTTTATAGAACGTTTATTTAGCTCATTACATGAAAGCAAGATTAATAATATAACTTAGATTACAAAATCTTCAGTTTTACTCAAATTAGTTGATACAAAAACAAAATACACAAAAGCTACATCTATTATTTTATATGACCTGCATGAGTTGTAAGGACAGCACCGAGTCTTCTAGGCATGGAATGAACAAGTTGGCGACATATTGCAACATCTATCTTTTTCCATATTTCAAGAACTTCTTTTAGAGCCTTGATGCTGGATGGAGAGTGATGCTCGTCTCCTCAGAATTCCCCATAGTTGTTCACCGATTGGGTTCAGATCAGGCGATATACTTGGCCACTGAATCGCTTTCACCCTGTTCTTCAGAAATGCAACAGTGTCCTTGGATGTGTGTGTGTTCTGGATCATTATCATGTTGGAAAAGTACACAACAACCAAGGGCACCAAGTGATGGTAGCATATACTCTTTCAATATAAAGCAGTATATTTGTGAATTCATGATACCATCAACGAAATGCAGCTCCCCTACACCAGCAGCACTCATGCAGCCCCACAGAAGGACATTGCCACCACCATGTTTCACTGTAGGCACCATGCATTTTTCCTTTTACTCCTCACCTTTGCAACGCCATACAGTTTTGAAGCCATCAGTTCCAAAAACATTTATCTTGTCTCATCAATCCAGAGAACCGAGTCACAGTCTTTTTCTGAATGTGCCCTGGCAATAACTAGGACAGGCTTTTTTGTGCATGGGCTTTAGGAAAGGCTTCCTTCGTGGACGACACCCATGCATGCCATTCCTCTGCAGTGTACACCGTATTGTGTCATGGAAACAATCACCCCAGTTTGGCTTTCTACTTCTTTAGCTCACTGCAGTGAACTTGCATGGTGATTTTCTTCAACCCTTCTCATCAGAAGATGCTCCTGTTGAGTTAACTTCCGTGGACGACCTGGACGTCTTTGTTAAATATTTGTATCACTTTTGCTATAGTATTCTGACTAATAAGTAAAGCTTTGCTGATCTTCTTCTAGCCTTCACCTTTCTTGTGTAAAGAAATTATTTTCTGTCTCTGGCCTTGTGACATCTCTTCTATTGCTGACAGAATGAAATGGGCAGGGGTTTTCTTTATGCAACAGCCTTTTATAATCAACTGTCTTGTGGACAACTGTTTAATGAATAATTAGACTCCTGTGTAGTGGAACTCTTGTTAATTAGGATTTTGTTGTCTAAAATTTAGCTTTGCTCCAGACTTTCATTGGGGCGTATTTATTTTTGCAACATTGTCTTGAATGAATTTGTTAGGAAAAATAGTATTCTGCATGTGCAAATTAACAAATTTTGGTTGCAATCAATGGACCGCATTTGTGGGAGTATTTTGTAATATAGTGTCCCATAGAAAATGTTGATTCTGAAAGGAAAATAACATTTTTCTGACAAATCTGTTGGAGTGTACTCATTTATGCTGAGCACTGTATTAGGAAGAAAGTGAACATGTTGTCCAAGAAGTTGATGTGTTGAAAGCAGAAAGAAAATGAACATTGCAACTTGTGTATGGGACTGCACAGCCACAGACCACTCAGGATACCCATGCTGATCTGTGGCCTAAGGTAAAAGTGCCTACAATGGGCACGTGAGCATCAGAACTAGACCACACAGCAATGGAAGAAGGTGGCCTAGCCTGAGAAATAAAGTTTTCTTTTACATCGTGTGGATGGACAGGTGCGTGTATGTTGCTTCCCAGGGAAAGAGTTGCAGTATAGGAAGAAGGTAAGCAGGCGGAGGCAGTGCGATACTTTGGGCAATATTCTGACGGCAAACCTTGGATCCTGCCATTCATTTGCATGTTACTTTGACAAGTACCACCTACCAAAACACTGTTGCTGACCAAGTACCCCCCTTCATGAAAACAGTATTCTTTGATGGTTCAAGAATGGTTTGAGGAAGACAACAATGAGTTTGAGGTGTTGACTTGGCCTCCAAATTTCAATCCAATCAAGCACCTGTGGGATGTACTGGAAAAACAAGTCCAATCCAAGGAGGCCCCACCTCACAACTTACAGGACTAAAAAAAGTGTTACAACAGTAAAATCAGTGTGTATACGCAGAAAATCATGCTCATAAGGGTCCTTTCACACGGGGCGGATCAGTTCTGATCCGCCCCGTGGATATCCGTTTGCTCAGCGGGGATCACTCCGTTGATCCCCGCTGAGCAGGGAGATGACCGGTCCGTCTCTGCACACTGCGCAGGGACGGATCTGTCACAGCGCCGCTCTCCCCTATGGGAGATCGGATGACGACGGACCGCAGTGCCCATCGTCACCCGATCCGATCCGCAGACGGATGGAAAAATAGCTTTTTCCTCCGTTACACTTTTTCGGATCGGAGCGGGTCGGATGTCAGCGGACATGTCACCGCTGACATCCGACGCTTCATAGACCTCTATGGAGCACCCGTTCAGGTCCGCCTGAAAAACTGACAGGCGGCCCTGAATGGGACGTCAGTGTGAAAGAGGCCTTATACTCACTGTGGAACCTAAGGGGTTAACAACCTTTATCCAGACACAGTTAAAGTCATAAGGCTGCTATATATTGCTGATGAGAAAAAGGTGTTTAGCCGTTTATATTTACTAAAATAATTGCATTTCAGGGTTCTAGCGTTGTCCAGGCCTCAACATGTCAGTGCCGTTTTGATGGCAAAAGGTGGATTCACGCAATATTAGGGCTGGACTGGGACAAACATTTGGCCCTGGACTTCATCCAGACTGGCCCACTTTAATTCTGCAAACACGCACAAAAACAGTATATAAACGATACACAATTGCGCACATTTTTTAAAAAAAAAATTCTACTAAGGCCTCGTTTTCACATGGGATGTACTAAAGTGTGAAGGCCATGTTACAAGCATTGGGATGTACAGGTGTCCTGTGCATCCCTGTGAAGGCAGTCCCATTCATGTCAATTGGGGTGCAGTGGCTGCAAGGACACTTCTACCCAATCTGACATGTGGGTGCAAGAGCACAGACCTGAACATAAACAAACAATGCGAATTCAGAGACATGCACCCAAACAGATGTGAAATTGAGAGTGTTGGCTGTGTCCATTCAGCAGCTGCATCCCAATTGACATGAATGGAACTGCCTGCATGGGAAAGCACAGAACACCTGTACATCCCTGTGCAGGTAAACATGGCCCTCACATGAGTGAATGCTGTAGTATGCCCTGTGTGAACAACAAGGCCCCAAAAAGTTTCTTCATTTATTTTTATAACATTATTTTTAAATATATTTTATTTTTTTCCGGTGAAACATCAGGGGTCTAAAAAGATTTGAGACAGAGAAAGGGAATGGGGCTCTATGTCCTCAGACCCTTTCTGTGCAGCCTCGGCTGTTTTTACACTTAAATCCCACTGTGGTTCCCTTGCAGCACCTGAAGCGGAGGACAAGCTAGTAGCTGCCAGAGGTTCCTGAAGTGTGGCAGGGAGATAAGGAATGGCGGGCACAATGGGAATTGCATATCATCCATCGTGTGGTGTGTTGCACTCACCTTCTGGGAAGGTGAAGAAATGAGCCAGGAGCCCCTCATGAGGCCATCAACTGGCCCCCGGGCCCTCAGGCAGTGCCAGAGGCCCAAATAGTCAGTCTTCCCCTGATGTAGAGTAATAATAAACATGTAATTTCGAAGTGGAGTGGAGGTTGGTGTTGTACCTTGTATGTGGTGCTTCATGACACTCACCAGGTGATCCACCCTCTTGATAATCCTCAGTATACCCCCCTTATCCACAGGCTCCAGTCTGGTGCTGTTGGGGAGGGGGGGCACATAAAGGCACCCAACCCACATGGCACAGGCACAGAATGTAACGCATTTCGCTCAGGATGACATCAGTGGTTTAGTTTTCCTGGTACCATCTTCAGCTGTCTCTATAGAGTCGGGCACAGCCACAACCCACTCCACTCCCACTGCTACTTCTCACTGCATTGAGCAGACTGACACAGGGCACAGCATGCTGCACCAAGCCCACAGAAGGGAGAGGCGAGGGAGGCGCAGTGTACTGAACGACTGATTGGGGTTACTGTAGGTAGGCTTCGCTGAGTGGAGAAAAATTCTCATCTCTCCCTGAGTGTATCATCCTGGTGATCACCCCAGTCTTTTATCCACCAGGAGCCTCTAATGGGGCCCCCTACTGATCGCTGGCCCTCAGGCAGTGCCCAAGTGCTGAATGGTCAGTTCACCCCTGGGCAGTACAGCGGTGATCAAATTAATGGCTGCGTGAGCTGTGCAGCCTTTACTTTGACAGGCTGTCACACAAACTAGCCCACTGAGCCATCGGCCCACTGGGAAACTCCCAGTAGTCCCAATGGCCAGTACATACCTGATTAGGTCCTCCCAATATATTGTTATGGTGGGTGAGCATAATTTTATGGCTGATTGGTGTATATTTGTATTGCAAGTTTGAAATCGATGTTGAACATGGGTGAAGAGCACGGGAAGTCAAATGCAACTATGTTTTTTTTACTGACAAGTCAACGCCTAAATGTTTGATTTTCACATTTTCCACTGAACTTAAATTAGTTTGACACAAATATGTTTATCTGAATAAAGGAAAATGGAATCATGCTTTTACACAGTTAACAGTTCTGAAAAATAAATACTACTGCGCTCCTTTCATTCAAGTTCACCAGAAGGTGAGCCAATCACAGACAGCGTAATATGTCCTCATGTACTGAATAGTAAAACAGACTGATTTTTCCTGACAGCAAAACCTTTTTCTAGATAGTAACAGCTTATTCCTCTGGGAGGTTCAGCTGAGATAGCACCTAGGAGTCTCAGCAATTAACAGGCTTGTGCTGCCACCATTCAAAGAAAAAAATAGCACATGGAAATAGAGATAAATCCCCCACACTATAAAAGCATAAATGTATTATTTATAGATATAATATATAATTTAATTTGAACTATAATGGCAAGTGACAAGACATAGGTTTCACATTAAAAGGCCTGGGTCACATGTGATGTTTTCAGACAGTATACTGATTGAAAAAAATAGGGCTTGTGAAATATGTGAAAGGGTAGCAGAGCAGATGTCATCTCACCACTTTGGTAGCACTGCCTGAATATTCCAAACTCCAATTAAAATGGAAAGGTAAACCTTTCTTTTAACGGAGCAGAAACAGGCTAATGTGAGCTCTTAGGCCCTTTACAACTAAGCATCAAAGTGGGACAATTATTGCACATTCCTGATGCTCGCTGAGAACTCCCAAAGCAGAGGAAAAAAGAGCCAATTTATCACAGAGCAGCTACTACTATCTTTACATCCTGACTTGAAAATCTGCCATGCACTGATGTGACCGGAGTTTAGGAGATAGTCCCACAGAAGCTTTTGTGAATCTACGGTGCAGACGTGTCCAATATTATTTTTTGGGATGTAAACGCTTGATCAAGGCGAGTACACACCTGGGGTAAGGGGTTGCAAAAACCACCTTACCACAGGACACAGTAAGGCCGCGTACACACGGGCGGACTGTTCGCCCAACCTTGTCCGCTGAACAGTGTTTGGGCGGACAGTCCGCTCGTGTGTGGGCTTTCAGCGGACAGTTTCAGCGGACAGTTGGACGGACAAAGTCTTTCGGAAATTCCGAAAAACTGTCCGCTGAAACTGTGTTTGAGCGAACAGTCCGCCCGTGTGTGGGCCTGTCCGCTGTACTTTCGAAATGAGCGGACTGTTCCCGCTCGGAAAGTCCGCCCATTTCGAGCGCGTGTACAGGTAGGCGGGGCCCGCGAAGGAGACGTCGCGGGCTCCGCCGCCTGGAATGGGCTTAAAGGGGAACCCCAACGCCGAAAAAAATCGGCGTGGGGGTTCCCCCCAAGTCCACACCAGACCCTTGTCCGAGCACGCTACCCGGCCGGCCAGGAAAGGGGGGCGAGCGAGCGCGCCCCCCCTCCTGAGCCGTACCAGGCCGCGTGCCCTCAACATGGGGGGTGCCTTGGGGAAGGGGGGGCCGCGCGGCCCCCCCACCCCAAAGCACCTTGTCCCCATGTTGATGAGGACAAGGGCCTCTTCCCGACAACCCTGGCCGTTGGTTGTCGGGGTCTGCGGGCGGGGGGCTTATCGGAATCCGGGAGCCCCCTTTAAGAAGGGGGCCCCCGGATACCGGCCCCCCACCCTATGTGAATGAGTATGGGGTACAATGTACCCCTACCCATTCACCTGTGAAATAAAGTACAAAAAAAAACACAACACATGGAAAAAGTATTTTATTGCACAGCTCCGGGGGTCTTCCGTCTTCGGGGGTCTTCTCGCCGGACTCCTCCGCTATGTGTGTGTAGCTCTTTTACTAGCGAAGGAGTCCGGCTTTCTTCCTCCCCGCCGCCGGCCTCTTCTCCCGACTTCGGGGGTCTTGTCCCCCTCTTCGGTTCTTCTGCCGGGCCACCGCGCCTGGTCCGGTGGCCCGGTCTTCTGTCGCCGTCTTCCGTTCTTCTGTCGCCGCCTTCGGTTCTTCTGCCGGGCCACCGCGCCTTCTTGTAGCTCTTTTACAGGCGGTGGCCCGGTCTTCTGTCGCCGCTGTCGTCGTCGCCGCCGCCTTCCGTTCTTGTTCTTCTTCTTGTTCTTCTTCTTCTTCTCCTGGAGATGTTGACTCGACGATCTCTCCGGCCGGAATGCCAGAGCCGCGCTGTGCGGTCACTTATATAGTGACAATGGGGCGGTGTCACATGGTATATGTCACATGGGTTGGTCACATGGTGACCCCGCCCCCTTACGATGTCATAGTCCCCATGTGACATCAACCCATGTGACCAACCCATGTGACATATACCATGTGACACCGCCCCATTGTCACTATATAAGTGGCAGCGGAGCGTGTCCCTGGCATTCCGGCCGGAGAGCTCGTCGAGTCAACATCTCCAGGAGAAGAAGAAGAAGAACAAGAAGAAGAACAAGAACGGAAGGCGGCGGCGACGACGACAGCGGCGACAGAAGACCGGGCCACCGCCTGTAAAAGAGCTACAAGAAGGCGCGGTGGCCCGGCAGAAGAACCGAAGGCGGCGACAGAAGAACGGAAGACGGCGACAGAAGACCGGGCCACCGGACCAGGCGCGGTGGCCCGGCAGAAGAACCGAAGAGGGGGACAAGACCCCCGAAGTCGGGAGAAGAGGCCGGCGGCGGGGAGGAAGAAAGCCGGACTCCTTCGCTAGTAAAAGAGCTACACACACATAGCGGAGGAGTCCGGCGAGAAGACCCCCGAAGACGGAAGCCCCCCGGAGCTGTGCAATAAAATACTTTTTCCATGTGTTGTGTTTTTTTTTGTACTTTATTTCACAGGTGAATGGGTAGGGGTACATTGTACCCCATACTCATTCACATAGGGTGGGGGGCCGGTATCCGGGGGCCCCCTTCTTAAAGGGGGCTCCCGGATTCCGATAAGCCCCCCGCCCGCAGACCCCGACAACCAACGGCCAGGGTTGTCGGGAAGAGGCCCTTGTCCTCATCAACATGGGGACAAGGTGCTTTGGGGTGGGGGGGCCGCGCGGCCCCCCCTTCCCCAAGGCACCCCCCATGTTGAGGGCACGCGGCCTGGTACGGCTCAGGAGGGGGGGGCGCGCTCGCTCGCCCCCCTTTCCTGGCCGGCCGGGTAGCGTGCTCGGACAAGGGTCTGGTGTGGACTTGGGGGGAACCCCCACGCCGATTTTTTTCGGCGTTGGGGTTCCCCTTTAAGCCCATTCCAGGCGGCGGAGCCCGCGACGTCTCCTTCGCGGGCCCCGCCTACCTGTACACGCGCTCGAAATGGGCGGATTTGCCTCCTCCTTACGTGGGCGAGTCCGTTCATTTCAAAAGTTGAGCGAACTGTTTGCCCAACCTTGTTCGTCAAACAGTCCGCTCGTGTGTGGGCAAGTCCGCTCATGCAAATTTTGAGCGGACTGTTTGCCGAAACTGTTTGACGAACAAGGTTGGGCAAACAGTCCGCGCGTGTGTACGCGGCCTAAGGGACACAGGCATCTGCACTGCTGGAAGTGTCAAAATACTGAGTAGTCAAGGGCCAGACAGCTGCCGATGGCCTTACCTCTCCGGCAGTTGTTCGTTACCGAATGTGGTGGGGGGGGTAGTGTGGTGTGCGACCCAGTACATCATACATGGCTCCTCTTTTTTTTGTATAAGCTTTATTTAAAGAATGGGTGTTCAATCTGTGGCCTTACTGCATGCCCCTGCCTTTGGGAGTCATACTTGTAACTGTCAGCGGCTTGCGTTGCCTCATGGTACTTTTAGTTCTGCAACAGCTGGAGGGCCATAAGTTGAGGACTCATGATTTAAAGTGTACAGAAGTACACTTAATTCACGTCGCTGTACAGCAGCCTGATGCACCATGCTGTTGTACGGTGCCATGTCACTCTCTAAAGTGTGCTCCAATAAAATGTCTGCCTTTTATCTCAGAACACTGCAGAGAAGCTCTGTACTGAATTGCGGCATAAATGGGCGTTTTACAATGCAGTAAAACTTCTGTCACCACACTACGTGTAAAATTCACACTCGGTCTAGGCAAAGCTTTTTTGGCTATACTCCTTTCTCCTGTGGGTCACAGTTGTGACCCATTTTCAGCCGACAGCAGGTGTCACAGAGCCGGTCCAGGCTCTGAAAAGATCCTGAAATCATGGTCAGGATCTGCCCAGAAGCCTGGACTGGCAGCTTCCTCAACAGCCCAGCGCTTCAATGAGCGCTGGAACATAGCAGAGAGTCGTTGACTGACAGTCACCAGCTCTTTGCAGGCTCAGGACTGAGAGCTGAGCAATCAGTGGTGTTTGATCGCTCAGTTCTCGGTCTTAGAGATGGTAGGGGGCAGCTGCGGATGAGATTGGTGCTGCAGCTATCTAGGAATGATTTTTTTTTTATTTCCATACTTTCATTTGATAGAAGCTGGATAGCTGGGAATAAAGCAAAAGTAAGCAAACATGGGCCTTGAAGAGATGTAGAGGACTTTTTATCTACATGATTAACAGCTTCAACGCTAGGCACTTTCACCCCCTCCCTGCCCAGGCAAAAATTTCAGCTTTCAGGGCTGTCACACTTTGAATGACAATTGCGTGGTCATGCAACGCTGCACCCAAAATTAACACCTTATTTTTTGAGACAAATAAAGATTTCTTTTGGTGGTAATCACCACTGGGTTTCTTATTTTTTGCTAAAGAATGTAACAAAACACCCAAAATTTAGAAAAAATTTAGAATAAGAATTTTTTCTCCTTTACTGATGTGCGCTGATGAGGATGCATTGATGGGCACCAATGAGATGGCACCAATATGCAGCACTGAAAGCCAGCACTGATTGGCATAACTGCTGGGGCTGCACTGATGATCAGTGCTCCAATTATCTGTGCAGGTCTCCCCTGTGAGGAAATGCAGCCCCCCCCTCACACTCTGTCAATTTGAGGAGGAAAGGCGATAACCTGCATCGCCTTGTTTACATGTAAATCAGCTGTGACTGGGCACAACTGATTACATGGGTAAAGAGCTGCATCATCAGCTCTTTACTGAGATCGGGATGTGTCGTGTCCCAGGGACACAGCGCGCCGCTGATTGCCGGACAGTAGGACGATGTCAAATGACGTTGTCCTAGAACAAGAGTGCCAGCCCACCGCCGTCATTTGTCTATATGGCAGGAGGTGGTTAAGCAACTGACAGGGTATCCTTAAACTAATTTGGGATGTGATTTTTACAATTTTACATATTTTCTGTCACCTTTTTTTGTTATCATATTAAATGTAGAGATAAGATAACTTGCATGGAGTGAGTGCACCATTTTTAATTTAGGCAGAGAAAGTGTAGGAGGTAACCTCCACCACCCCTAATGACTAAGAACACATTTCTACATTATATAAAATAACAAAAAATCTTTATTTATTTTTAGTTTTTTGTGAGTGATGTGGACACGTCCTATTGGCTATTCAGCAGTGGGGTTCTCTCAGGATCCAGAAGAGGAGTGATGTCCACAGAGGTATTATAAAGGACCAGTCTACTCACTGTGGACCTAAACCAACTTTAGGGTCTCAGCTCCGGCATCTATGTCCTCCGTGTATTCCACTGAGGGTGCAGGTCAGGCTAAGAGACCGCCCTGACTCCATGTAATCAGCAGAACAAGGAGAGAAAAATCTCAGCCACTGCACACCATACAAGCCCAGCGTGTAATAGGTGAAAACAGCCTCAGCTTAACACCATACAGGCCATGCTCCCAACAGGTTTTGTCCCATCTAGGTGTGGCCTGGATGGAGTTAAGGCTGTTATCACTTATTACACGCTGGGCATGTATGGTGTGTGGTGGCTGAGATTTTTCTCTCATTGACCAGTGGACTCATTGCAGTGCTGGATTAGCAGCCCCCCACGCCCTAAAACAGCGGCATCAAGGAACCTGGATGTCAGGCGAGTAGATATTTCACCAGATAAGGTTGCTTCCACACTGTCAGGCAAGTCCTATGGCTTCAGAAGTTTCTGGGTCAGCAATGACCATAACAAACAAACAAAAAGTTCTGCTTTTCATTTTCACAACACCTACCTAAATGCAGAAGGAGGTCTGCTGTCTGGTGTCCTTTGTGAAAGTGATCCAAAGAGTTTCCTCTGGTCCTCTCTGGGTGTAAAAGGCCTTTGGGTTCTTAGTGTCCTCAAAGAATTCCTGGCTTCATTTATTATTTCAGCACTTGTTTTTTGCACTGAAGCAGGAGGTTTGTAAAAAGGGTCTGTTTTTCGATCACGTGATGAATTCATGGTCTTCTTGCTAAAACTGGCATTACCTGAAAGTTAAAGACAGGCCTGGATCAATCTAATCTTACCCAGAACTAGTACAAGTACTAGGCAACATGCACAGGACTACATAGGTAGCTGAAAATACATAGTGTGGTATTTAACCCAAAAACAAAAAAAATTTAAAAATTGCAGCTTGCCAATTCAAACACTGCATTTACACCTGAGCAGAATGATTTTCAGTTTTCAGACATTTTTGAGTATTTTAGAAGCAAATGTTCACATGTGTATTCAAACAACAGGCATTTTTGTTTTAGCCAATGGAAAATCACTATGGGGAGGAGACAGTTCTTAAAGCAATACTAAAGTCACTTTTTTTTTGTGTTTCAAAATAATAAACCTCTTATATTTACCTGCTCTGTGCAGTTGTTTTGCACAGAACAGCCCAGATCCTCCTTTTGGGTTACTCTTTGGCGCTCATGGCCCCTCCCTCCTGTTGAATGCCCCCATAGCAGCTTGCTATGGGGGCACCCGAGCCCCATTCCAACTCTAGCTGTGGCTAAGTCTAGGGGTGCACCGAATGGGTTTTTTGGTGCCGAAACCGATACCGAAAATGAAAAATACACTAGGCCGAAAACCGAAACCGATACCGAAACAGCACCGATACCGAAAATGACTGTTTTTAAAAAATATTTTCATACATCAGATGGTCAGAGACTGAGGACATATTACAGGAGCTGGTCAGAGACTGCAGGCATGGTACAGGAGATGGTCAGAGACTGCAGGCATGATACAGGAGCTGGTCAGAGACTGCAGGCATGGTACAGGAGATGATCAGAGACTGCGGACATGGTACAGGAGATGATCAGAGACTGCGGACATGGTACAGGAGATGGTCAGAGACTGCGGACATGGTACAGGAGATGGTCAGAGACTGCAGACATGGTACAGGAGATGGTCAGAGACTGCAGACATGGTACAGGAGATGGTCAGAGACTGCAGACATGGTACAGGAGATGGTCAGAGACTGCAGACATGGTACAGGAGATGGTCAGAGACTGCAGACATGGTACAGGAGATGGTCAGAGACTGCAGACATGGTACAGGAGATGGTCAGAGACTGCAGACATGGTACAGGAGATGGTCAGAGACTGCAGACATGGTACAGGAGATGGTCAGAGACTGCAGACATGGTACAGGAGATGGTCAGAGACTGCAGACATGGTACAGGAGATGGTCAGAGACTGCAGACATGGTACAGGAGATGGTCAGAGACTGCAGACATGGTACAGGAGATGGTCAGAGACTGCAGACATGGTACAGGAGATGGTCAGAGACTGCAGACATGGTACAGGAGATGGTCAGAGACTGCAGACATGGTACAGGAGATGGTCAGAGACTGCAGACATGGTACAGGAGATGGTCAGAGACTGCAGACATGGTACAGGAGATGGTCAGAGACTGCAGACATGGTACAGGAGATGGTCAGAGACTGCAGACATGGTACAGGAGATGGTCAGAGACTGCAGACATGGTACAGGAGATGGTCAGAGACTGCAGACATGGTACAGGAGATGGTCAGAGACTGCAGACATGGTACAGGAGATGGTCAGAGACTGCAGACATGGTACAGGAGATGGTCAGAGACTGCAGACATGGTACAGGAGATGGTCAGAGACTGCAGACATGGTACAGGAGATGGTCAGAGACTGCAGACATGGTACAGGAGATGGTCAGAGACTGCAGACATGGTACAGGAGATGGTCAGAGACTGCAGACATGGTACAGGAGATGGTCAGAGACTGCAGACATGGTACAGGAGATGGTCAGAGACTGCGGACATGGTACAGGAGATGGTCAGAGACTGCAGACATGGTACAGGAGATGGTCAGAGACTGCAAACATGGTACAGGAGATGGTCAGAGACTGCAGACATGGTACAGGAGCTGGTCAGAGACTGCAGGCATGCTACAGGAGCTGGTCAGAGATTGCGGACATGCTACAGGAGATCAATGCAGCCTTACTGTGCCAGCAGCCTACCAGTGCCCGCCATGTAGCCTGCCTGTGCCTCACCAGTGCATATAAACATACACATATAAAAACGCGTGCACACACACACACATATAAAACATACAACACACATATAACACATACATGCGCACATACACACTTAACACACATACATATAAACATGCACACACAACACACATACATACATATAAACATGCACACACAACATACATACATATAAACATGCACATACATACATACATATAAACATGCACATACATACATATACATATATACATACATACATACATACATATATACATACATACATATATACATACATACAACACACATACATACAACACACACAACACACAGGCATACAAACATATATAGACAGTCTTTTTTTTAAATTGGCAGCTGCAGCTCTTCATTAATCTCCATGCTGGGTACTGCACTCTAGGGGGAGGCAGAGAGCACAGTACACACTGCTAGACGCCTCTGCTTTGGTTTCACTTTCACAGTGAAGTGAACATCGTGCCCAGCTCCTGCACAGCCGATTTACACATGGGCTGAGGAGACATATGCAGCCACCGCTGTGGAGAGGGGGACTTTAGAGCGAGACCCCACAGGCTGACTGCAGCATAGGTGAGGAGGGAGGGGAGCAGGAGAGCTAAAGATAGAAGGACACCCCCCGTGATGGGCGGCACCGGGGGCGGGGCCAAGCCCCGCAAGCCCCCCCCCATTTTCGGCACCAGTATCGGCGGAAATTCTCTTTCGGCTTTTTGCCGAAAGGGCCATTTTCGGCCGATATGTTTCAGCGGCTGAAATTTCGGTGCATCCCTAGCTAAGTCCCACCCCTTCTCTCCTCATTGGCTCACTGACTGACAGTACCTGAAACCAATTGCGGAACACTGCAGTCTCAGCCAATGCAGAGGAAGAGTCCAGGGCAGCCGAGTCTCTCCTGCAACATTGCTGGATAGAGCTGCTGCACACAAAAAACCTTCTGCCTATACAATCAATTTAATTCCTTTGCACCGGGCGCATGCAAATTTGCAGCCTCTCGGCAGCCGGGCGGCCGTATATTTGCATGCAATAGTGCCAATAGAGTTGTGCCAAGACCGTGAGCCCTGCGTGCTCCCGGCAGCTAACAGAAAGCTCCTGCCCGCTGCTTGCGATCTGGAGCTTTCCGCCATGACAATCACATGACTATAAGCCCCCGTCAGCATTCTAAATATCCTAAAGGGCCGACAGGCGCTGGCTCTAAGGGGTTAAAGAAAAAAAAAAAAAAAGAGGAAGGATCCTGCTCCTTTAAAGGGTTATATGAGACAGCGCTTGCCCTGTGTCATTTGGCCCCCTGTAACACCTAAAAAATAGGATTTTTGTACTCACCGTAAAATCCTTTTCTCTGAAGTTCATTGACGGACATAGCTCCAATAATCTTGACCGTAGGGTATTACGCCACCTTCAGGAGAGGACTAGGCAGAACATGTAATTCATGTGAAAAAACAGAACTGTACAGTTCCGCCCAGGGGGCGGTCCCTCTGGCAATAACCCCTCAGCCTGCTTCCTGCTGCTCAGTACCTCAACAAGCAGTATAATGTAAACTAATAGGAGGGGAGGGTGCTGTGTCCTTCAATGAACTTCAGAGAAAAGTATTTTACGGTGCGTAGAAAAATCCTATTTTCTCTTTCGTTCATTGACGGACACAGCTCCATTAATCTTGACCGTAGGGACGTCCCCAAGCAGTGTCATAACGAGGGGTGGGAACAGCAAACATAACTTCATCCCCAACCAGAGGTGCTCCCAAACGGAGGAGTCACCATCTGAACCAACCGCATCAAAACTTGCGGCCAACATATGCATCAGATGCATAGACAAGCAAAACGTAACTTTGCCTGCTTTCAGGAGATTGTACAGGTAACCCACAATTGCGATCCCATGTTGTCCCAACAACGCCAAAATTGGAGCCAATACTTTGGTAAAGACTCAGGGTGCTGAAGCCAGGCCAAAGGGGAGAGCCACAAACTGGTAGTGGTCTTCCCCCTCTGCAAACCGCAGAAACCTCTGATGCATGAGCCATATGGGTATATGCAAGTACGTGTCCTGGATATCCAGAGATGACAGGGCGTCCCCCTGATGGAGTGCAGCGACTACCGAGCAAAATGATTCCATTCTGAACCTCTGTACTTTCACAAAGCAATTGAGGGCTTTTAGGTCCAAGACTGGACGTACCCCTTCCTTTTTGGGGACTACAAACAGATTGGAGTAGAATCCCTGAAACCTTTCCGGTTCTGGAACAGGCACTATCACCCCGCGGCTTAGCAGGTCCCTTACTGCCCCAAACAGGGCCTCCCGGCAAGCTGGGGGTAAGGGTATGCTGGAAGGAAGAAATCTGTTTGGCGGCCAAGAGAGGAACTTTATCTTGTAGCCCGATGAAATCAGTTTGCAGACCCATTGGTCGGACAGCCGAGAGGCCCACCGAGCTTCAAACTCCTGAAGGTGACCCCCCACCCGCGCATGGAGCAGGGGCAAACCTTCATGCAGTAGTACTTTTGCTCGCAGGCTTGCGAGCCCGGGGACGCTTTGGTCCCTCAGCAGTCGCCCTGTTGGACTGGAAGCGCTTACCTGAAGTCCCGGGCGGACAAAAAAGCCTCTTGAGCGAAAAAGGAGGGCCCTTGCCTGCGGCGTGGCTCCTTACCCTTCTTGGACTGTGGGAGCAACGTGCTCTTCCCACCTGTGACATTCTTAATAATGTCATCCAGCAAGGCTCCAAATAGCCGCTCACTAAGCAAGGGCAAATCCGTCAAGGTTTTTCTTTTTTTAGATGTCTGGTCAGCAGACCAGCATTTCAGCCAGATCAGGTGCTGTAGCACCACTGCTGACACTGATACTCTGGAGAGCAGGGGAAGTGTATCCAGGGCTGCATCACAGACATACTTAAGGCCCTGCACCAACTGGTCTGCTAGTTCCACGCAGACCAGAGGAGACTGCTGCTCCAATTCACGGTGCAATAATTTTGCCCACTCAGTAAGGGCCCGTGACACCAATGCGGTGGCCAGAACCGGTCGTACCGCTGACCCCACTACCGTAAACATGGACCGGGCAACTGCCTCAGCCCCCCTGCACTGCCTCAGCCCCCCTGTCGGTAGGGTCCTTAAATGCAGGAGCCCCTTCTACCGAGATTGTGATTACTTTGTTTAACCTGGATACTGGGGGGGTCCACGACCGGGGGAGCTGGCCATTTTTAAAGGAGGCTCTGTTCAAAGGGGTACCACACCGCCATTCTTTTTGGGACCAAAAAGGTCAGTTGCGGGCTTCCCCATTCCTTGTATATGAACTTATCAAAATAAGTCAGATACGGTAACACCTTAGGTGTACGTGCTGGCTTACAGGACCCAAAAAGGAACCGCCACCTCAGCAGAGGATCCTGCTGCATCCTGTATTTTCAGGGTATCACGCACAGCTGTGATAAGTGCTCCAACTAGCGCTTTTTCCTGTGCGGCCCTGGACATGGAATCATCCTCACTGTCCGATCGGTCCTGGTCAGCGTCCTCTGACACATCAGAACAGGGGCCACCAGTCAACACAGGGCCCGAGTCTGAATCAGTGCTCTCCCTGGAGGACGGGGGGCAAGGGCCGTTTCTTACCACCCTTGTGCCCGAACACCACCTCCACCCTGGCAACGAACATTTCAAGGACCGCCGACAAAGCGTCCAAAGGCACTGCACTATTTGCAGACGAGCCGGTTGCAATTGCAGGGAGGTCTGAGGAAGAAACGCCAGCTTCTGACGCCATGCTGACCCATCCTGTCTGCCACCCTTGGGCTTAGGACAAAGTGCTCAATCCCACCCTCCTAGCTGCTACAGACTGAGGGGCCCCCACCGCAGGACTCACCACCCCGACCGAGTGCTGCATCGTGCTGTTGCTGAAGGCTGTGTCAGCTCACAAATGTCCATGAATAAAAAAAACACGCTGTTCTGAGGCACAGGAACCAGCGCTGTGGGGAAAAACTGCACTGAGGCTACAAGAAAATGGCCGCCGGGCACCCTTGTATAGGAAAAAAACACAGGGAAAATGGCCACCAACCATGCTTCTCACAAAGGCTAACAGAAAATGGCCGACAATCAACTGTACACAGAGAATACACAGACAATGGTGGTGGTCAGCGCTATGGCGGCAGCAAATGCAGAGCCCACAGACACCAGCAGAGAGACAGACAACAGCACAGGGACACAGACAGCCAGCGCAGCCCCCAATCAAGGATCAGAGTCCCCTGGAGGACCACTGGCCCAGGTACACACACCGCACTACAGCCCAGTCATGTAGCATCCCCCGGGGGGAGGGAACGGGGAGAGAAGAAAGGGAGAAGAGGGACACCGTAATCGACCTCCCAGGGAATGCCCAGCTGCTCTATCCTGCCGAGACAGGGAGAGCTGTACTTACCATTTGGATGAGCTGGAGGCATCCCATCACAGACCCACACCTGAGCAGTACAGGGTGGCTGCGGGCCACGGCACACTGTGACAAAGACATCCGTAGTCCGGTTATATGTGTGCCCCAGAGCATTGCGCTTACTGGCCGCCCCTGGAGCCTGAGGGCCATGTCGTGGTCGACCCAGTGCGTAGCTAGGGCCTGCACACGCTCAATGGCCAGGTTAGGAAGACTACAAGGATCTATATTATCCAGAATGTCACCCAGCCGGCTGTTGATAGAAGATCACAGGATCTTAAAATCTTGCGCAAAAGGCAAAAATCCAGAAAAAATCCCCAGGACCGATGGTCCCGCAGCGAGCCTAGGTCCTTCTTCACTAGGCAGGAAAAAACTGAGCTGCAGGGAGCAGGCTGAGGGGTTATTGCCAGAGGGACCGCCCCCTGAGTGGAACTGTACAGTTCTGTTTTGCACATGAATTACATGTTCTGCCTAGTCCTCTCCTGAAGGTGGCGTAATAACCCTACAGTCAAGATTAATGAAGCGGTGTCCGTCAATAAATGAAAGAGAAAACCTGGCTTGCCAGTTTCTTTTCACCCCTCTAAACAGACCACAGTGTATCATGGCTGCCGAGACCAGACACTGTGGTCAGTTGCGTGCCTCTATCATCAGCAGCCTGCTGTCGGGGGGGGGGGGGGGGGTGTGTGTGTGTGTGTGCGTGCGTGCGTCACCCCTCCTTCTGATTTCATAACACTAACCTGTATACACCATTAGCACTGCCTCCTATTGCAGTGTCCCCCTCTGTGAATGATTTATAAATATAAATACTGTAAATACCTCATTTAAAGACCCGAGATTGCAATCACATGACCAACTAGCACTCTCCTCCTTCCATCCAGACTGACATCAGCAGGGAAATCTCAGCTCCGCCCACTGCATCTCAGAGGAGAAAAGGAGAAAGCTGGCCAGTTATGTGATCGCAATCTCGGCAGTGAAATTAGGCATTTGCAGCATTTATAAATCACACACAGAGAGAGATACTACAATAGGAGGCAGTGCTGATGGTGTATACAGATTAGAGTGGCTTAACAACCACTTTAAGCCTAGTAGACACAGGCCGAATGTTGGCCGGTTTAACAGAAACTGGTCGACATTCATCCCATGTGTACTGAAGTCGGGCCAGCTTCTGTCTGACTGAAAAAGGTCTTCTGATCGGCTTATGATTAGTGCTCTCAGCCAATGGCTGAGAGTGCTGACCAGAGTGTTCCCGTGGGGGGGGGGGGGGGGGTGTCCCCATCAAACCACAATAGCACAGCAGGGGAAATTGACGTACTAATGTTGAATAGTTAGTACAGCGGCTCCTCCTGAGCTGCCAGAGTCCCCCCCCCACCCCCCCATTTAGCCCTGCTGGGTTGAGCCAAAAAAACTAATAGTGTGTACTAGGCTGTATGGGACGGAGTGCAGTGTACATGAGCCCTAAGCCAAATTGCCTTGTCCACAATCCAGAGAGCAAGGATAACTTACCACAAGTTTGTGGTAGTATTGAATTGTAAGTCTTGTTAACTTGCTGCACATTTTCATTGGCAAGTTGTACATTTTTAGAGCACCTGAAGCAAAAGTTCTAATTGACACTTTTCCATTTTGTATCAAGTTTGTGTGGCAAGTCTCTAGCAAGAGCAAAGTTGCAGTGGTGAGTCTACAGCAAGAGCTCCGCAAGTCTACAGCATTAAAATTCAGCCACAGTGACCCCTGTGGTGGGATGACTATTGCACAACATAACTGAACCAGAACTTGCAGCAGACATGCAGAATGTTTGCAAAGAAAGTTGATCTGACCTCATGCAATGTGGACTTGCTGCAATTGTGCAACAAACTTGTGGAGCCTGGCAAGTCTAGCAATAGCTTAGCAAGTCAATATGAAACTTGCAGAACAATCACTTGCCATCTGGGATGTTGGAGCTGCCCAATAGGGCTAATGTCCAGCTCTATCTAATGCTGCTACCCACAGCGGTGCATCTTACACACATTGATGCATTGCGGTGTCATTTATTTTGGAATGCAACATGCTACAATGTGCCAGAATGCAGCCACTTGCTAACCAGCCGCTGCAGTTGTACTGCGGCGGGTTGGCTCCGCTGCATGAATCACCGCCATTGTACGTCGGGTATGTACGAGGCGATCTGTAGGCGCACGTGCCCATTTGCTAGCGGGGGAGCCAACCAGTGGGTCCGGTGGACTCGATGTCCGCCGGCCACCCACAATCGCTCCAGAGAGAGACAGAACGGGGATCTGCCAGTGTAAACAAACAGATCCCCGTTCTGTCAGGGGAGTAGAGTGAACTTGTCTGTTCCTAGTGATTAGTGACTCCAGTCAGCCCAGAACCCATACAGTTAGAAACACCTCCCAGGCAACACATTTAACCCCTTGATCACCACTAGTGTTAACTAGTGGTGACCACTGGTGTTAACCCCTTCCCTGCCAGTCATTTATACGGTAATCAGTTAATTTTTATAGGATTGATCGCTGTATAAATGTCAGATCTGTCCATCGCAGTCCTGCTAAAAATCGCAGATCACCGCCATTACTAGTAAAAAAAGAAAACTTATATATATATATATATATATATATATATATATATATATATATATATATATATATATGTGCAAACAAATCAATATACTCTAATTTGTTTTTTTTACCAAAATTATGTAGCAGAATACATATTGGCCTGCCCTAAACTGAGGTAGAAATTTGTTTTTCTTACATTTGGGGGGGGGGGGGGGGGGGATATTTATTATAACAAAAAGTTTTTTTTTCAAAGTTGTCGCTCTTTTTTTGTTTATAGCACAAAATAATGAAAACCACAGAGGTGATCAAAATACCACCAAAAGAAAGCTCCATTTGTGGGGGGGGGGGGGGGTCAATTTCGTTTGTGTACAGCGTCGCACGACCGCGCAATTGTCAGTTAAAGCAACGCAGTGCCTTATTGCAAAAATGGCCTGGTCATTAAGGGGAGGACATCCTTCCAGGGTTGAAGTGGTTAGGATGTTTCGGTGTGTCACCAGTCAGCCGTAATCTAACAAACATGCAATACCACACAAATCTAAATGAGCCCAAATGCTTCCACTTGTTACTTGCGGGAATGAAAAAGTCATTTTATTGGTGCACCTGAGAGCCCAGGGAAACACTGCACAATGCTAATACAGGAGGAGGTTTGCACAGCAACAGTAACATGAGCAGAGCTGAGCGGCGTGAGCGGTCACCATGGTAACGCCTGCCCACCTCTCACTAGATCCCACGTGTTTCAGCGAGCACTGCTTTGCTTATTACTGCACTCTCCCAGTGTGTATGGTGGGACCACAGGGACCGACCCACCCATACCTCCACACTAACTCACCAGTGCCGGTCACATTCACGTTCCTCGGTGTGCCTAAGAACACTGACACCGAACAGCCCTCCTCGTCAGAGCACGGCCTCTGTGAGCATGCGCAGTGCTTGGGGCGGGTCCGGTGGTGTTTCTGCTGTTACCTATGTGACTGGGATCTAGTAATGGGACTAGTGTTACCTAAAGGCGTGACTGAGACATGAAACCTGAAGCTACCCAAACACAAAGCCGAATTTGTATATTTGCTTGATTTATAAATGTGTCTGACAGGCGGCTAGCATTCTTGGTTTGTATCTGTCAGGATACAAATGACAAACACGTCCTTTAGTGGGTATATATATATATATATATATATATATATCAATTCGATAACACAAGTCATGTGTTGCAGCAGCTGCACCAAATCACCTTATGGGCTCATTCGCATGGGATGAAAAAATGCTCCTCGTTCGCATTGACTGCGGTTTTGAAATTGTGCGACTTCATCTGAGATCGCCCAATATCAAAGCCGCCTAGGGTTGCCACCTCATCTGTTTAAACCCAAACGCATATTAATTACACAGGTACTGAGGCTGATTAAGGTGGTAAGTAAACTCCCTTGGTGCGTTATCTGCATGTAATTAGCCTCAGAACCTGTGTAATTCAAAGGTGTTTGGGTTTAAAGGGATGAGGTGGTAACTCTAGCCGCGTGTCACTTCAGGCGCAACATGGAAGACATCTGTGCGACTTCATGCACAGATGTCTATGCAAGTCGCACTCTAAATCTGCAAAAGTCACGCAGGAACTACTGTTTAAAAAAAAACGACGTGACACTGCAAAGTTGGCGTTGCACCAATTTAAACAGTACGATTGCTGGTGTTCTGTCAAAATAGCCAATTCATCAAGATCTCCAATTACGTCACTTCCGGTTACTGTAAACCATCAGTAATTGGAGATTTTGGTGACTTGCTGTTTTGACACAATACCAGCAACCGTATAACTCCGGTACATGGCATTATGAGCCGATATTGTTAGTCCGCTCCAATATTAACCAACAAGATGGCTGCCTCAGTGGCGGCAACAGCTTTTTACCGGCTGTTGTGTCAAAACAGCGAAGTCTTCGTGTACCGGAGTTTTCCAGCTTGCCAGTGTTGTATCAAAACAGCAAGTCATCTAAATCTCCAATTAATGATGTTTTACAGTAAGGATGAGCTCAGGCGTGTTTGCAACTCCATGTGCCCACGCCGTGGCTGCACAGATCGGGAAATGCCTCACTACCTGTGATTAGCGCAGCAGAGTGTCAGCTTCGTGGCGGGCACGTGGAGTTGCGAACATGCCTGAGCTCATCCTTAGTTTACAGTAACTGTAAGTGACATAATTGGAGATCTTGATGAATTGGCTATTTTAACAGAACACTGGCAATAGGGTGCAACTTCACATGCCCTCCAATCTGAACAAGGGCTTAAAGAGAAAGTAAACCCTGATGAGTTTACTTCCTCTTTCATTCCCTGCAAAGGTAAAGCATAATGGACTACTATGCATCGCATAGTAGTCCATTATGTGTCACTTACTTGACACAGGAGCCAGCGAAGTCACCGCTGTCCCCTGTAGTCCGGCACATCCATCTTCTCGGTGGGGTCTCGCAGCTCCGCCACTGTCATTCGGCAAAGCCGCGATGACGTCACTCCTGCGCATGCGCACGGGAGCCGACACGCGAGGCAGCTCCGTCATTGAAAATGCAGCGCTCAGTGCGCCTGCGCGCCACTGTCTACGGCGCATGCACCGTAGACAGCGGTGCCTGTCTTCGGGCAAATATCTCCTAAACCGTATAGGTTTAGGAGATATTTCTTGGACCTACAGGTAAGCCTTAATCTAGGCTTACCTGTAGGTCAAAGTGTGTTGTAAGGGTTTACAACCACTTTAAGATGCGTACAGCAGATTTGTAGGCATCTAAAGTTTGCACAATAGTAATTAATGAGCCCAGCTGAGTCTACAGACAAGGTGTTTTTAGTCATGCATAAAAATAAAAAAAGGACACAGTTGCTGATTTTATGCGTCTAGATCTGCAGAGTAGCGATGGGCTCAGGCGTGTTCAGATCGAGCCCGCCCGGAAGCCGGGACTGCACACCACCAATCATAGACAGCGTGTGTATGTGCAGCTGCCGGTTTGGAAATACCTCACTGCCTTTGATTGGCAGTGTGCAGTGATGGCTTCCTGCCGGGCTCTATTCAAACACACCTGAGCCCCCATCACCTCTTAGATTGTAAGCTCTAAGTAGCCCTCTGATTCCTGCTGTATTAGTGTATTGTATTTGTACTGCCTACCTTTAAGTTGTAAAGCACTACGTAAACTGTTGGCGCTATATAAATTCTGTATAATAATAATTTTATGCATATGTGTGGGCGGAGCCACTTGCCCTGCTTGTAGGCAGGTGCAGTCCACTTTCTCCACTGCAGGTGGCGCTAACCAGCAACAGCCTTGTAGCTGGAGAGGAAGTCAAGAGGAACACAGTTCCTCTTTGGTTTTCTGGGTCACTGGGGAAACAATCTGGTTGGATATGCCACCTCATGTGACTGGCAGCTGTCTTGGCATGCATTTTGCGAGTTGCTTTAGTAGGGCGGGTACCCTGCCTGATAGGCAAAACACCAGTAGTAGGGAGAGGTTTCCTGATGAGGAGGGAAAGCATAGGGTCGCAACTCTTTTGGACATCATTCTGTGTGGGCACAAGACGGCCAAGCCACATTCTGCTCTTTAGACAGTCAGTCCGGCTGATACCTGCTCTCTTCTCTTTACTGGAGACCGTGAGTGTACCCAGTTGGGAAGGCTTCCCACTGGGTTTGTTGTGAACTGCTGTTGTGCTAATTCAATACAAATTCCTCATTGCCTCCGCTCCATGCACCACCCCACTTACACTTGGCGGCCGTCAGCAGGATATGTCTCTTGCAGCAGGTGTGGAAGAAGGAGCTTCAGCTTGACTCCACTTGGATAGGCCTTAGCCCTTATACCGAAGAGTGAGAGGAAAGACTGAAAAGTGCTGCATGCCTGTACCAGGACCCGAGCTGGCTAGTAACTCCTTATAGGCCTGTGCCTGTCATGCAGTAATGGCACCATCCGGGACATGAGCGAGCGACTTTAGAACAGATTGTATCACACTTGGAAGGCCTGTTTGAGAAGAAGCTACTGCTGCCGGAGCTGTGGCAAAGATTCTTCCTAAGGAACCAACAGGAGGACGAGAGTCTCATCCACCATTCAGAACCTCTGGAGGCACCTGGATAAGAGGAATGTTCGCAGTTGTGCCGACATCACTGATTCAGACCACATTCTTAGGGACTAATTCATTACTGGTCTGAAGGTATGACCAGTTTGGAGAGCCCTGCAGGAGAAAGTTAAGGCGCAACCCACCACTTCCTTGTACAATGCAGTGGTGGATGCGGTTATGTGGGAACAAGAAGAGGCGGATGCAACAGTGGCAGCCACCAAGAAGTTTGAGCCTGTATATATCAGGAGGAAGCCATGGCACCTTTACTCCTGTCAGCCATGCAAACAGCCGCCTTGAAAGAGGAGGTAGCTTTCTCTAAGAAGGACTCACCTCAACTTCATAGGGGTGAGAACCTGTTGCGCAGGGACCCCAAGGATGACTAAAAAACACATCCAGGCTGTCGTTATACCACTGACTCCTGGGGGCAGGGGGACAACCCCTAGGACAGACAACCCAAAGCTCCGACAAGTCCGAAGGCATGGTCACTTTGAGTCCAGTGGTTGCCGCCCTAGTGAACGGGCAAGAGGACAATGTCCTGGAATATGATTTCTATGTTCAAAGATTTAAAGCTGAACAACTGTTGGCTGTCCCTTCAGGCAGCCAATAATCTATTTATCCTGGTAGAAGGAATCACCTGGGTGAGGATTAAAATCGAGAATCGGGTGGTAGAGCAGGTTGAAGTAGTAGTGCCCCATGGTCAAGTTAACCCCACAGTGCCCGTGGTGCTAGGTATAACATTTTTAAAGGACCTGGACCAAACCCACCTGTTAGCTAAATATGAGCATTTGGGGTGGCGGGCCCGTGGTTGCAGCCCATGGGCAATATGGCTCATAGTACTTCAGGCTTTTGAGGCCCAACACGGAGCAACTAATGGGCAACAGGAACAAGTGGGGATGGTCCGCAGACCCCTGAAACAAAATATAATCTTGGCAACCCTACAGGAAGGGGTTTGGTTCCTCCCAGTGGGGGCCTACAGGAAGCGACCGTTATGGTAGAGCCCGCAAGGACCCTGTGACACAAGGGGAATGGTTTGATGGGCCATGCCCTATCTAAGTTTCACGGGGAAGAGTGTTGGCAACGCATTGGCTGACCTATATGCTGTACCCCTCATCACTGCATCTCCAAGGCCCAACCAGGATGAGGGGGGGGCAGTATGTGCTCCCTTACAGACAGCTATGGCCTATGGCTTCACAGGTCTGTTGTGGATCAGCTGGACGTTACCTTTAAAGACTTTTCTTAAAGCAGAACTTCACCTATAAAGGGAAGTTCCACTTTTCCTCCTCTTCCTCCTTCGGCTTTAAATTTCCTAAAGGACCTTGAGATACAAGTCCATATTGTAGAGTTATGAATCTTTCATATTCTGTCCTGTAGGGAGAGACTCTGAATGGTTCTCATTCTGTCCACCCTACCCATTGAGCCATACATATCCCCCCTTGTTTTACAATAGTCTTAAGTGACCTAGAGATGCAGATGCTTTTTGTAGAGTGACCTGGAGCTACAGAGTCCTTCAGCTGTTGTAGGCCTCAGTGGTGATGTCCTTCATGTCGAATGGGACAAATACATGTCCTCTGGTCTGTATAGTGTCTCTATTCCATGGATAGGCTCTGTCTTACATAAGAGGACATGGTGTAACCTGAAATGTAGACAGGCAGGGACAGGTCAACTCACTTCAATGTGGAAGCCTGGCTCTTCATAGATGGTAGAGAGTCCATTCCCAGTATGGTGGATTGGGCAACAAGGATGCCCTGATAGTCCATCATCGTGTATGATTGTCTGTTGAGCAGCTACCAGCTCCACCTACCGTGCCCAGGTCTGCTGGCCAGCCTCTGCTGTTTTTATGGGCGTCTGAATGGTGACCACTTGAATGTGGCACCAGCACTACTTCTATGACGCTTACTTAAAAGGTATTTCCACTTTTGCAGCCGTATTGGCATAACACCTACTTTATATCTGCTAAACTGAATACAATGTGTATATGTGTATATATATATATATATATATATATATATATATATACAACACCTAGGATGCATATATATACACAATACACTCACTGCAGCTAACTGACTCGCCTCCTGCCTGTTCTATCTAACTCAAATTAAATGAAATGACACTGCCTATCTCTCTCTCTATCAGCATGCCAGAACACACTATACAAGGCCGACTTCCAGGTGGCCTTATATAGTGTGGGGCGTGTACTAAATCCCCTGAGCCATAATTGGCCAAAGCCACCCTGGAGGGGTTGTGATGTTGGCAAGAGTGATTTAGCCACATCTACTGTTTGCCGCAGCTCTCTTCATTACCAAATCCAAACCCAAATCTGCCCCAGGTCTTTTATAATCCTACAGTGTATACTATGAAAAAAATGTGCCCTGTGCCACTAAAGTGTTCAGGTTTGGCTTGAAAAAAAGGTGGCAACCTTAGGTTACTGGCAAGTCCTAGTACAGGACCAAGATTGAGAGCTATTGTGTTTTGACAGGGAGACAACCCCCCCTCACCAAAACACACCATATAGTGCACACAGCCATTGGTTGAGAGCGCTGATTGGATGCCAAGCAGCTGTACACACGTTTTGATTGTTGGCTGATTTCTACTGTATTGGCTGATTTCAGCCAGTGTGTATGGGGCTTAAGTATAGGGTTCCTTGATTCCAGGTGACAATGACACACCCTCTGACACACCACGGCCAAACAAATTAGTTTTATTTTGGGAAATATGCCCCACAAAGCAACATATGAAAGGGCAATAGCAACAAACAATGTCAAATAACAAATTTGCACAACAGCACAAACAAAGGACCTTTTTTTATCTCCTTGGCGGTATGATTAGTTCTGAAAGCGGTACAATTATTTTGCATGGAAATTTGGCGTTTTATATTGTAGGCCTGCAATTCTTAGGAATAACTCTCTTAAATCTGTTCAAACCAGAGTCTAGCAGACATCCCGGGTATGATAAAATTTATAATATAATAAATAATGATAATAATAAAAATTATTCAATAATGTAATCAAATCCAAAAACACAGAAATTTGCTCATTTGCAGAATTGTCACTGTCATTAGATTTAGTGTTTGACGAATTTCCCCACAAATCGCTATCGCTCAATTCTGCAAGTGATTATAACTTATTATCGCTGTTTTCTAGTTGGTCTAAAATCACTTTTTACATAAAGGGACACTTTTTGGTTGCTATGGGCAATCTCCAAATTCCAGGCAGAAAAAACAGTATTTATAATATAAAAGTGCATGCAGGGCACTGCACAGACCACTAGGGACAAAGGGGGTGTGTAATTTTTTTATACAGTACTGTAATCTGTAAGATTACAGTACTGTATGTGTTTTGTGTGTTTTTACTTTTTTTAATTTGGCGCCGATCTCCGCTCCCATGCGCCGTACCGTTGCAGGGAACAGAGCTCGGCGGCACTCGCGCACTGTGTGAATTGAGCGGAGGACAACTCGAACACACAGCGGGGGGAGATCGCTGAATCCAGGGGACAAGGTAAGTAACATCTCCCTGTATCCAGCGATGCGATCCAGAGTCTGGCTCTGGGTTACTGCTTATGGTACTGAAATCCCAGCCCAAGCCAGACTCGGGATCACCGTCAGGGAGGTTAAAACAGCCTTTGCACCTAAACCATGAATCTAGGGAGATCTTGTCTAAAGGGGTTTAACTGAAAGCTAAAAGGTCCTTCAGTCCCTCAAAACGCCTCCAGTTAGCTAGTATACTATTAGGCTTGATTCAATGGGCCAAATATAGGTTCACTTAAAGCAGAACACTGGGATTTTCAAAAAATCCCCCATTAGTACACCCCCCCCCCCCCCCACACACACACACACACACACACACACACACACACACACACAAAACACTAAACAGTTATTATATTTGTGAAATTTCTTACCATTTAAGACATGTCTGATTGAATTTTCAGGAAGTCAGCTTTGTGATTCAAAAAAAGCAGCCTGTATTCTGGCAGGTAGGAGGTGTTAGAACAGTGATTGCATCATATCCTCTTCTCTCTCTCTTACTGTAATCAGGCTAGATTTCCCATGAATACTTGGGATGGGAGTGAATGTGGGCCGTACACTTGGCTTGTACATGTAAATGTGAATTTGCCCGCTACACTATAGGTTACAGCCTTATAAATGCAAAGCATTTAAATATAAATGCATATCAATATAATATTTAATGCATTTAATATAAATGCAAACCAGTGAAGCTTATCAGGGACCACAAGTGCCGAATGGCAGGGACCACAAGTGCCGAATGGCAGGGACCACAAGTGCCGCATGTCGGGGACCACAAGTGCCGCATGTCAGGGACCACAAGTGCCGATTGTTAGGGACCACAAGTGCTGAATGCCAGGGGCCACCAATGCCGAATGTCAGGAGCCACCAGTGCTGAATGTCAGGGACCACCAGTGCCGAATGTCAGGGACCACCAGAGCCACTTGTCAGGGACCGATAGTGCAGATTGTCAGTGCCCATCATTGCGGTGTCACCAGTGAAGATTATCAGTGCCATGTCACCAGTGCAGATTATCAGTGCCCATCACTGCCGTGTCACCAGTGCAGATCATCAGTGCCCATCAGTGCAGTGACACCAATGCCTTATCTGTGCCCAGAGGCATAGCTTGAAGTTTGTGGGCTCCGATGCAAAAGTTGACCTGACCCCCCCCCCCCCCCCCCACTACTTCCAACATGCGTGCAGATACATCCACTGCACGCCAACACTGTTAAAGTGGCTTAAGAGTTTTGAGTTCCCAGAGTTCCTCTTTACATCAGAGGACAGTGATTACCACTGGAGAATCAGAGGACAGGGATTACCGCTGGAGAATCAGAGCACATGGATTACCACTGGAGAATCAGAGGACAGGGACCCCTGGCAGGTCACTTGGCAGAGCTCCTTTGCCATCCCAGCACTGTATACAGCTCCCCCCTCACACTACACAGGGCTGAAATCACATTCCTTTACACACAGTCTGTCAGTCTTCACAGGGTGTATCTGGCTTTTATGTTGCCCTTCTGACCTGTGAAATTCTCTGGTCGGAACAGCAGTGTAGTTGCTATAGGCAGATACACCCTGTGCAGATCATGGCTAACTGGCTGTGTTGCAAAGGAATGTTATTTCAGCCCGCGGAGGAGAAACAGTATAGAGTGCTGTAATGGGAAAGGAGCTCAGCAGCCGGGCATAGCATGCAGGGTGGAGGGGGTGGTCAGGGGGCTTGGGGGGGGCAACTTAGATTTGGGAGGGCACAGCCATGTGACACAAAATCTGGAGCCTGCAGCCCTTCAGGAGCCCCCAAGGAGGTGTTAAGGGATTTGTTTTAGCAATTTCTGAAGGTTTCTCTGTCAGTTTTGGGGGAAGGTCACCTCTCGGAGGTGTGTGTCTTTTCCCCAGTTGTCAGGGAAGTGGGGTACGTAGACATGCCTGGGTGGGGGGTACAGAGAATCCCAGCTGGTTACTAGGAGACACTGAGCAGTCTCATACCTCACCATTGACATTGGTCCGATCGTGGCTACAGGATGGCACTCTCCTCCTCTTGCCTCACTGAGCTTGGTTACCATTCTATGTTGCCAGCACACAGCGCAGACACTTCCACATTATGGGCTGTTCTCACCTCGTGCTCCTCTCCATTCAGGAAATGGCTCACAGTTTCTCCCCAGCCAATGGGGAGAGGGTGTGGACTGTGGAAGGCAAAGTAGAAGCCCAGTACTGGAGCATGACTGTGGGGCCCTAGGGCAGATCGGAGCTGGATTTTGTGGAGGATATGATAATATGACAGGGAGGCTACAGGGGCCCCATGGAGCTAGGGGCAGGGATTCAATTGTGACCCTTGCAACCCCTTATGCTACGCCCATGTCTTTTCCCATCATTGCGGAGTCACCAGTGCCTTATCTATGCCCATCAGTGCAGTGTCACAAGGCAATAAAGTTTTTTCAGCAAGTTCAGCAGGCTATTGCAGAGGAACTACAGAGCTCAGAAGAACACGGCTGACATAGTTGGTGAAGGTAGCAACAAGAACATGGAAAAAAGTTTTTGCCTGATTTAAGGCTGGGTTCACACTACTGTGTGGAGCAGCTCACAACAGAGGTCCGGTGCATCTCTTTTCACCGCTTCAGGCCCGATTTTGGTCCAAATTTTTTGCTGAATTCAGACCTGAAACGGACCAAAAGATACACATGACTCTTCTACAAACCACTCTGAAGCCGTCCTGGAGCTCTGTGAACCATCTCCATTGAGAGACAATCGCAGTCTCCTGACATGCGAATTGGATGCAGGGAAATTCACAATAGTGTGAGCCCAGCCTAAAAAACAAATGCGATCCAACGTCCATCAGATCAGGCAGGCGAATCTGACTTCATCCGTCCCATTACTGTAGGGTTTGTCATCTCTGCTCTTTCTTGATGTTGCGTTCATTGAGGTATCAAACACTACAAGTTTGGTGACCACTCATACCTATATAATTTTCTACAAATGTTAATAAAATAAATTGTTGTTGGTATTAATCTTATCTCTTTATAATCTACACAATGTTATAGATGCATGCTGAGCTGCCCTGAAGAAGCAGATAAGAAGTCTGCAAAAAGCATCGGCTTTCTGCATATACAAGCATCTGTTGTATCCTGAGTATTGAGTATCAATCATGGTCGAATAGTTATGACCTAATGTTATTGCCATTTTGATTATTGGTCTACCCTATGACCAAATTTTTATGAATACTAGTTTTCTGTTGTGCTTACCTTGATGACAGTTCTATACACATCCTTCAAAATCCCACCACTTTATTAGGGAATGGTGTGCTCTCACTAGTTTCTTAAAAAAAAAAAAAAACTTATATACTTATGTTATATAGTAAAACTTATTTTTTAAGCTCTTTACAACCACACATTTTTTTTTTTTTTTACGAACTGTGAATATAGTTTAGTTTGCCTTAAAAATATTAAGGACTTTATTATGTTTTACTTTGCCTTTTGATACATACATTACAAGCATGCCATAGTAAACCAGATCAATCTATATTGCCTCATAAAGATGTACTGTACCGTCAGCTGGTCCTTCAGGTCTAACACAAGTTATTTTAACTTAACAAGATTATTCTTATGTGTTCCCAGAAATATGAAAACAGAATTAGCTTATTTCTTATGAGTAACAGTGGGTGGCTATAGGTTAGGTATAAACATGGAAGGCCTAAACTGCCTGGTGATTACTGAATATATTAATCATATCAGTAATGTGTATTTGAATTGGTGGTAATGATCTGGGTTAAAGGTATACAGCAGGTAAAACTTGAAATAAAAACAAAAGGCACATGGGTAGCATATCCAGACATTTCAGTAGCTAGCCCACTCCACTTCATTTTGTTGGTGAACTGTTGATCTGAGAGAACCTACCTGTGTAGCAGGAAAGGAGCTCCAAACACGCAGCGGCAAGCAACTGACCATTCTCTCTATAGATAATGTGGCTCTGCCCACAATAAGCAAGATTTCCCTTTACTAGGATTGCATCACAGATCGATACATTCTGACTCGTTGCCATATGTTTTTTAGGTTTGCCTAACTCATAAGTGAAAAAGTAAGATAATGGTCTATATAAATAACATTTATTGTTGTTCTTGCTTAGCTCTTTATCAGCTATTGTACTATCCATTGTGGACCATAGGAGATTTTTGAAGGTGAAGGGAAGTAAAAATAAAAAATAAAAAAATACTGTAATATGGTTGCATAAGTGTGCACACCCTTAAACTAATACTTTGTTGAAGCACCTTTTGATTTTATCACAGACTTTTTGGGTATGAGTCTATCAGCATGGCACGTCTTGACTTGGCAATATTTGCCCATTCTTCTTTGCAAAAATATTCCATATCTGTCAGATTGCGAGGGCATCTCCTGTGCACAGCCCTCTTCAGATCACCCCACAGATTTTCAATCAGATTCAGTTCTAGGCTCTGGCTGGGCCATTCCAAAACTTTAATCTTCTTCTGGTGAAGCCATTCCTTGTATGCTTTGGGTCGTTGTCATGCTGAAAGGTTAAGTTTCTCTCAGGCCGCGTACACACGCGCGGACTGTTCGCCCAACCTTGTTCGTCAAACAGTTTGACAAACAGTCCGCTCAAAATTAGCATGAACGGACTTGACCACACACGATGAACGAACAGTCCGCTGAAACCGTGCGCGATGACGTGAACGGCACGTACGACGGGACTAGAAAACGACGTCCTATACACTGCAATGCAACCTTCGGCGTGTAAATCCTTTCTGAGTATGCGCGGAACTTAGTTTGACGAACAAGCCTACACACGAGCGGACTGTCCGCTCAAACAAAGTTTCAGCGGACAGTTTTACGGAACTTCCGAAAAACTTTGTTCGTCAGACTGAAACTGTCCGCTGAAGCCCACACACGAGCGGACTGTCCGCTGAAACACTGTTCACCCGTGTGTACGCGGCCTCAGTGTTCAGCTTTCTAGCAGAAGCCTGAAGGTTTTGTGCAAATATTGACTGGTATTTGGAACTGTTCATAATTCCCTCTACCTTAACTAAGGCCCCTGTTCCAGCTGAAGAAAAACAGTCCCAAAGCATTATGCTGCCACCACCATGCTTCACTGTGAGTATGGTGTTCTTTTGGTGCTGTACAATGTTGTTTTTGAGCCAAACATATCTTTTGGAATTATGGCCAAAAAGTCCAACCTTGGTTTCATCAGACCATAGCACATTTTCCCACATGCTTTTGGGGGACTTCAGATGTGTTTTTGCAAAATTTAGCCGGGCTTGAAAGTTTTTCTTTGTAAGAAAAGTCTACAGTCTTGCCACTCTACCCCATAGCCCAGACATATGAAAAATATGGGAGATTGTTGTCACATGTACCACGCAGCCAGTACTTGCCAGATATTCCTGCAGCTCCTTTAATGTTGCTGTAGGCCTCTTGGCAGCCTCCCTGACCAGTTTTCTTCTCGTCTTTTAATCAATTTTGGATGGACGTCCATTTCTTCGTAATGTGATGCCATATTTTCCCCACTTGATGATGACTGTCTTCACTGTGTTCCATGTTATATCTAATGCATTGGAAATTCTTTTGCACAATGAGATCCCTCTGGCTTTTGCTGTAGCATGCAACTAAGAAAATGTCAGGAATGACCTACTAGAACAGTTGAACTTTATTTGGGGTTAATCAGAGGCATGATGGCAGGTGTGTACTGACTCCTATTTAACATGAGTTTGAATATGATTGATTCATTTTGAACACTGCTACATCCCCAGTTATAAGAGGGTGTGCACACTTATGCAACCACATTTTTTACCCCTCCCAAAAGATTCTAGTTTGTTTTTCAATTGAGTTGTACAGTTTATAGGTCACATTAAAGGTGAAAAAGTCCTGAAATTATTTATCTTTGTCTCATTTTTTTACATCACAGAAACCTGACATTTTAGCAAGGGTGTGTAGACTTTTTATATCTATTGTACATAGTGACCTTTTGCTATTGTTCTCGGGGGTTGGCGTTGGACAAGCGGCTGTCTGCCGTGTTCTTTTTCCTTTCTGGCTTCTTCTCTTTTCCTACTCTATTTCTTCTTTATTAATTCTTCTATCTGGAAGATTTTCTATTATTGTTATTGCCCTGTTGAAGAAAAAAGAGGGTTCTTGTTTTATATTTATGTTTCTACACAAGGTTAACTGCTTTGAGGAGCATTCCAGGTTCCGGTGGCTGAATGCTGGATACTGTTGAGTTGCTGTGTTTTTTCAGTGGATAACCCTTTCAGGTTTATTTACCTTCCTCTTCTTATGGATCTTCCTTGATACAGATTTTTCGTTGCCGGAACTTCATCTGAGGATCATATCCCATCTTTGAGCCACTCTGAATATACTCTGTTTCCCCATTTTATGTGATAACTTTTATGTTGTACCCCTATCCATGTATCCTGGGTTACATTATGTACACTGGTTACTTACCTGTACTTTTGTATTTCTTATCTGGAAAAAATAAAAATATATTGAAAAGAAAATATCTGAAAAAATTGAATTACACACAACATGTTGTGGAAATTTTATTATATGGATTAATATGGACATTTTGTACTAGAATGTGTGCTTTATAGATTGTCATCTGTCTCCCTGTGTCTCTAGCAGAGCGCACTTGGGTTGAATCGGGACCAGCAGTAAAACCGTCAGTATGAAAACCTTCTCATGGGCTTGGAGATCTGTTCTCTGTGTGTGTGGGCGTTTGTCTGTTTGTAAGTATCAAGCGCAATGCACTGGGCTTCTTGCCTTCAAATGTCTATGCACATTAGAGAAGCGAAGTCCGCATAACAAGAGAAACATATTATATCTCTGTTGTGGCTACGCTATCCCTTTTGGATACATATCTGCTTTTCTAAGAGGATATTGATATCTGCCTTGTTGGTATACTTGTACCGTATATTCACAACAGCAGTAGCAATATCCCTGCATATCTTCTCAAGCCTGTAAGAACAACTAGAATGATCTTACCAGAAACTGGTTACTCTGCGCAGTATTGAATAGCCTCCGTGCTGACCAAAATGGTGGATGTGGATGCATGTGGCTGGGCGGGGGCAGTGTACATGCCTCAAGTGGGTGGGACATGTGCACTCCCCCCCACTCCTGTGGATGCCCTCCCCTTTGCTGTTGTCATTTCCTGTGATGTCATTTTGCATGCAGGAAGCAATTGGCTGTTGGGGTCATGACTTTCTGTTTGTGATTCCTTTTGTTGCCAATAAATAAAAGGTGCCTGGGCTCGTGAGGGCAGATGGTCAAGCTGTGGAGCTAAGGATGTAAGAATGGTGGTCATGTCTGTGTTGCTTGGGAAGATATGGGAAACAGGGTTGTACTAAGATGCATTATACCAAAAGGCTGAAAGCGTCATGGATCACGATACCGAAATTTCCACTTCAAACAAGAAAAATGGAATTGCCCGTAACAATCAATTATCTTTTGCCGTAAATGTTTGTAGAATGGCTATAGTGATGCTCACAATTTTAAGCATTGTTTGCAATGATCATGCTCTTTGAGACCTCTTGGAGATTGGAGGTGATTGCAGTCACAAAGGGAGATTTTCTAATTTGTTACTGCATCTTTCCACTGGTATTGAGCAAAGGGAGAGACCTAAGTACTGCCTTTGTTTCCCTGCTACCGTAGATAAGAAACTGCAGTAAATCCCAGGACTTTAAAGTGGTTGTAAACCTATAACTTGCACTTGTACTGTACCTATAGGTAAGCCTATAACAAGGCTTACCACTAGGGACTGTAAATATCTTTACTATGCAGAGATATTTACTATATATGCAGCTGATGATATCATCGGCGCATTTGCTCTGTAGGAACAGACACCCAGGCTGTTTCTTCGGAATCCTGTGCCGTAAATGATGGCTCTTCTGCGCATGTGTGGGAATGACGTCATTGCGGATCCAGCAAGTCACACAGCCGGAGTCCGTGGACTCGGAAAGGAAGACAGGCGAAGATGGAAGCGGCCACCAGGATGCCGCTGGAATGCTTCATTTTCAGGTAAGTTTCACATAATGTGCTAGTATGCAATGCATACTAGATACTAGATACTTCTAGATATTGCATACTAGATACTGCTAGATACTTCTAGAAGCTGCTAAACGCTCCTAAACATTAGTGCTTGAGCACTGATTCATTTCAATAACCAGAATAAATGATTTATTCTGGCCAATGAAATGAATTAACACCCAAAAGCTTGATGCCTGTAAAAGCTCCTAAAAGCTTGTAAAAAGGTTTAGACACTTTTACAAGTGTCAGGCATTTTTTCTGCAAAAGAGGAGAGTTAAATAAACATCCTGTGTACATGCGGCCTAAAAGTCCTCACTTTGTCCCATTCTTACTTGTATGGTGTGATGCCAAGCTCCCTCCCTTGTGTGATTCCATTTGTTGATATAATTAGGCAGCTGTGAGTGACAGTGTGGTCATGTCTTTTTATTTTTTTTATTTTTTTTTAAGTATTTTTTTAAAGTTCAGTATATGGTCCCGTGATGGATTCAAGGGGCATTGGGAAGTTTAAAGAGAACCATAGCTGTGAATGTTTCACCAACACAGTTATCTTAGAAGGACAAGAAGGTAAGTATTGTGTAATCGTGGTCATTTGCCATACTGAAGTACTTGGTTGATTCTGGTACCATTTTTTCTGTTCCACGTTAGAAAGTGGGACTAATGTAGGACAGGTTGAAAAGCATTTTTTCCGAACAGAATGGTCACCGGACTGGGTCTTGTTTTTCCTAATCTGATTCTTTCATTCTTTCCTACTACTTTTTATATGCTTCTGACAGCTTTGTTATCTACTATATTGAAGACCTCATAGAGTGAGATGAATTCAAACAAAAACTCACAATTATGTTGCCCAACAGTCACTAGGTGCTGGATCTGCTCGTCTTTGCCAGTAATAACACTGTCCTACACCTATAATAGACCAAAGATAAATGGAGGATTACTTTTTCATTAAAGCAGTGCATTTTAAAACAACAAGCAGACACCAACACTTCACCCAGAGTATTTATTATTGAATATATCGTGTTTCACATTAAGTTGCTTTCTAAAGCTTACTAATGGATTCCCATGTATTAATAAACCTTAGATTGGAAAGAATTTTCCTAATCACATATATAAACTTTTCCATATCACACCTACATATAACTCATTGGTATAGCTGTGACTAGAAAGAACTGGATACCAAGGTACAGTAAGTGTAATTATGTGTACATAACTATAATTATATATCTGTAATTATACGATGATGTATATCTATTCCACGGACAGTATAAGCTACACAAATTAGATGCCATTCCATAGTCCACCCAAAATGTGTTTTTAATTATGGTTGGATTTAGCCTTAAAATAATGTTTTCTATCTTTTAATGTCCTCCCAAATGTTGTATGTGATGTGATTACTTTCACTGGACAACTGCAGTAAACTGTCAAATCCTGCAGAAAAATGTTCATGGCCCCATCATCTCTCATCAAAAAGAGTATACATTACCTACAGCATACTTTTTCCTCCCCTGGTATTTCGTTTATTTTCACAGATCCAAAAGGCACTTCGGTCTGCAAATTTAAAATTGAACATTTTAGCAAATAAAATAATGTAAAAGGTGTGTCAGAGCAAAATTAAAAACAAAATATTCAGTACATTTCTGCAGTATATGCACATTTCTACATATTTTATTAGTTTAAAGACAATGCAAGTACAGAAAAATACTTGCTGACATTCCAGACATGCACTCAGCCTCCAATTTCCTATTGTGAGCTGATAACTCACAGCATTTTTGTGGACTTAATGGTGTCAGCCCTGCCCAGTTGTCTTTGGTAAACTACTGATCCTCCAATCTTTCCACCTCCATAATATGGGGAATAATTTTGTAGCCCAATATCAGAACTGAAAGGGTTGGTTAGGCTACTGGGGGGATGAACCGCTGCAAACTGCCTTCAAAATGTATTTACTGCTTAACTTTACCTAAAATAATTTGTAAATATTTGAATGTCTGTAGCCTTGCCACAGTTCAACTTAAAAGTATACCCAGGGGCATACATACAGGGGTTGAAGGGGTCACAATTGCGACCCAGCCTTATGCTTTAGGGGACCCATAAGGCTCCCTGTATAACTGGATATGAGGGGTGGCCCCTTTCAGTGGCTGCAGTAGTAAAATGGAGGGGATCGGTCCTCTACATGCTGCCCCACTGCCCCTCCCATCCACCTCCTGCTGTGATCTGGCTACTGTGTACCCCCCTGCCCCCCCATCCCCTGTAGCTGCTGTGGGGATCTGTGAGGATAGGGAGCAGAGAAGGGGCCAGTAAATGACTCATTTACTGGCCCCTTCCTTTTCTTAATGAATAAAGTCAGTAATCCTTATGTCAGGGCTGGGCTCAGCCGTTCCTTCTCTGAGCTGGCCGCTCAGCTGTCGGCTAATTGCCAGCCCCTATCTCTCCACAGTGACTCACCTGTTGATACTATCCTGCTCGTCAGTCCTTCCTACTTAATGATCTCTGCCTTCGCCTTGGTCGAAACGCTTTCCTGTGTTCCTGTTAAAGACTTGCTTGGCTGACATTCATTCTGGCTCCAGATCCTACTTGCTGTTCTACTACGCTCATCTCTGGCTCCCTGACGTTTTGGCTTGTCTGAATATCCGTTCCGGTTCCTGAACTCTGGCTATGTTTTGACTACGTTTACTCTGTTTACCTTTTTTAAATTATTATTAACCACTTGAGACCCGCGCTATAGCCGAATGACGGCTACAGCGCGGATCTCCTTTGCCGGGACTACGTCAATAGACAATAGTGCACGAGCGGCCTGCGCGCCCCCTGAGGGCCGCGCGCGACGCGCTCTGTGATCGGCGAGTCTACGAGACTCGCCTGATCACCGATCAGAGCAAGGGGTCGATCCCGACCCCTTATCACGTGATCAGCTGTCAGCCAATGACAGCTGATCATGTGATATAACGGAGCCGGTAATTGGCTATTAATCCTCCTCGCGCTGTCAGAAAAAAAAAGAGCCAATCACCGGCGGCCGTGATCGGGACATCAGTCCCGATCACGGCCAGCCCTGCCAGTGCCCACCTGCCCCCTGCCAGTGCCCACCTGCCCCCTCATCACTAAAGATGATTAAAAAATAAGTGCCCCCGTCAGTGCCACCCAGCAGTGCCCATAGTGCCACCCAGCAGTGCCCACAGTGCCACCCAGCAGTGCCACCCAGCAGTGCCCACAGTGCCACCTAGCAGTGCCCACAATCTGCCTCAACAAAGGTGCTGCACCCCAGTGCCACATATCCGTGCCCATCAGTGTCATCTACCAGTGCCCATTAGTGCCCAGCAGTGCCGCCCATCAGTGCCCAGCAGTGCCACCTATCAGAGCCACCTATCAGTGCCACCTATCAGTGCCCATCAGTCCCATCTATCAGTGGTACCTATCAGTGCCCCTTAGTGCCACCCATCCGTGCCACCCATCTGTGCCACCCATCCGTGCCATCTTATCTGTGCCCATCTTTGCCCATCAGTGCCGCCTTATCTGTGCCCATCGGTGCCGCCTTATCTGTGCCTATTAGTGCCGCCTTAACTATGCCTATCAGTGCCCACCAGTGCAGCCTATCAGTGCCCACCAATGCAGCCTATCAGTGCCCACCAGTGCAGCCTATCTGTGCCGCCTCATCAGTGCACTTCAATTAAATTATCACTTAAATTAAACTATTAAACATGATTTTTTTTTTTTTTGCATATTTTTTTGTTTGTTTAGCAAAAAATAAAACTCCCAGCTGTAATTAAATACCACCAAAAGAAAGCTCTATTTGTGGGAAAAAAATGATAAAAATTTCATTTGGGTACAGTGTTGTATGCCCGCGCAATTGTCATTCAAAGTGCATCAGCGCTGAAAGCTGAAAATTGGTCTGGGACTGAGGGGGGTTTAAGTCCCCAGTAAGCAAGTGGTTAAACAAGTGAGATTTAACTGTACTTCTGTCTCAGTTTGATTCATGGTTTCTGACACCTTACTGATCACTGACTCTGTTCATTCATAATTGAGACTGTGTTTGCAATGCTTCAGTTTATAAATGAACAGGAAGCTCTGTACAGAGCTATTCCTATCCATTCATTCTGTGCAGCTGAGGCTGCAGAAAAGGAGAATGAGGGCTGTGTCCTTAATCTCCTTTCTCTGTCTCAAAGGTGAAGCATCAGAGGTCTGTTTAGACCCCTGATATATCATTAAAGCCCCCCAACGGGGCTCCTAAAAAAAACTGTAAAAAAAAAAAAATTGTAAATAAATAAAACAAAATGTTAAAAAAAGAAATAACAAAAATAAAAAAACTATTGACTGGACATGGCTGAGTGAAGCAGCACTTTATGAGAGCTCCCAGCTTCACCCTGCCCTTCTGGGCTAAACCAACCACATACCACCGCTATGCTATCAGCAAAAGAGCAGCAACCCGGGTGACCCGTTCCAGAAAGTCAAAAGGCAATATACAGCAGTATTTCTCGCAACTCCAGAGACTCTCACTGGGAGCTAGAGTGGTGGCTCCACGTGGTCTCCCACAGGAGGCCCAGGACCCAGTCCCTCTGCCTCCTTGGACTGTTTCTCTGAGACACCAGCGGCCTTACAGCCAGAGATGACTGCCTCACCATGGCTGCCAGGCACAAGCCAATTCAACCAGGACATTCGTCACTATTACAGGTCCTCCCCACCAGGATAGACTTCGAGGCTCTGATCCTCTGGCTGGAGGAAACACATCGTCGTGACATCCAAGAGGTGAGAGAGGATGTGAATATACTCACAGATAGGGTGACTGCAGGGGAAGTGCCGTTCTCCACCCTGGAACACTGGGTACCGGCCCTGGAGACTCTCACTGATACACGGCCATTGCACTGCAGCTTCACCTGGAGGACATCGAGGACCGGACCTGCCGTAACAACCTGCGGTGCCACGGGTGCTGAGAACCTTGGGGAGACTGTTCTGGCGATCTTCCACAGAGTACTGGAGACCCCTCCTGTGACACTGGAGCTAGACGGGGCCCATAGGGCTCCAGGCCTTCGGATCCTGGCAGACCGCGCAATGTAGTGTGCACGCAGAAGGAGGAGGGTGGAAACATGGAGAACGACATGGCACCGGTAAGGATCTTGCCGGACCTCTCCAGGGCGATGCTGCGATGCAGGGCTCTCCTGCACCTCCTGCTGCAATGCAGGGCTCTCCTGGAGCTGGTGAAACAAAGAGGCTGCACCTGAGGCTACCCACTAGCAGTTGCGTTCAGGTAGGACACAACCTCCTTCACCCTGCAGACAAATCCTTCTGCGATCCAACGGCAAATCAGCCCTCTCTACACGTCGAAAGCCCTCCCGCAGTGAAACAGGAGGAGATCACGGAACGCCCTCTCTGGAGCGGTCACGTGAGTCATAAACAAACCTCCATTTTCTCTGTTTCACCCCCTAAGCACCTGCACCATTGCCACCAGCCTGACCCACGGACAGCTTGCTGCCTGCCAGCAGCAATAGTTCTGCTGAGTTACCCCATATGGGATTGTTCCCCTTGCCAGCCTTCACCACCCTGACCCTACTCCCGCTCACAGACACGCTGGGTCCCTGGACTTACGAGACTCCTTGAGTGGTATCCCCGGTGCTCAACATGGTAGCCCGCAATGTAAAACTATGCACACCACCCCATTTTACTTGACTCCCGGCTGATCCCTGGATGTACACGTCCCCCAAATGCACCAAGGAAAGAACTATTGAGGCGCTTTACTCCCTAATGTTTTAGCCCTTCAATTGCTGCAGTGGTGCTTCCACACATACTACAGGGGCCCCAGAACTACAAATTCCAGCTGCCCCACAATATGATGCTGACCCCCTATACGAAGATGGTGCAACATTCTGATTTAAATATTTCCTGCATATTTTTTTGTCCGATCATTTGTAGAGAATTCCGATCGGACAAAGTGCCACGCATGCTCAGATCAAATTCCGAGACCAAAGCTATTGGCTACTAGGCTGAACGTAACTAAATTACGTCACCACGTTACGAACGATCAGATTTTCTGAAAACTTTGTCCGACCGTGTGTATGCAACACCAGTTTCGGACAAAATCCGACGGATTTTGTTTGTCAGAATGTCCGACCGTGTGTACAAGGGCTAAGGGGGGTTTTTGCTTATCCTTCAGGAAGCTCTGAATTGGAACTACCCCGGTGGTGGCATGCTGTTACCGCATGATGGTTGATGGTACCATTGGGCTGTGCCAAATGACCAGGACGCTGATAACTGCATGGAAACTCACATGCCTATCCGGGGTGGGGGTGGCTGATAACCTTGCCTCATGTGCAGATGTGGACACCCCGAATGGAAATTTTGCTTTGGAAGGTTTTGCTCAGGCTCTTATTCCCCCACTATTCCACACTGAGGGTGCTACCTCACTGATATGGCATGTTTTGAGGGATACTAGGCAGGCGGGGAGACCACCACCCCATGGATGTAATTCTTTGCGTTGTCTGTGCCGCTCCTGCTAGACGTAACAGGGACCCCGGGCCTATTGCTCTGGGTCCGTGCCACTACTGGGGGAGACTTGAGGGTCGTGGCGGAGATGGCCCTGTAGACCCTCGGGAGGGACTCAGATTCAGATTGCCATCCAAGCATAACCTTATGCCAAATATATGTTTAGTTCATGCCTGTTTCGTTACACCTGTTATCTGCATACTGTTAAGTCACGTAGAATCATTTCTATTGCTGAGAGGGGCGGGATGGTTCGGGGGCTCCCTTCCCAGCTCTGTCTAACCGCTCCTCCACATAGTACTGTGCTCAACTCCCAGTTGCTTACTGGAGAGTATCCTAGCAAGGATTTGCTGCTGATACTGTTTAGACTGCGGCTGTTCACTCTAGTAGCAGGCTCTTATTTTCTTGATATACCTAACCCTCTATACTACCCTTCTGCTCTCCTACTTTCTTAGCTTTCTCCCCTGTTCTTAACTATCCCCGCTCCTATACCCTATCGCTGCCCCTCCCTTCCCCCCTCCTTCTCTTCCGGGTGCTCTCCCCGTTAGATTCCATGAACATGGACGAACTTAGAATAATTTCCCTCAATGCGAAAGGACTTAGGGCTCTTTCACACGGGACGGATCAGTGATGATCCCGTCGATCCCAGCTGAGCCGGGAGATGACAGGTCTGTCTCTGCACACTGTGCAGGGACGGACCTGTCAGAGCGCTGCTCTCCCCTATGGGAGATCGGATGATGATGGACCGCAGAGTCCGTCGTCACCTGAACCGATCCGCAGATGGATGGAAAAGTAGGTTTTTTTTCTCCGTCACACTTTTTCGGATCAGATGTCAGTGGACATGTCACCACTGACATCTGACGCTCCATAGAGGTCTATGGAGCATCCGTTCAGGTCCGCTTAAAAAAAGACAGATGCTCCTACATGACATGACATGCACCGCCTTAAAGCAGACATCATCTTAGTACAGGAAACACACTTTAGAGATGACAAAATGCCCATACTCAGGAACAAATTTTTCCCAACAACATACCATTCTACATACTCAGCAGCTAAGGCTCAGGGTGTATCAATCCTTGACATACAGACGGACCCTGCAGGTTGTGCCTCTTTGCCATCTAGTGTAAACATAGTATGGTTATACATTCAAAGATGCTTGTCTTCCTTAACTATATAAAAAGAGTTGTCTTATATAAAATTTACATTTATTCACTAACAATAAGAAATACTAAACAAGTCCAGTTGCATGGGTAAGAAAAAGAGGCAGCTGCCTTGGGTGCTTCAGTGAGGTGTGGGACAGCACAAGAGATACGCTTACCTTTTCTCCCTGCCTGCTGCTTTTGTGTAAGGAAATCTACCTTACCTTCATTACCTGCAATGAAGTATGTTCTGCATTGTGCAGGCAGCTGGATCCTGGAGAAATCTTTATTGCGAGAATGCCAAACAGTTTTGGGTCTCCAGGCAGAACAGCAGTACAGATGGTCCTCACTGCTTCCTACCTCCTCCATTGAAAAAAGTTATTTTATTCATTAGACAACCATTAAAGTGGTTGTAAATCCTTACAAACCACTTTGACCTACAGGTAACTCTAGATTAAGGCTTACCTGTAGGTCTAAGAAATATCTCCTAAACCTATACGGTTTAGGAGATAGTTACCTGAAGACAGCCACCGCTGTCTACGGCGCATGCGCCGTAGACAGCGGCGCGCAGGCGCACTGGGTAAGACGCAGATCGCGGCGATATGCCGCGAGTGTCGCTCCCGTGCGCATGCGCGGGAGTGACATCATTGCTGCTCCGGCGAATCACAGCGCCGGAGCAGCGAGACCCACGGAGACCCACCAAGAAGATGGACGCTCGGAACTACAGGGGACAGCGGTGACTTCGCTGGCTCCTGTGTCAGGTAAGTGACACATAATGGACTACTATGCGATTCATAGTAGTCCATTATGCTATACCTTTGCAGGGAATCAAAGAGGAAGTAAAGCCATCAGGGTTTTCTTCCTCTTTAACATTATCTGTGAATAGGGGAGAGTCAGGTGAGTCACAAGTTTCTCTCCTGTATTCCCAGATTGTGTTACAGGCAGTATACTCAATGAAAGAACTTTTCTTAACAGAGGAGAAGGAAGGAGGGGCCACAGACCATCTTTACTGCTGTTCTGCCTGACCTGAGTCTGTTATCTATTGCAACACCAGAAGTTCAGAACCAGGAAGAGCACAGGCATCCATACAGTGAAGATTTCTCCAGAATCCACGTGCCTGCACAACTTGGGATATATTTAATAATGGGTAAGTGATGTGACTAAAGCTGAAGATTTTTTTTAATCTAAATGCCAGCTTTAAAAACTTTTTATTTACAGGAAATGTTAAGCCTCGTACACAAGGTGCAATTGTTGGCCAACCAATGGTCTGATTTATGTCAAAAGGATGTGTGCCAGGCTCTTGTCTTGCATACTAACGTTACACAATTGTCGTGCCACAAACGCGAACGTAGTGACATACAATGAGGAATTTCAGCTCTTGAGCATCACCCTTTGGGCCCCTTCTGCTAATTCCGTGTTTGGTGGGCATTGATTACGAGCATGCGCGTTTGTACTTTCGACTTTTTTGTGACGGATTTGTTTACTGACCATACGAAAATCTGAAGTCAAACCGCTGTCTGCTGAAAATGTACTTGCCTGCTATCCAAGCGTACTAATGGTAAGATTTTAGGACAACAGTCTGGCAACGGACAATCCCCTGCCAACAATCATACTGTGTGTACAAGACTTTAGTTTGTATCTCTAAATTGATTCATTTTCAGCACAATTAGCCACAGGGAACTGAAGATGATTTGCATTATTATCTGTCAGTGTAAAAAAAACCTTAAGCCTCTTACATACCACTACTCACTGGGTTGAATGAAAAAAAAAACCCTGACAGCTCAGGTCAGACCCACTGTACTAACAATCTGATGCTAGTACAGTGTTCTTCCCTCCTGTTCTATTGTGTTCTAAAAAGGAGGACGGTCCCCCCCCCCCCCCCGCCAAAATATTCCAGTGGCTGAGAGCGCTGACCAGGAGTCAGTCAGCAGACCTTTTTCAGTCACAAGCCTTCGACAGGTTTCTGTTGCACCGGCTGTCATACACATGGGTCGAATGTTTCTATTGAACCAGCCAATGCCGGCCAACATTGGGTCCATGTGTACTGAACTTTAAAGTGTCAGTCCGCCCAAAAATGATATTTTAACTATAAATGAGCTCTGAAGGCCCAGCTATCAATTTGGTTTGTATCTCTGTACTATAGTTCCTTTTTCCACTCAACTTGAAATTGTCAGTGTTCTGGTTCAACAATGGATGTTCCCACATTTATTTATGCATGTTGCTTGATGACAAATAGGCGAAGAATCCAAAAGAGAGAGTGGGACCACTTATAATAGCCACGAGAGGTGAGCAGACCTAGGAAGTCAAAGACAAATTTCTAACCAACAGAGCGAAAAAGCAGATGTAAGACCTAATGGTTGTATTTTAGTTTGCAAAGGCACTGTGCATAATAAACTTTCTTTGTTTCTTTCTTTTAGAAAATACTGTTTTCATCTTTTTTTTTTTCATTTCAGTGTTGCTGGTCTCCTAAAGCCTATTTGAGTCCTCACCAGAAGTGTATGTGGCATGGTAGCAACACAGTAGTGCCTCTGGGAAGCAGAAATAGTGTTACTTTGGATATGACACTAATCGTGTTAATGGTTATATGAGATTTGAGTGATTGGGTCCAAAACCAGCAAATTTAAGGACAGTGGGAGGTAGCTGTACTAAACCCAGTTTAGTGTTTAGTGTTTAGTGTTACTAAACCCAGGACCCTGTATTCACTATATCTGGTCTTCCACAGTACACAGAACATGGAAATGCAATCATTTAAGTAAATATAAACTGCTAAATAATTTTTTTTCATCAGTAGTATATAGCAGCCTTGTGACTTGTATGAGTGTCAGCTTAAAGCTTGTAGAAGGAGTTTTCATGTTCCCCTGATTGTCCCATGAGGCTGCAGGACCCCTGACTCTCTGTCTGGACAATGCTGATTGGCCCTGTGCTGATCACATGCACTCTACCAAGAAAAAAAAAATCTCTATCAATACACAACAAACCAAGCATGTGCAGCCTGTCCCATAATGCTCTGTTTTATCAGAAGATGGATTGGAGTCAGTGGAAGAAGAGGAGGATCTGAGGGACAGGATCACACAGCCTCTATACACAATGCAAAGGATTAACCCCTAAGGTTCCACAGTGAGTATAACAAGCATGCTTTACTGCATATACAGACTGATTTTACTGTTGTGGGTTTTGTAACACTTTAAGCACACGTACCTCTTTGCTGTTCTTTTCAAGTAAAGCAGCCTATAGATGACTTGATTTTATTTCCTTCCACCTGACTCCCGTGGCGCTATTGTGTTCTGCCGGTAGGGGGCCGCAGGGAACCTTTTCTGGATGGGAGAACACAATGATTACTGCTAGCGGCTATAGCCGTCTGCAGTAATCAAATGTAAAAAATCTGACAGGCTGGTTATACCCAAATTGATTGATAGTTCAACTTGGGTACAATCAGCCTGCCCACACATGGATCGCATCTTGGCCGGTGCCTGCTGAGTCTGCAAAATTTTGACCTTGGCCAGATTTATGGTTCTCTGAAAACCGTGCATAATATGATCTCTGAGAGGTTTCCTTACTCTACTTTTGCATTTGCCCTCCCAACCAAACAGAACTAAAACCTATTAGTCTAAGTTTAGAAAAAAAATCAACCCAATATTTTTAGCTAAAGCAGGAGCCAGAAGCACAAGGGGCCACAGGACGCATCTCCTTTATAGTAAGTAACATCCCTTGTGCTTATTTTTGTTTTTATAAACTTAAGCCTCGTACACATGATCGGATTTTCCACAGACAAAACCTCAGACTTTTGTCCAAAGTCGTGTGCCTCGATTTTGTCTTGCATACAAACGGCAAGGAATTGGCCAACAAACACAAATGTAGTGAAGTACTATGTGGTTTTGCAGCTCTTTAGCACCACCCTTTGGTCTTCCTCTGCTAATTTCGTGTTAGTAGAAGTTTGGTGAGTGTTGATTTGTACTTTTCATTTTGTGCTTTTCATTTAGCGCTTTTCAGTTCGTGCTTTTCATTTCGTGTTTCTCAGTTCGTTTCTGAATGGCTGTTCGTCAACCAGACATGTTGCGGAATCGGAGGAGATAACGTGTTATTTATTATTGGCCTTGGAGTTATTGCTTTGACCCAAGTCCAGTGCAGGAACAGGAGGAGGAGGATTTATTGGACCAAAGATTTGTTGCTTTATTAATCGCGACCAATTATGTCAAATGCCTTTGCTACAGGAGCTCCAGGAGAATAATCCAGATGATTTTCGGAATTATCTCCGGATGACGGACACCTGATTTCACCAACTCTTGCCATTGTTGACCCCCTATATTAAGAAGCAGGACACATGCATGAGGTTTTTATTTTATTTTTTTGGTTAAATAATAATGATTTGATTTGTTATAGTTTCTATATTTTTGGATGCATAGAATGCACTTTTTGGTTCTATTGTTCTATTGGCAGATTGCATGTCTGCCAGTTCTATTGGCAGATAGCATCTATTGTCACATAGCATGTCTAATTTTATTTGTTTTCTTTTTTTAATGCACAATAAAAAAAATTGTGCAGAATAATACATGGCTATGTGTTTTACTTCAAATGACAGTTTGGGAGCAGGCAGTTACATTTAAAAAAATACAATGTAAAGTAGGCAAGGGACACCAACATAATTGTATCTTTGAGCTTAAAAACTGTGGGATAATGGTGTTGTGGTAACTTGCCCCAAAAAAAAAAAAAAAAGCAAAAAAAAAAGCATATTAATATTATTCTTGATATCGCTAGAAAAAATAGCCTTTGAAAATGTGTTTGCAATAACTCCATCAGTATCACCAGCAAAGCAGCTTCATTATTATCCCATTAAAGAAGAAGAGAATGTGCGCTGCATTTCGAGATTTCATAATTTGCCACGTCACGAATGTGACGTGGCAAATTCGTAATTCTACATTACGATTGCTAGTTTACAAGACCAACCGCTTCTGGCTCGTCCTTGCTTCCGAGCATGCGTGTTTGTACTTTGGACTTTTGTCTGACGGACTCACGCTCGGAAAATCCAACAACAGACATTTTAAAGCCTGCCATCCAACATTTGTCTGCAGAAAATCTGACAACAATTGTCCGACGGAGTGTACAAACGGTTGGATTTTCCACCAACAGCCTGTCATCACACATTTCCCGTCATTAAAATCTTATCGTGTGTATGCGGCTTTAGACTTTAAATCTGAACTCATTAAACTGTGTGCTCCAAATGCCTTTGCAAACCCATATATTACATTGTAAATGTATTGGAGACCTAATCACTGCGATGTGCATAGCCTGTGCAGAGAGAAGAGCTGTGGGAGGGTCCCAGAGGGCCGGATACAAGACCAGTCACCCTAGCGCAAGGAGAGAGATTAACAGCGACTCTTCTTTATTACAGGAAGCTCCGTTACAGAGGCAAAGTTTCATACTGGAATACTACACAGATAAAGAACAAATTTGTAAAGTACACCAAGAACACACATGCCTTTTGTAGACATACCCCACTTTTAAGTACACAATGGAGTTCATTTACTGAAGCTGGAAAGCGCAAAATCAGGCTCACTTCTGCGCAGAAACCAAAGCTCTCTCCCCAGCTTTAGTAAATAAACCCCATTGCGTACTTAAAAGTGGAGTACGTCTGTACATAGACAAAATTTGCTTATGAACAAACAACATCTTGTTCATAAACATATTGGTCTAATAGATGAATAAATAAATAAAGTCGCGCTATGGAAAAACCAAATCTCCTAAGTGATAGAAATATGTGAAATAAATTAAAAATAAAAATATACTGGGTTAGAGCTGCCTGTGCCTGAAGCCCTCACTTCCTTATTGGGGAGGAGAGGGAAATGGAAATGTGAAATAAAAAGGTTATGGCGCTAAACCCTATTAGTGATGAGGTGAGTTGACTTATCAAATCCTAGTGTTTGATTTTTTATATAAAAAGAGAAAGAAAAAGAAAAGAGCTGTTGGTGATACCGTGAAAAAAATATATATATCCTAAAGCAATTTTATCCAAAACAAATTGTGTGTGATTAATGTGGAGTCAGCATTCATGTTCCATTATAATAAAAACAAAAAATGAGTATTAAATTATCATATACGTATCAGCCTGCTAAAAACATGTAAACCTTCATTAAATGTGCAAATTAGTGGAAATAATGTTAATATTCAACAGTATGTTAGTGTAAAACAGATTGTGCAAACATGTGCAAAAAAATGTACAAAAAAGCAACTAAAGGTCAGAACAACCAAGGATCAGAAATAATTTAACCATAAAATCGCATGAAGTCGCTAAATGTGCGAATCGACAATATTTTCAACCAATAATCGCATGAAGACGCATCTGTGTCCAATATAAGTCCAAACTTAATATTTGGCTTGGTAGTGCTGCCTCTTCAGACTATTTTTGTAATTGTTACAAAAAGTCAATGGGGGGTATTTGATTTATTCGTGCAAATAGTGCGGGCTTTCAATTAGAGAACTTCATCCCCGGTGCGCCACTCTGTGCTATAGTATGTGAATGCTCTCACCAGAGTTAATGCCCCTGTGGGGCTGGATGGACCTTCACAATGTAAGCCACTGTGTCGCTCTCTGGCTGCTGCTGGTGCACTGGGTGAAGCTTCGTTGTTCCGTCCGTATGGTATCCAACTGCTGGGTTTTACTTCATCTCCAGGTGACCTGGAGATGAAGTAAAACCCAGCAGTTGGATACCATACGGACGGAACAACGAAGCTTCACCCAGTGCACCAGCAGCAGCCAGAGAGCGACACAGTGGCTTACATTGTGAAGGTCCATCCAGCCCCACAGGGGCATTAACTCTGGTGAGAGCATTCACATACTATAGCACAGAGTGGCGCACCGGGGATGAAGTTCTCTAATTGAAAGCCCGCACTATTTGCACGAATAAATCAAATACCCCCCATTGACTTTTTGTAACAATTACAAAAATAGTCTGAAGAGGCAGCACTACCAAGCCAAATATTAAGTTTGGACTTATATTGGACACAGATGCGTCTTCATGCGATTATTGGTTGAAAATATTGTCTATTCGCACATTTAGCGACTTCATGCGATTTTATGGTTAAATTATTTCTGATCCTTGGTTGTTCTGACCTTTAGTTGCTTTTTTGTACATTTTTTTGCACATGTTTGCACAATCTGTTTTACACTAACATACTGTTGAATATTAACATTATTTCCACTAATTTGCACATTTAATGAAGGTTTACATGTTTTTAGCAGGCTGATACGTATATGATAATTTAATACTCATTTTTTGTTTTTATTATAATGGAACATGAATGCTGACTCCACATTAATCACACACAATTTGTTTTGGATAAAATTGCTTTAGGATATATATATTTTTTTCACGGTATCACCAACAGCTCTTTTCTTTTTCTTTCTCTTTTTATATAAAAAATCAAACACTAGGATTTGATAAGTCAACTCACCTCATCACTAATAGGGTTTAGCGCCATAACCTTTTTATTTCATATTGGTCTAATAATCGGCACATTCATATTAAGTTCTCCTAGTGTCTAAATTATATATAACTACTGTGCTTCATTGTCTCTATTCCAGCATTTAGTAACTCTATTCTGCTTACATTCTGCCAGAGTAATTCAATGCTGAATTTGTTCCTTGACAAGGTCAGGACCTTGCGAAGCCTATATTAATTACTATATTAGATTCTCTGTTTTATTAAAATATCCAACTAAAGTGATATTTTAGTTATAGGTGGAGTCTGATGGCTCTGGCTTCTTATATGTCTCGGATATGACAGCACCCGGCTCTCACTACAGTTCCTGTCTCTTTTATGCCCACCTAGGATTTATGCTTTGCATGTCCTAATAATGTTGCATTAAAAAGGAAAATATAACCAGTAGAATTGGACCCTCATAACAGCATAAACAGGTCACAGAGACCCCGAGAGGTATAATAAGCTGTCTTGTAATTTAACTATCTAGCAAATAACAAAAAGCAAAATATCATTTTCAGGTGGACTAACTCTTTGGGGATGATTTACTAAAACTGGAGCACTCAGAATCTGGTGCATCTGTGCATTGGTAGTCAATCAGCTTATAACTTCAGCTTGTTCAATTAAGCGTTTAGAAAAAAACAAAAACCTGGAAGCTGATTGGTTTCTATGCAGAGCTGCTCCAGTTTTAGTAAATAACCCCCTTTGATTCTGGCATATTGATTTTTTTCTTAAATCGTAGTAAACATTTATTTTAAATGACATATAAGACTGCATATAAATGTTTAGCATGTCATTGATGGCAATAATGCAAGTATTAAGATTTCGATCTTGACTTTGCATTTAGGACACAAGGACATTTAATACTACACCTTTCAACCTGCTGTGCTCTCAGGACACGCCTGTCTGTCCCCAAATCTCAGGTCACGTAAGGATCAACAGGAGTAGGTTTCTGTTCATGTAATATTTGGGTCAATGAAGAAATATGCTTGGTTACTTTCGTTCATTACTTGAATAGTTCAGAATGACATGATTTCACTCTTAGTTTGTATTATTGCTAACCTCTTTACTACTTTTTTTTTTTTTTTGAGGCAGACAACACTGCTTGCATCATTTGGCTGAGATTTAAATAGCTATACATAACATGCTTCTCCTAGATACACAGCACCCAGTCGGTCAACACGTCAGCTGCTCCCTACCTATCATCTCAGTTAAGCCACATTGTCTCAGCCAGTAGCAGAAGAGGCCTGAAATCAGACACAGACCAATGGCTTTGCTGTCACTAAGGGAGGGAAATACAGAGAGCTATTGAAGGTCTGTGGTATGTGTCAGAGCATTTTATTGTAGAACTGTGAATTTGCTTTTTGTGCTGATTTCACAAAAGAATACCAAGAGCTGGATTTTAAAACTCCTGCATGCTCACCACAAAAAGAGAAAAAAAAGAGAGCAGATCTATGCTCGTCTAATTCAAAATAACATGTTAATCACATGTATTTTAATTATATTTATATTGAAAACACGTATGTGTTTTTGCTCCATTAACTGTTTTGAAAGGAATAGTCGTGTCGGGAATCATGCTTGAGTGTTAGGCAATTCTTACTTCTGAAGTGTTTTTTTTGTTTTACAAAAGTCAAACAAATAAAAATATAATCATATTTACACACATCTATTTCAGGAACTGTAGAATTGTCTATGGTTTACAAGCTGAGCTGGCAGGCATCAAGATATATGCACTCATTTTAATATATTCTTTGTGTACATCTCTAGTTAAAATAAAAATAAAAAAACATACAAATATGTAAAATGTAATAAAGCAAAACTGATACACTGGTGTTTGAAATAGCTGTAGAAATATCAAACTATATAAAGGAATTAAAAAGTTTATATTTATCACATGTGGATTAATATTCCTTCTAGGCTGTGGTCAGTTTAACCATCTAGCTAAGATGTGGGGAACAAATAGTAATTTTAAGATAACTTGTCTAGATACGCAAGTCAAGCACTACTAGGTTGAAACCCAGGTATCAGTTATATAGGGCAAACAAACAAGATGGACAATGACAACTATATCTTCTAAATTAACACACTCAGAGAACCCAAATGTTACATTCAAACAATTACCAATATACAGGTATACCCCACTTTTAAATACGCAATGGGGTTTATTTACTAAAGCTGGAAAGTGTAAAATCAGGCTCACTTCTGCTTAGAAACCAATGAGCTTCTAACCTCAGCTAGTTCAATTAAGCCTGGTAATAAAACCTGGAAGCGCATTGGTTTCTGCACAGAAGTGAGCCTGATTTTTTGCTTTCCAGCTTCAGTAAATAAACTCCATTGTGTACTTAAAAGTGGGGTATGCCTGTATACTAAGTCATGCATATATCTGTAAAGAGGTTAATAGTCCTATTTATAGGCAAACAGGTGACACCATTTTGCAACTGCCTACCTGTAGCTCTGAGTATGGTTACTGATGGGGGAAGGATTGATGGAAAGAGTGAGGGGCTTTTTTTGTGGTATGATGAGGCTCCTAGGAAAAGAAAGAAATTAAGGTCCCAAAGTATGTGCAGGTGTTCTCTGTGTGGGATATTTGCAATCACATGGAAAGCTTTAGTAAATAAACCCCATTGCGTACTTAAAAGTGGGGTATGCCTGTATGTGTATTCACCTGGAAAGGTCCCACTATGAGAACAGGTAGGACTTTCTTAAATGTGCTTGGCCATGAAACTGGACACCTATTAGGATCAGCTTCAAACTTCTGTCTGCAGTGATCACATGTTTCAGGGCACTAATACTACTAATGTTATAGTTACAGTGGAATAAACCGGGCTTAGATTTATTAATTTGACAGTATTATGCAACTCAGACCAGTTGTAATATTCAAGACTCGCTACACTCATTTGATCAGAATACAATTCAAGTAACATTTCTCCATCCTTTATAGTATTATCCTTTATTGGCAACAAATATAAGCAGCGAATGGCTTAGTCTAAAGAAGCACCTCCAGTCTGTACAACTCTATCTTGATTGAAGCAATAGACTATATACAACTGATGGTCTGCAAGTTTAATATGCCCACACTTGAAGCTTTACCACTCCGCCAAAAGGAAATATTTGAGAATTTGTTAAAGCTGCCACTTTAAATAAATCAAACTAAACTCTGTAGGTAGAGGGTAAATACATTTAGAAGCAATAGACTAACATGTAAACTGGGTATCTTTACGCACTTGGATGCGTGGAATGATAGGCTTAAGCAAGCATATGCATACGGTAGCAGCTTTCTGTAAATGCAATTGTAAGTTACAAAAGTAATAAAAAAAATTGTAGGACATTGATGCTCCAGCTTGCTGATCTGTGCCTGTGTGCTATTTTCTTTCCACATCCAGGAGACCAATAGTGTTGAGAAACAGGCCAAAAAGTTCTTATATAATGTCATCAAAGAAGAGACCATTTTAAAATACAGACTGATAAAGCACCAGTATGGACTAAAGTACAAAAATGCATCTAGTAACTACTGACATTTATATCATATGTTTTATACCATCGCTTATAAATAAAGGGCAGATGAGAGAAAAGCTTTTTGGAATCTTTTAGAAGACATTATGTTCTCTAATAAAATATAAAAATAGAGTGTGTATGAATAGTAATGGTTTAAAATGACACACTATCAGTCTAAATACATGATAAATAGTAACTTAAAAAAATAAAGGCAAGTGTTAAAAACAGTCAAATGTAGAAGACGCCAGCTGTTTTATTCAGAGATAAAAAGCAATAATATCAGTAGGATTACTGGGAAGAGCAAAAAGGGGATGTTGGACTAAAGCAGCCTTCATTTCTGACATGTACGTAGCTAAATCTCAAAAATAAGAACTTCAATGTCTATAGTTATTAACAACACAAAAGCATTAAACAATCTGCAAAACCCCTTATGAATCACATTATCAAATAGAATATTCATTAAAGAGTAAACTATTTAAAATTAAAATGAGGAAAGTGATTAACATTACATTTATGCAATGCTATTTAAAAATGCATTCACTTTTATGAAAAGACGGACATGTACATATTCCCTAGATCTACCCAAATATATAAGGCATTTTCTTTTGCTTTTTTAATTACATTTCTATTGATTATCTGATTGACAAATATCCTTATGGGTTAAGGCGTATTTACTTAGAGGACGATGGATTGATTTTACTGTTTTAAGAACATGAATTCATAGAAAACACAAATATTCACTGGTGAATAGTTCTCTACTAAGATTTAAGTCTTCAACAATAATTAACAGAAACACAACAATTCAGGATGTTAAACTATAAAGACAGCAATGCTCTCATTCTCAGATAATACTTACAGGCTTTTCAGTTTGTCAAGGAGCAGTACTCTGCCAGGGAGCTACAGTACTTGTTCTGCAAAATGGATATGCACTTTTGGAAAATGCAACTTATGTCCTCAGCGATTCAGACAGAGCAGACAAGGCATATAATACGTGGAATGGGTAAGAATGAAAGGCACAGTATTTAGTATTGTAGGTTATGCAGCCTATCGTATTGCTTAGCAACATCTCTCCTGTATGCATGCCTGTATATTATCTTCTTACTTGCTCCAGTGCTGTCCTTAGCCATCGTGTAGTAAAAACTGTAATCATAGGTTGAGAGTCCAAAGAAGAAATGCAGACTGAGGTGATGTCCAGACAAGAGAAAAAAAATACAATAAATGAAGTTTAAGTAGCCACAGACTACAGAACTTTATTTTAACCTTTGTTATGCTCCAAATTGTTCTAGATTGTATCGAATGTACAACTACATTTTGTTATTATAAAATATGAGTAAAGACTGGAGAAAATATAATTTACTGCATTTTTTTTTTTTTTTTAAGGAAATGTGAATATAGACAATATTTACTATATTTTATTCCTCTATGTTTTATAAAATTAAAATAAAAAATAAGCAAATTGCAACTTCTTAATGTATTTAGCCTGTTGGTCCACATGAACAATATTACACATACAGTATATTCTTTGCATTTTACTTCTTGTTTTCAAATTGCAACATGCTACAGCTTTTATTCTGCTGCTTTTCAACTTTCTTTTATTATGTTGTCAGTGGGAATCTAATGAAAAGTGCAGGTTCCATTTTGATAATATTTTCAGTCAGTCTTTTGTATAATGACATATGTACATAATGAGTTGCTGCACATCATTCATCTGTTTTGTTTTTAATAACTGAAGCTGTGTGATGCAGCATGTCATATAGCACAATGTACAGTATTTGCCTGGGATTTAATGCACAACTTTTATTTAGTTAAATGTCAAGCAAAGAATAAAGAATTAAACAAGAGCAGATAGAGTGTACTAAATGCAGTATTGAATAACTGATAAACTCTATTAAAGATATATCAACAACCCATACGTGACCAAAGAGACTAAAACTGACGGTACATTTAGGGGTTCATTTAGCCAGTGATAAGCAGAATAAAACATTTCACAACTCATAACGGTGCTAAGGGCTTAGTGTGGGGTTTAATAAATGGTTATATGTCAGGTAGAAACTAAAAATCTGCGGATTTTTTTTTGTTCCTTTTTTTCACCGTGAATTCTTGGAGATAAGAACAAAGAGAGTTAAAGGAATGGACCTGTTTAATAACAGTGAAAGGCACAAAAATGTCTTATCACCATGAAAATATATCGTAGATATGTAGTTAAGTCCTGTAGATTTATCACCAAGTCAGACTTGATAAAGGCTTTTTTGGTAAGGAAAAATGAGAAAGGGGCCAGAAAGTGACCATTTTAATGTTAATTGGGTGTAACTGCAGGACTGCTCGTGCTATAAAGCATCTGGGTGCTTTGCAGCATGTAGCTCCTCACTCCACCTCCCTTTGTCCTCAGGGGGGAATCATTATAATCTACTATATCTCGCAAAAAATGAATACACCCCTCACATTTTAATAAATATTTCATTATGTCTTTTCATGTGACAACACTGAAGAAATTACACTTTGCTACAATGTAAAGTAGTGAGTTAGTTTACAGCTTATATAACAATGTAAATTTGCTGTTCCCTCAAATTAACTCAACACACAGCCATTAATGTGTAAACAGCTGGCAAAAAAAGTGAGTACACCCCTAAGTGAAACGTCAAAATTGGGCCCAAAGTGTTAATAGGTATGTTCACCAGAGCTTCACAGGTTGCCACTGGAGTACTCTTCCACTCCTCCATGATGACATCATGGAACTGGTGGATGTTAGCCCTTGTACACACTGTCGGAAATTCAGACGGAAAATATCTGATCGCACCGTGTTGTCGGATAATCCGACTGTGTGTGGGCTCCATCTGACTTTTTCCATCGGAATGTCCGACCAACAAAGTTTGAGAGCTGGATATAAAATTTTCCGACAACATGATCCGATCAGACTTTGTCTGATCGTTTGTAGAGAATTCCGATCGGACAAAGTACCACGCATGTTCAGATCAAATTACGAGACCAAAGCTATTGGCTACTAGCCTGAACGTAGTCCCGTCATAACGAACGAACGTCATCGCGTTCTGAACGATCGGATTTTCCGACAACTTTGTCTGACCGTGTGTATGCAACACCAGTTTCGGACAAAATCCGTCAGAAAAAATCAGACGGATTTTGTTGTCGGAATGTCCGACCATGTGTACAAGGGCTTAGAGACCTTGCACTCCTCCACCTTCCATTTGAAGATGCCCCACAAATGCTCAATATGGTTTAGGTCTGGAGACATGCTTGGCCAATCCATCACCTTTACCCTCAGCTTCTTTAGCAAGGCAGTGGTCATCTTGTCGTGATCATGTTAGAATACTGCCCTGCTACCCAGTACCTGAAGGGAGGGGATCATGCTTTGCTTCAGTTTGTCACAGTACATGTTGGCATTTATTGTTCCCTCAATGAACTGTAGCTCCCCAGTGCTCCCTAGTGCTGGCAGCACTCATGCAGCCCCAGACCATGACACTCCCACCACCATGCTTGACTGCAGGCAAGACACACTTGTTTTTGTACTCCTTACCTGGCTGCCACTACACACGCTTGACACCATCTGAACCAAATAAGTTTATCTTGGTCTCATCTGACCACAGGTCATGGTTCCAGTAATCCATGTCCTTAGTCTACTTGTCTTCAGCAAACTGTTTGCAGGCTTTCTTGTGCATCATCTTTAGAAGAGGCTTCTTTCTGGGATGACAGTGAGGCCAGTTCTCAGTGGAACTGTCCTGTTAAACCGCTGTATGGTCTTGGCCACCATGCTGTAGCTCAGTTTCAGGGTCCTGGCAATCTTCTTATAGCCCAGGCCATCTTTATGTAGAGGAATAATTCTTTTTTTCAGATCCTCAGAGAGTTCTTTGTCATGAGGTGCCTAGTTGAACTTCCAGTGACCAGTATGAGAGAGTGAGAGCAATAACACCAAATTTAACACACCCGCTTCCCATTCACACCTGAGACCTTGTAACACTAGCGAGTCACATGACACCAGGGAGGGAAAATGGCTAATTGGGCCCAATTTGAACATTTTCACTTAGGAGTGTACTCACTTTTGTTGCTAGTGGTTTAGACATTAAAGGCTGTGTGTTGAGTTATTTTGAAGGGACAGCAAATTTACACTGTTATACAAGCTGTACACTCATTACTTTACATTGTAGGAAAGTGTCATTTATTCAGTGTTGTCACATGAAAAGATATAATAAAATATTTACAACAATGTGAAGGGTGTACTCACTTTTGTGAGATACTGTATTTGACCATTTTTTTGTATCAGATGTAAAAGATGCACAACCCCTTCAAACATTTTTTTTGCTGCTTACAACTGCTGCACCAAATTCACTTAAGGCCCATTCAAAACAGTATGTGTGCTTTATGATGCATACTGACTGGTTACTAGGTGAAGTAAAGAAGGTAAAAGAAGATGGGGCCAGACTCTTTGCCAGTCAACATTTGCATACCATTGTGCCTTGGAAATTGGGACTTCCCTGATACTGAATGAAAAAACATATTGCATATGCCTTTGCCTGGAGGATTTGTGGTGCTACTGGTAGTTGATGCACTTTTTGCCATATATTACGTTAATTGTAAGGGCAAAACCTAAAGTGTATCTAAACTTAAAGTGTTACTAATCCCACAACAGTAAAATCAGTCTATATGTAGTAAAGCATGCTTGTTATATTCACTGTGGAATCTAAGGGGTTAAAACTGTGTATTGTGTAAAAAGGCTGTTTGATCCTGTCTTCTCTGATCCTCCCCTTCCTTCTTCCACAGTCCCCAAAACATATCCTGATAGAAAAGAGGCTAGCTGACAAGCTGCACATGCTCAGTTTGGTGTGTATTGCTAGAGTTTTTGTTTTCTAGGGGGGTGATCAACACAGGGCCAGCACTGTCCAGACAGGAAGTCAGGGGTCATGCGGTCTTATAGGACAGTGAGAGCAGAATGAAAACTCCTCCTACAAGTTTTAACCCGACACTGATAGAAGTCACAAGACTGCCCCGACTGCTTATGAAAAAAATTTTTTTTAGTAGTTTATATTTACTAAAACTATTGCATTTGCATGTTCTGTGTATGGTGGGAGACCAGATATAGTAAACGCAAGGTCCTGGGTTTAGTAACACTTTAAAAACAAAACTTTTATATATTGTAGAGTACTGGCCAATAACCAAGGTAGTTACATTTGTTTTCTTTTTTATGATTTTCACCTGTAATTCTGACAGTAGACAGGATTACAAGCATTTACAGATATACACCACATGACAGGTGTAAGTGAACAGCGGTGGCCCTCTTAGCCTGTTCAAATAATATCAGGCTCAAAGGATATGTTGCTGTTTCCTTCTATCTGCACACCTGACACTTACCTGTGGTCAGGGATGGATGTCTGAGAATGGATGTACCACTCTGCGTCCAGGGCTGTTCTTCCGTCCCTATCCACAGGTAACTACTGTGTGTGCGGAATACATTCAAACAGCTACAGCTCCTCTCAGCCTGTCATTACTTTGTACAGGCTGAGCAGCTGCTGCTGTTTGCATACATTTGTCATCCACTGATGCTTGACTCTGGAAGTGAACAAAGCCTTAGGCAGGCCATAGGTGATGTGATTTTATTTCCTGCAACCATGGGTTGATGAGGGAATCCCTCCCGTGGAGCTATTGTGTTCTCCTGTCGGAAGAACACAGTGCTAGCAATAATCACATGTAAAAATCCAATATGCTGATTGTACCAAGGTTGATCAATAGATCGACTTCGATACAATCAGCCTACCCATAAAAGGTTTGAATCTTGGTCAGTCCCTGCTGAGCCAGCCCATCTTGGCTGGCTTTACACTTCCTACCATGGGGTAACCACATTTGCTCACAGCATTGTATCTATGGAGGAACAGTGTTATCATCCTAGGTTGCTTGCTTCTTCTGATGTGTACTAGAGGACACTGCTTCCCTCTCTTCATATACATAATAAAAGGGAGATGTGCTGTAGTAAAGAAGTGAACTTAGCAGGACTAATAAAACTGCTTGAGATTATAGTGAAGCATGGGCATCGAAAGTTACAAGCTCACTGGATTTCTACAAGATCTGACCACCACAAACCAAAAACTCTATCTAATTCACTTTTATTATTCAAAACAAATTCACCCATCCATCTATGTCTCCATGCTTTATTTTGCTGAGAAATAGCTTTGAAAAACACCCCCTAGAAATTCTGGCTGTGGCCATCTTGAGTAAGGTCAGATGATTCATGTATCATTTACTTCCAGGAATCTATCTGCCCATAGCTCAGGTATGCAGGCAGGAGGATGTGCTTAGAGGAGAAAAACCCTCCTGAACACTCCTGGGATGTATGACATAATTTGCCTAGGCCAAGAAGTAACTGAAGAAATGTAAAAAAAAAAAAAAAAAAGTTTAAAACAATTAGAGTAAAAAAAAGTAAAAAATGATTTACTCTCCTATCTATTTACTAATGCTAACAGCATAAGGATTAAAAATAGTCAATGCTGACTGAGAGATTGACGTTCCAATTTAAAGGTAGGGTGAAGCTAAGTGTAAGTGTCAATTATGCTCAGCTCCTGGACAATCATTAGGAATTCTGTATCAGAGCTCTGGAAGCATCCAATGCACACAAATGACTTGTTTCAAAGAATGCTTATCTGTAATGGTAGGGTGGGCTGTCCCTTTATGCATTATAAAGACAAAGAATATTGCACAACTTAAAGAGAAGGGAGGGAGGAAAGACAAAGTTCATCACATATAATAATAAAAAATGCGGCGCTACCAGCAAAAAAATATTGTTTTTAAAACTCTAAAACAAATAAATAAGTGAAAAAAGTGAATCCACCTCATAAAGTGTATCAGTGTGCAATACAGGGCAATACACTATAATAATAAAAAAAGTGCATATATAAACTATCGTGTAGAAATATATAACACAATCAAACAATGATGAAAAGGTGGCAAAAATCAAATGTGTAAAATAAATATAATAAACAATCAATGGTGTCTTCTTAATATAAGTCCATATAATTGCTTTGTGACCATAGAACAAAATCCATGCATAGAAACGTGATTTCCAAAAGAGTGACAATCCAGCAACCAGCTTCAGTGCCAAACAAGTGCACCACCAGTTTCCCCCAGCCTCTCACCTCAAATGCTTAGTAAGCAGACTCTGTATGAAAGTAAAAAGCTACTCCATCCTCCTCCGTCCAGCAGATAATAAATAACTGTGCACCTCTCTCTCAAGCTCTCCACATGTCTCCCAGCACAGTGCGCGGCACATGAAGTATGAAATAAAAGGACAGGGGGGCTTTCATGTGTAGTATTTTAAATCAGTGGTTTAATAAAGGTAACTGATCACTTACATAGAAGCAGAAAACAGCAGATAGCGTCGTACGATCCAAACTTCCGGTCTCGGCCGCGACCGGAAGTGATGAGTGTAACACCACAGCTCCTTCCCTGACGCGTTGCGTCACACCCTCGTGACTTTCTCAAAGGGTTATAACCTCATAACCCTTTGAGAAAGTCACGAGGGTGTGACGCAACGCGTCAGGGAAGGAGCTGTGGTGTTACACTCATCACTTCCGGTCGCGGCCGAGACCGGAAGTTTGGATCGTACGACGCTATCTGCTGTTTTCTGCTTCTATGTAAGTGATCAGTTACCTTTATTAAACCACTGATTTAAAATACTACACATGAAAGCCCCCCTGTCCTTTTATTTCATACTTCATGTGCCGCGCACTGTGCTGGGAGACATGTGGAGAGCTTGAGAGAGAGGTGCACAGTTATTTATTATCTGCTGGACGGAGGAGGATGGAGTAGCTTTTTACTTTCATACAGAGTCTGCTTACTAAGCATTTGAGGTGAGAGGCTGGGGGAAACTGGTGGTGCACTTGTTTGGCACTGAAGCTGGTTGCTGGATTGTCACTCTTTTGGAAATCACGTTTCTATGCATGGATTTTGTTCTATGGTCACAAAGCAATTATATGGACTTATATTAAGAAGACACCATTGATTGTTTATTATATTTATTTTACACATTTGATTTTTGCCACCTTTTCATCATTGTTTGATTGTGTTATATATTTCTACACGATAGTTTATATATGCACTTTTTTTATTATTATAGTGTATTGCCCTGTATTGCACACTGATACACTTTATGAGGTGGATTCACTTTTTTCACTTATTTATTTGTTTTAGAGTTTTAAAAACAATATTTTTTTGCTGGTAGCGCCGCATTTTTTATTATTATTGGTATTCTAATTAGTGTTGAGATCACTATTTTTTTGTCTGGCTGCTTCCACTTATTTATTATTATCTTTACACGAATAATTATATATTTTTTTACACGTGTATATATATTCAATTTATACTGTTTTTTGTTGACACTTTGTAAGTGAGGTGTAGCGCATTAGCACTTTTTCTATTAAAGTTCATCACATGAGACATAATATCTCAGACATAATTTAAACTAGTAATGCTGACGGTTGATTTTGTCTGAAAACATCATTTCAAAACCAGTTCTTAACAGACCTTATCTATCCTGTGGTCATTGCAACAAACAAGATTCTAAAACAAGGATATTTGTATGTCAGAAATTTATAGAATGTTTCAGGCGTGTTAACTCTCTCTCACCCTTCAACTCCCTCTTAAATCACAAAGTGATTTCATCATGATCACTTAATATTCTCTGTGTGGGATCCATTAGGTAGACCGTGGCTGTGGCTGAGCCCCAGCCCATGTGAGCCTACCCCCCAGCTTACATCTTCAATCAACACCCCATGACACCACTCACATTCTACTATGCTATAGACCGCCTGTACCAAAGACTAATCTTCTTACACCCCTCATGGAATTCATTGCAATACACACCCTGAAATCCAAAAACTTCCTGGCACTCTGGGATTTTAACCTCTGAGCAAACGATCCCCAAGACCCTATAGCGACCGCCTGCATCAACCAACTGGAAGAACTGGGTCTCCAGCAACTGATAAAGACTCCCACACATGGTTCAGTACACACCCTGGACCTCATCTTCAAACAAAATATTGACCAACATACTCGACAACATAACATTACCGTGGACGAACCACCACGCCATCAAATTCAAAATCTCCACCAATACCGCCCACCAAAAACAGAAACCTGCAACAACAACGCATTGGACCAGATCACAGAAGAAACTACAATCCGAAACCTTCAAAACCATTTTAGCCAACAAAATAGCAATGCTAAATTTAAGCCATTCATTGGAGCAAACACTCAGCTCCCTTAACAAGGTATTACTACAATCAGCAGACTCAGTAGCTCCAAAACGCAGGACACTCATCAGGAGAAAAAACTCGGGATGGTTTAATGGCTCCCTCTCTCTACTAAAGCAAGAACGCAGAAGAGCTGAAAGAACATGGAGAAGAAATCCTACCGAGGAAAACCTCACAAACTTCAAAGGACTCACGGATAATTATCACAAAGCAATCTTCAAAGCTAAAAAGGATAATTTCTCAAATACAATCTCAACGGCCTTAAACTGCCCTCGGGAACTTTTTAAAATAGTCGCTTAATCGATTAACCCGGTAAGCTTAGAGCCCCCAGCAAACGAAACCCAAGATTTCTGCAATGAGTTATCAGATTTTTTCATCAACAAAATCAAAACCATCAGGAAAACAATTCATCAGAAAAAAACAGCCAACCTCAGTCAACAAAAGCAAAAAGAAGATATCTACACCAAAATCCTATAACCGCCGAAGTTTTCTCTGCCCCCAATTACCGCGGACACCACTAAAAACATCAGTCGTTTAAAGAAGGGATTGTGCCGGGCACCCTCAAACAAGGCATCGTCAAACACCTGCTAAAGAAACCTAACCTCAACCCTCAGGGCCCAAACAACAGGCCAATAACAAGCCTCAACACCATCTCCAAGATCATGGAGAAAGCGGTAGTACAACAGATACAACACCACCTAGTTACACACAAACTCCTGGACCCGCTGCCAATCAGGCTTCCGCCTGATTGGCAGCCCTCGAAGCAGCAGATGACGGAGAATCATGTCTCCTGGTACTGTTGGACCTCAGTGCAGCGTTTGATACAGTGGACCACAATACTCTACTCATCCGCCTCACGGAAGTAGCAGGAGTCACAGGATCAGATCTTCAATAGTTTGCATCCTTCCTAGGAAATCATTCACAGACAGTGAGACTAGGAGAATTCACCTCTGAGACCTGGGCAGTCTCTTGCGGAGTCCCTCAAAGATCGCCCTTGTCGCCAGTGCTCTTCAACATATACATCCACCCACTCCTCAAAATCATCAGATTATCAGACCTCTGCTTCCACTCGTATGCTGACGACATGCAACTTTACTTCTGTATCACCGAACAAAGAGACCATCATCAGAAACTAGAAAATTGCCTCACTTTGATAGAAGACTGGATGACCACTAACTCCCTCAAACTCAATGAATCAAAAACAGAGCTTCTTATCCTACACACAAACCATAATTCCCAAACCAAGATCCCCTGGACACCACCCATAATCTTTGGACAGACCATCTCCCCAAAGACCAAGGCCAAGAGTCTCGGGTCACTTTTGACTCGCAAATGTCAATGGATGCTCAAATAGGAGCAGTAGTCAGTGGTTCTCACCATCTGTTCCGCCTGCTACACAGACTCATCCCTTTCATCCCAAAGAAGGACAAAGCAGTGGTAGTTGGAACAGTCATTAATTCACGACTTGACTACGCAAACGCCCTTTACATAGGATTACCCCAATATCAACTTGCGCGCTTACAACTTATCCAAAACACGGTGGCATGGCTGATAACAGGAAAAAAACCCTGGGAATCAATCTCCTCTTCCCTGAGGAGCCTGCATTGGCTAACCATAAAGAATCATATCACATTCAAGACCCTCTACCTCACCCACAAATGCATGCATGGAGACGCTCCTCAATAACTACTTGAGAAAATAAAACACTACACACCCAAGTCTTCAATCATCTAACCAAAAACTCCTCCTCGTTCTCAAATCCCAGTACAAATCAAAGGGGGAATGGAGATCTGCTTTCCAAGGACCACAGCTATGGAACACTCTACCAACCAACATCCGCTTGGAAGAAAACCACCAGGTCTTCAGGAAAAAAGACCTTCCTCTTCTAGAAGCTGGACAACAAAGCTCATCACAGCGCCTTGAGGCGATTAAGTTCACGTTGTGCACTATACAAATTATTCATTCATTCATTCATTCATTCATCCCATGCTCTTGTGCAAGGACCCCAGCCATAGTTTTACAGTTGTCCCTTGCAAACAAATGAAACACTTTACAATATTCAGGTAATCCCAAACCAGGGGCTGTTACTATAGTTTTAAAATACACAAAAGCATTAACCATTTCATCATTTAATTTCACAAGGTCAGGACTGTCAGATAGAGCAGCTTGTCTCAGCAAGTTATCATAGTAGGAGCAATTAGGCCATTGGCAGCAGTAACCAATCATACCTAAGAAGGTTAACACTTCCTTCTTGGTATGTAGGGGAGACAGACCCACAAGAGCCTCAACTCTCTTGTGACTGATTCTCCTTTCACCATTGGACAGAGTAAAACCAAGATACCTAACAGTTTTCTGACACCATTGCAGCTTTTTCTGAGACATTTTGTGACCTGTCTGTGCTAGATGTTCTAACAGTAAAACAGAATCTTTTTGACTGGCTTCCTGGGAGCTAATACACAACAGTAGGTCATTGACATACTGAAGAAGGACGGAACCATGGCTAGGTGCCCAAGACTGTAAGGTAGCCTGGAGAGCTATTGAGTAGATTGTGAGTCTATATAACCTAATGGAAAGCGATTCTGGCACCCTCTATAGGAAATAAGCTAGTAGTAGTTGTGTCTCTTCATCAACAGGGACAGAAAAAAAGCATTACTTAAATTGATAACTGAAAAACACACTGCTGAGGCAGGTATGGAGGTAATGAGAGATGGCACATCAGGTACAATAGGTGCTATTAGAATCACAAGTTATTTATGGCTAATAAAGGCAAGTCCAAGAAGCAACAAAGTAGCTAAGATAATCCTCATAGTCAAACGTAGAGAGTACATACCTTAATCTGCAATAATTTTGTAGACAAATGGAAACAACAGACAGAAATAAACCACCGCCTGTGAGGGATGCCACAATGTGGGGCTAGACAAAGCTGCCCCATATACACGCCCCAGACAGTTGTGCGGCTAATTACCGCATCACCTGACTCGGCCAACATGAGGGTGCACACACAGGCATGTGCGCAAGCGCGGCGTGTAACGCACGCGCATGTGCAACGCAAAGCTCATACGCGTGTGGTGCACGCGCATGCGCAACATGGAGCGCACATGCGTGCGCAGCGTGCAATACACCTTGTGCATTGCTGGGAGAACAGACAGCTCCAGAACGATGGAGCTGGCGATCATTTCAACGCATGCGCACATGTGTGGCGCAGGACATCGCCACGCAGAGCCACGCGCATATGAAATGGGTCAACCTCAAGGGTACAGAGCTGGTCACTCCCCCTAGTGGCCAGCAACCCAAAATACCGGCAGCTAAAAGTGCTGCAGGACAATTGGTGGAAAAAATCTTCTTAAAGCAGGTATTACTCATCAAACAGAGAGGGGACGGCAAAAGAGGAAGTTGTGGAAAGAAGGGAATGTTGACCAGTTGGATGTCAAAAACAGAAGGGGGAAAAGAAAAGGGAACCACATGGGCTCCAACCAGAATGCCCTTTACGCCGCAATCACAGATTCCATGAATACTGGATTGCGGCTTTCTGGCCGCATGCGCAACCATCATACCAGCATGTCACAGGGATCCGAAACATTCTACCAAAAGGATATCCACTACAGGCTTCTGAAACAAAAAAGCCATGGAAATGACAGTTAGATGTAGTATAGTCTTATATGTAAAAAGTATATAAACCAACAAACAAATTACAAATTATAACCAATTTGGACGTTGTAATATGATTAAGAAAAACAATAAGCAGAATCTATATGTGTCTAAAGCAGGCACATATAACCTTGGAAAGGCGTTGGATGACACTCATACCACCAAAAAGTATATGGTGAATCAGAGATAGGGTACACCTATGGGAATCCGTTTCATGTCTACCTTCTGGATGAACTCTGTCAACAAATGTGAAACACTCTACCAATGTATTACTATAGATTATGTACTGTTTTGCACTTGTATATGTTTATATGTCTCTCCCTCTTTTGTGGAACAGCTATTAAGCTCCCGATGAAGCATTTAATTGTGAAACATGTAGAGCAAGCGTGTTACTGCACACCATACACTGTGGCAGGATTAATATGATGTTTGGTATCATTTTTCTGAGAAAAGTAACAACATATTTTTGCATGTATTTATTTTGCAAAATAATTTTTTTATGAAAATTATTTTGGTATTATGTGTTTAATAAATGATTATGTTATTTTTATAATTGGTGCCTACAAAGTACATCTTTTTCTTTATATGCTTTCTGACATGCGGGAATGAAATTGTGCGAGTTCGGCTGAACTGGCACAATATTATTCCTGCAGTCAGTGTGAACCAAGTTTTAAGTCGAGGCTGAATTCAAAGGTAGACAATTACTTGTGCCTAACTCTGGAAAATTCAGGTCAACAATAGTACTAATTTTCAGTAGAGTTTAGAGTCAAGTTGTGTAGGTGTGTCCATTAATACTAGATAATATTTGATTAGACGTAGCCTGTATTAAATAAAATGTATGAAAATAGTGTTTATTAGTGAATGCATGAACATATAAATAAAACAGATGAAGACAGAAGAATAATTAGTAACATATCACAAGCTAATTACAAAGATTCCAGCATTTGCTTTGAATACTAACTACCTCCGGACAAATAGCCAATTGCATAATGATAGCTTTAGTTACTGAAAATTTCAAGGGCACAGAGGTTTAATGATGAGATGTGTTAAGGGCGTTTCAAAGACTGTCAGTACAAAATATGTTTGTCATAACTTTCTAATTCCCGTTATAAATTATGCACAAAAAAATCACAGTAATTGGATTTAAAAAAAAAAAAAAAAGAAAAAAAAAGCCGTGCAAAATTATTTGTATCTTTCCTCTAGTACAGAGATTATTAGACTTTCACTCCAGTACTATTGTCCATGGCTTCAAGCCTTTTGCAGTGTTTGTAGTAGATTTGGTGGTCTCCCCATTAATATACAGAGGTGTTTATGGCTCTAATACTTTGTTTATTGTTAATCCTGTTAATCTCCTCTTTGGTACAGTTATAATCACAGGGTTCAAAGTATTAATTTGAAGCTAACTTGCTAACCAGTTATGGGATAAGAGACTGGCCTTTGGCTACTGCAATGGCATTACCACACTCTAAACTACAAAGGCACTTCAAATATAACAGCTGCGAGTCTTCTGATTTGTTATTTTGAAAGGAGTTTCTGTTATCAGGCAGGAGTGAAAGGGAGCATATACAATGTCTCTGTAGCATCTGCAACCACTTTGACCCCAATTCCTGTGCTATTGCTTGAATTCCTTGATGCTCATTGAAAAGGTCAAGCCATCAAATTCCACATATCAGTTTTTGGTAGTTGCAGATTAACTACATTATCCAACATTTTATGTGTCAAAAAGACCCCTGTGGTGAGAGCTCTACATTTCTATTTCTGCTGTGAGCGATATTGGGGGGGCGGTCCAAACCATATCTTAGAATTCTTAATGGTATATATAAGGGGCATATGAAAGAAACAGTCACAGTGTGCAGAAACAGGCAGAAACTGCTAGGACAGTGGATGATTCCAACCACCACAGCGTATTTATACAGTGCATCCAGAAGGTATTCACAACGCTTTACTTTTTTCCACATTTTGTTATGTTACAGCCTTATTCCAAAATGGATTAAATGTATTATTTTCCTCAAAATTCTACAAACACTACCCCATAATGAAAACATGAAAAAAGATTGTTTAAAATCTTTGCAAATGTATTTAAAAAAAATAAAATAAAATAAATATCACATATACATAGGTATTCACAGCCTTTGCTTAATACTTTGTTGACAAACTTTTGGCACCAATTACAGCCTCAAGTATTTTTGAGTATAATGTTACAAGGTTGGTACACCTATGTTTGAGCAGTTTCTACCATTCTTCTTTGCAGGACCTCCCAAGCTCCATCAGGTTGGATAGGGAACAATGTGAACAGCCTGTTTGTTGTGATATAAGTAAAGAGACAGCACAAGCCATTACTCTACAGAAGCGATGTTCACTGAATGACCCAGCAGGAACAGGAAACACCACACAGGAAGAAGTACAAAGATGCACCATAGAGTTGCATTTAAAGAAACATATCATCCATAACATCTCCCCTTTTAGTGTTAATAAATAAACATTGTAAAATTCAAAAGAGACACAGCAATAACACATTCTATAGGATAAGTCTCATAGGTGGTTTTGAACAACTACCACTATGGTTGAAGACTGGCTCTTGTTTAAGGATACCTTTAGCCCTCTCTGAAGTTACTGGGCTCCTCTCATCACGTACTGGCATGCTCTGTGCTTGACAGCTATACTTGTTTGCCCCAGAACTGTCATTGCTGTTGGTATGAGGCATCGCCTCTGTACATGCCTCACTGTCAATGAGTGAGTGTGTCTTTATGATACTGGGTGAGTGTGATCTATCAACGGGATATTGAGATTCAGGCTTCTCTGCCACTCTCAAATCCACTCGAATGTGGCGAGAGAGAGTTCCTTCAACATCGATAGGAGCGTGGTGCAAACTTTTGCAGACAAATACCTATTCTCCAACGGCCTATTAGATCTCCAGATAATGGTTTCATACGGATAAGTTCCCCAATATTCAAATCTGGCAAATCTCTGTCTGATGTGTCATATCATGCCTTTGACACTTGTCTTTTAATCCTTAACTTTTCTGTAACACCTTGTATGACAGAGGGCTCAAGCAGCCTATTTGCTACTGGTAAGGAGGCCTTTAATCTCCTTGACATGAGTCTTTGTGCCGGACCACTATCCATGCCTTCAGTCGGAGTGTTTCTCCAATGTAAAATGGCCTTCCATGGGTCTTTACTATCACATTGTGCTTTCTTGCATACATTTTTAACAATCTTTACAGCTGATTTAGCTTTGCCATTAGCCTGTGGATGATGTGGTGAGGAAGTAACATGCTCAAACTCCCATTCAGTGGAAAATTTTCTGAATTGTAGGCTTGCAAACTGAGAGCCATTGTCAGAGATCACTGAATCTGGTTGGCCATGACGTGCAAACTGAACCTTGCACCTCTGAATTGTAGCTTTAGTGGATAAGTTGGGAAGAAGGTCTATTTCCCAGAAGTCTGAATAATGATTGACTAATAGCAGGTATTCCTTGCTTGCGTAGTTGAATAAGTCCATACTGATAATCTGCCATGGACGTGTAGGTATCTCATGTGACATCATGGTTTCTTCTTGTTGTAAATGGGCATATTCATTGCAGGTGGGACAATTACTGACAAAGTCTTTGATTTAACCATGCATGTTGGGCCAGCAAAGAGTATTATAAGCTTGTCTGTAGCGTGCTTCACCACCAATATGGCTGGAGTGTATGCGTAATAACATCTTTGCTCTCAGTGACTTTGGCACAATGACCCTTAGACCTTTGTACAAGATACAATTTTGTATGCTGATCTCATCTCTAAAGGACCAGTATTCCCTTACAATTCCAGGTACTGTCTCTTTTTCTTCTTGCCACCCACTTAAAACAATAGACTTCAAAGCTTGTCCGTGTGCTGTATGAGTTAATGTAGTCGCTGATCTATGACATTAAGATAGTCCGCTTGATTGATATCAGCAAATACATTTTGTTCCCGTTGCAGCAGACAAAATTTAACAATGCTCATGCTCCCCTTCAGGTGACACATTATTTGACGTAGCTCTGCTAATGATTTTGCTGATATACATTTCACATCCTGGCCTGTAGACAACATTGAGGTTGTAATGCTGTAATGTAAGCATCATGCTCTGCAAACGCTTGGGAGCACACAAAAGGGGCTTTTTGAATATGGCTATCAGAGGTTTGTGACCAGTTTCAGCTGTAATTGAATCCCATCCATAAAGATAATGATGGAAACGCTAGCAAGCAAATACAATGCTTAAACATTACTTCGCAGTTTGAGCATAATTTTGCTCAGCTGATGAAAGAGCTCTGGGCACATATGCAACTGGCTGACCTTTCTGCAAAAGGCAACAACCCAGACCATTTTTACTGGCGTCACTTTGTATCGTAACAGGCTTTGCGACATCATAGTATTGATGTCCGGTCATGCTTGGGAAGCCAGTGCCAAACTGCATCTTTGTCCAGAAGTCGCCTTAATGGCTCACACACCTCAGATAAGTGTGGCAGGAAGTTTGCTAGGTATGTAACAAATAAACCAATAAATCTCTGTACCGCTTTGGCATCAGCAAGCTGTGGCATGTCCACAATGGCTTTAATCTTATCCGGGTCAGCTTTTAAGTCTTGTGAAGACAGGATATGTCCATGGAAACAGACTTCTTCCACCTTGAACTGCAATTTCTTTAACCTAAGCCTCAGCATCACTGCCTTCAATGATCCAGTAGTGCTATTAACTTTTCATAATGGTCATGCTCAGCCTCCTCATCTGTATTACTGCAACCAACTATAAGCCCTTGTACACAAGGTCGGACATTTCAACAACCAAATCCGTCGGATTTTGTCCAACGGATTTTGTCTGACAGATTGTGTCCGAAACTGTTGCATACACACGGTCGGACAAAGTTGTCGGAAAATCCAATCTTTCAGAACGTGATGACGTAATTTCGTTACAATGGGACTACGTTCAGGCTAGTAGCCAATAGCTTTGATGTAGGAATTTGATCTGAGCATGCGTGGCACTTTGTCCGATCGGAATTCTCTACACATGATCGGAGTATGTCCTATCGGACCAGTTTGTCGGAAAATATTTCCAGCAAGTTGGAGAATTTGGTCCGACGGATATTCAGACGGAAAAAGTCCGATGCATACTACACACAGTCGGATTATCCGACAAAACGGTCCGATAGGACACATTCCGTCGGATTCTCTGACTGTGTGTACAAGGGCTTAGAATGTCATTAGCTATTGGCTCAATTCCATGAAGACCACCTAATAGTTCACGCTGCTTTCGCTGGAATACCTCAGGTTCTACAGAGACTCCAAATGGTATTTTGAGCCATCTCTTTCTGCTCCAAGGAGTCCAGAACGTGGTCATGTCATTTCATTTCATCCAATTTGCACTGTAAAAAGGCATCTCTAGCATCAACAAGTAGGTAGACACATGCTTTAGGTAGTTTGTGCAAAATATCATTGAGTGTTGGCATTAAGTAATGTAATAATTTCAGGGCCATATTCAGAAACTTGGGATCCATGCATATTCTGATCTTCTCAGGCTTTCTGATAACAACCATGTTACTGATCCAATCTGTAGGCTCTGATACTGTCAGAAACCTTGAATCAGCCCGAAACAGAAGTACAGTTAATCACACTTGTTTATTAATACTAATAATAATAATGTAAACAGAGTAATGCCGCGTACACACGTAGCGGACTATCCGAGGGACTTAGTCTGGCGGACTTCCCGCCAGACTGTCCGTCGGACTTTCCGAACGGGCTACTTGCCCACACACGGCACTTTTTCAGCGGACTAATACGGCGTACTAAGTCCGCCGTACTATCCGCCCTACTTTTGAAATGAACGGACTCGCCCACACACGCGGAGGAAAGTCCGCTCATTTCGAGCGCGTCTCCAGGTAGGCGGGTCCCGTGAAGGAGACGTTGCTGGCCCCGCCACCTGGTATGGACTTAAAGGGGAACCCCAACGCCGAAAAAAATCGTCGTGGGGGTCCCCCCAGTTCCACATCAGACCCTTGTCCGAGCACGCTACCCGGCCGGCCAGGAAAGGGGGGATGAGCGAGCGCCCCCCCTCCTGAGCCGTACCAGGCCGCATGCCCTCAACATGGGGAGTGCTTTGGGGAAGGGGGGGCCGCGCGGCCCCCCCACCCCAAAGCACATTGTCCCCATGTTGATGAGGACAAGGGCCTCTTCCCGACAACCCTGGCCGTTGGTTGTCGGGGTCTGCAGGCGAGGGGCTTATCGGAATCCGGGAGCCCTCTTTAATAAGGGGGCCCCAGGATACCGGCCCCCCCACCCTATGTGAATGAGTATGGGGTACAATGTACCCCTACCCATTCACCTGTAAAATAAAGTACAAAAAAAACACAACACACAAGATAAAATAGTTTATTGCACAGCTCCGGGGGTCTTCCGTCTTCGGGGGTCTTCTCGCCGGACTCCTCCGCTATCTTCTTGTAGCACTTTTACTAGCGGAGGAGTCCGGCTCTCTTCCTCGCTGCGGCCTCTTCTTCCGACTTCGGGGGTCTTGTCCCCCCTCTTCGGTTCTTCTGTCGGGCCACCGCGCCTTCTTATAGCTCTTTTACAGGCGGTGGCCCGGTCTTCTGTCACCGCCGCCGCCGCCGCCTTCTGTTCTGTTCTGTTCTTCTCTTCTTCTTCTTCTTCTTCTTCTTCAGATGTTGCCTCGTCGAGTCCTCCGCTCACAATGGCTCTGACCGGGCACGCGGCGACTTATATAGGGACATCCCGGTTGATGTCCCCGCCTATTATGATATCACAGTCCCAGCATCCTCTGGGACATAGGGTGGGGGGCTGGTATCCGGGGGCCCCCTTATTAAAGGGGGCTCCCGGATTTCGATAAGCCCCCCGCCCGCAGACCCCGACAACCAACGGCCAGGGTTGTCGGGAAGAGGCCCTTGTCCTCATCAACATGGAGACAATGTGATTTGGGGTGGGGGGGCCGCGCGGCCCCCCCTTCCCCAAGGCACCCCCCATGTTGAGGGCACGCGGCCTGGTACGGCTCAGGAGGAGGGGCGCTCGCTCGTCCCCCCTTTCCTGGCCGGCCGGGTAGCGTGCTCGGACAAGGGTCTGATGTGGACCTGGGGGGACCTCCACGCCAAATTTTTTCGGCGTTGGGGTTCCCCTAAAAGTCCATACCAGGTGGCGGGGCCAACGACGTCTCCTTCGTGGGCCCCGCCTACCTGGAGACCCGCTCGAAATGAACGGACTTTTCTCCGGGCGGGAAAAGTCCGTTCATTTCAAAAGTACGGCAGACTGGCACACACACGGCCGGATTGTCTGCCGAAATGCGAGTCCGGCGGGAAGATTGGAGTGCAAAACTACTTTCTAAGTCCGCCGTACTTTCGGGTCAAAAAAGTATGCCGGAGGCTACACACGGGGGGATTGTCCGGCGGATTTCAGTTTGCCGGACTTTTCCACCCGCTTGTTTGATCGTGTGTACGCGGCATATGCGTAGTCAATACATAGCCAGAGCTCAGTAACTAGATCAGGTAGTCTGCCAATGCCAATGTCAGAGAGCCAGAGATCAACGTAGTACAGCAAGCATGATCAGGTGCGAGAAGGGACGTCAGCCGAGCAATTCTTCAACAGGAACGCAGGAGTAAAGTCTCTGAGATGTGGCCAAAGGTGAAGGCAGAGATGAAGTAAGCTGGATGACCTTAAAGCGTAAGTAAACCCAACGATTCAATAGATCCAAAAAACAGTTACATTCCCGGCATGCCAGAAGTGCTAACTGTCACATTGGTTGTGCTCTCAATCACACTGTTGCACCATCCAATGGCTGGTGTCATAACTGATCACATGTGCAGCATTATGGCAGTTGAAGATTGGCAGCCAAGATGGCAGCTTCCATGGCTGAAAATAATAGGAGGGTTTACTTCCACTTTAAGTAGGCAGGACTGATGGGCAGATCAACAACAGCTGAGTCACTGTAGAGAGAAAGGAGCTGGCAATTAGCCAACAGCTGAGCAGCCAGCTCAGAGAAGGAAGGGCTGAGCCCAGCCCTGACAGATACTGAATTTAAATGTCCTTCAATTTCATATTTATCTAGTTGAGCTGCTATGAATAAGCACTTTTGAAAGTGTTAAACGCGTTAGCTCCTGTGATCCGTTGTTTGCTGTGGCTTGTACTTTTTGGATCATTTTTTTAATAAAGGCATTTGATTTTGAGTGCGGCTGTCCAGAATCTTCCCTTCATCCGATTACCTATGCTTAGCCAGCACCTACTGTTTCTATTGTAAGGAGAGCTACATTTCCAGACACCCTTCCTAGAGCGGCATTTCTCTGATAGGATCAAGTTCAAAATGAACTTCTCCTGGTACAAAGACAATCAGGCCCTCAAACACATCACTGTAGACATGAAGAATTTGCTGTTTTGTCAGTGGCCTAGTCAGAGATTTTGCAGACTGATTATAAACATTATGTAGCTCAGCTGGAATGGAGAACTGCATCAGTCCAAGGCGCTCACGTGTTAAACCCGACAATAGCGGTTTCTGATCAGCGTCAACAATCTCAAAGTTCAGTTTGTGTATACAATCACGTATGCTGCATTCTGTTTGGAATAGACCAATGATTCCATTAGTTCCCCTGAATACAACTTTAGTTTGGTGCTACTAGGGGGTGCTCTGGGTGGCAGTTTCATTTTGTCCTTTATACTCATGACATCACACGTTGCACTGAGTCCAGCTGGTAGGGTTGGATTATATTGTTTAATCTGAGGTTTACAAACCATTTTTTGCCCTTTGTGTTTACAGTACCAGTGCATTCTGAGGAGTAAACCATATCAGTGTTAAGCAGGTGTGCGTTCTCCGGATCTGACACTTGCATAATTATGTGCAGAGACACACTCTTGCAAAGTGATTCGGTTTACCAAATGCAGTACAAATTTTCCCATATACAGGACACATATACAGGACTGTTCTTAGAGCAGTGGCCCGCTCTAAGAACAGTCCTGGTGGTTCCAAACTTCTTCCATTTACGGATGACGGAGGCCACTGTGCTCATTGGGGTCTTCAATGCTGCAGACATTTTTCTGTACCCTTCTGTAGATTTATGCCTCAATTCAATCCTGTCTCAGGCTCGATTCACATCTATGCATGTTGCTTTTGAGCGTTTCTGCAGTGCTTTGTGCTTGCCGCATTTTTGCATGTGTTTTTACAGCGATTTTGCCACGATTTGCGCTTTTCTTTTTTTTTTACACTGTATCTACCTGGTTGCTAAGGAGAGGGCCGGGAAGCCGGCCACCACGTCCTTAGCAACCGATGAGTCACCATCTGTCAGCTGACTTCCCGCTGAATGTAAAAAAAAAAAAAATGCCGGCTAAAAAGAAAATCGAGAAAAAAAACGGTGTGGGGTGCCCCCCCAAATCCATACCAGCCCCTTGGGTCTAGTATGGATTCGGAGAGGGGACCCCCACGCCCAAACTTTTTTTTAAATGGTGTGGGGGTCCCCCCAAAATCCATACCAGACCCTTATCCGAGCATGCAGCCTGGCAGGTCAGGAAAGGGAGGGGACGAGCGAGCGCCCCCCCCTCCTGAACCATACCAGGCCGCATGCCCTCAACATGGGGGGATGGGTGCTTTGGGGCAGGGAGGGCTCTGCGCGCCCCCACCCCAAAGCACCTTGTCCTCACGCTGATGAGGACAAGGGCCTCTTCCGGACAACCCTGGCTGTTGATTGTTGGGGTCTGCGGGCGGGGGGCTTATCAGAATCTGAGAGCCCCCTTTAATACCCCCACCCTATGTGAATGAGTATGGGGTACATCGTACCCCTACCCATTCACCTGGAAAAAAGTAGTATAGTGTAGTGTTAAAAAATACAGTAGACAGTTTTTGACAAGTCTTTTATAAAAAATCTTCTTCGCCGCTCCTTCCTCCATCTTCTCCCACATCTTCATCCTCCAGTCTTCTCCTTCTTCACTCTTCTGTCTCCGGTGTTCTTCTTCCTCTGCCACCGCTGCTGCTGCTCCTGCCGACGATGCTGTGAGCACATGTGATTTTATTTGTTTTTTATTTTTAATACATTTGCAAATATTTCAAACAAACTTCTTTCATGTTGTCTTTATGGGGTATAGTTTGTAGATTTTTGAGGAAAATAATGAATTGAATCCATTTTGGAATAAGGCTGTAACATAATAAAATGTGGAAAAAGTGAAGAACTGTGAATACTTTAGGGATGCACTGTAGCTACAATTTACATCTGGATGGATGGGCTCTTTAATTCATAAAACTCCATTGGTTTACCTGCTTTTCAAAAACAGTTACATTCAAGGCATGGCACAAGAATGATAATTGTCACAGTTGCTTGTACTTTCAACCAAACTTTTAAGTTCTCAAATAATTGCTGTCATAATTGATGACATATACAGCACTATGGCAACTACAGATCAAACAGAGGCCAATATGGCAGCTTCCATGGCTGTAAAGGATAGGAGAGTTTAAGTGGTTCTAAAAGCTGAACATTTTTTACCTTCCTGCGTTTAACCACTTTACGATCGGCGCACGCCGATGTACGTCCATTTTTTGAAGAGGGATATCTGCCACAACCGAGATATCCATCTCTTCAGGCGCCGGTCGTGTGTACGATAATGGTGGTCTCTGCGGCGGGTTCGCCGCAAGATCACCGTTATCGCTGGAGGGAGAGGTGCCGCGGCGGGAGGGGGGTTGAGGCGATCGGGACCTGCCTTGTCTGTGGTATGGAGATGAGTGAGGCTAAGATGGCCCCCACCGGTCTCTATACCATAGCAGGGCGGAAGCAACGTCAAAACGTCACTTCCGCCCATACCTCTTAAAGGCACATTTTTTCAAAGTCATTATTTCAAATAACAATTTTTTATTTTTATTTTTTTATTGCATTTAAGTCCAAATATGACATCTGAGGACTTTTTGACCCCGGATCTCATATTTAAGAGGACCTGTTGTGTTTTTTTCTATTACAAGGAATGAAAGTGATCCAATATTTTTTTTTTTTTTAAAACAGTGTAAAAATAAATAAAATCAAGTAAAATAAATAAGAAAAATAAATATATTTTTTAAAACACCCCGTCCTGACGAGCTCGTGCGCAGAAGCAAACACATACGTGAGTAGCGCCCTTATATGAAAACGGTAGTCAAACCACACATGTGAGGTATCGCAGCGATCGATAGAGTGAGAGCAATAATTCTATTGCTAGACCTCCTCTGTAACGCAAAACATGCAACCTGTAGAATTTTTTAAATGTCGCTTATGGAGATTTTTGAGGGTAAAAGTTTGACGCCATTCCACGAGCGAGCGCAATTTTGAAGCATGACATGTTGGGTATAAATTTACTCGGCATAATATTATCTTTCACAATATAAAAAAAAATGGGCTAATTTTACTGTTGTCTTATTTTTTTATTTAAAAAATATTTTTTTTTCCCAAAAAAGTGCGCTTGTAAGAGCGCTGCGCAAATACGGTGTAAAAAAAAAGTATTGCAATGACCGCCATTTTATTCTCTAGGGTGTTAGAAAGAAAATAAAAAATTGCAGCGCTAAATAATGTGACAATACACACCAGACAAATATAAAAAAAAAAAGATTTGTGAAAAAAAAAAATATGTGAGAGTAAACTCACTGAAAACAGTGAGCCACAGCAATAGTAGTGAAACTAATAAATATTGATAAAAAGCAAATGAATATCAAATCCAAAATGCATAACATTAAATCATAAAAAATAATCTGTGCAGTTCATAGAAACTCGCAGAGAATGGGAAAATGCAATGCACATAAAAAAATCCTCATGAGAGGTCAAGACACTACAACATCAATGAATCAGTCCTTCATGTAACCCCATCAAATTCTTATACGGGGGACTTCAAATATATGCCGTAGTATGGAAATGTGATACTTGACGTCCAAATTCCACCAACAGCAAACTTCTAAGAAGATAGCAGGTGCACTTATCATAGAACAATGATGGGTACTCTTACCCTAAGGTGTGGACCCACACCGTAATGGTGGGTCAACCGTGTATCAAAGTGAATCCACCACAAATGGTCCTCCAAAAGGAACAATCGAACTCCCGACTCTCGATCGAGATATACAATGCAGGTTGTCTGTGTCTCGAACTCTCCGAAAGTGCAATCATGAAGGTAGGTATAATGAGAAAAAATAGAAAAAATGCCTCCACATAGAGTAGATCACTCCAGCACAAATTTTTTTTTAAAAAATGTTAAATAATAAAAAACATAATTCATGAAGGTACAAGCCATCAAGCGAAATTATGCATAGGCAGAATAATAGATAAAAAGCGTGGTATATCTGACCGACAGGCTATGTACCCGACATGTTTCGCACCATAGTGCATCAACTGGGGCATAGTGCATCAACTTGACCAGACCAGACGGCTCCTCTTTCGACCAGTAGGGGGTGCGCACCCGCGGCACGATGCTGGATACGTGGGTGCCTGGCGGTCATTACAACCGCCAGGCACCCGCGATCACCCCACAGAGAGACAGAACTGAGATCTGTCAATGTAAACAGACAGATCTCCATGCTGTCAGGGATGAGGAGAGTGACCTGTTGTTCATACTAAGTATGAACAACAATTGCTCTCCTCACCCAGGTAGTCCCATCCCTCCACAGATAGAATCACACAATTAACCCCTTGATCGCCCCTGTTAACCCCTTCCCTGCCAGTGACATTTACACAGTCATCAGTGCATTTTTTTAGCACGGATCGCTTTATAGATGCCAATGGTCCCAAAAATGTGTCAAAAGTGTCTGATCTGTCCACCATAATGTTGCTGATCACCGCCATTACTAGTAAAAAAAATAAAAATAATAATAAAAATGCCATAAATCGTTCCCCTATTTTGTAGACGCTATAACTTTTGTGCAAACCAATCAATATATGCTTATTGTGATTTTTATTACCAAAAATATGTAGAAGAATATATATTGGCCTAAACTGAGGAAAAATTTAGCTTTTAAAAAAAAATGGGGATATTTATTAAAGCAAAAAGTACAAAATATTGTGTTTTTTTTCCAAATTGTCGCTCTTTTTTTGTTTATAGTGCAAAAAATAAAAGCCACAGAGATGATGAAATACAATCAAAAGATAGCTCTATTGGGGGAAAAAAAAGACGTAAATTTTGTTTGGGTACAACTTTGCACGTGCAATTGTCAGTTAAAACGACGCAGTGCAGTATCGCAAAAAATGGACTTGTCATTGAGCAGCCAAATCTTCCGGGGCTGAAGTGGATAAAGAAAGAAGAAAAGTATATACAGTATAACTGTTGAAGTAATAAAATATGTATCTTATTGTCTCAAAAATGCATGTTCTATATAATGCATATAAACAATTTATGTTAATATGTAGATTAAGTTCAAGTACTGAAGCATCTCTCAAATTTTCAGCTAGGCCCAAACAAATGCTATGATCTTGGAATGCAGGGATGACTAATTCTATCAAAAGGACATTTTAATAAATAGTTATTATATGGTATGGATTCTGTGATCAACAATTTCAGAAATAGTGATGAACGTCTACTGCACCCCTGTCAAACGCATTGCATGAACTGTATTGTAAATACCATATAATGGTCAAAACTAAGTAAGGATGGGATAGTAGTTCTTTATAACCACTTAAGGACCGGGCCACTTTTTTAGACTGTGTTTACAAGTTAAAAACATTTTTTTTGCTAGAAAATTACCTAGAACCCTCAAACATTTCTTTTTTCTAACACTCTAGAGAATAAAATGGCGGTCATTGCAATACTTTTTGTCACACCGCATTTGTGCAGTGATCTTACAAGCGCACTTTTTTAATAAAAAATTCACTTTTTTTAAATAAAAAATAAGACAACAGTAAAGTTAGCCCAATTTGTTTTATATTGTAAAAGATAATATTTCGCCAAGTAAATTGATATCCAACATGCCACACTTCAAAATTGCACCCGCTTGTGCAATGGCGACAAACATTTACCCATAAAAATCTCCATAGCAGATATTCACCACATTCACTAAGCCAAGGGAAAATTCCCTTGCAAAGTGAACCGCCAGTGTATTTGCCTTTAGTAAATCAACCCCCAAATGTAAACTGCCTAGAGAGTGTACAGTTTTCATTGAGGTTGATTTCTTGAAAGGCAGACAAACAGTCTGTTCACTTTGCAAGAATAGTTTCATTTAGCAATTTGCCCCAAAGCTTAGTGAATCGGTTGCAAGAAATGGAAAACAGCATTGTAGCTTGCACACAATTGGATGATGAAGGACAGCCGAGCTTCACCCCATTCACTAAAGTGTTGTACACAGAGGCTGAATATCGTCGGGTGGCATCGGCCAGTTCAATAGATGGCGTCCGACCTTCCACCCGTGAGTGTGGAAGTCGGTCCGACAGAAGCCAGCCGAACAAGGGCATGACCTAAATAGGTCTGCTAAACGGCACCTGAATGGCTGAGAGTGCTGACCAGTGTATTCTGATGAAAGGGGGGGCATCACCCTCTCAGAACACAAACGCTCAGTGGGGGGAAATATCTGTACTAACATCGGATTGTTAGTATAGCGGCTCCTCCTAAACTCTTCATTTTTTTTTTCATTGAGCCTGCTTGGTTGAAGGAAAAAAAACTCACAGTGTGTACCAAGCTTAAAGTGTTTATTACCCCAGCATATTCCTGATATGTGCCTGCTGTACCATATACTTGTATAAAAAAGTATCCTGTTCTCTTTGTATTGCTTTTTTTGTGTGAAATCCCTGGTGTTCATGCCAGTTCCTCTGTGTCCTATTAAAAACTGACCACACTAGGCATGAGAGCACACCATGGTTAGTTCTCTAGCTGTGCTGGGAACTCAGGCTGCTCTCCTCCAATGATCAGACTTGTCCTGACACCCCCTCCCCAGCCATTCAATGGGAAGAACAGTGTACTGTTGCTTCTCCTCCCCCAGCTCATATGCAGCTGAGAACAGAGGGAACAGAGGGAATGTGATAACTTATAAAAAATGAGGAAAAGGGTATTTATATATTTTTTTTATATCTATATACAAATGTTTGCCTTTCATTTCAATTTTAAACTGAATAGGTTGTTTTACAAGGTGATCGTTCACTTGTTGGTGCAAATTCCCTTGCAAAATTTATTTGCCTTTAGTAAATCCATCCCATTGAGTCTTCTGACTCACAGACTTGCATTGCGCTAAGAAACACAAAAGTACAACCAGCATATAGCACTGAAAATTGGGCAACACGTAATGAGCAAATGTGGAGCCACCATGGACATTTAGAATTGCAAATTCTGCACTGAAATACATTTTTTTTCACGTACAGTAATGGACATAGGCTTAGTCATGGATTGGGTTATATGCAACTACCTTTAAGCATTCAACAAGTATTACAATCCTTTAAAGTATTACACGATTAACTACCATTTGTTCCCCAATACTAATCACATGGAGTGCGGTTTTGTAATTAACACATTTATGCAATCACATGAAAAGGACTGTGATTTTGTCTCTGTATAACATTATTTTTGGCACCTAAGCAAATGAGTAATTAATTATTGTTTCTGATATGTAATATTATGCATAGTTATGAATTATCCATGATGAACCATGAATTTACACATAGGTGTCCGAGGTGTGTCTATTAAAGAGGAAGTAAACCCTAATAGGTTTACTTCCTCTTTGTCTCCCTGCAAAGGTAAAGCATAATGGGCTACTATGCATCGCATAGTAGCCCATTATGTGTCACTTACCTGACACAGGAGCCAGCGATATCATCGCTGTCCCCTGTAGCACGGAGCATCCATCTTCTTCCGGGTATCGCTGCTCCGACCACTGACAGCGCCGGAGCAGCGATGACGTCACTCCCGCGCATGCGCATGGGAGCCGCCACTAACGGCATTTTGCCGTTAGCAGCGGCATGCCCAGTGAGCCTGCGCGCGAGTCATGTAATGTTACGCTGAGTAAATTGATACCCAACATGTCATGCTTCAAAATTGCACCCGCTCTTGGAATGGCAACAAACGTTCACCCTTAAAAATATCCATAGGCGACATTTAAAATTTTTTACAGGTTGCATGTTTTGCGTTACAGGGGAGGTCTAGGGCAAGAATTATTGCTCTCGCTCTACCGATCGCGGCCATACCTCACATGTGTGGTTTGAACACCGCTTTCATATGCGTTCGCTTCTGCGCGCAAGCTTGGCAGGACGGGGCACGTTTAAAACATTTTTTTTATTATTATTACTATTTATTTTACCTTTTATTTTTACACTGTTTAAAAAAAATAAAAAATTGGCACTTTTATTCCTATTACAAGGAATGTAAATATCCCTTGTAATAGAAAAAAAACATGGCAGGTCCTCTTAACTATGAGATCTGAGGTCAAAAAGTCCTCAAATCTCATATTTAGACTAAAATGCAATAAAAAAAAATTGTAATTTAAAAAAATAATTTAAAAAAATTGGCCCTTAAGAACTATGGGCAGAAGTGACGTCACTTTCGCCCAGCAATTGTATGGAGACGGGTAAGGGCCATCTTCCCCTCACTCATCTCCATACTGAGCCAGCAGCAGGACGCAATCGCCTCCAGCGACAGCTCCGATAGGCGGCAGAAGGCACCGGAACGCGGCGGTAGGGGGGCCCTCCCTCGCCACCGATAAAAGTGATCTCGCCACGAATCCGCTGCAGGGACTACTTTTATCTTGTAGTGGACCACCCGCTGAAGAAGGGGATACTGAGGTTATAGCAGCTAGCTACTGCCATAACAGCGATATTGTCCTTCAAACAGCCGCCATAAAACTGCGGTGGGCAGTCCGTAAGTGGTTAAATAACGAGACTGTGATCCTACCTAGTAAACAGAGCAGTCAGAACCGGTTATAACTGCATGTGTGGTGACCTTGAACATATTTGAACCGCATTACAAGCAGCAACACTCTATGACGTTCAGTTGTTTGTCGCCATTTAGTTTGGTTGTGTTTTCTGTAGTGTGCCGAAAAAATGCTAAGTTTAAAAGTTGAACAAAGTTTCAATTTAAAATTGTTAGTAAAATTGCACAAAACACCAACAGAATGTTTTCATATGCTTACTACAGCTTATGGGAATGACAGACTGTCTCGTGCGCATGTGTTTGACTGGCACAAAAGATTCAGCGAGGGTTGTGAGAATGATTTCCCAAAAGTTAAATCAGTGCTTAAAGAGACCCGTTTTGAGTCAGTTGATGCTGTAAAGAAGAAAATGGTGGATGTGTTGAAACAGCTGACAGAAATTGATTTTCTCCATGCCTTCTACCAGTGGAAAACAAGACTGCAGCAATGTATTAGTGCAAATGTGGAATATATTGAAGGGGACAAGCATTACATTTGTAATACATATAAATAAATGTGAGTTTTTTTAATCAGTCCTGTTATTTATTAGACACGCCTCATATATTACTCTGGTGAATCCAGGTCCATTTATTGGTGTTGGTTTATGGCATTTTCTACACATTTCTGGACATTTGCTCAACTATATTCTGTCGGATATTCTACATGGTAAATGTGCAAGTATTATTTGCTTACAGTGAGTATGGATTTTTGGTGAACCTGAGGTGTTTCTTTATAAATGCTACAGGATGTATCAGGTTTTCTTTGCTGTGGTAATGACACAGATAAAAAGAAAGATCTGACACAGAAACTAGCTGTTATGACTGGAAAAAACAAAAACAAAGTTGTGGCAGAGATTCATTTTATGGAAACCAACTCATACAAAAGCTAACCAGATAAAGAAAGCACTTACTGACTAATCAGTCCTTCACCATACTTCCTTGTTGGAACTTGTTGTTGAAGACTGATATTGTAGAAAGAAAGAAGTCATGGAATCTCCTGGAAAAGCGCAAATGGGAATAAAATACCACATGTTGAGTTCAAAATGCTTCCTAGTTTGTACATTTTCTCCCTGTGGTAAGGTGGTTTTAGTAACATCTAAGAGCAGTCAATGGCATCCAGCTAATAACTTTCCTAGCAGGTGAAAGTCCTGCTTCAGTATTCTTCTATTTGAAAATAACCTTCAATAGCTACTTTAGAATTCAGGAGAAGCTGTTCTGGCTTCTACCATTCATGCAGTGAAAGGCTGGAAGTTAGCATTCCTCTTGAAGTGCAAATCTGCAAGCAGATTGTACACATTACAGAAACTTCCAGCACCAAGGTACTATCTCTGATAGATCCCAATGCATGACTGTTTCAATGCTGATAAGGTAGTAAAGTTAAACAAGGTTAACTTAGTGTTAGGCTGAAGTTTTTAAGTTAAATTATGGTTAGAATTAAAGTGTTACTAAACCAACAACAGTAAAATCAGTGTGTATTTGCAGTAAATAATGCTTGTTATACGCACTGTGGAACCTAAGGGGTTAATTCTGCACATTGTGTACAAAGGCTGTTTGATTCTATCTTCTCAGATCCTCCTCTTCTTCTACAGTCCCCAAACCATATCCTGATAGAACAGAGCCTTGGGGACAAGCTGCACATGCTCAATTTGGTGTGTTACATAGAAGGTTGAATAAAGACACCAGTCCATCCAGTTCAACCTGAGTGAGTGTGAGTGCATGTCTACAATTGTCCCTATCCCTATACATTGTGTCTCATTAAGATGCTCATTTATTATTATTATTTATTTAAGGTACCCATATATTGCCATCAATTTACGCAGCACTCCACACATACATCGTACACTCACATCGTTCCCTCTGTCCCTACCATCAAGGAGCCCACAATCCAAGGTCCCCAACTGTGTATTGCTAGAGGTTTTTTTTTCTTGGGAGAGTGCATGTGGTCAGCACAGGGCCAATCAGCACTGTCCAGACAGAGGGTCAGGGGCTCTGCAGCTTCATAGGACAGTCTGAGGAGAATGAAAACTCCTCCTACAAGCTTTTACCAGTGCTCTGCTGGACACTGAAAGAAGTCATAAGACTGCTCCAGCTGCTGGTGAGAAAAGGTATTTAGAAATTTATTTAGATGTACTAAAACTATTGCATTTCCATGCTCTGTGTACTGTGAAGACCAGATATAGTGAATGCAGGGTTCTGGGTTTAGTAACACTTTAAGGGTTAGCGTTTACAATTTAAATGCTAGGTTAAGTTTCAGGGCGGAAACGTATAGGTTTTCACTATCATTAGTTAATAATGGTTAATTTTAAAAGAGAAGTATGTTTTTTTTTTGCCCATTCCCACATTACCTAGTTGGGTGCAGCATTGACCAAATGCTGCATTTGTCCCGTGGCTCCTCTGCACTTAGAACCAAGCAATCGGTTCTCACAGATCCCTGAGCGGAGAGCTGCTGACTGTCAATCAGCAGCTCTCCTCACTGCTCCTCCATGCCTACTGGAGCCCTAAACCGTGGAGGGGCGGGAGTGTCTGTCTCAGGCTCTCATCGGCTCGCGTGGACCTGGCACCTGGCGGATCCAGACTTTATTGTTATGATGATACAGTGCCTGGACTGATTCCAGTGATGTCAGCAGAAGTCCGCTCTCTGCTGAAAACGGGTCACAGGAGTGCAAAACAAAGTGCACTTCTGTGACCCATAGGAGAAGCCTAGCCAAACAAACTCAGGCTGGACTTTTCTTTTAAGTGTTAGGTTAGGGGTAAGCTTTTAACTACTTTGGTTAAAGGGTTAAAGTGATATTAAAGGTTCAGTTTTTATATTTCCAAAATAATAAACATATTATATTTACCTGCTCTGTGTAATGGCTTTGCACAGAGCAGCCCTGATCCTCATCCTCCTGGGTCCCCAATCGGTGCTCCTGGCTCCAGCATGGGGAGGGGGTACTCGAAGGAAATACCCATTAACAGCACTGGACCAAGATAGGGGTAGAAAAAAAAACTTCACTGCCAATAGGTCTAGGAGCAGCAGCGTTTTGGCAGAAAAATGCTTAACTTGTGCAAAAGCTATGTGCATCAAGCTCTTGAGCGTTAATTCATTTCAATAGCAGAATAAATTATTATTCTGGCCAATTAAATGAATTAACGCCCAAGAGCTTGTCGTGCCTAGTATTTACATTTACAAACGTGCCTAAATGCATCTAGATGCACTTACATTTAATCACGTCAAGCGTGCCAAAATGCTGCTACCAGGAGGAAAGGCATTTAGGAGAACTGGGAAAATGCCCTGTATGCATGAGACCTAATAAACAATTATTCATATTTATCTGAATAAAATTGAATACATTAAAAAAAAAAATATATATATATATATATATATACATACAAAACAACTATACATTTCCTTAAAAGCTTATGTAATTGCTTGTACATCTCAGGCAAAGCTCAAATGCTTCTCACCTGTAACTTTACATCCCTTGTAACAAGGTCAAAAGGTTCTTGGTTCACAGGATGAGAGGTCTACGATATCTCCTCATCGGACAGCTCATCCAGAGGATAAGTAAAAATTCTGAATAGATGAAGCTGTCTAACACAACAAAAATGTAAAAGCCTCTGCCTTGAGATGCTGATTTCATCTGCAACCAGGACCAACAGCAAATCCCCTTTTCAAACCAAAGCCAAATTTAGGCAACAATTTGCCAAATGGGCAGCACACCAGTGGACAACATCCTTATGGAAAAAAGTTCTTGCACTTGCAGACCTTTAAAACACCTTTAATAACAGAGATCTGCCAGTTCAGAGAGTAAGAAACAGTTTTTATTGAATGTGCAACAAATGTGACATGCTGAGTTTAAAACCGCTTAAGGACCAGGCTTAAGTACATGTAAGTTACGGTACATGTAATAATCATTTTTTATTTATATTTTTGCTAGAAAATGACTTAAAAATTCTATATTTTTTCAAAGCAGAGGCCATAGAGAATAAATTGGTGTGTTTTGCATTGTTTTATGTCACGCGGTATTTGCGCAGAGGTTTTTCAAACGCATTTTTTTGGGAGGAGGGGGGGGATACACTTTTTTGAATTGTAATGCATAACCCACTTTTTTTAAAATATATAAAGGATGATGTTACGTCGAGTAAATAGATACCAAACATGTCATGCTTTAAAATTGTGCATGCCCATGCAGTATGTACCCACATGTCCTCCTGCATTGGCCACTTGTGTGCACAGGGTTCAGTGACCTGCTGTGTCCATTGTGTCCAATCACAGTGAGCCCATGAACAGTAGTAAAAATTACGTAATTGTTTACTACTGTTTACTACTGTGTGAGCTTTGAAAAAAATATATATATTTTCCAAAAAACTGTGACAAAAATTTCAACTTAAAAAAAGCTCACCATGCTTCTTATTACATTGGACTGTCTGCTTTCCAAAAAGGGGTAATTTGAGGGGCATCAGTACTGTCCTTGCATTATAGGGCCTTACGAAATGAGATAGGCAGTCAGCAACATCACAACGTATTGTTTTTTAACTATATACTGCTTGCCATAATTTGTAGACTCTATAACTTTTACACTGACTAAATAAGATACACTGATTTGGGTTATTTTTAGCAAAGAAATGTAGCAGAATATATTTTGGCCTAAATTTACAGAAAAAATTGATTATTTATCTGCAAAATTTTATAACTAAGATTTTTTATTTTCTTTTTCAAAATTGACAATCTTTTTTTGTTTATATAGTAAAAAAAAAACAAAAAAACAAAAAAAAACAGAGGTGATTAAATACCACCAAAATAAAGCTCTATCTGATTCATTTGAGTACAGTGTTGAACATGACATGAGTAATTGTCATTCAAAGTGTGACAGTGATGAAAGCTGAAAATTGGCCTGGACTCAAAGTGCCTGGACTTGAGGTGGTTCATTTCTTTTCTTTCTTTTTTTTTTCTTGCATTCTTCATTTACATTTTTCCTTCCAAATTTTTCAGTCTGGATATGGTGAATTTTTTTTTAACACCTCTGCTAAGATTTTATTGCTGTCTGTGTCTCTGTTGAAGAACCAAAGGACTACTGAGATGTGTAGATGCTGGGAAAAGTAGTCGTTTATATGCTGCAGATCAGCAGTTTATGAATGCAAGTGACACTAAACTCTCAACCTTCAAAAAAAAACAGAAAAAAAAAACCCAAAAAGCAAAAACTTCAACCCAGCATACAGTTAGTTCATTGTAAACTAGATTTAGTGACACCTTAAGTTTTGTGTTAAACTTGTACTAAAGCTTCATACCATCATTTTATTTACTATATAAAGGTACAGTCAACAGTTATATGGTACACACAATGACAACTATGACATTGTTGTCCTACTGCATTGGGTCTAACGACCGGGCTACGTTTCCCACCAATATCCCATAGTTCTGCCATCTTAGTGCAGGCACAAGTACAGTGTTATTTTTTGTAGCTCATGCATCGTTGTAAAACTGTTAAAGTGTTCCAATATTTCTCATATTTACAGATTGGTACCTTAATGAGGGTATGGGACATGTGTGTGGGTGTGTGTCTGTAGACATACACATTACTTTCTATACATAGAGTGTCAGCATTAAATATGCTGTGGCCTTTGTATTTTATAACTCTCACCTATAGATGGCAGTGAATTGCCAGTGTATATGTTGAGAATTTACTGCATACACCAGTAAGAGACAGGCATTTAGAATGGAATGAATGTGAATATTTTCCAGCTCTGTTTTACTGAAGAAGGTTCATGAAACACTGATAGTAGAAGTATATTTGAATTTAAATCAACATATACAAGATAATGGTAATGGGTCTGATACTACTGTGTAAAAATTCTACGTATGTCTGGAACACATATACAGATTGTAATCTTATCATAAAACCCATAGGTGGTATTTTGATACTGTGCTTATCTTTTTAAAGTGTCAGTACGATAATTTGATAACTACAAATTTTCCTCCAACATTTACAAAAGGAGTTTTCAGCTTACTTATTACTGAACATACACAATAGTATCAAGTAATGGATGGCCAGCTTTCTATCCAAACAATTTAAATTTTGCTGGACTGAGTGACAGTTGTTCTATAGTCTATAAATAGACAGTCTTAGCATTATTAATTCTGTGCTTTATAGTGAAATCAAAATACTAGTAAATGCAAAATTACATAAAAAAATGATGTGTGCTGAGGAAAAGAATATAAATAGATAAAGCCACAAACACTCAATTTGTGATACCAAATAAAAACCGATTAGAACATAAATTGTTCTTTGCTACATGATGGCATCACACAAGGTGCCGTGAGAGTCCGTTATGAGGAACTGCTTGCTTTGAATATCTGTGTTATTGATCTGAGTGGCTAACAGGACTTTACTTGTAATTGTATACTATATTTTAATAAACTGAATTTTAAATACTACACTATGGTCTGCACCTTCTTGTTGGTTGCCAGAGATATTTTTTCTGGATGGATGAGATTGTGATTCTGAGTAACACCGGAGGCATTCGGTTATAAAGCACTACTGACCATCCTGAATGGTCCACAGTATTTGGTAAGAGTCTTGTGGCTTTATTCTTTGCACGTGGTAGTGTTGGAAAACACAAAAGTGGTGGTATTAGAGCACTGAGAGGTGGACATTTTTGGCATCTTGTCACAAATCGCTACTGACCATTTAGAGTGGTAGTAAACCGCATTTTTTTTTTATCCTGTAAGACAATGGCATAATGTGCTAGTAGGCATCGCGTACTAGTAAATTATGAAATACTTACCTTAGAACTAAGCCCTCCAGCGGTTCACTGTCACCACTGAAGGCTCTTCCATCTTCACCTGGTCTTCCTTCCGAGTTTGGGGCCATCTGATTGGTTGTGTTGTGATGACGTCAGTCCTGCACATGCACATGGGAATCACAAATCACGGCATGGAGCTTTGAAGAAACGGCACGTGTATGCTGTCCCTTCCGATTGCATGCGCCGGTGATGTTAGGTGCAGGAGACATTCACTGTACCTACAAGTAAGGCTTACCTGTAGGTACAAGGGAAAAAAAGGGTTTAATTTCACTTTAAGATGGTACACATTATTTGGTAAGAGGCTTTTGGCTTTAAATGTTTGCATGTGGAATATACACATGTGGCGATATTGTAGCTCTGGAAAGCGGAAGTCTTTTCATGGAGTAGAAGAATTATATGTAGTACTAAACCCTGAAGGAGCCGTTGGTTATTTTTGGGCTTACCGTTACCTTCTTTTCTCCTTGTGGCACGTCTAGGGGATGTCCCGTGGTAAATAGCCCAGTGACTAGAGACTGACGACAGATCCACTTAAATGGATTTTATTTACAAAACTCAGTCAATTAAACAGTCTTTCAACTTGGGATCAGAGGGTTGGAAAGAAGTTCAGGTACTTTTATGTCAAAGTCCAAAAACATTAAAGACTTGCTTGCTTTGACTGCATACAGAGAATAGCCATTCGCAGCTGGATGAACACTCAGGTTGGACAGTCCCTCTCTCACAAGGCCTAGCAGCCAACAAGGCCATAGCCTTCCTGGGGGCTGGTCAGGAGGACCAGGACCATGTAATCAGCACTTCATACTGGACCGGAACCCCAAACCACATGACATCTTAAATACCCTCTCCCAGAGGGCATAGCGAGAGGGCCACTCCCACTGACCTGGCTCCGAAAGAGAGTAACTTAAGTGCCTGACCAGACCCTAGTTCCACGCCTGCCACAAGAGACAGTGCCCTCTGTGGCCAGGCTGAACATCTCACAGTCCAGTCAGACTGATACAGAGGTCCAATTTAGACAAATAAAACCCAAACCAAACTGCAGTTTAGGCAAAGTTTAACTTTGAAAAATGCATAGCGCGGGCTCTTCAGGAGCCCCCGCTACACATATATATATATATATATATATATATATATATTAAAAAATATGACTAGTAAATGCTGCTTTGTAAGGTCTCATTCACATGGGCATACTTATACGTACATCCGAGGGAAGGGCCATCTTTGCCTGCACAGGATGCACAAGTGTTCTGTGCATCCACACGTAGGCAGTCCAATTTATGTCTATTGGGACACAGCGGCTACACAGACACTGGTTCCAATTTTAAAGTCGTGTGAGTACAGGTGCCTGTCCCCAAATGCAGACAATATGCATTCAGGGACACGCACTTGCATGGTGGTCCAATTAGGACTAGAGGCTGTGTCTAGACAGCTACCACCTTCCAATAGACATGAATGGGACTGCCTGTGGATGCACAAAACTCCTGGTCATCCCTTGTGGGGAATGACTGCCCTTTGTATTGGTGTAAACTAAAGTATGCCAATGTGTATGAGGCCTAAATGTCAAAGAAACACTGAAAAAAACATCATCTATTAGATCTCCCCCCTCGCACTCTCAATGACATATCTTTATCTATTCCATTATTAGGTTGAATCACAAATGGGTACAAATAAAGACCAAAAAAATATTTACTGTGACCAGAAAATACATAGGGGGGCAGATGTAGGTAGTTCTTGCTACCAACACGTTATCTGTCACTATGGCTAAAACAGTTTCTTATAGAATTACCACCAGTTTGCAGATAAGAAAACCAATCGTAATTAAGGCCAATTCTGAGTTGCTGTATAGGGAGACTCAAGCGCTGAGGGTGGAGTATTTTGTGCTGGGAAGCTGTTGTGAATATGGTGACTTACCACATATGGCTCCCTGGTTGCTATGAAGCCAGAGGGCACCTGCGTCGATGCAATGATGACTTATCCCGCCCTATTTATGATTGGCAGCAGAAAGTAAACAAAGGACGGGCATGCTGGTGACATCATTGTCCAAGTATGGCAATGTACAAATATATCATATGATCATATTTGGACAATGAGGTCACCAACATCCCCTTCCCTTCCATTGCTATGATTAGCAACGGTTTGAACATGCACTAAGGATGAAGTGTCCCTGGTATAGACACTATAACCTCAGTGCCACCCCCTTCATGAGAGAGATTTATGTTCCCAACAGGAACATAAATCTGTCACCTTCACCGACATTTGTTGTATGGAGGAACAAATAAATTCTAAAGAGTGTCTACGTCTTCCCCAGACTGTCTCTTCAGTGAAATCAGTAAGGGGAAGGACTTACACGATCCAATCATGCGAAAGCAAAAATGCAGTTTTTTTATTTTCCTTGCACGATTGTTTTTTTTTTTTGAGCTTTACCTCATTTACTAAGCATTAACTCGCAAAGTACACAGTCTGTTTACATTTAGTAAATCAAGCCCAATGCACCTTCAGATGCATCTTATGCCGTATACACACGATCGAAATTCTCGTCGGAAAAAGCTCTAATGGTTTTCCCGACGGAATTCTGACGGAATTCCGCTCAAGCTGTCTTGCCTACACACGGTCACACCAAATTCCGATCGTTTATAACTGGGATAATTTATACTTGGAACTAAACTTTATAATGCTCGCTGGAAGAGATGTTTTGATACGTCTGCAGCTCATTCAGCACTTTTGTGATTTTAATTACCCCTGTGTATTTCGCCCATGTGCTCGCCCATGCCTAGACTCTGGCTGTACTATACTTATTGGTGAGTGGTATGCTGGGGATATATATATTTTTTGGATTACTCTTTTGGTGGTGGGCATTTATAACTTAGAGGAATATTGCCACACCACTCTTCAACATAAACTTTACGGGGAAACCCGATAGTTATTGTATAGTTGTGGTGCATGCTTTTATAATGTTTTGTTTGATCATAATTGTTTTTGTATAATTTTTCTTTTGAGTATTATTAAAAATAATTTTTTAATCTATTTCTGATTTATCTGTGTTAATAAGTACCGAGATAGTCCACAGATGCCCTATTAACTGTGTAGGTTTGGTCACACTAGTTGCAGCTGCAGTAACTGCCTTGGTGACCTTATAACCTTTGTTTTTCTTTCAAAAATTATTGATTAGGATGATGGTACTTGTATATATGTTTTTTCAAATTTTTGTTTAATTGGGGCTTGAAACTAATTTCATTGCCATCTTCAGTGACATAAAGGCGAAGGACTTACATGATCTAATCATGCGAAAGCCAAAATGCCGTTTTTTTCTCGTTCAAAAGTTTTTATTTTATGTTAAAATAAATTACATGTACAGAATACAAGACAAATTATTTGATACGAGAAATAAAAAGACATATTGAAGTACGGATGATATAAAGCAAAGAAGAATTTCAAGATATTCTCGTGGGAATGACAATAAATGGCCTTATATATTTTAGAATTTTAAAACATTCTTATAGCTGAGTTTTAAACATTTTAATCCCAAGAAAATATAAATATGTCTAAAAGAAAATATATGATTTTAAAGTTTTGACCATAACGTGAAGCTTTACCTCATTTACTAAGCATTAACTCGCAAAGTGCACAGTCTGTTTACCTTTAGTAAATCAAGCCCAATGCACCTTCTTTGTATCTTATTTGTGTCTATTTATCTTCAGATGCATCTTATGCCGCGTACACACGATCGGAATTCTCGTCGGAAAAAGCTCTCATGGTTTTCCCGACAGAATTCCGCTCAAGCTGTCTTGCCTACACACGGTCACACCAAATTCCAATCGTTTATAACGCGGTGACGTAGAACACGTACAACGGGACTAGAGAAATGAAGTTCAATAGCCAGTAGCCAATAGCTTCTGTCTCGTAGTTGAATCTGAGCATGCATGTTTTTGGCATGTCGCAATACACACGATCGGAATTTCTGATAGAAAGTTTTTCCGTCTGGAAAATTGGGAACATGCTTATCAATTTTTGGCTGGCAGAAATTCAGACAGCTAAATTCCGATGGAGCATACACACGGTCGCATTTTACAATGAAAAGCTCTCATCAGTCTTTTTCTGGCCGGAATTCCGTTCGTGTGTACGCGCCATTAGACATTCAGGCGTCAGCTACTGAGCTGTCATTAATAAGCAACGGGACCAATCATGTCAGAAGGCCAGTGAGTGTCGTTCAATGTGACTACATGGCTGAAGGACATGACCGACGATGGATTTACTTTGTGGGGCATTTTTTTAAAATTAAGGATGGACTACTAAGGGGGACTACTGTGTACACCTTACTCATTTACATGAGGGGTAAGTATCTATTATTTTTAAAGGGGTGGCTCCAGATTCCAATAAGCTCCCTAATCGAGGACCCCCAAAGCCACTAGTCCAGGGTTGTGGGGAATTGGCCCTTGTCCTATCAACAAGAAGGCCCCCCCCCCATGTTAAAGACATGTGGAAGCAAGCCAGACTGCATGCTTAGATAATGGTCTGGTATGGAATTGTTTTTTTTTGTTTTTTGTGTGGGCCATTCCCTTTTAGATCCATACCAGACCCTCATCAAGGACAAGGGTCTGGTATGCATTTTAAAGAAGCGTTATTGGCCAAACTTTTTTCTTATTTGGATAGAATATGGAAGGATTATAAACCCTATATAAACAAAAAGTCTGTTAAGATTGCATTTTGTACACTGGTGATGGTTCACGTAGTGATTACAGCAATGAATTAGTACGATTGTCATTCAACATAATCCGTAGCATTTGCTGCCAAGGCACATACTTTGGACTTGAAAGTTTTCACAAAAATAACGTTTTTGCACTTTTTATATAGACTTCCTTTTCCAGTATTTATTTTCACTGGTTTAGCGTGGCAACATACATGTTATATATGGTTATAAACCCGGTTAGGTATTTTCTTACCATTTGTGCCCCATAGGCGAAATGCCCCTTCCTGTTCCATAGCCAAAACAGGAAGTGAGAGGAAATCCTTCCAAAGAGAGTGAACCCCCAGTTATCACCAGGGTCACCAGACCTATTATCCCAGTTGGAAGATTCTTCCGTATTACTGTTCTGGGGACAACCCAAATTTTGGCATTTTCTTTTACTTTCACTTCCAATGATAACAGTAAAAATGACAAAAAGAGAGGGTGACACTCACTAATGGGGGCACAGACAGCAACAAAAACAACAGGTTTTGCCTTTAGCTATGCTTTAACCTCCTGGCGACGGCCGCATATGAGGCCTCTCGGCGGGTATGCCTTGGCATTGAGCAGCCGGATATTTGCGTGCAATATTGCAAAAAAACTGTGCCGAGAGCTTTCCCGGCACAATTATTGGTGGCTAATGGAAAGTTAATCAATGACAGTCAATCACGGTGGTCACATGATCATAAACCCCACCCCGCCTCCCAGCATCCTAAACCCCTTAAAGGCCCAGGAGACGCTGGCTCCAATGGGTTAAAGGAAACCCCAAGCTCTTCGCTTCTACGCTTCTGCCATATTTTCCCTTGCAATTGACCAGTTTAGGTGTAGTAGGTTGTATACATTGTGGCCCCTAGGTATCTTGTTTAAAGGAATTTACCATTTTGTTAATGGTTTAATTGAGGCATTGTTATTATCACTGCTCCCTACCAAATGGAATTGAATTTTGTTTTTTTATTTTGCTTTGGTACATGCCCCTTAGGATAATTTGCCATTTCAGGTTGACAGAGTTAATCTCCTTGGGCTTTAACCTCTTCCCACCCACAATCTGTAGATTTTTAAAACTGCCTGGGATTCCATTGTGAAAGGTTGGTCTTACAGTTTGCTGCAGATATGTGCTGACTGACACCTCACCTCTAGGTGCCTGCATTCTATACCCACGGCAGTATCTTATTGGATTTGATGACAGAAAGTCAATAATCTCTGGCATCTCTGCTAAACACAGACATGGTCTGGACCAACCATTGCTACCAACTGCAATTTGGGGGCAACCCATCCTTAGCTGTCTCACCTCTAGTATTGAATCCAACTCTTTGCATTGCCAGTCTCCTGAAGTAACTCCTGAAATAACTTCACCATAGCTTCCAACGGGCCCTCATTTGGAGGGACTGTTCCTCTTTTGAGACCAAAGACCTGTTCCTCTTTTCCTCTTGTGCATGCTTAACTGTTCCATTTTTGGTCTGATGTGTAAAACTCTATACAAAATGTACTATTTTACTACCACTAGTGTTTTATGGCACTAAAATGTATATCCAACCATTAGATTATTGCATTTGTTGTTTTGAAAAGCCAATATAAAAGGAAAAATAAAATAGAGGTAAGAAAAGCACTGGTGTGGTTTAGCCAATACGTTTCTGCATGTTAGATCTTTGTAATTCGTGTAACCAGGGCAAGGACATGTCCTGCGCTCACATACTGTGTGCTAAAAAGTATGGCCTGGACAAGGGATAGGCAGGAGGGGCAGCTGCCCTGGGCAGTGTGGTGTCATATGAGATGGAGGGGGTGCAACAAGTAGATTGGGAGGAGGAGATTTGTGTTGGGTGGGGAATTTAGGGGGCAGCAGGGGGTAAGAATTTTTCTATGAGGGCAAACTTGGTGGGGTTTGTGTTGGGAGGGGAGATGGGGAAGAGGATTTGTGCTAGGAGGGGGGATTTAGGGTGTTTGTACTAGAAGAGGTGAATCCAGGGTGTATTGGGGGAGGAAGACTTATGCTAGAAGGGGGGTTTTGTGCTGGGAGGGGGATTTGGAGTGGGTGGGGGGATTTGAGGAGTAGAGGATTTCTGCTAGAAGGAATGATTTTTTTTTGGGGGGTGCAGGGGGGATTTGGGTAGAGAGAGAATTTGAGCTGGGGAGGGGGTGGGGTGCAAATATTTGTGCTGGGTGGGGGATTTATGCTTAGGGGTAAGCATGCAGATTAGTTCTCAGTTTTCTATTTTGTTTTTTTTTGAGGGGGGGGGGGGGTTGCTAACCCATAATGCCCATTTTAGGAAGGGTGGGGCGGAGTTTGGCATGTTCAGTCCGGCTCTAGATGGCCTTGTCCCAGCACTGCTAAAAGGTGTCTCTCTTTTATCATTTCCGAAAATTGGGAGGTATGACTCCATTATGGTTAGCAGGAAGATTGTTTAACATGAATTTCATTGATCATCTTGTGGCTGTAGACATGCCTGGAAATGCTCAGCCCATCAGTTTCAGTGTGTGCAGGTGTAACTGGAGAAAAAGAGTGGATATTGGTTCTGCAGCTTGCAAGGGAGTACTTAGGCTGGGTTCACATATGTGCGGCTACGGCTCCCAGCACAGCATTCCTGTTCACCGGTGCGAATCAGGTCCAAAGTTTTTCCTGAATTCGCACCTGAACTTGACCCAAAGATGCACAGGACCCTTTTGGAATGTGGAACGCGGTTGCCCCGGACCGACTCCATTGAGAGTCGGTCACACTCGCTTGTCATGCAAATTGGATGCGAGGAAAGCTACATCCAATTCGCATATGTGTGAACCCAGACTTAGACTGCTGACATCTCAACAAAGTTGTCTATTGGATCTGATTTAAAATGTTCACCTTTTATACAGCTTTTATTCTCATAGTTTCTGCACTTTACGCTTTGCGATATGCATGTGAAAAATAGCAAAATTGATCTTAAAATGGGGAGCAACTCTCTGCAATGAACAGGTTAAAGTTTCAATGCAAAACTGTGCCTAATCCTGGATTTACACAGACACACAGAGGCACACCTCCAGCTTTGCAGCTCTCTTTGGCCCTCTTATGACTCACCCCCCCCCCCCCCCCCCCCACACACACACACACACCTGGCAAACTCTCACGAGAGTGAGAGAGAAAGCTGTGCATGATTTTTACACCCCACAAAATTTGTAATTTTGCATTTGTAGTTGCCTTTTCTTGCCTTTCAGTGAATTTAACCTTAGTAATTTTGTCATACTTTCATCTATTAAATCTTTTGCTCTTGTTGATTAACTTTGGATAGTAAAACATTTTTTCTGCCAGTAAATACCTCGTACCGCCTACTTCCTGTTTCTTGTCAGGTAAAAAGCCTATGCTCATGAAATCATACACAGCTTTCTCTCTCACTCTCGTTAGAGTTTGCCAGGAAGGGGGGAGTCATAAGAGGGCCAATGAGAGCTGCAGAGCTGGAGGTGTGACTCTGTGTGTCTGTGTAAATCCAGGAAGTGAACAGGCAGCAGCTTCAGCTGCCCACAATTAAGATGGCTGCAGCCAGACTTAGCGGAGGGAGATTTCTGCAGCATATTTGGCAAGTACAGAATCACAGTATTTATAAAATAATATGCAAAGAGGTTGGAGGGAAGCTTCAGAATGGCAAAGATGTTTCTATTACAGATTATGTGAGCAGACTGCAGTTACTCTTTAAACATATGTAACCAATAGCCTAGAGACTCTGTTAAGTAATTGAAACATTTTCCAAATATGCTTTGTGTATTTGCAGAATACGTGAAAAATGATACAAGCGGCACTAAAGAGTCACACAATGAAAGTGCTTGATCATAGCAACAGTATCCAGGAGAGGTAAGACAGGTCACTAGTGGTAAGATCAATTACTTATCACTGCAAGAACAAAATGATGAATGGCTTAATGGCCTGTGACACTCTGCTCTTTTCACAACCAGGACTAAATGAATGAATGGGAATAGATTAAAATAGAACCTTCACTTTTTATTAGGTGAAATATCTCATGTACAGTATATGTGTAAAACCCTTTGAAGAGAGGCCTTGTGATATGGTATTGCACCCAAAGCATAGCCCAAATCTCATCACTTAAGCAAAAAAGCAGTGCATATTATTTAAAGGTAAATTGAAGTCTATTTTAAATGTGCACAATGTCACCTTGTTCATGCATTGCAAAGTGACAGTGGGGGAGATTTACTAAAATCGGTGCACACAGAATCTGGTGTAGCTCTGAATAATAACCAATCAGCTTCCAACTTCAGCGTGTTCTTTTTTGACAATAAAACCTAGCAGTTGCTTGGTTACTGTGCACAGCTGCACCATATTCTGCATACCTCCCAACTTTCTGAGATGGGAATGAGGGACACCTATTAGCAAAAGTATGCAGGCATAGGACACGACCCTTGCCAGAATTGTATAAAAAAAATGATTGGTTAAACCGACAAAGTGCTTTTTACCACTACTATTCCTTTACATTGACTTTTGTTGTTTACAAATGCAGCAATTTCGAAATTGGATGAAAGGTTTAGGATTGGGAAACACTTTTTTTTTTTTTAAAGATAAATAGTGCATTTTATATACAACTATGTAGATCAGACCAAAATGAGGGACAAATGAGGAGGAACGAGGGACAGAGGGACATTGTTCCAAATCAGGGACAGTCCCTCAAAATCAGGGACAAGTGGGAGCTATGTATTCTGTGTGCACCAGTTTTAGTGAATCTCCCCCACAGTCCCCTGACCCACTTATACTCACCATTTCTGTAGTCCAATGCAGCACTTTGCTAGGGCCAATGCTAGACTATTTTGCACCCTAGGCAGGACCAGTTACTTGCAACCCCCCTCCCCTCAAAAAAACAACCAAAAAAAAAAAAAAAGGTTGCAAATGCAGCCTGTTCAAGGATGCTTTCTCACCTCCTTGCCAGTGTTAGCTCCATGTAGAGACTGACTGGGGACTTGGGAGGAAGTGATGTTGCATGCAGCATGGCTTGTGCAGCACCTCATTGTCTGTGTACCTCTTCTTCATGGATTGGCTAAAGTTTGCATGAGACAGCTTAATCTCCAGCTAACATCATTCAGTGGTATGCGGAAGGTCGGCTCAGTGTGTGGGGAGAAGGGCAGCCACCAGAAATGATGGGACATAGCTTTAGGGCTGGGCGCCCCCAGCCCTGACCTCTTTACATTAGAGTTTACCCCTTACATTAAGATCCACAAAGTTTCCCCCTTACATCAGGGTCCCCAGAGCCTTCCCTCCTTTCATCAGTGTCCCCAGTGTCATCCCCCCTTACATCAGGTCCCAAGAGACCCCTCTCCTTAAATCAGGGTCCCCAGAGTTTGCCCTTACATCAGAGACCACACTTTCATTAGGGTCCCAAAAGTCTCCCCTTACATTAGGATCCCAAAGTCCCCCCATGCATCAGGGTTCCCATAGCCCCCCATTTACATCAGGATATCCCAAAGCCCACCACCTTAAATCAGGGTCCCTAACATTAGGGTCCCCAGAGTCCCCCCTCCTTAAAACAGGGACCCCAGAGTTCCCCCTTATATCTGAGTCCCCCTTTCATTAGAATCTCCAAAGTCACCTCCCTTACTTCAGGGACCCCAAGCCCCCCTTACATCAGGGCCCCCAGAGCCCCCTCACATCAGGGTTCCTAAAGCCCCCTTACATCAGGGTCCCTAAAGCAACCTAACATCAGGGTCCCCAAAACCCCTTAAATGATGGTCCCTAAAGCCCATTGCCTTTCAATAGGGTCCGGAAAGTTTGAAGGGGAGGGCAGATTGGGGTAAGGAGAGTGGAGAGGTTTAAGAGAATAGTTAGGGTAGTGGAAGGGGGTATTGTGAAGACCCCAGCTTACATCAGAATCCGTTCCTTCTCATTGCAGCAGTTGGCTACAGTATAGGTGGAAGCTGGAAGGCTGGGCACTGGGACTGTATAGGTTCCTCCTCTGAACGCTGAGGCCTGGGGGAGGGGCAAGCAGGTGATTGGTTGCTAGGATATGGGAGATCCTAGCAACCAAACCATAGCACTGAGAACAGCAGACAATTGCAGTAGTGGTTGCTGTCAGCCACCGTACATTCAGGGACAGCTCTAATTGCTGTGGCTGCAGGGACGCTGACTGGGTATTTGGGCAGGACGCTCTGGGCCGGGGGGGTTGGATCTAGCAGCAACTGGCCATGGCTGCGCCCTAAGCAGATGGGCACCCTAGGCGGCTGCCTAGTTCGCCTAGTGATAGCACCGGCTCTGCTCCTTGCTCTACTGCAGCCAACACTAAGATCGGCTGTGTTGGTGATGACTTTTTACTCCCTCAATGTGATAGTGTGGACCAATAGACTGACCCGGACACCATCACAGTGAAGCAGGTTACATGATCCATACTCTATACCTGAAAGTGCCATCTATTCTCACCAGCTTCAAACAACCATCTATGAAGAGGGAGGGGGAGTGTCCCTTCCATATACACTGTCGTTATCATGCCTTGCATGGACAGTACTACAGTAATTTTTTAAGGTAAATTTTTTACTTTATTATTGTTACATGCTTGCTGTACCTTATTTCCATTTACCCCCGCGCATGCGGGGTTAGAGATTTTTACGCAATTTTTTGCGGCAATGGCGAGTGTTCATTCGGAAGTCCCTCGGAACTCCGTCGCAAGTCCGTCAGAAAGACCATCGGACCTAGTCCCTTCGAAAAGTCCGGTCGTGTGTATGCGGCATTAGGGTAGGCGGTAAGAGAGGACATCATTCTCTCCTCTTGGCGCAGCTGCACCTTTGTTTAGAGCAACCTTTGTGGCCCGGACGGTGCAGGCAAGGAAAGATGACGGCAATGGCGAGTGTTAGTGCTTAAATCATCCCAGCACCTCGGCTGGTATGATGGCAGGATGATTGAAGTGCATTATTTCTAGTATTACATTGTAATATAAAATTAAATAGTTCAACTCACCAGAATGCAGCTATTGGCTACTGGCTATGAACTTCCTTATTCTAGTCCGGTCGTACGTCATCACGTTCGAATCCGTCGGACTTTGGTGTGATTGTGTGTGGCCAAGTCCGTTCATTCGGAAAGTCCGTCAGACCTAGTCCCTCAAAAAGTCCGGTCGTGTGTTAGGGTGGGCGGTGAGAGAGGACGTCATTCTCTCTTCTTGGCGCAGCTGCACTTTGTTTAGAGCAACCTTTGCGGCCCGGACGGTGCGGGCAAGGATAGATGATCATCTCTCTGCTCTGCCGCTGTACCGCTGACAGTACATTGTCTCCTCCGTGGCCCAGCAGCAGAGGCGGCAAGGCCCGGTGTTGGGCCGCAGCCCACAGGTTGGGAACCTCTGCTCTAAACAAGCTTAAAAATGCCTCTAGACTACCTAATGTGGATGAATAGTTGCTTCTACAGGCAAAATGCTAAACTCCTCTACGAGAAATGTTTTTTAAGCTAGTGTGCATGGAGCCTTAAGGGCATTTTTATGAAACAGTAGATGGGACATTTGCTACAAATACACTGCATTTAAAGGAATACTTCTCCAGTTTGATTCACCTGCACATTTCCAGGTGAAGCAACATTCACCACTATCTGTCCTTCAATTTAAAAATGTTGTGTTCTGTAGTAGTGACCCAATTTATAAAGAAAAAATTTGACATTTGACACATATTTACCACATATATGCCTAAAAAAAATAAATGTACTCACGAGTGCTGGGACAAGGTCCTCTAGAGCCCAGGGTGAACATGCCAAACTACACCCCCCTCCAAGATGTATGAACATTAAGGAGTTTATTTACTAAAACTGGAAAGTTCAAAATCTGGTGCAGGTCTGCATATAAACCAATCAGCTTCCAGGCTTTATTTGTCAAAGCTTAATTGAACAAGCTGAAGTTAGAAGCTGATTGCCTACCATGCACAGCTGCACCAGATTCTGCACTCTCCAGTTTTAGTAAATCCACCCTGTGTATCAGCATACTTGCTCTCAGGCATACATCCCCCCATGCTGAAAGCCCCTTCCCAGCACAAATCTCTGCCCTCCAGCTCAAATCCTCTCTTAAAATTGCCCCCAGCATAAATCCCCCCCCCCAAAAAAAAGAATGCCCCTCCTAGTACCAATTCCATCCCCCTCTACCATCACTTCTTCTACCACAAACACCTCAAATTCTCCCTCCTAGCACAAATCCTCTCCCCCCATCCCCCCAACACAAATCCCCCCAACAAAAATCTCCCCAAAATCACCTTTTCTAGCACACACAACCAAATTTCCCCTCCTAGAAAAATTCTTATTCCCTACTGCCCCCAAAAGTCCCCCACTCAACACAAATACCCCCCACCACCCCCACCTCACATGGTATCACAGTGCCCAGGGCAGTGGCCCCTCCTGCCCACCCCTTGTCCCAGCCCTGGTACTCCCCACATTCTGTGTTTGAAGTTTTGGTAGTGATGGAAATGAGGAAATGTGTATTTATCAATTATTTAAAGTCCTGCTTCTTCAAACATGTAAACAAATAAAAATGCTATGTGTCAACTTTTTTAAAATCCTGATCATTTTTATCATTTGTATAATTAGCATAAATTTATATTTATACTTATCTGATTTTCTGCATGAGGGCCCGTAACCTGTTCAATCCACTCATGACTGGATTGATTGAAAGAACATAGCTTAACCTCATTTACTTAGGCAGATGAACATTCACTTGAAATTCTTAACATATAAGTCAACCCTAGTGTGCAGTACCTGAAGCCACAGCCTTTGTGCACCCTTACTTGTCAGTAAGCATAGCCTGCTAATGTATTGAGTAAATATGGCTACCCTCATGAACATTTATAATTACATACTATACATAGAAAGGCTTTTAAAAGATTAACACAAATTGATAAGATTATTTACATTAAACAGATCAATTTCACGGGCATATCTTAAATAAATAACTATTGTTTTCCACTAATAGCATGGGTTTGTGATGACGTCAGACAGTTTTTCATGGGTATTATTTGTGGACCATGTCCTTAGTGTAATTGCTGTGAATTAAGTACGCAATCAGAAATATGCAGGTTTAGAAAAATAAGAAAAACTAGAACAAAGTTTACAACGTGTGTTTCCTAGTGTTCATGTGGCCTTACATGAGTGCAAAGTACTTTTATAAAACGATAGCAGTTATAATTTTTGTTTCTTTAGAAGCTTTTACATAAATCTTGAAGGACCCCTTTCAAGTGGTGCTAATAATGCACCAAATTTAAAAATAATCACCTCCATCCCCTGTTCATAAATAACAGAATTTGAGGTAATTAAGACAAACTTACCCTTGGCGTACAGAGACAGCCAGAGTGCCTGTCTCTCTATGCGATGTACCAGAGTGGCATATTTGCTGCTACTACCTCCTGCCCTGCCACCTGTCACTGGTTGATAAGGATGCTGTTGGCCTCCTAGCAACCAATGATGCTAGAAGTAGGCAGAGCCTGATGGTATAACTGAGACACTAGTACCCCATCAGGTCTGCTCTCTCCTTGTAATTGACAGCAGGCAGTGGGCCATTTCTATAGCCAATAATAGGCTGTCTATTGGTGAAAGATCCGACCGCTGCCTGCTGTCAATTCGCAAAGGGAGCTGACCTGAAGGGGAACTAGTGTCTGTGAATCCCCATCAGGCTCCACCCACCTAGATTCAAAATGTTCCCATTGCTGTGCTTGTAAAGGTGGGTGAAAAGGAGCGCCCGATATCCAATGAAATGTAAGTTGGAAGATGAATTTGTGATCTTGCTATGCTGCCTGTGCAAATACAGCAGACATTAACCATTCTGATTTCAGTGTCACAGACACACCTGTTTGGGATCCTTCCCCATTCATCATTAGCATACAGCAACAGCCCTGAGGAAGAGGGAGTCTGTGTTCCCCAAAAACGCGTTGGCTTGAGCACTTTCACTACTTTCAAAAAACGATCACAAATTCCCCTTCCAACTTGCATTTGATTGGATATAGGGTGCTCATTTTAACCTACCTTTACAATTACATGCAGAAAACAATCTCAAGGCCGTACCCAGAGGTAGCAGCCCAAGCCCCCAAAAAGGGCTTACTGCCACCTTTCTGTTAAGTTGGGCAGAAATCATCAGAAGAAAACTCTTCCAACCCACCCCCCAACATTACCCATCCACAGAACCACAATTGTCTGAGTCAGTCCAGCGCAATCACTAACCCTAAAGAGCCACTCCTGTGCTGTCTGTGTGACAGCTGCAACAACAGGAGGAAGCTGCACTGAAGGTGGAGTGTCTATATGGTCTTAACACCTCCACTTGTGATGCACACTGCATAATCATGTACCTGTTATCATGTGGAACCTCAAAAGAATTCCAAACCTCAGCATGGGGTGGTGGCTAGTAAGCCACCCTCACTCTCTGTGGGGTTGTTTGTCACAGTAGTGTAAGCTTCAAATACGAACACTAAACTTACACGGTTTGACTCCTAGTTCCAACAAAGGAGTCGAGAGGTGGGACATGATAGGGAAAGTCATCATAAATGGGCTAGAGGTGAACTTTTAAGTGACTGTCACTTGCCCAAAAGGGAAAAATGGGTGTTCTGCCAGGATGTAGATATAGGGGGGCTATTGTTTTTCCAGTTGTAAACTTTATGGCAGTTATCATTAACCATACCACATTTTTTGGCTATCTTTTGGTTATCTATCTACAGCTAAACTCAACACTTTAGTTGTATTTTACAGGTCATTCAAAACACCTTGCCTTCTTACAAGCCTTCTTCTTAAAGGCCTTGCTTTCTTACAGCGCCCATCGGGTATGAAAAAACACAGGATACACTGGTATGCCAAAAGCAGACTTCTGTGGTCATGGACTCTGTCCCATCTCTTTCCACACTTCACAATTAATTACTGAGGGTGCTGAATACAGTGATGGTCCAATAATTAGATGAGGGAAAGAGTGGGTCAAAGAAACTGATTTACTGTGTAGGAGAACATTCAGACTTTAGAGCTTGCGGGACACTCTAGAACATGGGTCTTCAAACTATGGCCCTCCAGTTGTTCAGGAACTACAATTCCCATCATGCCTAGTCATGTCTGTGAATGTCAGAGTTTTACAATGCCTCGTAGGATGTGTAGTTTCGCAACAGTTTGAGGATCCCTGCTCTAGAAGAAGGAAGATGTGGCACTTTGACATCCTGAATTGCCTGCTATTAAATGTGAATGGCAGTTTATTACCTTTACTATGAAAAATGAAGGTAGCAGATAGCAATACTACACCAATTTGGAATACTGTTGTCAGAAGTGTAAAAGATAAAATAATTTAGGTTACTGTGGGTTACTGCATATTGCTCCTAATAAATAAGTCTGTATTACAGAATAGTGTGTCATTAATTGGCTTATTCAATAAGCAGTGCAAGCAGCAAAGTGCTAAGTGTATAGTACAAGGCTTCACAAACAATCAGCATTCACTTTATTTAGCAAAGGGTTCAATTGTTGTTCCACAGTTCCTTAAGCTAGGTTCACACTACTGGTATCCAATTGTCAATGTGATTTTGTAGTGAAATGAGAAAATAGAAAAATAGGGGTGTTAAATAAATTCAATTAATACCTACTCAATGAGTTGTATCTAAGCGATATCTTAATCCATTCAGAGTTTGTGAAATCACCTACCGACAACTGGCTGTCTACTTAACCTAGAGTTGCCACCTGTCCGGGATTCACCTGGACAGTTTGGGTTTTGAATTATGTGTCCAGGTTTCAGACCACCTGAAACCCGGACACATTATTCAGACCGGACTCTGGCTTCCCAGCAGGGTTGCTGTCTGCAGTTGTCTAAGCCAAGAGTGTAATGTGTTCTCAGTATTCCCCCTTAAATCAGGGTTCCCAGAGCATCCCTTAGATCAGAATCCCCAGAGTTCTCCCTTACATAAGTCTGAGGGTCCCCCTTATGGTGTAAGGAAACAATGCAAGTTCAGATGTAAAAGGGGAACTCTGCAGATTCAGGTTTAAAAGGGGAACTCTGTGGACTCTGATGTAAGAGTGGACTCTTGTAGTTAACTTCATAAATGCTATTTAATCACAAAATATATTTACTGCATAGTATATGCTGTAAAAAAAAAGAAAGAAATTGCTGTGCGCCGCTAAAGTATTTGGGTGAGACTTGAAGATCTGTGGTAGAAATGTTTCTACCACTAGGGTACTCTACATGCTCACCCATCCCTGTAATAAATTCTATATAGGGAAAACTAAAAGACAGTAACATGTGATGATAGGTGAACATATTAGAAAAATGAAATAGAAAGAACTGCAACAACCTTTAGCGAAGCACTTCCAGAAGATACATGGAGGTTGTTGTGAGGGGATGAAAGTTAAGCTATTTGATAAAGTCCTCTTGAGGAAAGAAAATTGGTGGATCTATGAACTTGGAGCTTTGATACCACTAGGCTTGAATATTGAACTGTCAAATCTTTTTGGAGGAATAATACTCTGCCTTTAAAACTATTGTCCCTGCAGGATCTTATTTTGCAATCTATATGTTTTTATTGCCCTATGGTGAGGAAATGCATACATTCAATTGTATGAGCTCTAGGGTGTTTTGGGTGGGATGTTAGCTAGCCTGCCTTGCAATGTGGACGACAAACCTACTAGTCAATACATTCTTATGAGATGGAAGTCACCACCTTGTTTTCAATACTGTGCCACTTTAATAAAAAATAGTAGGCGGTCTCCTCCATGAGATGGGTCCTTATTTAAGGACATGATGAAGGTAGGCACGTATCCTGATGAAGCTACGCTTGGAAATAGCGAAATGCATTGACGTCACAGACACGTCATGGACTACAGAGGCACATGCCCCGTATGGATGAACACTGAGCCAATTATGTAGGGGAGTTCCCCTGATACCACATAGGCATTGGGCAGGCATTGGACGGCGTGGTGCATGTGCATACAGCTGGCAAGTTTACCGCAGCTTGAAGTGACTGTCCAACATTGAGAGAATAAGACCATTAGCTCCATTTTCACTCCACATGTTGTATGCATCTCCAGTAAGACTATCCATTTATCCACAGCTACGCATAGCCTCAGCCAATGTGGTTTATCGCATGACTAAAAGTTTTCCATTGTAGCACTTACCCCTGAACGAGCGGCTGAATTTTTCTGGGCTTACTGATTACCTCCACCAGCTCGTATTCATTGTCCTTGTCCCAGGGTTGATAACCCAGTAATGGCAGAGACCGACACTGAATTCCTTGTTAAGATTTTGCATAATACAATTGAGCAAACTCAGTCTCTAAGTTGGGAATAGAGGGCATCAGGGTAAAGTTTAGCTCAGGTGCTTGGAACTGCTGACTTCAATAAAAGTCTCTCTGTACATAATCCAGGGAACAGCCTCTCGCAACTGGATTCTTTAACTGTTGGATAAATCCTTGAGGTTGGGTTTAGCAGCCAACAGGTAATTCTAGCTTTGCAAAGTCTCTCACACAAACTTGGTTGGAAAACTTAGTTGTAACCGGAAGGATAGAAGTAGGAACTTTTCTTACTGTACCAGAATCTTTCAGCCGGTCCGACGATACCAGAATCTTTCAGCCGGTCCGACGATACCGTAAGAATTGTGGATTCAATCAATGTCCATGGCAGCTCAGCTTTCAGGCTCTTACTGAGCAGTCAGCCTTGTGCATGGCTCTCTTACTGAAGAGTCCTCCCCTGGTTGCGTGTAGAGTTGCTGGGCCTCTCCAAACCCAAGACGGCACCAGAACACCTTAGAATCCTCCTTCCAGTTTCTGCGCCTCGTACTAGCCAGTTCCGAGGCTCGGAAACGGATGAATCCACACCCCAGGCCTTGAGGGCCCCCGGGGGCTGGTCAGGAGGACCAGGACCATGGAGTCAGCAATAACTTCTGGATTGGAACCCAGAACCACGTGACTTCGGCACCTTAAGTACCCTTTCCCGGAATATACAGCGAGACAAACTCCCACTGATTGTTTAGAGAAAGAGATTGGTACCTAAAGTGTCCAACCAGACTGCATTCTAAAGCCTCTCATAGATGCAAACCCAACCAAGACCAGGCAGAACCTTGATACAGCCCAGCAAAACTGATGCCAAAGTACAATTTAGCACAATTAACCCCAAAACTTAACTATAGTTTTGGGCAAAAACTAAATTTGCAAACATAGCTCGTACTCATTAGGAGTACCGGTGCTACACCATCTTATGCTGAGACCTGTTCCACCCCTGGGAATAGCCACCCTCATAGGTCATATTTTTCTTCTAGCATGCCGAAAATAATTGCCTACAAATGGCCAAATGATTGTGTGTATCACACATGCCTACAATTGTGCATATTGCATCAAATTATAGCCAGCGCATTTGTGATCAGCCATGGGGTAGTGAGTGGGTTATAGGTGCAGGTGCTGGAATTTGGAGTGGAGTGATCTCCTCATTAACTTCCCGCTACGCACAGTGCCAGCATCTGCATCCCATCCAGTCTCATCAGTCCGGACATAGGTATCTGTGACCTTGTTTTTTGTGTTTGTTTTATGGGTATTGTGCAGGCCTTACTGATATAAAGTGTGTCACAACAAGAGATAATACTCTTTTTTTATTGGTCCATTTTTCAAAATAAACATAAGCTTTTTACTCATACAAATCTTGTTACTGTCTAATGAACCACTTTGTTACTCTAGTTGGGATCTTCCTCCCTCTAGATGCAGCTGTTCTTTTTCGTCTCGATTATGTAGTGAAACTTGGATGCGGTTTGCATATACTTGAAGGACGAGAAAGAGTTAACATGACTAAAACTTTAAAATACCTGACAGAGGAATATCTTTATTTAGGGCCTTGTTTGTCACAATAACCACAGGATAGATAAGGTCTGGTGAGAACTGATTTTGAAATGATGTCCTTAGAACGTCAGCATTAAATAGTTTAAATTATGTTTTTAGATAATATCAACCATCAGCTAAAATACTCGTTTAGACTATGTCTGAGATGCTATAAATTTATACAGCAATTATGCCTCATGTGATGAACTTTGTCTTCCCTCTCTCCCTCCTTTCTCTTTAACATTCTTTGTCCATATCCTGTATATAACTCTGCTCACCTGCCATTAAAACTAAGCATTCATTCAAATGGCTGTCTTGTCTTGTGCATTGAATGCTTCCAGAGCTCAGATAGAATTCTCACTGATTGTCCAGGTCTAAGCAGATTTAACCCCTTACAATGGTGTCAGCAGTGGGATGCAATGATCATCTGAGGTACGTGAATTGCGTCCGCTTTGTTGATGCTGTTCTTCTTGCTTTGGCTCTGACAATACCGCATCCTTGTATAGTGCAAAATTGCAAACTGCCATGCTTTTGGCAAGTACATTAAGGCAATAGTCTTTGGGAGACTGATAGTGCAAAATTGTAGACAGGTTAATTGTAAACTGCCGTGCTTTCAGCAAGCACGTTAAAGTTATAGTCTTCAATCAGTGGAATTCTATCAACCTTTTTGCTCTTTCTTTCTAAGAATAAGAATATTGTATAAGAATATTGTATTGTACTGTATAAGAATATTGTTTAGAGCCTATATTATTGTTGTATATTGCAAGAGGGTCTTGTAAGGTAAGACAAAGACCCTTGGTAAGTTTGTATAAGTTGTTTGTAACCAAATTAAGAATGGGTAAAGGAGAAAGTAAAGAATACCCCCACCTATTTCCAGAGAGACATGTAAAGACTGTATGGTCAGCGTATGTGGAACAGATTTTTTTTTTGATAAATCATTTCATAGATGATCTGCCCAGAATAGACTGAAACTATGTACAGTAGCTCACCCTTCCCATGCACAGGTGCAAATGACCCCTTCCATATGGATATGGTCAGGGGACTCTGAGGGATAAGAAAGCTTTCCCATGGTACACAGGGGACCCTGAGTGGGACATAAAGTACATGAAGGAAACAGGGACCCCCCCACCACTCAAATAGGCCAAGAAGAAGCTACCTCTTCAGCAGATATGATCCTTGATAGTGACTGACTTTGTCACTGGAACTTTACTCTTACATCATTCATTCGGGATAATACCTTCATGCCCGGTAAATCTTTTGGGTAGAGATTTAATTGGAGTCTTAGAAATTGAAATTTTCTTGACTCAAAGAGGGGGAGTAGCCATGGACTTACCACTATTCTTTCAAATGGACTCTGTTTTACTGTTAGAACATTTAGCATAGACAGGTCACAAAGTGTCTAAGAACAAAGTTGTAATGGTGTCAGGAAACTGCTGAGTATCTTGGTTTTACTCTGTCCAATGGTGAAAGGAGAATCAGTCAAAAGAGAGCTGTGGCTCTCGTGGGTCTGCCTCGCCCACATACCAAGAAGGAAGTGTTAACCTGCTTAGGTACGAATGGTTACTGCCGCCAATGGTTATCTGATTGCTCCTACTATGATAACTTGCTGAGACAAGCTGCTCTACCTGACAGTCCTGGAGTGATGAAATGCTTTTGTGTATCTTAAAACTGCTATGGTAATGGATTCTGGTTTGGGATTACATGATTATTGCAAAGTGTTTCATTTATTTGCAAGGGACAACTGTAAAACCAGGGCTGGGGTCCTTGCACAAGAGCTGTAGCCTTTTTTTCTAGAGTAGTCCCAGTTTCGGTACAAGGCATACTGGCGTGTCTGACGGCTTTGGCCTCTTGTGCCATGGCTGTAGAAATAGCTACATCATTTAAATTAGGTCACCTTGCGGAAGCACACACACACTACTGATGACATTTCAAAGGGAAATGCACTGGCCAACGCCGCTGCTAAACAAGCTGCTTTGACAGTCCCAGCCTTTATCCAAATGCCCCCCTTACACCTCCAACTTTGCCCTGGGAACAGGTTTTGCAGGATCTATAGCCTATGGCTTAAACAGGGCCTGACAATGAGTCCTTAGGCAAGACTCATTGCCAAAGAGGGAAAAACAGGCATACCAAAAGCAAGTGTACCTTTATTCATCTCACAGTACCATGGCATAGGACATAAAGGATGGAAAGCTACAGCTGAGATGTTAACACAAGACTTTGCAAATAGCGTGGAAATTCCACATTCCATATCACCACTGACAGAGTTCAGGTACTATATAGTGGAAATAATGAACCGAACAATTAAAGATAAAATAAGGAAGGCTATGGGTAGTACATATGCCAAATGGAAAACTGTGCTGCCTGCAATTTTAGCAGAAATAAGCATGACCTTCCAAGACCAATCATTTGTCTCCTTTTAAGATCCTTATGGGTCGACCTATTCCCATGCCCTGGATTAAGAAACCCTTGGTAATAGAGCAGGGAGATCTGAGTTTGATACAGGAAGAATATTGTAGAAACTTGATTATGCAGTTGAATGGCATCTACGGTAAAGTATTCTCTTCTTTTCCGTTACCAACAACACGAGTTTCAACCCTGAGATGTTGTCTCCGGGTTGGAACATTTAGCATAGACAGGTCAGAAAGTGTCGTAAAGGGATGTGGTCATAATTCGTTAGCTGAACGGAACAATCTGGAGCCTGGATAAAGAAAGTACCACAAAGGATCCAGTAGCAAGACACGGATAAAGGAGGTCAAGCAGGTGTTACAAATCCTCGAAGAACAAGTTAAACAGGGATAAAATACTCTGAAAAAGATGACCTCACTTCTCTCAGAACAGACTTTTGGGAAAGCCTTGTGTTTACTCTTTATGTTGACACCAATAGTATTTCTGCCCATATAGATCATCACTAACTGTATTCATCACCCTGAGGAATTGGGCACCCTAAAGGCCATATGCAGCCCCCTTCTAATGGAACAGTAACTAAACAAAGGAGGGAATCCAATGGGGAGGGCCAAAAGAATTCATACCCCCTACTGATAAAATGCTATTACTTCAGTATAAGTATTCTTATGCTCAAAAGTCAGGTTATGACAAATGTTGGGTATGCAGTAAATTGCATCCAAGCACACTCCAAAATCCTCTCTTAGCTGCCCCTATAAATATAACCTATAACTTAATACAAATTTAAATACTGTCTGAATCAGGGAGCTGGTGTCAACAACCCTGTCAGGAAGATCCTGCCAGTAATAGGCAAATTAGACCTATTGATGCGCAATTGCAGGCGCCTATGCATAGGTAACGTTGCTGTTTGCTCTGCAGCTCTGTGTATGTGTTCCCTGAAAAATCCGATATCTGCTCCTGTTTGACCCGGCTTGTTTTGAGACTGTTCCTGTTATCCGCCTGCATCTGACCCTTGGCTTGTTTGATGATTCCTCTGCCTGCTCCTCTTGTACCTCTGTTTGTCAGCCTGATTACCAACCCGGCCTGCCTGACGTTCCAAGTCTACTATACTTACCTACTGAAGCCATCCAGCTCCAGTCCCGGTTGGCCTTATTTGTCTGCTGATCCATCCAGTCTGCTGAACTTCTCAGCTGAGCCACCCAGTCCGCTTACCTGTCTGCGGATCCATTCGGTCTGCTGGGCTTGTCTGCTGAGCCATCCCTGTCTGCTGATCCATCCAGTCTGCTGGTCCTGTCTGCTGAGCTGTCCAGTCTGCAGTGCCTGTCTTCTAAACCATCCTGTCTGCTGTGCCAGCCATCTGATCCATCTGCTGTTGATCCTGCCAGGCACTTGTACCACTCCTCACTCCTACACCCCTGTATTCTCTATCAGGGGCCTCGAGTCGGAGGCATAAGAGAGGCCATCCTCTGTAATTCAGGCTCACCCTTAGATACCTAACAAATCCTGTTAGTTTCGTTTTGAACCAGTTGACCATGGCCGTCGTTTCTGAAAGTTTTCAGGATACTATAAGCCAACGATCATTTTCCCTAGGGAATAGTGTATATGTATGTTGCGGCAAAGAATGCTATCCATGAATACTGGTTGGTGCTCATGGGTGGTGTTATTTGGCTTTAATGATTCCAGTTATGGCAATCATAGGGGATGAAAAAAGAAAGCACCAACAATTTTTGAGAGCTAGCGCATACCCCAAGGCACTCCCTTAAACAAATAGAGAAAAGAGAGTTGTTTTCTGATGAAGACCAGGCCTGCCTGGGCATGGTTTCCCTCATGGACAGAATGGAGAATAGAAATAATGAAAAGACTGAATAACTACTCCAAAATTATGGGATGAAATTATGGAAAATAATTCTGTAGACATCAAACTATTAAATATTTAACAAAGGGCTATTCGTAAACAACTAGATATGCACAAAGAAGCTATTGAATCCAGTGCTGCTCTGACTGAACTCTGAAGTAACGGAGGACTATGAGTGCTGCACATGGATTCATAATACCAGTACTGAAATACCTGATTATTATGATATAATTGATAAACACCGAAAGGAGGTGTCAAACCTCCAAGCTGAAGCGAGAGATATTGCCAAAGATGGGTGGAATTCCTTTAAGGGACTAGGCAGTTTCTGTGATTTTTTTGGTTCCATTCTCTCTTGGTTCTGACAGGCAGGAATGTTAATTTTACGTGCCTGTTTTTTTTCCCCTTGTGATATATATATATATATATATATATATATATATATATATATATATATATTGTTCAAGCTTTTTTAATGTATCTGTAATTATATATACAACGAAATGACCCCACACAGAGAACATTAAGTGATCGCGGTGAAATCACTTTGGTGTCCGTTTATGAAGCAGTGATCAGTGGAGATCCAGAGGATCGCCGCTGATCACAGCCCATAAACAGTTTATAAACCAGAGATAATCAGGGGGAGAAGTGTTTGAACTTGTTATCCCACCGATTATCTCTGCACACTGAGAATCCTCATAGAATGACACAGCAACGGCCAGTTTATGAAGCTGGGATCTCAGCGCTTCACTGGCGATCTGTGTCAGAATTCACACTCCCCGATTTACCAGCTCAGAGGTGGAGAACCGGGGAGTGAAGAGAGAATGTGGGGGGATCTGAGGAGGAAAGAGGAAGATAATTAAGTTCCTTATGCCTCGTTCAGACCCCCCAACACTGTAACCATGTCCCCCTGTCATATTTATGTGTATACATATATATATACATATATATATATATAATGTGTATATGTATATATATATATATAATGTGTGTGTATATACATGTATATATAATGTCTGTGTGTGTATACATGTATATATTATGTAGGGGGATGCTTTATTTTACTAACATTAATCACACCGTGTGTCAGTGTATTGAGCTGTGATAATTTATCACTGCTTAATAAATTGACATCTCTGTGTATCGGTGAATTTCTAGTACTGTAATCTCGTAAAAGTCTCGCGAGATTCCAGTATTAAGGGCCGTTCTCCAGTGTTAGAAGCGTTTGTAGATCGCTTCACTTCTCCAAGGGTGAAGCGATCTACTCCGCTTTATAAACTGGCATACAGAGGAGAAAGATCTCCTCTGTGAATGCCGGAGAATGAAGCAGTGAATAGATTTCACCGCTTCATAAAAGGACACCTTTGTGATTTAAGTGGGGATTGAAGGATGAGAAAGAGTTTACATGACTAAAACTTTAAAATAGCTGACAGAGGAATATCTTTATTTTAGGGTCTTTTTTGTCACGATGACCACAGCATAGATATGGTCTGGTAAGAACTGGTTTTGAAATCATGTCTTTAGACAAAGTCAGAACGTCAGCGTTAAATAGTTTCAATTATGTTTTTAGATAATATCAACCGTCAGCTAAAATACTAGTTTAGACTATGTTTGAGATGCTATATGTTAATATAGGAATTATGCCTCATGTGATTAACTTTGTCCTCCCTCCTCCCTTTCTCTTTAAGTTGTGCAATATTCTTTGTCCATATCCTGTATATAACTTGCTCACCTGCCATTAAAATCTTGTCTTGTGTATTGAATTCTTCCAGAGCTCTGAATTCTCACTGAATGTCTAGGTCTAGGCAGATTTAACCTCTTACAATACTATGGGGCCAAATTTGTGCTGGAATAGCACCAAAGTAGTACAGACATATTTTGCAAAATCTTGCTCTGCTGAGTTGCAGTTGTGTAAAGGGGCACCATTGAAAACAATGTGGCAGCACAGTGCGCTAAGGGTTCGTTGATTCGAATCCCAACTACGGCACTACCTGCCTTGAGTTTGCTCTACCTGGGCCTGTGTGGGTTTCCTCCCACATTCTGGTAGGATAATTGGCTCCTGGCCCAAGGAAGTGTCTAAATGTGAGTTAGGGACCTTAGATTGTGTAGCGCCTACCCCGATTATCCAGGAGTCTCATGGTGACTACTAGGGGTGGCTGACATACATTCTCAGGGTGCAGGTGGGCATGGTGGGTGATGAACAAGAAAGAAATTGGGCGCCAGTCAGTTATGCTTTAAACAATAGAGAAGTTTATTTCCCAGAACAGAAAAAATGTAGGAGAGAGGGGATCGGCACAGGACACCCTTAATAACAATCAGCAACAGGCAGATTGGCAGATTTTAGACAATAGGTGAGGTGAGATAGACAGCAGTACAGGAATAAGAGTCTTTAAGCTACATCAGAACATCTGTACTTTGTAGGACAGGCTGTCTCCTCTAGTAACTCAACCTTACTCACTGCTTCATGCACAAATTCCCTTTGGATGAGATCTCTCTTGAAGTGGTCCCAGCCACTTCATAGCCTCCTGCTCACCACTGATGCTTCTTTAGAACTCCATTACTCTAGAATAATTTCCGGATATTTGGCAGGCTTTCCTCTGCATAAACTTGAACATCCGGTTAGGCCTCGGATAGGCCTAGCAGCTGGCAGCCACCTGTATAGGCCTCAGGCTTCAGGCCTAGCAGCCAGGAACTGTATACACATCCACCCAGGTGGAAGCTCTGGGTGGGAAGACTGACTCTGATCACCTGACTTCCTTCCATTAAATAGCTTATCACAGAAAATATAATTGGCTGAGAAAAGGATGTTTATGGAATTGGAAATGGATGGTAATGGAATTGTACTGTAGCTCATCATACTAATGTTAAATGCAACCGTGCCACCTACTGACAAAAGGGAGAAGCCACAATTGAATGGCATTAAACAGAAGTCATGTAATCTCTAAACACTACAAATTAGCCCGGCTGCCTACCACCCAGTACAGCTAAAATTACCTCTAGAGATAAGGGTGCTACAATTGTAAGCTCTTTCAGGGCAGGGGCTGATGTGAATGTACAATATATATATATATATATGTATATATATATATATATATATATATAAAAAAAAAAAATATATATATATATATATATATATATATATATATATATGTGTGTGTGTGTGTGCGTAAAGTGCTGTGTAAATTGACGGTGCTATATAAGTACCTATAATAAATAAATACATTTCCATTGTCCTCCTATTATGTGCGACACATGTCACATCTGAAATTGCACTACTGTGAACAGAGCTTGAGAGTATCTTGTTTTATCAGTAAAAAGAATATGTGAAATCTAAAACTTAAATAAAATACAATTAGAGGGAAATTTCAGGAAAAAAAACTTTCCAGAGCCCCCTGCACAGTACACAGACCCTTTTCATTATAAAGCCCCCCCCCCCCCACACTACCAGCAGACCCCCAGTCTCCTGGGACAGCATTGCCAGCATACTCTAAAGTTCATTGTTGGCCCCTTCTCATACACCGCTCCTCCTGTGTCACTGTCATTGTAAATCGAATCTTCTAAATACCTCGATTAACGCCGCTCTATCGTGGACCCAGTCATGTGACTGCTCTCCTCAGCTGCTTCATTGAGGGTCACATGACTGCTCTCCTCCTCCAATCAAAAGCTACACTCGAAGAGGAGGCGGAGCGGGAGGAGGAGAGTGGCCAGAACATGCAGCGTTAATTGAGGTATTAGAGGCTTCAATTTACTTTGATAGTGACACAGCAGGAGCGGTATATGAGAAGGGGTTGTTAGTAATGTTATCTGAACTTTAAAGTATTGCAGCGCTGTCCCAGGGCCAGGACAGGCGGGATAGCCTGCCTGACAACCCCCCAATGGGGGGCACCCAGGGCAGACCGCCCGATCCCTGCCCCACCGTTGGTAAGGCACGGTTTACCTTGTATTTTCAGGGGAAAAAATGTGTGTTGTATGCCGATAAATACAGTATTTAACTGAGGTATAAATCCCCTTGGGCATCCACCACCCTATGATGATAACAAAAAACTCATCAAGAACCTTCAGGTTTTTGAGTACCTATAGAAATCTGCCTTTCAGCTTTTCCATAAATTCTGCAATATCACTTTGTACCTATCCTTTATTACTTTAAGTATATTTTTCTTCTGTGCAGTTTATATTTATATGCAAACTGTTTTCTATTTATTTTCTCTGGGTAAAGCACTTATGCAATTAAAGAGGAATTGCAGTCTGCTCACATAATTTGTCATAAAAACATCTTTGCCATTCTGAAGCTTCCCTCCAACCACTTTGCATATTATTTTTTATATTCTGTGATTCTGTATTTGCCAAATATGCTGTAGAAATCTCCCTCCACTGAGTCTGGCTGCAACCATTTTAACTGTGAGCAGCTGAAGCTGCTGCCTGTTCACTTCCTGGATTTACACAGACACACAGAGTCACACCTCCATCTCTGCAGCTCTTATTGTCCCTCTTAGGACTCATCCCCCCTCCCTTCCTGGCAAACTCTCAGGAGAGTGAGAGAGAGAGCTGTGTATGATGTCATAAACCTAGGCTAATGACCAGACAACAAACAGAAAGTGGGCTGTATAAGGTATACTATATATATAGTATATACTATATATATAAGTTTACTGGCAGAAAAAAAAATGTTTTACTATACAAAGTTAAAACAAAAAGGGCAGAAGATTTAATAGATGGAAAATTGAAAAAAATGACTGAAGGTCCGCTTCAATGTTTTGCTTTTTGAACTGTTTTATCAAGAGAATATGCTCTCTTAAGCCCCATACACACTATCAAATTTTCTGCAGATTTTTTCCTTCAGATTTACCAAAACTTGAAATATGGTAGAGCTGGCGGGTCGTGGGGGGGGGGGGGGGGGGTGAAGGGGGGGATTATTATGAAAATTCTGTTTTTTTTTATTTTTTTTATTTTTTTTTTTTTTGGGAGGGAATGGTGAGGGATGGGGAGGTTGATGTGGAATTGAGGTATGGATTGAAATATTATAAGATATATCTGTTAAAGAAGTTGTAGATATATAACGAAATGTAATGTGAAATCTATTGAAAGAAAAGAGGAAAAAATAAAGAATTTATAAAAGATTTACCAAAACCATATAATATGAGGTCAAACCTTAGAAGTTTCAATTTGTATGCAATTAGTCAGGCCCTTGGACTACATGGTTGTGGTAAATCTGAAGACAAAAATCAGCAGAAAATCTGATAGTGTGTATGGGGCTTAAGAATAAAATGTAATGCACACACTGATTTATTTCTTCATTTATTCATGCAGCACACACAGTACACACTGTCTTGTGTAACAATGGCGTGAAAAGAGAATAACTTACCTCCCTAAGAAATACATGCTAGCAGAACAAACTAAAGAAACATATCCTTTGTTTTGAATAAGCCATAGATATCTCATTGCCCGTTGTTCCTGCTTTGTATTGTCTATAACTAGGTGAGTTGATACGTTCATAGTCTGTAAACAAAATACCTTAGGCTTAAGAATACAAAAAATGTTGGCAGTACATTTAATAAGATGGACTCTTATCTATGTCAGAATCGGTCACAGAGGACAACAAATATTTGCTTGAATCAGTAGGATGTATATTGTTCTTTTGGTCACTAGCTGGGCACCTGTTGTAACACCTGCAAATGATATGCTGAGTGAGATTGGGCTCAGGCCAGGAATTCTGATTTTCCTTTTCAGAGGGTAGCCTCCACTTCCATTTTCTTTTGCAAAATAAAAGATATTAGCAGTTTCGATTATAGTCACAATTAACCACTTATCCACTTGACTTCCAGAAGATTTTACCCCCTTCATGACCAGGGTATTTATTGCTATTTGGCACTGCGCTGCTTTAACTGGTAATTATCCGGTCTTACAACACTGTACACAATTTAAATTCATGTCATTTTTTCACACAAATAGAGCTTTCTTTTGGTGTTATTTGATTACCACTGTTTTTTTTTTATTATATAAAAAACAAATGCTAAAAATTTTGAAAAAAAAAACAATATTATTTATTTTCTGCTCTAAAACATAACCAAAACAAATTTAAAAAATCTGATTTTTTCCTCATAAATTTAGGCCAAAATGTATTCTGCTACATGTCTTTGGTCAAAAAAAAAAAAACTTGATGTGATTGTAGCTATATTAGTGCAATTGTGACAGATAAAATTGAGTACTGCCCGTGATACTTTTTTTATTTGCACTAACATACAATTTTTCAGGACAAGCTTTCGGGTATGTCCCCTTCTTCAAAGTCCAAGCAGTACTGAAAAAAAAAAATCACAATAAGTGTACAGAATATATAGCATCTACAAATGGTATTTAGTTGTGCTCATAAGTTTACATACCCAGGCAGAATTTATGATTTATTGGCCATTTTTCAGAGAATATGAATGATAACGCAAAAACTTTTCTTTCACTCATGGTTAGTGTTGAAGTCATTTATTATCAATCAACTGTGTTTACTCATTTTAAATTATAAAGGCCAACAGAAACTACTCAAATGACCCTCATCAAAAGTTTACATACCCCAGTTCTTAATACTGTGTATTGCCCTCTTAACATCAATGACAGCTTGAAGTCTTTTGTGGTTTTTGTGGATGAGGCTTTTTATCTTCTCATATGGTAAAGCTGCCCATTCCTCTTCACAAAAAGCCTCCAGTTCCTGTAAATTCTTGGGCTGTCTTGCATGAACTGCACATTTGAGATCTCCCCAGAGTGGCTCAATGATATTGAGGTCAGGAGACTGAGATGGCAACTCCAGAACCTTCACTTTATACTGCTGTAGCATTTATCTTGCCATCAATTTTGACCGAGTTTCCTGTGCCTTTGTAGCTCACACATCCCCAAAACATCAGCAATCCACCTCAGTGTTTCACAGTAGGAATGGTGTACTTTTCAACAAGGAGCCAGTTGTGGTCTCATCACTCCAAATGACTATGTGCCAGAAGGCTTGAGGCTTGTCTCTGTGCTGTTTGGCATATTGTAAGTGGGATTCTTTGTGGCATTTACGTAGTAATGGGTTTCTTCTGGCGACTCAACCATGCAGCCCATCTTTCTTCAAGTGCCTCCTTATTGTGCACCTTGACACAACCACACCAAATGTTTTCAGAAAATCCTGTGTTTAACTTGAAGTTATTTGAGTTTTTCTCATCCCGAACAATTTTCCTGGCAGTTGTGGCTGAAATTTTAGTTGGTCTACCTGACCGTGGTTTGGTTTCAACAGAACCCCTAATTTTCCACTTCTTGATTAGAGCTGATTGGCATTCTCAATTCCTTGGATATCTTTTTATATCTCTTTTCTGTTTTATACAGTTCAACTACCTTTTCCTGCAAATCCTTTTGACAATTCTTTTGCTTTCCCCATGACTCAGAATCCAGAAAAGTCTGTGCAGCACTGGATAAAAGATGCAAGGGTCTGTTAGCAGTCCAGAAACTCATTGACCTTTTATACACACACACCAGAGGCGTAACTAGAATCAGGACCCCGTGTGTTTACTCTTTTTAAATCATAATCGCAACAGAAACTACCCAAATAACCCTGATCAAATGTTTACATACCCTAGTGATTTTGGCCTGATAATATGCACACAAGTTGACACAAAGGGGTTTGAATGGTTGTTAAAGGTAACCATCCTCACCTGTGATCTGTTTGCTTGTAATTAGTGTGTGTCAGTGGTGGAACTTTCAGGGTTGCAGCTGTCGCACTTGCGACTGGGCCCTGGTGTTCTGCCGCTGTGGGGGGCATCTCCCCCTGCAGCTCTGGCTGTCCGATTTAGTATGCAGTGGGAGGCAGCGATCGGCAGGTCTTTGGTGCCCGCGGGTCGCAATATCTCCCTGGGGCTTGTAGTTCTCTCTCCGAATGTATAAAGTGTAAAGGAGAGGAGCTTCTGACCCAAGCATGTATTGGCTTAATTTTTCAGTGAGTTGCTCTGCATCTACACTCTTGCAATACATGCTCAGTTCAGAGGCCCCTCCCCTCTCCACTGTACACATTTGGAGAGAGAACTAAAAGCCCCAGGGAGATCCCGTGGCCTGCAGGCACCACATAGCTGCTGATTGCCACCTCCTCCAGCGGAGACCAGCCATGTACAGAGGGAACCTCTCGAGGGGGGGGGTGGCTATCTGGGGACCTTAATGTAAGGAAGGGGTTGTCTGGGGACCCTGAAGGGGGGCCCTCTGGGGACCCTGATGTAAGGGGGGCTCCCTGGGGACCCTGATGTAAGGGGAGGGTCTCTGGGGACCCTGATGTGAGGGGGGGCTCATTGGGGACCCTGATGTAAGGGGGCCCTCTGGGGACCCTGATGTAATGGGAGGCTCTCTGGGGACCCTGGTTTAAGAGGAGGCTCTCTGGGGACCCTGATGTAAGGGGGGCTCTCTCGGGACCCTGATATAAGGGGGCTCTCTGGGAACCCTGATGTAAGGGGGAGACCTCTGGAGACCCTGATGTAAGGCGGAGCCCTCTGGGGATCCTCATGTAAGGGGGGATCTCTGGGGAACCAGATGTAAGGAAGGGGCTCTCTGGGGACCCTGATATAATGAGGGGCCCTCTGGGGACCCTGATGTAAAGGGGGCCCTCTGGAGACCCTGATGTAAGGGGAGGCCTCTGGGGACCCTGATGTAAGGGGAGGCTCTCTGGGGACCCTGATGTAAGGGGGGCTCTCTGGGAACCCTGATGTAAGGGGGAGTGCTCTGGGGACCCTGATGTAAGGCGGAGCCCTCTGGGGACACTGATGTAAGGGAGGCTCTCTGGGGAACTTGATGTAAGGAAGGGGCTCTCTGGGGACCCTGATATAATGGGGGGACCTCTGGGGACCCTGATGTAAATGGAGCCCACTGGGGACCCTGATGTAAGGAAGGGGCTCTCTGGGGACCCTGATATAATGAGGGTGCTTCGGGGACCCTGATGTAAAGGGGGCCCTCTGGGGACCCTGATGTAAAGGGGGGGCTCTCTGGGGACCCTGATGTGAGGAGAGGCTGTCTCGGGACCCTGATTTAAGGAGGGTCTCTCTGGGGACCGTGATGTAAGGGGAGGCTCTCTGGGGACCCTGATGTAAGGGTCCTCTGGGGACCCTGATGTAAGGGGGGCTCTCTGGAGACCCTGATGTAAGGGGGCTTCCTGGGGGCCCTGATGTAAGGGGAGGCTCTCTGGGGACCCTTATGTAAGGAAGGGGCTCTCTGGGGACCCTGAGGTAAGGAGGGGTTTTCTGGGTACCCTGATGTAAGGGGAGGCTTTCTGGGGACCCTGATGTAAAGGGGAGGCTCTAAGAGGACCCTGATGTAAGGGGAGGCTCTCTGGGGACCCCGATTTAAGGGGAGGCTCTCGGGGGACCCTGATGTAAGGAGGGGCTCTCTGGCGACACTGATGTAAGGGAGGGTCTCTGGGGACCCTGATGTAAGGGGAGGCTCTCTGGGGACCCTGATGTAAGGCGGAGCCCTTTTTAGTCAACGAGAGCTGTCTTTATTAGCTCTACTGAAGTCGTTCCTATACTACTTCAAGGCGACTCCTATCCGACTTGTGCCCATAGACTTTAATGGAAGTTGCCTCCAAGTCGGATCATCATCATTAATTGATGTGATTCGTATCTGACATTACAGGAAGATTACACAGGCATTCCCTGAAGTTGCTTCAAAGTCGCGCTGAAGTCACGACAAAGTCGCCTGGCAAAGTAGCCTTATAAGTCATGTGACTTTCAGGTCACGGCAGTGTGAACCAAGCATAAAGTTTACCTAAAAAAATACAAAATAAACAAAAGGGACATTGCTTACTGCCAGTGTGGTGTGCCCATTGCCCTCCTGTCTTCTAGTTCTGTAGTAATCTTCCTTCTGTAAACATTACAGTACATTACCACACACATCAAGGATACACAGGACTAGTCACCAGCATTGGCTGTATACTCACAGCAGCTGATCTTTAACTCAATACAGTGTCTTATTAAAGAAGGCAGCATCAGAGTTGCCCCTTTAATCAGTGGGGATCTTATGAACTGATGATTGATAGAAGAATGATCAAGAAGCAGCAGGCAGAGGTTTGAAAAGATCAGATTCAAAGTCCCCAGGTAGAGATTCCTCTCCAGGAGGTCCTCAGGAGAACATTGTGCAGGGAAATAGCGGCATCACCATATTTCATGAGAATAGCAGGAATGGGCCAACCCTTCTAGGCCCAATTTTCTTGGATTGCCTTTGGATCAGATAAATATTCATAACCCAGTGGCTAACCCTCCTATTCTATTTCTGGAAACTTCTTCCAGAGGCATGCAGGAGAAATTAACCACCAGGCTTAGGGAGAGCTGACCAGACCTAGAAAATAAATTTCTGCTCAGCTAAGAACATCAACAAAATTTATCTAGACTAGGGCAGGGCTTTACACAAACAAGGCTTTGTCTTGGCAATGCTGTCTTGCAAAAAAAGTATTTTCTTTTCTTTAAATTGCTAGCAAATGCAGCGAGAACTGCAGGGGAAGTGGAAGAGCAACGCATACCACACATGCCCTAAGTATTTAGATGAAGCTTTTTTATTGTGTGTGTAGAATGCCCAAAATTCCACAACTGGTTAAACACAGTTACTTCTCAGGAAGGGCACAGGAGGATGAAATATAATAATTATTTGTTATCTTAAAGTGGATCTAAAGGCTAAAGGTTTTATTTTTACCTTAATGCATTCTCTGCGTTAGGGTAAAAAAAACTTTCAGGTGCAGCCCTCCCCAAAGCCCCTCAAAATATTTATCTGAGCCCGATCACGGGTCATTGCTGTGCATGAGAGAAGTGGTGCTGCTCTGTCTCTCCTTCCTCATTGGACTCTTTATGAGCAGCTGACACCATTGGCTGCCACTGCTATCAATCTAATCCAGTGACTAGGGTGTGTGTGTGTGTGTGTGGGGGGGGGGGGGGGGGGGTGCTGCACCATGTGAGTGAGTAGGTAGGGAGACACAATGTGGCTCAGGATCGAGCCCACATGAGTACCCTTCATAGCAAGAGCTTTGCTTGGAGGGGGGGATACCCAAAGTAGGGGGGAGCCAGGGGACCCGAGAAGAAGCGGTTGGAGTTGCTCTGTGCAAAACCACAGCACAGAGCAGGTAAGTATTACATGTTTGTAATTAAAAAAATAATAATTAACCTTTAATATCACTTTAAGCAGCTTGGTTAGGCCATTATAAGAGGGGAAAATGTCACTTTATTTTTCTATAAATAGAAATTAGAGTGGATTATTTGACAATCAATATTAATAAATATTGTTGTTGAAAGAAGATAAACAAAGGATAAAATAAAATTAGAAGTTTATCTGGCCAGCAACCATTTCCAATGCAATCAGCATGCTTTCCCAAGGCAGTAGAATAGGCTCTCTGTTTGGAACATGCCTATTTGACCTCACAAAGGTAAGGAAATTATTAACCCTGTGAGTACAGAGAACTGAACCAATGCAATTGATTCAAAAGAATATACAATGATACACATTGCTACAATTTCACATAAACAGTTAAACATTTCACTACCTGAATTTTGCATTAATAGTTACACATACCTGGAACCCAGTCATCATTTCACATAAAAACACACACACACACACATATATATATATATATATATATATATATATATATATATATATATAGTATAAAAAGTCTACTAGTTCATTTTTATTATTTAATCCTAATGTATCCATGGCATTAGAATGGGAAACTATTTTTATCTCCTCCTGTAGTAACCTCTTTCCTCTATCTCCTGCATGAGATAGTAAACCTACAGTCTTCAATTCTGTTATTTTTATATCTTTTTATCTCCCTCATGACATTCATGGATATGTTTAATAAAACGGGATGCTCATATACCAGTCTCTAATGACCTAAAATGTTCAAGAATTTGATATTTTAAAATTCTAATCGTTTTTATGGTATTATCTGCTTGTGCCTTGAATTCTGTATACTACATATTGGGTTCTATATATAATAAACTGTCAGAAGAAACGCCTTTTCCCACTCATGCAGAGAAATTGACATTTCTATCTCATATTCACACTTTTTCAGACATGATAAGTCAGTAAGAGAGTTATCAGGAAGCAATAATTTATATATGGTTGATAGTCCATGTTTTGGCCTCTGCTACTGTAATAATAATCACTCAAATTCTGTTAAAGGTCTATCTAGTGAAAAGGTTTATTGCAGAGATCTAATATATGTATTTACCTGCTGATATTGCATCCATTAGGATCCAAACTCTGGACCCATATCTGCTAGCTGGTGAAATTTACCATCTAACAAAATCAGATTTCACTCTCCTCACTACTATGCCACCTAAAAAAAGTTGAGGATTCTAACGTTGGTGGAAATTCTGGTTTGAAAAATAAAGGAGCCATTGGCCCGTTCAGCGTATAAATATGTTTTTTTCCTTAGCAGTGAGTCCCATATTTACAACGTTGAGGAGACAACAAAAAGTAGATCTTTCGTCTCAGGTTGGACCCAATCCATGGAAGGGCCAATCCACGATAGTTATTTAAGTCTTATTGGGACAATATCTTCCTCTAATGTCACCCATTGTTTACATTTCCTATTATGGAACCAGTCCAGAGTCCTAATCATGGATGCTGATCGTAAATGCAATGTAAAATCTGGGAGCACAAGGCCTCCTTTATTTTTGGTCCTGATTAAGGATTCTTTTTTAATTCAGGGGGATTTCAGAGCCCAGATAAAGCTTCCCACAGCTTTGCGTAACTGGCCAAGGAGAGTGGTTGGGGGACTTAATGGTACTGTTTGAAATACATAAAGTAATTTTGGTAATATGTCCATCTTCACTATATTTATCCTACCAGTCCAAGAAAAGACAGATCTATCATACCTTTGAAGTAATCTTATTGTGTTATGGATTATGGAAGAATAATTTAGCTCCTGAAGTTTAGCCAGGTCTCTAGGGATAAATATCCCTAAATACCTAAACGCATCTGATTTGTCATAGTTAACCTTAAAATTACTTACAGCACCAAAGCGTTTAAATTCTTGAATAAGATTTGGTAGTATCACTACTAGGTTAGTAACATAGATCAACAGATAATCTGCGTATACTGACATTTTATCTTCCTTCCCTTTAACTCGAATCCCTTGAATGTCTAGATTATTGCGAATGGCTGTAGTTAGGTGTTCCATTTCTATTACATATAAAAGAGGACAAAGGAGACATCCTTGCCCGGTTCCATTTGAGATCTCTATAGGGTCTGAAAGAATTCCATTTATACGTACTTTAGCTTTAGGATTGGAATATTGGGTCATGATCTTCTGAAGAAGTTGAGGACCTATTCCTATTTGTTTGAATGCTTCTTCAAGAAAGCACCACCCCACCCTATTAAATGCCTTTTTGGTATTTATTGATAACAGGCATGATGGGATGGTGTGTTTCTGAGAATATTCCATTAATGTAAATGTCTTCATTGTATTGTCTTTTGCCTCTTGACCCATTGTAAAGCCGACTTGATCTAAATTAATATGTGAAGTTAAAATGGGCATAGGCCTATTTGCAATAATTTTAGAATAAAGGTGTAGATCTATATTCGTAAGGGAAATTGGACGGTAATTGCTGCATCTTAATTAGGTTTAGGAATAACTGAAATATGTGCCTCCATAGCTCATGCTATTTCCTAAAATATCTTATAGAACTGAGGAGCATATCCATCTCCAGAGAAAGAGAGATATCAATGGACCCCTATACAAATCATTAGTAAGACCTCATCTGGAATATGGTGTTCAGTTTTCAGCAATCACATGCTGCTTAATTGATTACAGGAGAGCCACATAACTAAATTTGCCTCACCAAGCCTAGCAGCCTATTTGGGAGGGTGCTACACACAACAAAAAGGCAAAGATGCAAAAACATAGCTCCGCAAATGAAAATGAAAATGTGCCTCCCCCTACACAATGTACAGGGACAGGCACACTGCCATTCTCTGTACACCAACTTAGCATAGGTACGTATTACCTTCAGTTTAATTAACTAAAAATTTGAGGAAATTAAAACTTTGTAAAACACTGTTAAGAACTATCTGAATCTGTATGGTGTCGAAAAAGTTACAGAAATGGGTGGTAGTGGTTTTTAAATCTGGCACCAGGGAGTGTCAGTGGTGCTTTATGTGGTGCTTTATGTGTCCCAGATAGATTGGAAGAACTTAAACTGTTGAAATATTATGGCCTGGTGGTTGCCTTTCCTTTACAACCTATGTGTTGCTGGGGCTCAATACTGTAGGGAAAGTGCCTATCAATACCGAGAAATAAAAAACATCCTTATGAAGGTTCTTACATTAAAATATCCAGTTGTTTTAGCCTTGTGCCAGATCCCCAAGTGGAGCCGATATACATTATATGATTTCTTCTTTGCAATGTTATTGTGCACACTTTAAATTTACTTTTTCCTGCATTTAAGTATAAGCCTTCTAGTCACAGCCTGATCTAGTCACAGGTTAATGACTTTGTTATTTGGAGTTTAGTTGTCTTCCAAACATTTCATACTATTCTGTATGTGGTGCAGCAGCAGCAGCATTTAGCTAGGCCTGGACACATGCCACAAGTTTCATATTCAGTGTTCCAGGTTCACAATACCCACCAGTGTGCAGTCTGTTCCTTGGCAGATCGAACTATCCCTAGAGAGTGCCTGCATAGTTCCAGCACTGAAAGTAGGGAAAGAATCAGAGCATCTCTTTGAATTAATGGAAACCTGAACATCAATGCTGAGAAATTCTTCCTCCCACTGACTTCCAATGTAAGAAGCAGTCTTCCTCCAATTGACACCAATGTAGGATGCAGCCTTCCTTCCACGAACATAAATTTCGTGGGTAGCATTCTTCATACTGGCACCAGTGTAAGAGGCTTTCTTTCCCCTACTAATTACCAATGTAAGATGTATACTTCCTTCCACTGACCATAACAGTCAGGGCATTCTTTTTTCCTCTGCCTAACAATGTAAGGGGGTATTCTTCCTACCAATACAGGTACTTTCTCTCTCTCTCAATGACCACTAATGTAAGGGAATCCTCTTTCTCCCAATGATTACTAATGCTGTGAATTTTTTTCTCTTATTTACCACTAATATATGTGAGTATTCTTCCTCCAAATGACTACTAATATAAGGTGGCAGTCATACTCCTGCTGACACCAATGTAAGGGGCTTCTGACCCCCTCCCCCCCTGTCTCCCACTGAAGGTAAAGCCTGGTACACACTATGAGTTTTTTCCCATTCAACCCAGTGGGTTAAATGAAAAGAAAAATCGGTCAGCTCCAGTCAGAGCCACTATATCAACAATTCAAGGTTAGTACAGCGCTCTCCCCCACTATGCTGTTGTGTTCTGATAGGGGGACGAACCTGAACACTCCGGTCAGAACTCACAGCCATTGGCTGAAAGCACTCATCGGGAGCCAAGCCAGCTTCTGTCAGACCGGCTTCCATACACATGGGGCCAAATGTCAGCAGGTTTTTATTGAACCAGCCAATGTTGCCCAGCATACAGCCTGTATGTACTGGGCTTAAGTGTTATGACATATTTTCTTCCCTTGCTCACCAAGAGGGCAATCGTATCACTACTGATTACCAGCAGTGTAAGGGGGAATACCTTCTTACTAACCACCAATGTATGGGGACATTCTGCTGACCACCACTGTAAGGAGGAATTATTTCTCTGACTACCAATGTAATAGGCAGGGATAGGCACAGACGAAGGCTGTGGCGGACATTTTCCAAATTACAGACCTTAGTGAAAGACACCAAGGTACATTTCGAATTAAAACCATCCAAAAACACTCTGTCTACTCTCTGGCCTAGTTTTAAAAGTAACCCCTTTAGAGCAGGCCAGGGTCCCCATACATCCCCCTTTAGAGCAGGCCAGCATCCCCATAGATCCCCCTTTAGAACACGCCAGGATCCCCATAGACCCCCCTTTAGAGCAGGGTCCCCATAGATCCCCCTTTAGAGCAGACCAGGGTCCCCATACAATATATCCCCCTTTAGTCTTCTTACTCTTACCTTTTCACCTGTATATTCCTCAGGTTTTCCTGCACCACACTCAAGGCTCTCCCCCTGCAAACAATATATAATATATTTAGCCAACATGTTACTTATGCTGGAGCCGGCACAGAACAGAATCCATTCCAGCTCCAGCACCTTTACTTTGCTTCCTCTTCAGCTGGTCCCGCACTGCCTGAAAAAAGCATCACCCTCTGCATTTTACACTGGCTGCTCCACTGACACTCCCTTCAAAAGATATCACTCCGCATACAATAGACTCCACTTAATATAGTGGGTGGCTACAGTGCCCCTGTAAAAGCCAAATTTTGAAGATGCACACAAATTGGGATTCAAACTGGGGATTTCCTTCCCGATCACATGCTTAATGTCAACATGTGCTAGCTCCCATCATGGGGGATCAATGGACGTGTTTTAGGGGTCACTTGATTGAGTTGGGAGGAAGGAGTTGCATCCACAAAACGCGTACATTGATATGCCGTGATGGCAGATAGCACATGTTGACACACTGTGTGTGTCTTCAAAATTTGGCTTTAAAAATACTTTAAAACTTTTTTTTAAATTCAAAAATACACAATGGCCCAATTGTTGCGTGTTTTAGATTCTGCCTAAAACATCAATGATGTTCTTCATTTTTGTTCAACATCATTGATGTTTTCCTTAATATTTTCTATATCACAATTGCACCCCATTCTCTCCCCGATGAGGATCTGGGCACTTTCACTTGTGAAATGAGATTCTTCTTCCACAACATCCACATCTCCTAAAAGAAAAAAACACATCATGTCTTATAAATATAAGGAACAGATCTCTTACCTGAAGCTATGGTCTCAGACACTCACCTGTTGTGGTGACAATTCATAAACGTCTGCCTCCTCATTCTCCCTTCTTTAGGAGGTGGTGGGTCCCTGGTGTCCTCAGATGTCCTAAGTCTTTTCTCCCCTATTAGAATAAAAAATCTGTATACTTGCACACAGATATTTGAGGGCAGAAAAAGGGGAATATGAAACATTGCTTGGAAGTGTCGTACAATTGTCTGTTTTGGCAGAGTTCCAAGCTGAGGAACATTTTATTTCCTTTCTAAAGCTGGAATATTTCCCTTTATTGTTAAAGTATCACACATGTAGAGACCCCTAGTATCCACTGGAGCACCTGTGTGGGATAACCTAAAAAGTTTGTTCTGGTGTCCCACACTAGGGCTCCTGCATCCAGATGTGTAAACAGCTGCTGAGTGTCCTCTCCTTACATCAAGTTTGCATTTCATTCTAGTTACAAACCCATCTAGACAACAAACTTATTTTAATACATATATGCCTGAACAAATGTAGTTAACCTGCATCTGCCAAAAACATATTATAAATGGGCGAATGAACAATGTTTCCTACGACCGATTACTGTGCCTATGAACATGAAAGTTGCCATTTTAAACTGTACAACAGAAAAGAAAAGCACATGGAGCAGCATGCAAGTAATAATAATAATAGGAACACACGACAAGTACTTACTTTTTAGAAGCAGTTTCCTGATCTTTCTGTACTGATCCTACTCCCTCAATTTGAGGTCTGACCATCATTTCCTCAGCTGATCCTTGGATCATCATACCCCAAAATTCCTGTGCAGACTTTTAACAACCTTAGTCATGATCTTGGCCTTTCTCACATTTGGGTTTGGGTAAGGTCCATGCTTTCCATCATAGTCGGCCCTAGTCAAGATGTCCATCATCTCTATAAAGGACATATCTGAGGCCTTAAATCTCCCCCGGGATCGGGATGTTTGTGGCTCCGGCCTTTGGTCGTTGCTGCTCTCCTCTGCATGCACCTGTTGTCTCTCCACCATATGCTCTTCCACTGTACCGAAAGAGAGGGGGCGGGGAATATATGAGAAAGCACGTCAGGGGTGGGCGGAGTTTCACGCATGCACAGTGTATAAAAAGTGGAACACTTTTGTGTCCTACATACGATCTGTGAACGGAGGACAGAGTAACGTAAGCGACGATCGTTATAATGAAGGTACAGTTTTAACTTGGTGCATCAGTGGCCTATACTACTTATAGATTGAGGCCTATATTGGGTCAAGATTAGGAGAGATTTGCCTGACATTAGGGTTTGTTTTGTTTTGTGTCTTGCAAAGGCTTCGCAAATTTCACCTGTTTCTCCAGCGTTGCCTTCCTCTTTATTTTGTTATGACCCAGATTAAATGGCTAATTCTTTTTCAGAAATACTTGGCTATATGTTTTACTTCAAAAAGGACATATTGTTTGTGAGTAGGCAGGTACCTTTCAAAAACACAAGGTCAAATTAACAAGAGACACCAACATCAACCAACCTCCTTGAGGTTAAAAAATACAAGATAATAATGGTGTTGTGGTAACTTGATACACAAAATGAGAAATAATATTATGGAGAGCACTAGAAAAAAAATGCAGATCTTGATAAAAAAACAAAACAATTTTTTTTTATAAACATTATTATGGAGATGCTAGGTGACAAAAAACAAACTTAATATTATTCATTGTAAGCTCTTCTGAGCAGGGCCCTCTTAATCCTCTTGTATTTAATTGTATTGTAACTGTATTGTCTCCCTTTTATATTGTAAAGCGTTGCGTAAATTTCTGGCGCTATATAAATCCTGAATAATAATAATAATAATTCATGAGATCACGAGAAATAATAAAGAAATCAGTTTGTGAGAACTCTGTGTGAATATGAGCAGCAAAACAAATTAATTCTTCTAGCATTCTAAAGAAGAAGAGAATGCGCTGCATTAAACTATTTCAAAAATTGCATTGTGACGAATGTGCTACCTCCATTACGAACACTAGTTTTACCAGACCGAGCGCTTCCGTCTCGTAATTTATTCTGAGCATGCAAGGCACTTTGTGCATCGGAATTGTGTACACACGATCGGAATTTACGTGAACTGATTTTTTTGCCAGAAAATTGGAGAACCAGATCAGAAATTACGATGGAAACTGTCTGATGGAGCCTACACATGGTCTGAATTTCCAAGAAAAGGCTCCCATCGAACATTTTCCATTGGAAAATCTGACCGTGTGTACGAGGCATAAGGCTCTCCAAGTACAAAAAAATTTCAGAGGTGGCCATGGACCCTGCTAGGACCGCTCACACCTTGCCGATCCCTGGTAATAGGGCATCCTTCCTCCCACTGGCCACCAACATAAGGGGAAATCCTTGCTTACAATGAAGATAGTCTTTGGTATGTCCAATAGTTCCTGAAATGTTACTTATAAAATATTATTTTTGCAAACTAGAAAACAAATAATAAATATATGACCAGACTAACATCATGACATATTTGTAAATATTTGAGCTGTCAGTAATTTTACACTGTTATTCCAAAAAAAAAACATTCTGAGTTAATTTCTTTAGATTTCATGAACCCCAGTAGAAAGTTATTGTCTTCAGAAATCCCAATAGACAAGTCCTTAGAAAGCTAATTTATAGTCATGCTTCCTCTCTAGAACGTACATAATGTAAAATACACGGATATTTGGGCTAGGTTTTTTTTACAATAAAGACAAAAATGGAGAGCCTGGATATGTGAAAATAAACACAAAGCTTAACCCAATGGCCTAAATGGGGTATGCAAAATAACAAAACAATATTTATTTTTTCCAAAAAATGTATATTTTCAGAATTTTTTTATTTTTATTTTTTTAGCTCTGACCATAAGAAAGAAAGAAATGATGTACAAAACTGCCATACATGCCCCTGTTATTTTAATCCAGAATTCACTTAAAATTCTGCTCAGTGCACTGTGACAGCTTCTTGTCTGTCCTTTCTGTCATCTTTATTAACTGCTAATATCACTATGGTTCTGATCCTGATTTCTGAATTTCCCCTGTTTGTTTCTTAGACCCTGCTCCTTGGTGGAGCCTACACATCAATGGTAAAACAATGGCATCCATGACTTCTGGATTGCTGAAGTATTGTAGAATCATTGAAAAGGTGCACCCACCCTCCTAGGAGTAATTATCATACCACTTCCTGTTATACTAACCCTCATATTATTGTGTCATTGCTATTCCCAAAGCATAGCTGGCAAGCATACATTTTTTAGAAATTAAATGGAACACATCACTTTTGTATGCAACAGACATGTCTTTTTCTTAGTGACATATTGCACCATAATGTGACAAGTTACCGGTTGTATTCTGGTGTCCCATCTGTCCACAACATAATACAATGGCAGACATTCTGCTTCTTCTGTGTAATGGCTTACTTGACATTTATAGACTAGTCACAGTTATTTGCCTATAACTAATAAAACACTTAAAAATCTGGCTGGTGTTTTTTTTTCCTAAGCTGAATTTATCACATAAATAAGTTGCTGAAGAGAACTCAGTAAACACAGAGAAATAGACAGTGCGTAAACAAGCAACCAGGCACAACAATTATGCAAAAAGCAGCAATGAAGAAACTATTGGCTGTTTAATGAATGTTGCTAAAAGCATTTTCCAAAGAATAAGAAAGGCTTTATAACAATTCCGAGAATCATTAGGAGATTCCTCTTTAGATTAAAAACAGATGGGACCTAGAATAACTTATTATTGGACTGTTGCACACAATGAATAACTGTGTATATTCTGCACCATCCTGTATTGCAATAAGATGTTTAAACATGGCTTTGGTGTCACAAGGCTGGAGCCCAGATGAAAATGTTGCTAGGACATAATGCGACCCCGATCTCTGGAAAAGCCGCGTCCGTGGCTCTTTAACCATGTGATCAGCTGTGTCCAATCACAGCCGGTCACATGTAAACAAGGAAGTGACGGTAATCAGCGCTCCTTGCCTCACACTGACAGAGTGTGAGGAGAGGAGAGCCGATCAGTGGCATCTCCTCACAGGGGACAGCTAGGAATGTAATCAGGGCACTGATCATCAGTGCCCTTATTACAATATTGTAAAATAGTGTCACAAATCAGTGCCTACCATTGCCCACCAATGCCAGTGCCCATTAGCGATGCAAGTCAGTGCTGGCAATCAGTGCAGCCTATCAGTGCTGCCTATCAATGCCCATCACTGCTGTTAATCAATGCCCATCAGTAATGCCCATTAGTGTCGCCCATCAGTGCCACCCATCAATGCCTATCAGTGCCCACCAGTGCCGCCTATTAGGGGCCATCAGTGCCACCTAACAGTGCTCATCAGTGCCGCCTATCAGTGCTCAACAGTGCCACATATCAGTGCAATGTATCAGTGCCCTGAAGTGCAGCATATTAGTGCCTTCTCATCAGTGTCACCTAATCAGTGACCATAAGTGCCACCTCATCAATGCCCACCAGTCCAGTCTATCAGTGCCTATCAGTATCAGCGCGCATCAGTGAAGGTGAAAAATTATTTGGTTATAAAATTTACTGACAGATAAAAAGTAAAAAACATTTTTTATTCGAAATTTTTGGTCCTTTTTTTCTAAAAAATAAAAAAAAAACAGCAGTGATTAAATACCACCAAAAGAAAACTCTATATGTGTGAAGAAAATTATAAAAAATTTGTTTTGGTACAGTGTAGCACGACCACGCAATTGTTATTCAGAATGCGACAGCGCTGAAAGCTGAAAAATGGCTTGGGCAGGAAGGGGTATAAGTGCCCGGTAGGCAAGTGGTTAAGAAGCAGGACACATGCATGAGGCTTTTATTTTATTTTTTGGTTGATTATTAATGATTTCATTTGTTATATTTTCTACATTTTTGAAAGCATAGAATGCACTTTTTGGTTACGTTCTATTGTCAGATAGCATGTCTAATTTTATTTGTTTTCTTTTTTTAATGCTCAATAAAAAATTTTGGGGAGAATAATACTTGGCTATGTGTTTTACTTCAAATGACAGTTTGGGAGTAGGCAGTTACATTTAAAAAAAAAATACAATGTAAAATTGACAATAGACACTAACATAGTTGTATCTTTGATCTTAAAAACCATGGGATAATGGTGTTGTGGTAACTTGCCCATAAAATAAAAAGCATAATAATATTATTCACTAGAAAAAAAAAAGCCTTTGAAAATTCGTTTGCACTAACTCCATCGTATCACCAGCAAAGCAGCTTCATTATTATCCCATTAAAGAAGAAGAGAATGTGCGCTGCATTTCATGATTTCATAATTTGCCACGTCATGAATGTTAATTCTCCATTACAAACGCTAGTTTAGAAGTTTGACCGCTTCTGGCTCGTCCTTGCTTCCGAGCATGCGTGTTTGTACTTTGGACTTTTGTCCAATTGACTTGTGTACACACGCTCAAAAAATCCAACAACAGACATTTGTCCGCGTAAAGTTTTAAAACTTGCCATCCAACATTTGTCCGTGGAAAATCCAACGTGTGAATCACAGGTGAGTTAAACAGGAGGGCTGGGGGGCCAGTCAGTGACAATAGTTTTTTCACCTTAATGCATAGGATGCATTGAGGTGAAAAAACATGAGGGTTTACAACCCCTTAACGTGTATTGTTTGAGAGACAATAGTCACAAATATTGAATAGTGGCTGGACAGTACAGCTGAAGATACCAGCAGGCATCAGAGTAGCAGATTTTCATCCGCCATTTATTTTTTGTTTCATTTCTACTTGTGTTATTTTCATATGTATAGCACCACCTCCGTAAGGGCTGCCCGACACCTCTGACACCCTGTGTTCAGACTTATCAGAAAGTGATAATACAATTACACAAACACCAGACTGTATCAAAGTAAACAAGTATTTTACTCAAGATTATTGAAGCAGATAAGAACAAGAATAACTTTCAGTGTTAAACTCTTAAGGCCCGTACACACGATACAAAAATTGGATGAAAAAATTCATATGACGAGCTGTCTGAAGATTTTCGGATCATTAGTACGATGCCTTCGACAGCCAATTTTGCTTTTTGGTCAGACAAAAGCTGGATGTGCAGACTATAATATTTTTTGTTGGATGTGTACTCAACGTCCGATTTTCATTTCATTAGTATGGTTTTCGAACAGAAAAAAATCATAAGAGCAAGACTATGCTCAGAAATGAAAGAATACATACAAAACTATTCAACACATTATGTCACTTCTGATGAAATTTTCGTATTGTGAGTAACCTCTTCACTTTTGACATGAGACTAGCATGCCACAAAAAATGGACATTCGGTTGTCCGAAAATCTAAACGTGTGTACGAGGCTTTACTCTTGGTAAATATGCAAAGAGTATGCGATGCAAAGAGAATCACAATAAGTCAGAGAGTAGAAAGGACCTATGACCCCCAGGGTGCCTTTGGCCAATCATGGCTCAGGAGGCTGAATCAACGCCCTGCACTATGTAAGGATGCTTACACGGCAGCTGTACATAGTTTTATGAATGAGAGCAGCAAAATTACATTTGTAAAGGAAGAAATGTCATTTAAAACTGCTCGTGGCTGTAATGTACTGCCGGATCCCAGCAATATAGATAAAATCATTGAAAAAAATGGAATGGGTTACCCCCAGTCCATTACCAGGCCCTTTGGGGAACCCTGCGCCAAAATATAAAAAACAATTGCGTTGGCTCCCCACCAAAATCCATACCAGTCCCTTCAGGTCTGGTTTGGATATTAAGGGGAACCCTGCGCCAAAATTTTAATAAAATAGTGTAGGGGGTCCCCCCAAAATCCATACCAGACCCTTATGTGAGCACACAACCTGGCAGGCCGCAGGAAAGGTGGGGGGATAAGAGAGCGACCCCCCTCCTGAACTATACCAGGCCACATGCCCTCATCATGGGAAGGGTGCTTTCGGGTCCTCCCAAAGCACCTTGTCACCATATTGTTAGGGACAAGGGCCTCATCCCCACCGTGGTTGTGGGTGTCTGCGGGCAGGGGGCTTATCGGAATCTGGAAGCCCCGTTTAACAAGGGGACCCCCAGATTCTGGCCCCACCCTATGTGAATGGGTATCGGGTACATTGTACCCCTACACATTCACCAAAAAAGTGTCAAGATGGTAAAAATTACAGTAGACAATTTGGGTCCTTTATTAAAAAAAAAAGTGTCCCACGATGTCCATTCATCTTCGATCACAGCGCCCGACGACCCGAGAAAACCCCCCCAAAAAAACTCTGCCTCCATGGGAGGCTCCCGCTGACTGCAGGCTTTTTGCAATGACAGCTGTTACATAGCTGAAGGCAGGGCCACCCGGTGATGTAAACGGGTGACCACGCCCCCTCTGATGTTATGTGACATCACATGATGTCAGAAGGGGCAGGGTCACCCGTTTACGTCACCGGGTGGCCCCGCCCTCAGCTATATGACAGCTGTCAATGCAGAAAGCCTGCAGTCAGCGGGAGGCTCCCATGGAGGTGGAGTTTTTTCAGTTGCTTTTTTTTCTTGAGTTGTTAGATGCTGTGGCGACTAGTTAACCACAACGTGAGTTCTGTGACTGGGATATAAGAGGAAATTTGGGAATAGGGGGGAACTTATACTGAGCATGTAAGACTGGCTGTGGTACTTGCACAGCCCACACTACCCTTGGCCACCACTAGAGGGAGACTCCACTCCAATTCAGCTAGCTGACCACACACAGGCAGATACAAATCTTACATACAATCTGGTGCACTCTAAGGGTTAGGGAGCAGTTTAGCAATTAGCAAACGCTTCTAGGGTTCCTCCAGCTATCCTGCAAGCTTGACCCCCGGTGTTAATCACTCTTCCCACTGTCCCCACACCCACACACCAGACACACAATAAACGACAGCCTGCTACCACCCAGCAGTTTGTCTGCAGACTGGTCTGCTGAGCCACCACACACACAGATCTCCGTCTGGCAGATCTGTTAGCGTACAATCTGCATGCAATCTGCCAACACGCAGTGCAATTGCATACCGATTGGCATGTAAATTAGACAGAGTATTTAGGCACTAAAATACAACAACCTCTCCAGAGATGTGAGTCCTAGCTTAGTACGCAGAAGTCACTTATTAATTTTATTATTTAATATCCCGAAAGTGGGCAGTGCATAAAAGATATACAAAGAAAAGGGATTTTTTTTTTTAAAGATACAAAAAATACAGAAAGACACACAAATTGGCAATTTGCAATGAAAATAAAAGGGATAAAACAGAAATAAACTTTACTGAAGTCTATCCTCTTGTAGAAGCATACTGGAACATGTGGGAACTCCCCAGTTTTGAACTGGCTTTGTGGAAGAACCGTGTCCATATCTCAGGCTACCCAATTTATTGAAATATGAATGTGGGCTGGACTTTAGCCCTTAGCCAACCAACCCTGGGGGGTGTTCCCTATCTCAACCTACAGGATGTTTTGTGTTCTGAAATTACCAGAGTCGAATTGGCCCAGAATGCCGCTGATTGCTGGGTCATGGATAGGATTTCCGATACCAGCACGATCGCGACAGTACCAATCACTGTCTGCTTGCCGCAATCAGGTGCCATATAACGATTTTATGTGGTTCTCTAGGACTCCACACATGCTAAAAATACAGAGTTACATGTACACATAACACATCACATGTATGATCAAAAGGAATTATTTTCATCTCTCTGCCACTAATATTTTAGCTTTTATGAGAGCTAAACTAGGTTCTCTATTGAGTTTGCATACCAAGTGGGGCCTTGCGAATTACCCCTGCGGATCCGTGTAGCCAAGATGACTAGCAGTTTTCTTTGAGGCCTCAGGAAGGTGACAATCTATGTTTACTCTAATGGGAACATTTATTGGCATCTAGGTGTCACTTTGATCCTAGATACTGGCTCTGTTTTTTTTTCAAATGCTAATGAAAGAACATATGTGCCTGACTTATATTGAATACTATATTTTTAATAACCCAGAATTAAACTACATCTACAATTACACTATTTCTACAGATCATATCACATCTTGTTAAGGCAAAACTATCCTAAACTTACATTTTTGTTACAGTCCTCCCCTTTGCAAGCTGGCCAAGCCCCCCCTGAAGGGCACACGCGGTGCACACTGTGATCACTCGAGTCGATCAGAGATCAGAGTAAGGGGTCGATCCCAATCCCTTACCACGTGACAGCTGATCACATGATGTAAACAGAAGATTGCTAATTGTTTTTTTTTCTTCTGACGCAGAGGAGAAAAAAAAGCCGACCACCGGCTTCTGTTGAAGGGACATCAGTTCCGAGTAGAGAGAGGTGAAGCCGCCTCATATGTGCCCACCAGTACCACCTGCCAGTGCCATGACTCAGTGCCCACCAATCAGTACTCACAATACATCAGTGCCACCTATCAATGCCCGTGAGTGCCACATATCAATGCCCACCAGTGGTGTCAATCAGTGCCACCTAGCAGTGCTGCCTATCAGTGTCACCTACCAGTGCCAATCAGTGCCCATCACCACCACCCATCAGTGCCCATTACTGCCACCCATCAGTGCCACCTATTAGTGCCATTCAGTGGCACCTATCAATGCCCTTCAGTGCCGTCCATCAGTGCCCACCAGTGCTGCCTATTAGAGCCCATCAGTGCTGTCTTATCAGTGCACAACAGTGTCGCCTTATCAGTGCCAATCAATTCAGCCTATCGGTGCCCATGAGTGGAGCCTATCAGTGCCCATCAGTGTAGCCTCATCAGCGTACATCAATGAAGGAGAAAAATTACCTGTTTGCAAAATTTATTAACAAAATATAAAACGGTTTAGTATTTTTTTTTTTTATTCTGTCTTTTTTTTACAAAAAATAAAAAACTCAGAGGTGATCAAATACCAAAAGAAAGCTCTATTTGTGGGAAAATAAATGATAAAAATTTCATTTGGGTACAGTGTTTTATGACTACGCAATTGTCATTCAAAGTGTGACAGTGCTAAAAGCTGAAAATTGGTCTGGGCAGGAGCTGGTTTAGGTGCCCAGTAAGCAAGTGGTTAAAGGAATATTTTATTTTTATTGTTTCACTTTAAGCATTATTAAAATCACTGCTCCTGAAAAAGCAGCTGTTTTAAAAACTTTTGTTTGCATTGATAAATGTCCTCTGGGGCAGGACCTGGGTCCCCAAACACTTTTTATGACAATAACTTGCATATAAGCCTTTACAATTAGCACTTTTGATTTTTCATGTTCGTGTCCCATAGACTAACAGTATTCACAATTTTTTTTGCCTGTTTGCAAGTTATGGTGCAAACCGAACAATGTCTTCAGCTAGCTCAACAAGGGTCCAGAAGGATTGCTGTGCAATGGCCACCAGCAACAGAAAATAGCATTTGAAAAGTGTTTCCCTTTTAAGGCTTGAATGTAAGGAAATTTTGGAGGGTGTACATAGGGTGGGCTTCTGCCCGCTCACAAATCCTGATGATACCAAGGCTCAAGGGAATAGGATGTCCCGGAACAGGCTCTTTAGAAATCTGCAACCAGTGAAGGGTGCCTGATCATGTACCTAGCGATGCTGGGACTCTGCTGTAACTGTACCAGTGACGATGAGATTGACCCCCGACAGTCACTCAGCCGACAGGGAGCTGGCAATGGTGGATTTGCTCGCTCACTCACTGGAGACTCTCCATGTTGTCTAGGCTGCAGCGCCTGCTTGCATTCCCCAGAGTGGCTGGGTCCCTGATCTCTGCTGAAGGCTGTGGTCCTAAAAGAAAGCTATTTATGTCCTCACACACCTCTCTCTCTCCCAACTGGCTGGAACTTCCAGTCTGCATCAGTCTGGGCCCAATGCAAATCCTGGCTCCTCGGACCACATATACCATAATCCCTTGCTCTTAGCTGTAGTCTCTGCCTGCTCTGCATTCAGGAGATGATGACACAGTGTCCAGGCTGAACACTGGGCAAAAAGCCCAGAAAACTTACATTTTTTGTGCTATATTTTGGGAATTTTCCCTTTTGTCCTATTTGGTTACCTAAGTACTATGTTCTATCTGGCACACCTCCACATGTTAAATATGGGGGTTCAAACAGCGCAAGACGAGATACATAAGCTCACAAAATTAAAGCAGCTGTACACTAAAAGGTCAATATATGAAAAGCCTTCGAAACATGTAATAGGTAAATAACAGTGCAGCACTAAGAATATATACAGAAACAAAATAACAGATTGCTCATAGCATAAAATGTTAAAAAGTCCCCTTTGGTAGAAAAAATGGATATAAAAGTTGACAGATAAGATCTCCTTAACGGTGATATGGGTGTTCATAGACATTCATGTGATATCTCCTAAGCAGAGCAGGCAGAGACCACAGCCAAGAGCACTTAAGTGGCAAATGCCTGTTTGACCCATCTGTTAAGTCAGGGGTCCAGTGATTGAGGTGAGCGGTTTGGCTAGCTGGTGGAGGAATTACTGATTAGGAGGTATCACATGAATGTCTATGAACACCCTCATCACCAGGAGATCTTATCTGTCAAATTTTATATCCATCTTTTATACCAAAGGGCAATTTTTGACATTGTATGCTATGAGCAATCCGTTATTTTGTTTCTGTATATATTCTTAGCGCTGCACTGTTATTTACCTATTACATCTTCACATGTTGCCTGCTGTGCACTTTGCATGCCTACGTTTTGGCCGTCTTTTGATGTTGCCCAGCAACTTTATGCACTTGTTCAGACCTTTTTTAAATATTTAATGAATATTATACAATTGTTACAATTATCTGCCTGTTTCTCTCCTTAGAATGCTTATCAAGCTCCTGAGGAAGTGAGTTTTCGCAAAACATGTGGAGCCTATGAGCTTACAGTAAATGTTATTATCTTATATGTCTTGTATGACATGATTTTGACATTTATAGTCCACATTGGAGAGGTTTAGTTGATATTGCAAATAATTTGCAGTATTTTATTATAATGTATTAATTGTTAATACAATATTATTGTTTATTTTTCTATACTTGGTGCCTGGAAAGTCCATTTTTTCTACCTCCTTTTTGATTTAATCTAAATTTAGGACGTGGCACTGCGTTACCTTAGGCTCCCACAGCTCCATCCTGTGTTGGTGCCTCCTGCAACTTTTTGATCCAAATTATTTAGGGTGGAAGCACCCACTTTCTTTCTCAGATGGGATATAATATAAAATTGCTTTAATAACCATACTATCATTAACCCCATTTTGACCATTTGGACTTGGTATACATATGTTTGTATTTGCCAGGGCTTTCTTTATCCCTGTCCCCTTTTTTCTTGATTGTTTCTTTTTGTTTGGCCAATTTCAGCTCATCAAGTTGTGGTAGTTGAAAAAATTAACTTTGCAGGGGAAGCCTGGTCAGGCTATATGAATGAAATTCATGCAAATTGCAATACGAATACTAGAGATGATTTGGGTCTTAACCAATATATTTCTAAAGCCAGGAGATTACTTAAAAAGAAATCTAATCTATATTGGCATACCAAGTTTTTTCAGCAGTACATACAGTACAAGACAATATCTGCCTAATCGGTTTGAGGATACAGCTTTTTCCTTCTTTTAAAAATGTTACCTCCTGAATTGAAATGTGATTTGGAGCAGGAACTTACCCAGTGTAGTACTTAACTTATCAAACTGCTGGTGGCACAATATAGGCTTGATTTAATTACCCTAGACCAAGAACTAATTTCCCTGCAAACCAAACATGACTCGGTTAAAATTTAAAATTTGAGAAAAAATGGCAGGAACTCAAAGAATATTTAAACAAACTCAACAAAGTTTTATTTTTAAGAAACATACCAAATGTACAGAGATAAGATGGCTTTCCTGGAGGCATATGTCTATGGCTGGCACTTGATGCCACTTAAAGTGGTTGTATACCCACATTTTTAACTTTTACCTACAGGAAAGCCTATAATAAGGCTTACCTGTAGGTAAAAAAAATATCTCCTAAATCTGTACGGTTTAGGAGATATTCCCCTCGGTATGCGCCGCTGACTGCAGCGGCGCATGCGCACAAGGGGTTTCTCGCCGTCAAAATCCGGCAGCAGCTGAGTAGCCGGACTGAAATCTCCCGCGCGCATGCGCGGGAGTGACGATATCGCGGCTCCGGCCACTCACAGCGCCGGAGCCGCGATACCCGGAAGAAACGCAGAGGGAGCATGTCAGCTCCCTCGGCGTGGATCGGGCCAGATGTCGGGGCCTCGTTCTAAGGTAAGTATTTCATAATGAGCTAGTATGCGGTGCATACTAGCTCATTATGCCTTTTGCTTTGCAGGTTTAAAAAAATAAATAAATAAATGTGCGGGTTTACTACCGCTTTAATAAAAGGTCTGGCCAAGGGCCCAAGCCTTTGTGTAATAGTTTGGCCCAATTTTCTAGGGAGGAAGACACTGAATATGACTCCTCTTTATCCTCTTGATCTACTCGGCCTACACCCACACCATCTACTCCAGCACAATTCAACCGCAAAAAAGGGCACATAAAAGAGATTTCAATGGAAACCATCCTTTCACTCCTCACCCTAAAAAACGTCCAGATGATTCTACTAAACATCTTTCACACCCTTCTAAACACCAGCACGAACATTTACAAACAGGTCCTATTGTTGAGAGCTTTTCAAATGCTCAACCTGCTATGCATTTACGCCCTCTAGCAGCCCAAGCTTTGAATTTGCTTCATAGCAATCCTACCAATACACTTGTTGCAACCACAAATTCTACTTCTATTGGACCTTCCAACATTGATAATTATTCTGCACGCTCTTTATTGAGCACATCACTATTGTTACCTAATTCCATGTTACAGTTGTTGATTCCTACTAAACAAAGTACACTTGATACATATTTAACACTCACAAGCCACAAATTTTCCTCTATTAAAGATCTTTATCTATTTTCTAGAAAATTAACTTCCAAATATCTGTTTGATCATGATCGAATACACTTGAGACAAGATAGGGAACTCTTGAAAAGTATCAAACATTTTACGATGGATGAATTTCAGGCGTTTAGAGATCTCATTCTCCTCCTGGAGGAGAGTGAGAACTCTGGGCCGACTGTTTCCACCACAGAGACTGCGGTAACAGTGCTCCCTTCAGTGTCTGTCCCTACCAACAAGTTTAGGCCTAAATCAACAAAATTCCCAGACCTCACTACCTATCCCCTTATTTGGGCTTTTCTGATGGCTATCATCAATGACATCATGCATCTATCTACTCAACAACTTCAATTCATCACCAGGCTGACGGAATCATCCGGACCTGGTGATTAAACAAGTGGACAAAGGTGGGAACATAGTTTTACTAACTAACAAACAATATACTAAGATGTGTATGGATATTCTTACCAACCAGTCTTGGTATCGCAGGACTGCGATCACCTCCACTAAACGTTTCATCAATTAATATGAGTTCTTGATAGGTGAGGCCTTCCTCACAGGACTTATTGATTAGGATACTTGTGCCTATTTGAATACTAAATTCCATTGAACAGCTACATTCTAATCACTCCCCAAGATACATAAAAATGCACTTACCCCTCCAGGGAGACCCATAGGTATAGGATCACTAACTGAAAATGCCAGTAGGTTTATTGATTTCTTTCTTACCCCTCATGTGAGACGCTTGCTATCATTTGTCCAAGACACCCTCGATCTCTTAAAGCACATTATAGCGGTCCCTCCTGGCACCCTGCTCGTAACCTTGGATGTGGAGTCTTTGTACTCCAGCATCCCTCACGAGTGGGGTGTTGGGATGGTCCGTACATTTCTCAGAAAGCAGGACCATCATCTATGGCCTTTTAGTGAATTTTTGTTGAGACTATTGCTTTTTATCCTTACACACAACTGGTTCACATTTAATGGCTCCCACTACCTCCAGGTACAGGGCGTGTGCCCCGGCATATGCCAACCTGTACCGGGGGTGAGAGCGTGACATCTTTTCCAGTGAATCCCTGGCCAACCATATCAGCCATGTGCTGGTTTGGCTTAGATTTATTGATGATATATTTATTATTTTTCTTATATTTAATTATATTTATTATATAGACCAACACACTACAGTCTTTGAATAGCTTTATTGATCATCTTAACAATAATACATACAATTGATAATTCATTGTAAATAGTGATTTGCGTAAAATGTATTTTCTAGATCTTTTAATTTTTAAGTGATAATTGTCTGGCCACAACACTATTGAAAGGAAACTGCTGGAAATACAATTCTTCATGCCTCAAGTGCACACCCTACCATGCTTATTTGTAGCATTCCCTACACTCAATACATCAGGCTTAGAAGAAATTGTACCCATGATAGTGAATTCAAGTACACGCGGATCTTTTGAGGGGGCGACTCCTACTGCATGGTTTATGTAAGGCGTACAACAACACGTTTCAACAATCCAGAAATTCACTACTCTATAAAACTATTGCTAAATTGGATTAGATTTCTACAGTAATTTTTTTTACTCAATATTCTCTCCAGCAACATCAATTAAGAGAGGTTATGGCCAATCATTGGCATATCTTGCATGTTGATCCAACCCTTACCAAGTACATTGGTAATCACCCTAAAATTGTGTTTAAACGTGCTATTTCCCTATGTGACAAACTTACTAGAAGCCACTATAGTCCTATGTGTGGACAGACTACTACAATTAAGGGGATGTTTAGATGTGGTCACTGTACTTTTGCCCTTGGATCTCGACTGGTTCCAGATTCAGCCTACCCAATGGGGAATTGTAGAATCCCCATTTTCGGATGGACTGTAGGAAATTGTCTATCTGATGACCTGTTAATGCGGGCGTTCTACGTCAGTAAGACAATTTGCCAACTACGTCAGAGGATAAATGACCACATCTACACATCCACCAAGATGGTGACTCCTATTGGTAGGCACCTAGATTTATATCACAGATTCAATACATCCTTAATCTCCTTTATAGTCCTGGCAGTTATACAGCAGGACTCTAGGGGAGGTGACTGGGATAAAAGAATATTGCAACAGGAAAAGTGGATAGAACGTTTGAATGCTACATGTCTGCCTGGAATTAATATCATATAAATAATTTCTGTAGATATATGTATATATTACATTTTTATTGGTTATATTTCCATCTATTCATTCTGTGCCATGTTTTCCCCTTTATGGTTTATATTTGTATGCCCTGATGTGTTATATACTAGTTTTGAGCTTGCCTTCTCTGACCACTTTGACGCATCGCATTGCCTCTTTTGGTACCTGTTTTCTTTTATTTTTTATTTTTGATCAGCACGTTAATTATATATTATTTTGCTCTGGCATTTCCTTCCTTATGTATATTTAATGTCCAAATGTTCTGTCAAATGTTATGACTAGTAGGTTTATTATTATTATTTTTTTTTTTACATGATGTATTATTTAATTAACTTTTCCCTTTTTTGTAATTTTCTACATTATTAATAATGGTCTCTCTGTGTATGTATTTGCGGGATCGCATTGATTGAATTGGTCCTGTTGGTATGTAGTGCTGGTATCCACATGTGCGGCCACTAAGCCGCAGTTTCGTCACTCCTGTGGCGCTATTTGAGGCATTGGGCCTTGGTGCCCTCCTCTGTGGCATATCTGGCTAGCTGCCCCCCCCTATGGCAGCATAGGCGTTATCCATACATGCCCACTATGCACGTCCGTGCACTATCATTGCCAGTGACGCCTCTGGGGGGAAGCCCATTGCCCTCTGGTCCTTCCTGGGACGCTTGCCCCGCTAGGCAGCGTCTCAATATTTTGATTACTGTCCTCCCTTACATTTTAATTTATGTCTATAGATGCCCTTCCTATTGCTCAGCATATTATGAGTTAACATCCAGAGACCCGAATTGCTACTGATTTATACACAGGTATGCCTTGATTGCATTATTGTGCTTCATCTGTATTTTAGCAGGTTCTTGAGGTGTTTGGCTATTTATTTTTTTACTTACATTTTTTGAGCTATATTTTAGGAATTTTACTTTTTTTCCTTTTGTCCTATATGGTTACTAAGTACTATGTTCTATCTGGCATATCCCCACATGTTGCTTGCTGTGCATTGCATGCCTACGTTTTGGACGTCTTTTGATGTTGTCCTGCAATCCTTTATGCGCTTGTTCAGACCTCTTTAACATATTTAATGAAGATTATACAATTGTTACAATTATCTGCCTCTTTCTCTCCTTAGAATCCTTATCAAGCTCCTGAAGAAGCGAGTTTTTCTCAAAACATGTAGAGCCTATGAGCTTACAGTAAATGTTATTATCTTATTTGTCTTGCATGACATGATTTTTTACACTTATAGTCCACATTGGAGAGGTTTAGTTGCTATTGCAAATAGTTTGCAGTATTTTAAATGTATTTTATTGTAATGTATTAATTGCTAATAAAATATTATTGTTTATTTTTCTATGATTGGTGCTTGGAAAGTCATTTTTTTCTACCTCCTTTCCTATTTAATGGATCAGCATTACATTTGCTAACCAGCCAAATGATATCTCATATATATTTTTTTCACTCATCTCCCACGATTGTCACCTTCTAGAATCCTTTGGACTATATGAGAATAGTGAGTGTTTATGGGCATCTTAGGTCTTGCTTGACTATTAGTCTTTTTGGTTTCTGAAGACATGTTATACACATTGTGTGAATCATAAGGTAATTTGGGTGGCATAAAGGTCACAAATGCATATGTGATTGACGTCCTGTTTTAGAATTTACAGTCCCCAGTCAGATGACCATATAATTCAAAGCAAGTCATTCCACCCCCCCCAATCCCTTTGTCTGCAGCTTCTATCAAATTGAACGCAGATGTGTAGTGTGTGGAAACTCTCAGAGGAAATGGGTTTATTCCTGAAACTTACTGTGAAGCATTTATTTAATGACAATAGAACAAATATGTAAAGTCGGTGTACGCATGAACTAGTTTAGGTAGTATAAACAAGTTTTTTTGTAAGGGTTGTTAGTTGTATGCTTGGTGTTGTTCCACACACGATTTCATAAACTTCTGCATACTAAAGATTTAAAGAAATCATCCATTGTAGAATTTGCAGAAATGTTTTTCAACTCTTTAGAGGCCTCTTTGGAGCCCTTCTTGAAAGCGTTTCTACTCATAGATCACAAGTCTGTTTTATGTCTTTCTTTGCCCTGACAATGTGAAAATTGAAAAATGTTCGAGGTTTCAAACACAAATCCCATTCTCATGACCTACAGTCTGTATGTAAAGGCAGCAATGTAAATTCCTAGATTGTAGGTATGGGGGAAGGGGAGTTATTTAAAGCATTGTCACTGCGTGAGGTGTGGAATCTCTGACTGGAAAGAAACCGTTGCGTAAAAAAAAAAAATTTGTTTTGTTAGAAAACCGAATTAGGACATCAAAAAAACACAATTTTATTAAAAAACAGCCATTATATTACCTCTATAATTTTTCCTTTAACTGCAAGGTTAAGATCTGTTACGCTCTTAGGCATCTGAGAGGGATCTGTATTCAGCAACCCCAAGGTGGCAACTACATCAGTTATGAGCCCAACACACTGCTGTTTTAGTATTTTTGCAGACTATGGGTAGGGAAAGAACCGAGGGTAAGGCCTCATGCACACTAGACATTTTTACAGCTGCTGTTTTCGGCTTCTGACATTTTTTATACAGGTTATATGTAAAAAGTGCAGCGCTGAATGGGTAGATGGGCGTGAATCAGTATAAACACACTAATATTGTGTATCGATGATGGGTGAATAAACACTAGTATATAAACAGATATTCCCAATATGAACACAATGTGATGTGTATCATTAATAAATGAATAAACACTAGTGAATAGATATACAAAAAATTACATACATTACTGTGCCCAATATAAATACCTGTGAGTTAAACATCAACACAATAAATGCGTGTAGATGTAGGTATAATAAAGTGCATAAGTGCTAAACAAATGCTGTTGGCCACAAGGAACTGGGCAACAAAAAAAGAGTGCAATCATAAGCAGAAATCCACCAACATCTGTGTTGGAGTAAGTTCACAACACACTATACAAATGTGACAGAGTAAGAAAGAACAGTCTGCGTATTGGAAACAATGGTAAACAACAATCTGGAGAAGAAACACCCGGGGCTGTGCATCCGTCACCCAAGGGATAGGTGGGTACTCTTACCAGAAGATGTGGACCCACTTGCCTGCGGTGGTGCATCAAATAGGCATGGAATAGAAACAGGATCTCAAACCACGGTCTCCAGAAGTCCAACTTGCACCCTCAGATAAGTCCAGATAGGTGCAATGTGCAGAACTGTCTAGAAGCGGATTACTGCTAGCCAGCTCTGCACATTGCACCTATCTGGACTTTACTTGTGATCACATTGACTTTTAATTGTACACATCATCATGATGTCTATAACAATTTTTAAATAACCCTTACATTTTTGACCTATGCCATGTGCAAGCTTTTTTCTTTTATATGATTCCATTTCCAACCATCTGACGGATGAGAGATCTGAGGGTGCAAGTTGGACTTCTGAAGACCATGGTTCGAGATCTTGTTTCCATTCCAAGCCTATTTGACTTACCTCCACTGGTGAGTGGGTCCACATCTTCTGGTAAGAGTAACCACCCTTTCTTTGGGCGACAGATGTTTCTTCTCCCTTCTCTCTTACTCTGTCACATCTGCATAGTGTTGTGAATTTACTCCAACACAGATGTTGGTGGACTTGTGCTTATGATTGCACTCTGTTTTTGTTGACAAGTTCTTTGTGGCCAACAGCATTTGTTTAGCACTTATGCGCTTTATTATTCCTACACGCATTTATTGTGTTGATGTTTAGCTCACATGTATCTATATTGGGCACATTCATTTATGTCATTTTTTTGTATATCTACTCACTAGTGTTTATTCATTTATTAATGATACACATCAAATTGTGTTCATATTGGTTATATCTATTTTCATATAGTAGTGTTTATTCACCCATTGTCGAAACACAGTATTAGTGGGTTTCTATTGGTTCACACCCATTTAGCGCTGCACTCTTACATACAACCTTACACAATTTGTCACATTGTAGCGTTAGCAGCTATTTCTCTTGAAAAAAAAAAAAAAAAACTGTTGATCTTGTCAGAAATTCATCTTCATTTATCCAGGAAGCAGTTTCACTTTATCTTCACATTCTTTCATCACACCATTTACTGAAATCACATGCACATGTTACACTGATTCAGTCCTCACAGCCAATGGTGTATAAATTCTGTTGTCCTACTCTCACCCCTCAGCTCTATGATTAGGCCCCAGGGGGTGGGGTGAAACGCAGCAGCGGGCGTGGCCTGAGGAGCGGCATTGACTGAGGCTTATCCAATATACCAGGCCTGCCAACACTGGCTGAGGTATGTAAGTGGGTGAAGGAGAAGAACCCTGCAACCCATGAAAGAGCTGCTGCACTGGCCGACAAAGTTCTTCCCACAAGTCACAATGGAACAAAAACTGGTAGTCTAAGCACCTGACCTTCCAACAAGCACACCGCTCCAACCCCTGGTAGCATGGAATTACCCTTCTATCATTCTTGACTATCAATGCTATCATCAGTGCTATGACTGTAAACAACCCAGGCATCTCCAGCCTAGCTGCCTCTGTAAAGACGCAGACAATTTCAGCTGTCCTGTCCCCTATGTTAAACTGTTTAGGGAGGAAGAGAACCTCCCACTAGCCCTCAGTAATTGGGGGACCACCAGGAAAGCCAATATTACCTCATGAGGTCTACAATGTTTCATTTACTAGCTACTCCCTATCCTGAGCAAAGGCAATGTCATCTACAGTATGTCTCCTTTGACAGTGAATTTTAGGACACTGGAACATTCCTCACCATTGCTGATCCCCATGTAGTAAAATCTGAAGCCATTGAGCCAGGTCCTGTTTTTCCAATTGAATTGGCAGGGGGAACCAGGAAATACATTCCAAGGGTTTCAGTTCACCTCAGTCATGGCTTTGGGGAAAAATAAACTGCCAGATTGAAGTTATGAGTGGATTACCTGCCGCTGTCTTACTTGGCAATGAGTTGTGGAAGCTGCAGTGCCATTGGGGCTTTGACGAGGAGCCAAGGTACTCTAGAGCAGTGTTTCTCAACTCCAGTCCTTAAGGCGCCCCAACGGGTCATGTTTTCAGGATTTCACTCAGATGAAATGGCTGTGGTAAATACTAAGGCAGTGAAACTGATCAAATCACCTGTGCAAAATAATGTAAAACCTGAAACCGTGACCTGTTGGGGCACCTTGAGGACTGGAGTTTAGAAACACTGCTCTAGAGCCTAACTACAGGAAACTCTTCTGGTGAATGACAAGCTACCCACATTTGCAATGGGTATTTAGACCTATGTTCTTGTGAGGCAGGAGAAGAAACCAGGAGATGGCAAGCAACAGGATATCAATTTTTTTTTTTCCTTGTGACAAAGTAGAGCTATTACAGTCAAAAGAATCTTGTAAAAAGCTCTTGAAATGATGGTCCTAATGTAATACTGTGAACCTGAGGCCCTACTAGTGACTTACAGCAATGGGAACCTAAAGATATTTGTGTGCCAAATCTATTTTGATCATTCAGTCCTGGGAACGAAGAACAGTAGCATTGGCCTGCAAAGACTCCATCCTAAAGCTTTCAACTGTCATGAAGGGTTTGAGCCTTTATAAGTCCAAGACAAGTTTGAAGACTTCAGGACAAGAAATATGAAATAATAAACTCCCTGGCCCTTTACCTCCTCTGGAGCTGTGATGTTCATCTGTAAAACTCTTCAACCTAGGATTTGGGGACTTTTGTGTGGACAAACATCAGCTCGGAGTGTAAGGCCGCGTACACACGGGCGGACTGTCTGACGGACTTGGTCCGCTGAAACGTGTTTCAGCGGACAGTCCGCTCGTGTGTGGGCTTCAGCGGACTTTTTCAGCGGACAGTCTGGCGGACTAAGTCTTTCGGAATTTCCGTAATATTGTCCGTCCAACTTTGGTTTCAGCGGACAGTCCGCTCGTGAGTAGGCAAGTTGGACGGACTAAGTATGGCGCATGCTCAGAAAGGATTTACATGGCCGAAGGTTGCATTGCAGTGTATTGGACGTCGTATTTCTAGTCCCGTCGTACGTTCTGTACACGTCATCGCGCAAGCTTTCAGCGGACTGTCTGTTCATCGTGTGTGGTCAAGTCCGTTCATTCAAAAGTAGGACGGACTGTCTGACGGACTTAGTTGGCCAGACAGTCCGCCCGTGTGTACGCGGCCTAAGGAGAACTCCAGTCTAGATCGTCTGCACATAGTAATTACCACCCAGGCATCGGAAATGTTATCCATCCAAACCTGAGCAAATAGAACAAGGTGGATTGACAACCTCTCCAAGGTGTCCTGAGAAACTCCCAGCCCAGGGCAATATGATCTGGAGTTCCTGAACTGGACTTGTGATCTTTGGGTGTGCAAAAGAATTGCTGCTTTCTCTTATAATCTTTCGGGAGAAGACCCGACACTGAAAAGGACACCATCCTAGCAGAAAGACAAACCAGGCCCACCAATGCATCAGCAATTAATTTGGAGGCCATTTTCAATTCCTTCAATGACTTAATAGAGTGCCTCAGAACTCCCATATCCAAAGACAGCTCCATGTTGAAAGTCCACATCTTGCGCACTTAGATAAAGTGCTGCAGACAGTCTGCATGCCACTCCCTAAGAAGTATAAACTCCTAAGGTAAGAAATGCAAAACCGTGCTTCAGATACTTTAACATGACTTGGTCATCTAAAAGGTAATGTAAAGCCCCATACACACTATCAGATTTTCTGCTGACTTTTTCCTTCAGATTTACCAAAACCATGTAGTAGAAGGGCCTGCCTGATTGCATACAAATTGAAATTCCTAAGGTTTGACCTCATATTATATGGTTTTGGTAAATCTGAAGGAAAAACTCAGCAGAAAAACTGATAGTGTGTATGGGGCTTAACATAGCTGGTCAGTCTCTTCAAGGTTGTATTCTTGGAGTTGAATCCCAACACTCTGCAAGAAAGGGGTACATCGCGGAGAATGTGTTAGACCAACTGAGTTTCCTGTCCACTCATCCTCCAACAATAGTTGATCTTGATCACCAGAAAGATTGGCAGCTCTCCTTAAGAGAAATGCATATCCTCCTACTCCTCTCCCAACCAATTGCTCTTCTAATTGTGACAGCTATCATGGAGCCTATCACAAAATCAAAATTTTACCATCCCCCTTTCTTCACACTCTGGTCCCCATCAGAAGTGCTATCTGATGGCAAGGAGACTCCATGCTATTTGTACAGCTCCTTATCCTTTCTCTCCAGTGGTTCCTAATGTAGCACTACCCCCAAAGAGGCTGCTGGTAACTGGCTCCCCTATTCCTGCACAGCCAGGCAACACACATTTTTGACTTGCATCCAGACAAGAAATCTGTTCCTGGGATTGTTTTTGTTGTTTTTAATAGGGATAACAACTTGGATGGGGTAGAGGGGTTTTGGGATGCCCAACTTGACTGAAACAGATGGGGACAACTTCCTTCCTATGTACAGAGAAAAAAATCCTGGACACGATCAGTCTTTAAGGATCAGTTCCCTTTGGAAAATAGCACAAAATGTTGCAAAACTGCATGCAGGAGTATCTTCTCTCCTCTGTAAAACTGCTCCCAGATCCACTGCCTGCGAGTACTACCAGCCCACCTGGCTGCTCTGAAGATCTGTGAAAGCTTGCTACATGTGACACTCTACCTTTGTGAATCCCTGGGTGTGCTGATGTACTCACTCTGCCCTCCTTGCTCCCTGCTAATCTTAGGTAAGGGACACTGAAAGGATTTTGCCCAGCCTGGAGGCAAAGCCCCCTAGACCTAGGGGGCCCCTCCTAGGCTGCCAACAGCCTCCTCAGTACTCCATCTTCCACCCAACTACCCTGCTGGCATGTCTCCAGCATATTTAATGGCTGACCTAGCCACCCTGCCAGGACATTCTGCCTTGGGATTGGCCAAGTTCCCTCGAGTATGCAAAACAGAACCTCCTGGCCTCTGCCTACTAATTTCCAGAAACTTCTACGAGCTTCTAGATCCAGAGGGAAGTACCAGAGACCTGCATCTGTAGAGTCATACAGCCTGACCTGCAGCAACCGGACCCAATTACAGATTCCCATAACTTACCATGAATCATAAGCTTAGATTTACCTACACTAACACTAGTAGCACACTAGAGGGCACTACACTTGTGAACAGTTCTGCATACTCATTCGCCTGCTTAATGAACGATTTTACCTCCTGTCATTCAGAGTCCTTGTCCCCCGCCACCACCTTTAGGCATATCTTATATAAAAAGCTTGCTTGGTAGAGCCATCCTCCACAGGTCCAGCAGCAAACCACACTGGGTAATAATTGCATAAGAAAAAGCAGTTAGGAAGGACTAGAAATGTGGTAAAATTCTGCATATTCTTGAAGAGACTTAAAGCCTTGTGAGGCTTGCTTAACAAGGATGGGTGCCGAGTAAACATAACCAAAAGATCATTGGACCGCAGTCCATGGACTTTATAGGCACTGCACAAAATTTTATAATAAATACATATACAATCTTTATTTATGCACAATTACAAATATTTAAAACCAAGTTAAAAAAGCATAGTAGCATCATGCACACTTAAGGGCAGACATGGCTGGGGGACACCTTATGTAGCGTTGGAACTATACAGATTTCTATGGAGGAATTGACCTTGTGTGGATACCTGTCTCAGTGGACCCCTAGTTGTTAAAAATGGTTACAAATTGATGTGTCTTTGGTTGCTTATATACAGCTGTTGCAGTACTGGCTGCATTGATGGCCAACTTGAAATGAGCATATGGAGCCCATTTAAGGAGGGTCTATATACGCCTGGACTGACTCAATAATTATTTCTTGCCCTATTTATGATGATTTGTAGGACTCTGAGGATTCATTATGCTTTTTGTGGCATGCCGCCATTGGCATATTCCTTCTAGCTGATGCTATTTTTATAACATGGTAAGTTTTAGGTTTATGTGAATGGATGGTGATATCCCCTGTTATCTGCAAATTACAGGATGATTATTGTGTACCTTAAAGTAGGACTTTATAAACTCTTTTTTTTTTGTGGCCACCACCCTAATCGTCCTAAACATACATGATGCTAATATATATTTTTTTTCATTAAAAAACAAAAGCAATTTTCAATTGTGCATAGATAAAGATTGTATTTTTTTTTTTTTATGAAAATGTGTGTGGTGCCTATAAAGTAGATGGACTGCAGCCCAATTATCCTTTGGTTGCATTTACTAACTTAGGGATATGGCCCTTTTTTTTTTTACATTTAGGGTCAACGAGTATCTGCATTACCACCCAACAATGTCCAGCTTTAATTTGTCTTTCTAAAGAGTACTTGTGCTGGTTGGAGTGAGGTGAAGGAGAAAGAAGTGCTGAGACTTATGCCCTGTACACACGGTCAGACATTCCGACCACAAAATCTGTGGGATTTTTTTTTTTGGTGTTGCATACAGACGGTCGGACAAAGTCGTTGGAAAATCCAATCTTTCTGAACGCGGTGACGTTCGTTGCGTACGACAAGACTACGTAGAGGCCAGTAGCCAATAGTTTTCGTCTCGTCATTTATTCTGAGTGGGCTGGGCTGTACAGTGACTGATCATTGCGATAACCAATCGCAGTGATCAAGTGATTTTGAATCAGACTCCTGGTTCCCGAACGTTAGTGAGAGCCCGGATCAGTGTGCTCCCAGCACAAACACAGGTACACGTATATGTGGCCTCACAGAAAAAGACCCACTTCCATGAGGCCGCATATACAGTATGTGTACAGTTAGAAGTAAGGGTTCAAGACCTGTGGCTGTGTTCGCACAGCTGCTGCTTTCCCATAGAGTAAAGCTGCCCTGCACACATCTCCAGCCACATAAAGAAACCACTCATCATATTTGTACAACTCCTGCTGTGGTGACAGCATCTGTACTTCACAGTCCGAGCCGCAACTTTATTTAATGCAAGTGGATTAAATTGCATATATATGCATATGGAGGGATAGCCAGAAACAGGCAAAGACTGCTGGATTACCAATAGCCAGAGTACTGTTCTTACATCGCTGTGAAGCTACCAACCAGCTGCATTATTCCACCCATCTCCCATTTTGTGATATCACCTTACTTCTGGACAAACAGTACATCATTCCATCTGAGTAATACTGTGCTCCATTAAAGTGTGGCCTTTGAGTCCATAGCACACTAAAAAGTTGACCAATACTGTCAGTATCCCTCAGTACTTAGCGGAGATTCATCTATTTGCCAGCTGGGGTTATCCTATTATACCTGTGGAGAATTGTTTGATACAGAGAGAATGATTGGCTGTTGTCTGCATGACTCTGAGCTCAGCTGTGTGTGATTTTAATGTTGCGACAACATTGTCCAAATTTAAATTGTTTGGAGGGTCGCTGGATACAGACCAGCAGTCTGACACTATTTTTGTACGATAAAGTATTTTTTTCTCACCCACTCATCGCAAAACCGCGATTGGTCCTTATTAAATATCCTTCCCTTTTTTTTTTTTTTGGAGTGGTAGCATTTGACTCTTGGTCAAATGTGACATATTTTTGGTAAAAAAATTTATAAAATCCCAGTAAGCATAAATTGATTGGTTGGCGCAAAAGTTATAGCATCTATAAAAACTATGGAATAGATTTATGGAAGTTTTATTTATTTAACTAGAAACAGGGGCGATCAGCGACTTTACTAGAAATAGGGGCGATCAGCTACTTATAGCGGGACTACGATGTTGCGTTGGACAAATTGGACACCGACACTTTTTGGGGACCAGTGACACTAATACAGTGATCAGCGCTAAAAAATAAAAATATGCCCCGTCACTGTATTAAGGTCACTGGCTGGGAAGGAGTTATCAGGGTCATTCAAAGGGTTAAAAGTGTGCCTAGGGTGTACTGTGTAGGAAAATGCTTTTACTAGGGGAAGGCATTGCTTTGCAGAAACACAGGATCAATGCCTTCCCTACTGGCAGAACGGCGATCTTCCTTGTTTACATAGGCAGATCACCATTCTGGCTCTCTGCCTAATGATCGGCGGTCATAGAGTACCTGCAGATCAGCTCTCGCTGTGAATAAACACAGCGGGAGCAGGTCGCTGTGGGGCACATGCACACCCCAGACCTGGAAGTGCAGGATCACATACTAGGTACGTGATCATGTGCAGCCGAGCCACCATATATGTGAGATATACAGTCGCAAGTGGTTAAGAACCTTTTTTTTTTTTTTTTTTTTTTGCAAAATTGGTCTGGTCACCCATGTTTAAAAGTGGAACACAGGGTCTGCCAATGAAAAGGTTAAGGATCAATACCAGGTTACCAAATAAACCTAAAAAAAACAAACAAAAAAACACAAAATCACACAAATCAGAGATCCATTATGCTTTATTTACATGCATCACCATCTGTTTTAAAACTAGATTACAATTTAAAATGGAATACACAAGGTAATACCTACTAACACCATGTGGAGTAACGCACTGCTTTTCTATTGCAATTGAAAAAAGGTAAAAGGTGTCCGAATCAGGTTGATGGGTAGAAGGTAGTACAGTTGTGGGCTGTCGCCTTTCCATAGCAATTAGTGTACATGGTTTCAAAATAGATGCATCCTGCATATAATACACAGGTTATGTGACAACATGTAAACTGTAAACACACTAATGCCGCTGATATTCCTTCCATTAACAATGCAGAAGTGAAAGTGTCTGGACAATATACATGAGACATTTTTGTACATCGATTGTAGACATCAAAGCAAAGAATTTGGCTGGTGTAATATACATAACTATGAATACATAGATAACAATCTATACATGAGTGCTCGCCAATCTCCAACTCGGGGAGGAAAAAAAAAAAAAAAGTAACATAGTCATGAAAGCATCGATATATAATTTAGTTTTTCTTCATTCTGTAGTACATGAAATAAATGACAAAATATCCCAAGGCTTGGCTGTCATTGTGTAATCTTCCAGAAAATATTTGAGGATATACAAAAGGAAGAGTGCCAAGCTATTGGCCGAAAAAGATGACAAACACCATCATAATTGTTAAGTAATATAACACTATCTGGTCTCTGACTTTATAGACAAAACAGAATACATAAGAAAAGAAAAATGTAATTGAATTAATGCTTCCTAAAAGGAAAATGTACCTTACTAAGCAGCCACCCGCCAATGATAGTTTGCTTGCCACCCCCCACCCCAAGCTACAAATATATGTATATATATATATAAAAATGTTAAAATGACAGGTCTCGTTTTCTCTTACTAAAAGAAAAAAAAAAAAGTTATAGTTATAAAAAGGTTTGCTCTGTATCGTATCATTTTTTCCTGTTAAAGTGGCGTTCCACCCAAAAACTGAACTTTCACTTTAAGGGAAGGTGACCCCCTGACATGTCACATTTGGCATGTCATGTTTTTGGCTGGGGGGAGTGGAAATCCTCTTTAGAGGATTCCAGTTCCCACTTTCTCCTGGGGCACCGTGGCGCCGGAAGCAAGTTCACCTCTCGGCAATCATCTGAGACACGTTACAGGTCTCAAATGATTGCCCGGCCAGTCACAACGCGAGGCGCAGCTTGCACATGCGCAGTGCGTGCCCGGCTGTGAAGCCACAGCTGGGCGCCCACAGTGACAATGCCGGCGCCGCAGAGAGGAGGGGGAGACTAGCGGGGCCTTGTTCCCCCGCATCACTGGACCCTGGGACAGGCAAGTGTCCCATTATTAAAAGTCAGAAGCTGCAGTATTTGTAGCTGTTGACTTGTAATTTTTTTTTTTTTTTTTTTTTTTAAGCGGAACTCTGCTTTAAAGACATAACAGGGCAGACAATAACAGAACTGCTTTTCTATATTCACTTAAGTAATTTTAAAGTACTGAGGGGTTTGTTTGGGAAGGGGTCAGGGAGATATGATAAAAAGCTAGTCTTTGTAGATGTACATACTATATTTTTTTTTTTATCAGTACTGGACAACAAAGATATTGACCAGGCAATATATTGTCATTTGGTTTAGGGTAGCATTTTCAATAACTGCATGCGAGTATGTATATTTTACACATACACACATTTAAAAAGGAAAAATAAAAAACTCAAAATAAGTTTATTTTTATTTTTTTATAGAAAACCTAAGACTAAAGGTCCAAATTAGATTTTCATAGCATTTTTAAAATCAATAGTATGCAATGTTTTATTATTTTAGATTTCAGTATATACTAGAACACCATGAGAGCACTAGATCACAGTAAATCAATACTAGTTAATCAGTGATCAATCAAAGACTTTATCAGCTCTTGTAGTGTCCTCATTTTAATATGCCTTTTTAAAAGAGGGGAAATTATAAGCTAAAGTGCAGTGGATAGTCATTTACTTCTTGTAAAGAATGGAACATTTTGCCCCAAACCAACCTTACAATTACCTTTTTAAGTATTTTTTATTCCTACTTCATTCCGCTTTGAGGGGAATGGAAGAATGAATTTGGGCCTAAGGGCCGATTAAAAACACAGGAAATCCAAATAAGAGTTCTAGTTCCAGTTAGGAATGAATCCTCAATTTAGCTTTCATTAAAGCAGTATTAAACTCAACACTGTAATATATCGAAGCTTACCAATCATTAGATGTGGTGGCTGCATTAGTTTCCTTTAAGTCTTTTTTTTTTTTCTCCTCGGTTTTAATTAGAATGCCCCCACTTGGGAAGAATGAGCACAGGGGGCACAGCAGACGGCAACATTGTCAGTCTGGGGGAGATGGTGTTAAATGTACTAGCAGATTTAAATACACTAACACATTGAAGCCAAACTCCACCCCATGTTTCATAATCAGTTACACCAAAGAGGTTTTTTTTTTTGTATCATTGTAAGCACCCATGCCAGTGTTAAATGGCATGTAAACTGATACATCTGAAAGAGCTTGTTCTTTTGAAAAACAGACTCAGGCTTAGTTTACACCTATGCATTTTTTAGGGCATTTTTAAGAAACACACTACAGTCCATTTAACACGGTTTCCTTTGGGACAGATTCACTTCTATGCCCTTTTTAGCTGTTGCATTTTTGGAAACGGTCAGGGACTTTAAATGCAAAAAACGGTTCCCATCTCCTTATTAAATACGGACGTCAAATTACTTGCACGCGTTATAGCTACCAGACTCTCTAAAGAGATTGGAAAATGGATCCACCAAGACCAGGTCAGGGTTCATGCCTACCAGGTCAACAGATAATATTAGAAGGCTTTTCCTTAATTTACAGGTGCCAGGGGATAACCTGGGAGGTAGGGCCATTCTTTCTTTAGACGCAGCCAAGGCTTTTGATAGCGTTGAATGGCCCTATCTCTGGGAGATGGTCTCATTTTGGTTTGGGGGGAAGACTATCAATTTGGTAAAAGTCATTTAGGGCTCTTTTACACGGATGATCTGTTCAGGTCCGCCTGTCAGTTTTTTTAGGCGTACCTGAACGGATACTCCATAGAGGTCCATGGAGAGTCGGATGTCAGTGGTGACATGTCTGCTGACATCTGGCCCGCTCCGATCTGAAAAAGTGTGACGGAGGAAAAACCTACTTTTCCATCTGTCATCGGATGACAACAGACTCTGCGGTCCGTCATCATCCGATCTCCCATAGGGGAGAGCGACGTTCTGACAGGTCCTTCCCTGCACAGTGTGCAGACAGACCTGTCATCGTCCTGCTCAGCGGGGAACGATGGAGCGATCCCCGCTGAGCAAGCGCATGTCCACGGGGCGGATCAGCGTGGATCCGCTCCGTGTGAAAGAGCCCTTACTCTTGTGTATTAATGTCCTCTCCACCCTTCCCTTTGCACAGAGGTACTAGACATGGAGGTTTACGGTCTCCCCTTCTATTTGCCCCTGCAGTGGAACCATTAGCCATCTTAACCTCCCTGGCGGTATGATTCAGTCTGGAATTAGGTGCTGAAAGCGGTACAATTATTTTGCATGGAAATCTGGCGTTTTATTTTGTAGCCCTGTAATTCTTAGGAATAACGCTCTTAAATCTCTTCAAATCAGAGTCTAGCAGACATCCAGGGTATGATAAAGTTTATAATATAATAAAGAATAATAAAAATTATTCAATAATGTAATCAAATCCTAAAACACTGAAAAAGGGACACTTTTTGGTTGCTATGGACAATCTCCAAATTCCAGGCAGAAAAAACTGTATTTATAATATAAAAGTGCATGCAGGGCACTGCACAGACCACTAGGGACAAAGGGGGTGTGTATTTTGTAATACAGCACTGTAATCTGTAAGATTACAGTGCTGTGTGTGTTTTGTGTCTTTTTACTTTTTTTAATTTGCCGCCGTTCTCCGCTCCTGTGCGCCGTAACTTCGCAGGGAACGGAGCTCGGCGGCATTCGGCACTGTGAATCGAGCGGAGGACGGCTCGATTACACAGCGAAGGACATTGCTGGATCCAGGGGACAAGGTAAGTAAGTCTCACTGTGTCCTCCCCTGCATCCAGCGAAGCGATCCCGAGTCTGGCTCTGGGTTACCGCTCCTGCTAGTAAATTCCCAACCCGAGCCAGACTCGGGATTACCGCTAGGGAGGTTAAGCAAGGACCCCTAAATGGTGGGATTTTGCCGAGGATCTTTTGATGAGAAAATTTCTCTTTACGCAGATGACACACTGCATTATCTTGGCGGCACAGCAGGTTTCTTGCAGACATTGATGTCAACTATTAATAAATTTGGTGAATTCTCCAGCTTCACAATAAATTGGTCTAAATCTATCCTTATGCCCCTTGGCCCATTAGGAGTACCTCTCCCGACTTGTGCCAATCAAAATCTCTGTCGCCAATTCTTTTAAATACCTGGGGGTGGTGGTCTTTCCTGAGCCTTCCCACTATCTCAAATTGAATCTTAGCCCCTGGCTGGACAGACAAAAACTAAAAAGCTCAAGTTGGTGTAAACCTATGTTGGTAGAGGGACTGAGTCAATTTAATAAAGATGGTTTGGGCCTCGCAACTTCTATAATTCCCCTATGTGGATATCTAACAAATGCAAAACTGCGTTTTTGGTTCAATAGAGAAGCATGTAGTGCGGTTTTTGCCACAATTTTGCATTTTTTTAATCTGGCAAACAGAAAAAGAAAGGTGTGCAAAAAAACACTGCAGAAATGTACTGCAAAAACGGATCAAAAGCAAATTGCCTAGGTGTAAACCAAGCAGCACTTGACTGGCTCACCAGATGAAAATAGTTTTCTTCTAATGCAGACATCACATCTAAGAACTGTTAAACTGCAATAGCATACATGTTTGCTTTTGGTTTTAATACTGCTTTAACACAGCAATATATGTGATGTAAACTCTGCAATCATTTGTTCAACAGCATAGCCTTTAAGGCAAGACTTGCAAAGCCAATAAGCGATTCCCGAGTGGTAAAGAAACACATCAGTGTATATTCCATTGCTGGGGTTGCTAAGTGATACTGCGCCTTTAAAAACAGAGGTCAGGGTGAATTGGCTACCCCCAACAACGGCAGGATTACATGAAACCTTTGTGCAGTACTGGCTTCCATATATATGGATTGCAGTAAAGGAGATTTCAGCACCCCATTACAGCACCATTAAGAACAAAATTCCACGAGCAGCACAAATGACAAGCAGCTTCTTGATGCTGAACACATTTGGTTCCACTTTGTAGCCGAGTACCACTGTATACTGCAGCTGCTTCGGCTTAGATGTAACCAAATGTATACATGTGTCAAGAATCACAGACTAGTCATTGTTCAGCATTGTTTACTAGAGGGTATTCTGCTACACTGCAATGATGCAAAGCATTGAAAACTTCACATAATATAAAATACTGACAAGCACCATCAAATTCTTCTTCTGATCCCTTCATGACTGTAAATATAGGGAATGGATTGTACATTGTATGAAAAATCAGGTTCTTCTATGATGTAGAGACTAAAGAGACTACTGCAGGCAGCACAAAAACCACCATGACTAAAGGAATCGTTCTTCTAAACTGCAAAAAAAAGTGTCAAGGTGCCGTTGATACATGATCATTCTGATACAGAAGTTATGATCACTCAGAAGAACACTCCAAAAAGGACAAGGGTTACCTGTTATGCCATTTCTATGCAATGTAAGGCTGGGTTCACACTGCTGCGGGGGGAGATCCGGATGTGATTCGCACCGCAAATCACATCCGATCTCCGTAGCGATGCGAGTTCAGCCATACAGATAGTATGGCTGAATTCGCATCGCTCCCGCAGCAAACTCGCACGGGACCCTTTTTTTGGTCCGCAACAGAATCGGATCGCATGGGTGTTCACACCATGCGATCCGATTCCTGTGCGAGTCGGCAGATCGCACTGCGATATGCGGACGGATCTGGGGGTGTCATTAACATATCATTGACACTCCCAGCCGTCCGCATAGGGCAGTGTGAACTGCCGGCGGGAGGTGTGCGATGCTGGAAAACGCCGCGGATTCGCGGCGTTCCCGCATCGCTGTGGTGTGAACCCGGCCTAAATGGGGAAAAAAAAAAGTTTAAAGTATAAAGTGTAAAAATCAAAAAATCTGATTAGTTGCAGAAAGTATCTAAAATTAAAAGAAACGTACTTAACTACTATAGGACCGGAAGGATTTCCCCCCTTAATGACCAGGCCATTTTTTGCGATGCAGCACTGCCTTTCTAATTCACAACTGCACGGTCATGCAGCAGTGTACCCAAATGTATTTGATCACCCCTGCAATTTTTATTTTTTGTGCTATAAACAAAAAAAAAAAAAAAAAAAAGAAGACAATTTTGGAAAAAAATAATAATATTATTTTTCGCCTTTTGCTATAATATCCAAAAGGAAAAAAAAATGTCTTCAGTTTAGGCCAATATGTATTCTACATATTTTTGGTTAAAAAACAAAAACAAACTATCGCAAAAAGCGTATATTGATTGCTTTGCGTAAAAAAGTTATAGAGTCTACAAAATAGGGGATAGATTTATGGCATTTTTTATTTATTACTAGTAATCACAGTGATCTGCGATTTTTAGCGGGACTGTGACATTGCGGAGGCCAGATTGGACACTTAACACTTTTTTGGGATTGACATTTATACAGCAATCAGAGCTAAAAATAGTAACCGATTACTGTATAAATGTCACTGGCAGGGAAGGGGTTAACACTAGGGGGCAATCAAGGGGTTAAGTGTTCCCTAGGGAGGTGTTTATAACTGTGGGGGGGGGGGGGGGGGGGAGTGGACTGACTGGGAGTAGAGAGAGATCTCTGTTCCTGATCCCTAGGAACAGCAGATCTCTCTACTCCCGTGTCAGAACAGGGATCGGCTTGTTTACATACACAGATCCCCATTCTGACTCTGGAGCGATTGCGGGTGGACAGCGGACATCGCAGTCACGTGCATAGGCTGCGGCGTCGCACCTCCAGCTGCGCGCCCCCTATTGCCTTTAAAGCGGCCGACATACACCTACGAAGATTCGCGCAGCCATGCCAAGCTGCTGCAGTATGAAGGTGGCTGGTCGGCAAGCGGTTAAATAAAAGTGCGTAAAAAGAGCGATCATAAAAATGGTCCTTTTATACTACTGGAGTTTCATTTGGAAGAAATTGGTTTTCAATATCGATGATAGGACTGTAAATCAGAACATTTATCATTATTTCGTCTACATTATCTTCTATATGGATCTATAACAGCAGTACGCTAAAAGCACAACCACAGGCAGCCTGTAAAATAGTACAGCTTTTAGTACCATACCAAATGAAAGGGGCTCATTTAAAAACATAAGTGGTACTACAAGTATTATTATAATAAACAATTAAGGATGTCTTTAGTTTCCCCTTCCATTCCAAAGACCAAAAAATAAAACAAAATAAAAAAAGTTATTGGGGTTAGTCATTGCGGCAGTGAACAACAAGGATATACAAAATGGTGTCAAGCCACAGCAACCTACAAGAAACCGCCTTTTAAGAAGATCTGTATTTGTACAATTATATTTAGGTTAGTGACATTTGCTGCACTTTGCACATCCTTATTCTTTACGCCATCTTACTAAATAATCCCAACAGTGAATGAGTATCCGTCTGGAGCCTGATGTTAAGTAAGCCAATGAGTATTGTGTGCTTCATCCAGATCCACAAAACATAAATATGAGGCTATAAGGTGCAATATGAACGTCAGACGTGGCATTGTTTTTTTATACAGTAAAGCAGGCCACATGCGATTTTCTTTCCTGCAAAAATAAAAAATAATTGCTAGATTCCCCCATCGAAACCCTACTGTGGAGCCATTGTGTTCTCCCAGTGGGGGCAGCTATAGCAGCTGGCAGTAATCGCATGCTAAAAATCCAACCTACTGCTCAAACCCATGTAGATGGGGGTGTTGACTTGGGTTCAATCAGGCTGCCCATAGATGCTGAAACGGCAAAGATTCCATCCATTCATGGCAGCGGCCACAGAGATGTGTGAACCGGCTCCATAGAGAGCTGGTCACAATCTCCTGACATCTGAATTGAATGCAGGGAACCCCCCCCATCCAATTCACAACCCAGCCTAAGGCTACTTTCACACTGGGGCAATGCGGGCGCTATACGGTCATTTTAGCGGCGCTATTCGGCCACTAGCAGGCAGTTTTAACCCCCACTAGGGGACAAAAAAAAAGGGTTAAAAAACACCCGTTTGCAGTGCTGCCCCATTGTTTTCTATGGGAAGGGGTGCTTTAGGAGCGGCAAATAAAAGGCTCCTACAGCGCTCCAAAAATGCAGCTTGCAGGACCAGCTTTGACCGTCCTGCAAGTGCACCGCTCCAGTCCCGGAGAGACAGCAGCGGCTGTTTCAGGGCACTTTCCAGGCACTATTTTTAGCGCTTTAGTGCCTGCAAAGCTCCCCAGTGTGAAAGGGGCCTAAGTGTCAAACATCCAGAACACTAAAAATACCAATTCCTTTGCTGATAAATCTGGTGCTGCTTTTTATTACAAGCTGGTAGAGTCCTTTTACATGTAAGGGATATGCTTTCTCACTTAGGAGCAAGCAGTTATGTATTCACTACACATTTTCTGGCCAAATGTAACAATTTTAGCTCCTGTATGTGAAATATAAAAGCTGAACCCCAGGCACACCAGAAAAGCTGGCAGTTATTTCAGCTATAGTATTGCCGAGTTTTTATTCTGACACACCCTCGCCCTTCGTTACCTCCATAGAAAATCACTGGGCGTCAATGCGCTTTTAGTTTTTTCCTGGACCTTTTCTGTATATCAAGGTCTGAAGGACACACCCACAGGTTTTTTTTTGTACTAATACATATCATCGCATCAAATGCACCAAAATGGTAAGTTTCTAGGTGTACATGTACACAGTACATACCCTGAAATACCCTGATTATTTGACCGATTGATCTTTTCTAGTTGAAGATGTTGCTTTCATAGCATAGGAAACGCAGTCCACAAAAATGCCTATATACCATCCACAAAGCAGAGCCACAATATTGAATGCCAGGAATTGTTGTATCGCAGAGAATATAGGTATTAATATTTACGTTAACACACACACACTTTCTACAAGGAGGTGCATTCGAAAAACTGGTCAAAGCCAATCCTGGAATTCAGCTTTGGTTTACTATATTATACCATTCACATTTACATTTTCCAAGTCATTGTTCAGTAGCTGTGGGGGGGGGCAGCGTGGATATATGAAACAATGATAAAAACCTAAGAATTACATTTTTTGCTGATCAAAACTCTGATTTTAGAGCTTTTTTGAGACATGATTTCAGGATTATTTTTTATTTTTAGTTGGTCTTCCATACTACTAATTTTAAATGAACCAAAATCGGTATTATTTTACAGCGTTAACCATAAAAGTATTTTAGCTAAAGTTTGAATGAAAAAACAAAACAAAAACGAAAAAAAACTAAAAACTATGTATCTGTAGAATAAGATGATAGCGAGTGTAGATCACAAAATGCTGACAACCTGGAGATTTCACTTTGTTCAGTATTACAGTAGGGACACCACATGGTGTCCTTCACTCAATTCACAGTTCGTAATGTGTTGGTGCACCTCTTTTCACTCTAAGAAACAGGAGATTGCATTGTAAACAGACATAGCCACTGCTACAAACACCTTGGGTGTAAATGGCTAATTGACTTCTTGTGTCCCTGAAGCCTCCCTTCCAGGGCTTCTTGTTTAAAGGATCATTTGTAGGATCAACTAACCACCTATGACTGTACTGAGGTGTGCTAATAAAGTAATTGCTACATTTTACTCTACTACAATAGGTATATTGGGCAAAATGAAAACCACATGCATTGCAGTACAGGCTGACAAATGGTTATGCTGAAAAAACACATAATGGCTACAGTACAAAGATTCTTGGACACGTATCATACAACTCTAACCCCACCAATGAAATGCTGAGGAAGTCAAGGGTTGTTAGGAATTACACAAATGGCTTTATCAGTAGTGGTGGTGGCAAATGAGGGGAGTAAGCTCATGTTTCTAATGTAGAAGTGGCCGTGCCATAGGAAAGCATGCTCCTAATCTTTTAGAAAGAAAATAAAATAATAATAATAATAATAGTATGATGCTACTTTGCTTCCGTTTCCTAATTCCCATGCATACGGGTTTATCTCTGTACATAACAAAATATATTTATAGATTTATATTCAATAATGCCATTGTTAAGGATAGTTTTCATATACCAATCAAAAATACAGAATGTATATATTTGCAAATCAACACCTTCTGTATTTTATATATCAAGCTGCGATATTGTACCATTGAGGTTTGTTCACACTATAACCCCCCCATCCCAAAAAATATACATAAAAGACAAAAGAAACCAGTTTAGAATTAGAATATCAGACATGCCAAAGAATAATGGAAGGGCCCTTTCAGCACCATTGTGCTATCTCCTGTAGATAATAGTGTCACATGAAACATCCCCCCCATCTCCTATACTCAATGTCAGGTTCAGCAAGTAGAGGACAGCATAGTAAAATGGTAGACAGTTGTGTCACACTGCTGTCCAGGGTTTCCACGTGCAGGGCAGAGAATTCCAAGTGAAGTAATGGAAGACCCATATAGTGCAATGTGCAGTACAAACATCCCATGTACAGTAATTCTGGTTGTTTCCGTGCATAGACAGTGCTGCCAAAACACTGCTATGTCTGTTGGATTTTCTATGCTTAAACTCTCTACATGACAATAAGCGTGGAGGGGAAAAAAAAAATACCTAAAACAAAATAAGGCATGAAAATATAGCTTTAAAAACAAAAATGGTAGAAACTCCACTGTTCAGGATATATTAGTAAAATACAGCAGTATACAACTGATTTGGGCGACAGGAAGTAGTACCATGTCAGCAACAAATTTATCCCTGAATTTCCTCTTCTTCAAAATGAAAAAAAGTAAGTTATAACGGAAATTAACGTGATCGTGACAGTTTCTCTATGGAAAGTGGTGCCTTTTGACGTAAAGGAGGCGGCAGTAGAAATTTGTATAAGGTTGACTGTTAGCGTATATGAATGTCTAGCAAAGGATTTCTGCAACTAAAATGAAGAAATGGAACACTCAATGAGAGTTTTACAATTCAGATTTGCAAGACAAAAAAAAAAAAAAAAAGAAAGTAATTCAACACCAAAAGAAAGAAAAACAGCATGGAGATGGTTTGGTTGTTCACAGCTGGTGAGGGGTGCGATGCAAGGCAACTACACCAGCTATGAAATGGTTGACACACACACCGCTGCATAACTACACAGTGTTCACAAGAAATTCATTGTACTCTTCCATCTACGTTCCCATTCCATGCAGAAGGTTTTGCATACTTGAGCATGAGAGGAGTAAAGATCTTAGAAGGACCTTTGCAGGAGTTAAAGGATTTCTGCTAACAGTCTTCGTTAGGTAAGGAAATTGACGCAGGTTTCATGAAAAGGTCTTAAACTGTAAACAGTATCACTGTCCACTTGCTGACAGTAGTTTTGGCAAAGGGTTTCATTTTTAGGGTCTTTTGTCAGTTCCCGGACCTGTGAAAAGAGAAAAAGTAAAAAAAACAAAAATAAAAGAATTAAAACAGGTTTTGCTTTAAAGATCGCTATGCATACTTAACAAGTATTTAGAATAAAGAGCAGATTGATAAAATTATTGCAGCTGTACCCCGGCGTCTCTCTGCACTGAGAACCAAGCCACCGAATACCGCCAATGGCTTGGTTCTTTCACCTCCCCTAGCGGAGAGCTGCTGACTGACTGTCAGGCAGCATTTCTCCTGCTCTGCTCCTCCACACTCATTGAAGCGCTGAGTAGTGGAGGAGCGTGGAGCAGCCGCCTCAGTGGCTTGACGAGACTGCCATCAGTCAAGGCAGCTGGCGGATCCAGACTTCCTAACTCAGGTTGACACGCTGCCTCGACTGATTGTAGTGAAGATGAATTGCACTCCTGTGACCCTTGGGAAAAGCCCAGCCTAAAAAGCTCAGGCTGGACTTCTTTAAGTGAAGCAGTATTTTAGTAGTGAAAACTAGTGGTATATTTACACCGGCACCAGCCAGCGTCCTTAACAAGGAGAGCACAGCCGGTTGTTAAGGAGCCCGTATCCGACACATCCTTAATATATGTACGTATGTATACACACACACATGCATACAAGAAAACCCTTCGGGTCTGGTATGGACTTTGGGGGGGGGGGGGCGCATGACATTTGTTTTTATTTTTTTAAGTAAAAATAGTGTGGGGGCCCCCTCTATTCATACCAGACCCTTATCCAAGCATGCAGCCCAGGACGCATGCTCACTCCTCCGCCCCCGAATCATACCAGGCCACATGCCCTCAAAGCACCCGTCTCATATGTTGAGGATGTCAGTGGTTTTCCTGACTGGGACATTTTAGACAGGAAAGATTTGACAAGACCGTGAGGGACAACCTAGAAATAAGCTTGTCTATCCTTCCTCAATGTTTTTCTTCTCCTCCTCACCTTTCCCTTCTACCCTGTAAAATCTGAAAAAAAGCCACTAACCAAGACTGCAAGAGAAAGTTGAAGGCCTTTTTTAACACTTCGTTATTAAAAATGTATTTTAACTCATTCTCTCTGATCTCTTCCGGAAGAGCTATATAAAAGGAAATTGAACAAAAATGATCTTGGTTAAAAGCATGGTAACTCGTGCTGCAGCATATTCAGGACAACGTACTGCAGCTTTTTGGTCCCGAGGCACTTGCTTAATGACACAGGGAGCTAACTTATCAAATAAACATTTTAGTTAACAAGGACCTATTATTATAGCTGTGCACAAAGAAGTGTCCCACCTGCTGGCCAGACCATACAAGAGAAGGCATTGCCGATTACATCCAACATCTGTCACTGCTGAAACATGGCAGAGATGAATACTAACAGTGTGGGTGGAGTACAGATTTACCTTTACAAAGCTAGACAGAGAAGGTAAATCATTCACCTATGACAAGTGCAATCCCCTGAACAATATTTACAAAAGAATAATGCTTTCTTGTGCTGTAACTGTCAAAGCACACATTACCAACCATCAAGGTTGCTGCAGTGTTGAAAATAGAGCAAATATGTTCTTGGCTTGGTACTATATTTCACAAACCTCCTTGATTTTTTTTTTTTTTTTTTTTTTTTAGAAAGAAAAATAAATGAAAGTGCACTTTTTATAGAAGGACGGTCTCTGTATACATGAATGATATTATGATCAAATGTGTCTACAACATATGATTTACAACATATGGCAAAAAAACAAAGCAGAGAAGCCGTATTGGCATTTGGGCATTTCCCTACACACAGCGCTTGCTGTCAGATAAAATTAGCTTACTTGCTAATAAAGTAAACCAGAAACAGTCCAGAGATGGAAACAAAATTCAATTTAGGCAGCACTGTACATGTATCTTTGTTGATGCTCAATAGATACTAAACATTTTTTAGTGCTCATCTAGCTTAGCAGTGGCACCCCCGATTGGCCGATTGTCTGGCTCTACTTACCCTATCCAAGTCCCAGCTGCTTCTCCTCCTGGCCAATCTGGTCACTTCTCCTTCCGGCAAATCGGGTCTCAAGACCCACTTCCTAATTGGCAGGGAGGAGAAGCAGGAAGACCATAGCGAATAATAATTAGCTGTCATACAAGTAGGTGGACTTGGGGCCTCAGGCTCTGATCATGTGCTTCCAAAATACAAAACCCATAGAAATCAATGCGTCCTGTGCCCTGCATGGAGATTAGGGGTCGAGTGCATGGAGATTAGGGGGGCGGCGCCCCATAGGGGTGTCCACCACTGTAGCTTAACCTGGCTATTTCAGTAAAATAGTACCCATGGGCAGTGGTGTAAAACACTGCCTTTGTTCCAAGTCACAACAAAAACACCTCTGTGGGTGTCAGCATCAGGTCAATCTCAATTTAATCATCAACTGCTGTCATGTGACTGATAAATTATGACCAGATTTTGCTGTCTCTGCTAGCCCCCCATGGTTACCAACTTTATTTGTACAAATTGGCATGTTTTTCTCCCATCCATATGGGTCCTTAGACTTGAGCCTTCATTTGCAAAAAAGTCCCTCTACTGGATGTATGCTGGTCATGTGATATTTCTTACTACATGGAAGGCAGGAACACGGTGGGATGCTGGGAAAGGTTTTTGCTCAACATGAAGGGATGCTGGTATATGTTATTGCTCCACCCAGCACCCTCTCTACTCTTCCTAATTTTAGAGAATACCAGAATGAAGCTTAAAGTGGAAGACAAGACAAAACCTAACTCTAAACCTACCCCCATCCCCATTCTAGCCCTGTAAGGAAAAGATCACTATACTTACCTATTCTGAAGCTGCTCGGGTCCTGTCCCAGCCTCAATGGTCAGCGGCAGCTGAATATGGAAACCCCACAGGAAGTCTATGGATGACATCATGTCCCAGCCATTGTTGGCTTTCTCCTGCACACAGAAGGCACCACAGACCAGAGCGGCTCCAGAATAGGCAATTATAGCGATCTTTTCTTTACAGGGTTAGATAAATTAGGCTTAAAAACAGGGGCCGGAGTAGGTTTAGATTTTACCTCCACTTTAAGAGTATCAAGCCTTGTTCTTGTTTTCTATAAGACTATCAGAGGAAAGAGTGGGGAGGGTGCACCTGGCTTGAGAAAGAGTGCAGTGCATACAGCATCTGAAGGAATGCAGCGATTTACTGAGCCTGGTAAAGGAGTCAGCTTGACAGCTCCTCTTTACAAGGCAGCGAACGAGCTTAAGTGCTGTCCTGGTTTTGGGTGAATGAACTTCATGTATGCTGGAGCATCATCCACCAAAGGATGTTAAGAATTCTACAAACACCCTGCTTTGTTTAATCTGATGGTTTCTATTGTTTGAAGTGCTGGAGATCAGACCTTAAACAAATTAAAAGGGTTTAAAAAAAAAAATTATCACCGACATAGCTTGGTTGAACTTTTTCAGGACTGTGGGGAAATGTATAATTTAGAATTATATTTTAACATGCTTTTGAATGATTATGAATGCCTCCAGCTTTCCTACACAGAACATTAGTTGGCATATTGTACAGAAGACATGTTGCACATTGGCACAAAGGCAACAGTAACACTATGCAAGAAAAAAATAATAATTGGATGTTTAAAGTTCTAAATTATGCAAGTGGATAATTTATGTAACATTTAATTGTGTAAAAACAGAAATCGTACATAAAGCAATAATGGGCGAATCAAGGCAGGGTTGTGCAAGGTTTGTCCTCACAGGAATCAGATCTCTAGCGTAATAGGTAAGTAGCAGTTGGTGGTATGTTATCAGAAAACATCATCTTGTTTTATCCGCAAAAATACAGGTACACAACAGATGTCTGGGACACATACATTTCAGCTTGCATTTTTTGCAGAAGAATTACTAACATTAGGGGCGCAAGAGGATTTGGGACATTCTGTAAGGCTCCATGCACACTGGAGCTCATAAACTGCAGTTTATTGGAGTTTGGGCGTTTTTTTTTAAAAGCCCATAAACTTCACTCTATGTTAGCCTATGTGTCCATGCACACATGGAAGTTTTTTAGCTTTAATGAGCAGTGGAGTTTATGGGCTTTTTTCTGAATGCCAGAAATCCGCGTTCAAAGTGCCGTTTTTCACTGCCAAAAAACGCTCATAAACTCTTAAACGCTCATAAACACGCGTTAATTTGTGTTTGGCATTCTATTTTTTCAATGCATTGTGGGAGTTTGGAATGCACTGTGGGATTTTTGGAGTGTCCTCTGTGTATTTTTATTGAAAACGCCCATAAACGCTAGTACATAACGCTGCTAAAAGCACATTTTTCAACAAGCGTTTTCTGCCAGCAATCTGGCGTCCAGAAAAAGCTTTTTTGAGCTTCAGTGTGCATGGAGCCTAAAATACATTTTACTACTCCAACTACACTGGTAGTATTTCAAATGAATGCAATGATTTTTTTAAATAAATATACTGACTTTTAGATTTTTCATACGCTTCCAAAGTCCTGCATTATTTCCAACACAATCAGCACTGTCATGTATTCACAATACTCACGCTAGAATTATAGGATTTGTACTAATTGCTTCCTTGTTTGCAAACAATTTTACCTAAGATAGCTCTATCTACAAATCGTTGGGTTGTTGACTATAGATTGACTATAGATCCCATTCTGGCAGTGCTGCAATTCAGTAACAACTACAGGTCCCCTAACCTTTCCCCACCCGGTGTCGCCATAGTAAAAGCAGACTAAAGAATTCATTCACCTTGCTTACTCCAGTACATACTAAAAAGGAAAGGTAGGTAAAGGTCCTCTTCCCTGGTGCCATTGGTAAAAATAAGCATTTAATCCTTGCGGAAGGAAAGCCCTGCTGAGTATATATTTTTTCTTTTTTCCTGGAGTTTTATTGATATATTAATGAAAACAGAACTGCATGCAATAATGTATTTTGTATGTGCATGCAGTTCACCTTTAAAAATGATCCTTTCTTGAGAAAAAAGTATGAGAGCTGCCATTCATAACCTGCTTTTTGAACATGCTAGTAGCCTGGCTGTCACTTTAATGCTTTTAGTCTGACCTGGACCTGGAACAACGTATAGAGATAAAAAATTACGACACCTGCTTGTTCCAGATCTGCGACTCAAATGCACTGAACTAATACAGTAATCCAAGTAGCATTTTCCAAAGAGGGTGAATTTAAAGTAGGACAGAGGGGCAAGGTTCAGTTCACAACACTGCACAAATATTTTCATAACCAAGTTCTTTTGCCTATTTATTATTACAGGTACTTCTACAGCGCCAACAATTTATGTGACGCTTTACATATATATTGTACATTCACATCAGCCCCTGCCCTCAAGTAGCATACAATCAAAGGTCCCTAAATCACATTCATACATACACATACTAGGGCTAATTTACACAGGAGCCAATTAACCTACCAGCATGTCTTTGGAGTGTAGGAGGAACCTGGAGTACCCCGAAGAAACCCTCACAGAGAGAACATGCAAAATCCAGGCAGGTAGTGTTGTTGGGAATCAAACCGATGACCCTAGAGTGGCTAGGTAGAAGTGCTATGCACTTAGCTGCCCTATTTGAGCCTAGTATGTATCAATCATGCTAGGAAAATAATAATAAAAAACATTCAAAACCATGCAGTCAGGCTTGCTTTTCACCAGCATCTTTCATCACTGAAGTGTTTGTTTATATAGTTTAAAATTATTATTGAAATCTTGGTTAATAAGATTATACTTTTAAGAATACAAGTTTTATAGGTGGACACTGACCTGGCAAGCTCATGCTTCCATCGCTTCTTCAACCTGGTACCCAACTCTGTGACGATGTCTGCTTAGCACCTGTGAAATTTCCCACTGCTAGACTGACATTCTGAGCAGAGATGAGGGAATCAAAGTTAAAATCCAGCCCATCTGCATCCATTAATTCATTGCGAATGATGGTCTCCATGTCACATTCCAAGCTCCCACTGAAAATTTCCAGGTCCAAATCAGTTGGGAACTTTTCATGCACCGGAAGGTTCATGCCTGTGGAGTACAAGGGTCCTGAGAGTGTGTCTGAGAGGGCTTGCATAGAATGAGTGACTGAGGACTGCTGCTGGTGTTTGGACGAGTCTAAATTGTTGCTGTCATTTAAACCAATATTATTTATGCTGTTTGACAAGGCACGACTGCCACCAAGAAATGAGTTATGGGACTGGTGCTGGTGGTGGAGCAAGTTCTGATTAACCAGGCTTCCCCCTTGATTAGGCTGGGCTGCAAACGACATCATGGGGTCACTCCTCAGAATAATTCTACGAGAATTCTGAGCAGTGACTGCAGTACTTGCTTGGGACATGAGGGGATCAGACTTAGTCATTAATATGTCACTATGGCTAAGTGAATCAGTGGTCAGCAGGTCCTGAAGAGACTGGTTGCTATAATGGTTTATGGAAGAAAATGTTGCTTGTTTGTTCTCTTGAATGGTTTGCATTGGAGACTGACGAAGAGACGTCAATGGAAAATTGAAGCTACTAGTGTTGTTGAAGCTACTGGATGGAGAGCCAATGCTTGAGCCCTTAGTGCCATAAGTAAAGCTGGAACTTCTCTGCATGCCAACACTAGGAGATGACTGCTGTGACGGAGTGAGGGAAATGTCATCCAGCAAATCATCGATAAGATTCTCTGTTAGACCATCGTTTAAATTCATGGTTCCAGTCATATCAGTTATCCTTGGCAACTCCACTGTGGATGGTTTTGTTATGGATGGAGACATGCTGCCAGGGCTATACAACATAGGAGAAATAGGGGAATCATCATCCTGAACGTCATCAAGCTCAGTCGTTGCTGGAATTGGAGACAAACGACCACTTATTGTGCTGGCGTTAGAGTTTGTACGGGAACGGAAATCTGTCCAAGTATCCAACTCATCACTGCTACGCGATGTTGGGCTTCCTGGCCATTTCAGCTGTGATGGGCTATCATCTGCAGCATCCTGGGACACCTGCATTGATGCTTTTTTCTTTGCTGCTCTTCCCCGGCTCTTAGTGTATTTGTTGCTGTTGTCCATTGACACCGCACGCCTCCTAGGTGCCTTCCCACCTTTCCCTCCTTCTGGATTGATCATCCACCAAGAGCTTTTTCCTGTGCCCTCATTTTGTACTCGAATAAATCTGCTGTGCAGAGACAAATTATGTCGTATTGAATTCTGAGGAAATAAAAAGAAATGGGACACATTAATCATATAGTAATGAAGCCAGCGGATACATAAAAATGTATGTAAAGACAATTTTTTTTTTAATGCTTTGGATAGAGTGAGGAACATTTTAGAAGGGTTGTCAGGTTAATATTGCTGTCTATGTCCCCACCGGTAAAATGCACCATTTTTTTGGGGGACCAGTGTTATGGGTGTCAATGTGGAACGTAAAATGAGGTGAAATGGGTACACTCATGGGATGCTGGTTCTGAGCACAACTAAGAAGAGATTTTCCCTTTTGCTTCCTTCAACATCCCAGAAAAAATAAATAAAGGAAAAACAGGTTATTTGCACACACAACCTTTACTATCTGTATTGGGTGGTTGGGACATTTAAAAAGGTGGGACGTCCGCTTATCCGTCTCGTCCCCTCCCCAGACCTTCCGGTGCCACATTTGGCACCTTTGGGGGGGGGGGGTCATGGGTACTTGATTTTGACAGCCACTGTTCCCGCTTCCGGAGACGGCACCACAGTCTCTGAAGTTCAGCCCCCTCCTCTCTCCACCGCGCCAATTAGAAAGCACAGTGGGGAAACGGCTGCAAAGTTGAAGGGCTGCACTACTGGGCTCCTTTGCCAGGAATGGTGGTGGCTGCACCCAACAGCCGATCTGAAGATCTGCTGGGGTGCCGACATTGCGGGCTCCCTGGACAGGCAAGTGTCCGTATATTAAAAGTCAGCAGCTGCAGTATTTATAGTTGCTGACTTAATTTTTTTGTGGGGGGGCTGGAATTCCTCTTTATATAAACCAGTTGTGGCCACTGGATGTACTACTATGTAGGTACCATTCTGTGCACGTTCCCTGAACTACGTTCAAATGCAATGCAGTTGCAACCTGCAGCAGGTGTCAATATTTACTTAGCGACACCCCCAAACACAGGTCACAAACAGTGCGTTTGCCTGCACCGATCACATCGTAGCATGAGATCCGGTTGCCGTACGTTTCCAAAAGTAGTGCATGCACTTTTTGGGTGCGGTGAATTGTGATTTGAGCCCATTCAAACTAAATGTGTGTGAGTGTGTGAACTGGCCCTCATAGTTTGTTCTGAATAACCTTCACTTTACTCTGCTCATCCCCAACTCCTGCTTCTTTAAATTTTTTAAGCATCAATGTTTGTTCGTTTCGGAAAATATGAACCCCCCCCCCAAAAAAAAAAAAAAACCCACACATTTTATTCAATTGGAAAAGTACAGCCGTGTACCAGAATCATATTTTTAAAAAAAAAACTGATTAAGGGAGTAAAAACTGTGCTTTTTGTTTAGAGATGGCAAAAAAAAAAAAATATATCTTTTTGCAAGACTATCACCAAAAATTCCTGATTATTTTAATTAGATAAGGTTATTGCCGAGTCAATGGGCCCATGTACTGTATGTAAAAACTGCTCTTCTTCAGTATACAGGCATAAAAGCTAAAGTTAATATTCTTTCATATAACTTGGGCGTTAATCTATTAAATATGGAATGATTCTCGGCCAATGCCAATACTGGAACATGGCTAGTTCCTTGGATACTTTACGCTTCTCCACTCAACACTAAGGCCCCATTCACACCTGAGCGTAGCGCTTTCAGGCAGAAAGTTGCGCGATTTTGCGGCAGTTTTTAATGCGTTTTGTGCAGGTCAAAAGGTCACCAATGTAAAAAGCAGAAAAACGCCCAAATCTGCCTTAAAAAAAAAAAGTTCCAGAACTTGTTTGCGCTTCAGGCGTTTTGGAGTGAAGATGTGAACCATCTCCATAGAGAATAATTGATTTTTTTCCCCTCCAGCGTTTTGTAGCTTCAGGCTTCAAGCTTCCATATACTCAGGTGTGAATGGGGCCTAAAGGGTCAGATGTACTTACAAGGATATTTTCTAAACAAACCAAAAAATATTCTTGTGCAATAACCTGCCTAAAGAATTCAAATCCTGACCTTTTTAGGCACAGCAGAAATATCACAATACTCAACATTTGAGAGCGTGTTTTGCTTTAATGAAGTTGAAGTTGTTTATGGGCAACATATGCCCATCACCTTCAACAAAATGATAATCTAATTTGTTGGCTGCCTTTGAATCTCTGCTTGCTGTATAACAAATGATGTGGGTGGTTTTAACTACTGCACCATTTGCCTTAGGCTTAATGTACACGGGGTGGTTTTACAGCCTCTCCTGAACGATTTAACTTGACAGATAATAACAAACATTTAAAAACATTTTGACGTGTTTACATGCTGCGTTTAGAAGCGTTTTTTTTTTCTTAAATGGTCAAAAATGACAAAACGCCTGTAAAACGAACTGCGGCTAAATGCGTTTACAAGCGTTTGGCGTTTCAAATGCCTCTGAACATCCGTCCTGAACACATTTTTTGCTTTACAAAAAAAAAAAAAAAAAACGCCTCTAAACTCAACTGCTTAGAAACTACTATAAAATGACCCTGTGTACATGTACTGATAAGTTAACAGAGGAGAGTTCAGGGGAAGCTGAAAAAAAATGCCCAACTTATCCTAAACGTCCGTTTACCAGCAGCTGTGTACATGAAGCCTAAAGCTGGCCATACACCTATAGATTATATGCAGATTTTCTATGGTTAGATGGAAAAAGTGCAACAGATTTCTCCATGTTCACTAAACTGTGTGGATGGAGGAATCTCCCACTTTTTCCATTTAACCATAGAAAATTTACAGATAATCTACAGGTGTATGGCCAGCTTAAGTTTTTCTACTGACTATAGCAGAAAGACTTAATTGCTGTCATATTTTTTTTTCTACATTTCCTACAAGCAAGGGAGCTCAATTTAAGCAACTGTCAAATGCATTGTTATAGAGATAAAAGAACTTCAAATTTAGACTTTGGTACTGATGATGAATCTTCTATGAAAGTGTATGTTTTGTTATTAATTGGTAATGTGCATGTTTTCTACTTTTAAATGATTTTTACTCATTACTATGAATTTATGGCACCTTGAGCAAAATAGAGGAAAAAAACAAAAAAAAAAAAAAAACAAACACAAACTTTCCATCCAAGATAATGAACTTGCCACAATTTTCCCACTATTTAATTGCATTTTTGTTTAGCAAAGCACTCTCATGACTATTATAGTGCTTCAGAAATATCTATGAAGGAACATGAATTATGTGAAGTATGGCGCAACTTGAAAAATATGATTTTTTATTTTTTTTGTAAAAGTTTGAAAAATGTTTTCTGTTAAAATGAATTAATTAATGGTATAAAAACCATGATAGTAGGACAAATAAATTGATAAATAAATGGCAAAGTGGTCCACCGAGTCTGGCCATTTTTTTTTTTTTTTTTACACGTTTTTGTATTTTTTTTTTGTTAACTATGATGTCTGAGTATAGATCTCTGTTTGTCCCACTAAACGCAGAACCTGCATTCACTTTATCTGGTCTCCCACAGTACACAACATGGAAATGCAATTTTAGTAAAGCTGAGTTCACAATGGAACGCGCAGCAGCTCACAGCAAGAGTCCGGTGCGTCTCCATTCACCGTTTCAGGTCCGATTTCAGCCCGAATTTTGAGCTGCATTCGGACCAAAAGACACACAGGGCTCCTAAGAAATTTTCACCAGCGCCGCTGCCGAGATGTGTGAACTAGCCACAATCTCCTGCTATGCGAACCCAGCTTTAAAAGCGGAGTTCCACCATTTTTTTTTTTTTTTAAGTCAGCCGTTACAAATACTGCAGCTGCTGACTTTTAAAATATGGACACTTACCTATCCAGGGCGACAACGATGTCAGCACCCAAGATCGATTGTCGGTCTTTTTTGTTAACAGCGCAAATAAAAACAAAACAAAAAAGCAGAGGTGATCAAATACCACCAAAAGAAAGACACATTTCATTGGGTACAGCGCCACACGACCATGCAGCTGTCAGTTAAAGTAACAGTGCTGTATCAAAGAAAATGGCCTGGTCATGAAAGGGGGGGGGGAGTTAATCTTCATTGGGTTAAGTGGTTAATTGAACAGGCTGAAGTTAGAAGCAGATTGGTAACCTTGCACAGCTGCACCAGATTTTGCACTCTCCATACTTAAAGAGGAAGTAAACCCTGATGGATTTTACTTCCTCTTTACTCCCCTCCAAAGTAAAATAATGGGCTAGTATGAAGCCCTCGATGTCCCCACTGGCGGAAGCATCCATCTTCGCCTGTCTTCCTTCCAGGGGAGTGGACTCCGACTGACTGGCCAGATCCACATGATGTCAATCCCACGCATGCGTGCAGGGAGCTGCCAATCACAGCACACGCTGGGGAAGAAACGGCACGGAGGTCCGTTTGTTTACTGCACATGCGCTGATGATCTCGGTGATAAACTGTGCACATTTAAGAGATATTTTCAGTATATATCGGCAAGCTTCATTATAGGCTTACCTCTAAGAAAAAATGAATCAGGGGGGTTTACAGCCACTTTAAAGGGGTTGTAAACTTAGAAGGTGTTTTATCTTAATGCATTCTTTGCATTAAGATAAAAAGCCTTGTGTGTAGCGGGCCCCCTAATACTTACCTGAGCCCCATATTTGTCCAGCGATGTCCACGAGTGTCTTGGCCATCAAAGACTCTTCCTTTTGATTGGCTGAGACACAGCAGCGGCGCCATTGGCTCCTGCTGCTCTTAATCAAAGTCAGCTAGCCAATCAAGAAAGAGAGGGCACAGGGCGGAAGCTCCATGTCTGAATGGACACAGGGACACTGACTCGGGTGCCACCATAGCAAGCTGCTTGCTATGGGGCCACTCGATAGGAGGGAGGGGCCAGGAGCACAGAAGAGGGACCCGAGAAGAAGAGGATCTGGGTTGCTCTATGCAAATTCACTGCACACAGCAGGTAAGTATAGCATGTTTATTATTTTTATAGAAAAACCACCTTTACTTTAAGTAAATCAACCCCACAGTGTTTAAAATAACAGACCCCCCCCCCACACACACTATTTATTGAATATGTCTCCATCCAACAGTAGATTAGAGCATACAAATTAGTTTTTGACATGAAATGTAACATATGCCCCATCAACCCTGGGATCCCCCAGGCCCTCTTATATAGAATATTCTGTGTATGTTGGCACGACAGCATTCAATAAAACTAATTTGCAAGCCTTTCACCTATATTTACCTTCTGACATGGTATACAATGCAGCACAGTGGTGTCAATACACAAGCTGACAGCATCAACCAGATCAGTATTGTGTGCATTATCAAAAGCTGTCAGGCTTTATGTAAACAAGGAACACTGTTGGTAACTCTTTCTACATCAAATAAAAAAAAATAAAAAAAAAATAAAAAAAAACAAACACACACACACACACACACACACACACACACACACACACACAAGGACCAGGTATTTTTCAAAGAACAACATTTACTCAAAATTCAATCTAAACATTTAGGGTCCTTTCACACTGGTGCGTTGTTGCTGTCTTGCTTACAGTGAGAATCCTCCACTGGCAGAATACACTGATCAACGATGGAAAATTCGTGCTTGATCAGTGCTGATTAGGTAAATTCTTCTTAAACAGAAATGGCTATAGATGGATCAAAATTTGGCCTGTCCCTACTGAACTGGCTAAATTTTGATCCATCGAAGGCCAGCTTTACTCAGTGCTTGCCCAGCAAATTCAACCCTCCCTGCACTTACCTACATAACCTTTTATATAGAGTGAAGGCGAATACTAAAAGGCACTCGAGTGAGACTTGACTTGCTTGGGCTGCTGACATGACATCCAAAGATGGTGGCACAAAAAGCCTCAAGGATATTAGAGGTCTACACAAGGGAGGACTTAAAGTGGTTGTAAAGGCAGAAGGTTTTCTTTTTAATCTTAGAAGGCTTTCTATCTTAATGTATAGAATGCATTGTGTGCAGCAGCCCCACCTAATACTTACCTGAAGCCCAACTCAATCCTGTGATGTTGCACGAGAGACTCGGCTCTCCTCCTTATTGGCTGAGACAGCAGCTGCGGCATCATTGGCGACCGCTGCTGTCAAAGTTAGTGGGACAATGGAGGAGAGAAAGGAGGTGGGGCCATGGCTCTGTGAGTGAATGGACACACGGAGCTGTGGCTCAGCTTAGGTACCCTCATAGCAAGTGCTTGCTGTGGGAGCACTCAATGAGGGAGGAGCCAGGAGCGCCAGCGAGGGACCTGAGAAGAGGAGGATCTGGACTGCTCTATGCAAAAGCATTGCAAAGGGCAGGTAAGTCTACCATGTCTGTTTTTCGTTAGAAATAACACAGAGACTTTAGTATCACTTTAACAGGTAAACATATGTTTGTTATGCTTGGCATTTGTTTTCTGGCCTGCTATATTTTGCCAATTCTATGGTGCTTATAGTGTTATTATATTTATGGCTTTATTCTATGGAATTACAGTTATTGAAATTGTCAAACTAAGATTCAGTCTGGGATACCAAAACCTAACTATTCTTGAATCACAAGGGCAAATGAGCTTTTAAAATATAAAAAGGCCATTTAATTCTTAATCTGTGGCAACATGCAGTGACTTCCAGTTAGGTTCATGGTTTCCAGTGGCTTTACAGGGAATACGAGCTAACCACAATTTCAATGCTAACCACAGTCTGGCGCACAGCAGTCCTTTCATCCTCCAAAAAAACAATTCTTCTCAAAAGGCAATATTAATAAACTCAAGCCTTAATGATAACTTTGTTTCCAACAGTCATTTGATTTAGAATTGCTTTTGACAAGTATACATATTTGTAAGAGATTTCACCTTCAGAATAGATGGTTTTCAGGATCAGAAGAGAAAAAAAAACACACACACACACACACACACACACACACACACACACACACACACTAAAACTGAGAAACACCAAAGAAAACATTGTGCGTATCTGCTTTCTAGGACCTTCATTGGAAATATTGTAAACATATGAAGCTGGTAAGGCGAGCACATTTCAGGACCTTAACAGCTGTTTGCAGTCTGTGCCCGCTGGACAGCTTTTCAGAACATTCCATTCTGCAAACAGTCGCACATTCAATTCTGGCACATACTGAAGGCCATTTATAGTTTAGCCCGAGATTATTTATAATTATATATATATATATATATATATATATATATATATATATATATATATATATATATAAATCTGGACTTCCGCTAAAAGAAACTACAATTCCCATCATGCAAAAAAGAATTGCAGTTGAATAGGCAGAATGCGGACGGGATTGGGGCGTATATATGGTAGTGTAAACCTGTACTCGCCTGCAAAGCCTGCAAGTCACAGGGGGGGACAGACCTGGAGTCACAATTAAGTCGCCACTCACTGCAAATATACTTCAAAACCGGGGATGTTAAAAGATGGGTGGCCAGGGGATCGCAAGTTATAGTGGCCAGGGATTTAAAAAAACAGAACATGAATTTAGCACATACTGCACAACTTTTACAATGCATAAGAGACACTTTTGTAAAAATCTGTCTGTGCCAGTCATCCAGTCTAAGAATTCCAGGGTGTGTTGTCAGCTCAAAAAGAAAGCTAGAAGGTAGAAGCACACTGGATTTCTGGCTGGCTGAGAGTTTTTATTTTCTTGCAGCACGGTAATAGGTGTAAAAATGAGCAAATGCACACGCATTGCAGATGATTTTTTTTTCTATTGTACTCGGGCATTGTTTTATTTGTCTGATGCAGACAGATTTGTGAGACTCTTCAACAGCATGAAAAACTAGATCTTGAAAATCCAGTTTGATGGGATTTTGGTCATCGGCTATAAAACTTGTTAGCATAAAACTATAATTTTATATCTATAAAGATGTGTCAGCGTAGCCATTTCAAATGTCATCACAGTGTTTACTTCAACCACCCAGCATACCTTTGACTAATCAATAATACATGAAGCTAATTAACTAAATTAAGTGAGCAGGTGGTGAAATGTAACAAATGCATGGATTGGTCATCATGCCGGAGGCTTGCGATTCTTTTTCTCTCTCTCACTTTGAAGAACTGGAGAAATTATTAATTTTTATTGCATATGGTTTATACGTGTATACATCGTAGCGTTAAACTTTTTCTAAGAATGTGTGTCAACTGTCTCGTCTAAGGTGAAGTTCACACGAGCCTGTATTGAAGATTGCAGTGTTTTACCATGCAGGATAGTGTAGTGTTGGCTCTGGCAGGGAGCAGCATGATGCACAGTTCCGTACATATCGCAATGCATGGTTTTTCATTTTTCAACATAGTGACACCATTCATGTCAATGCATGGCCGCAGAGTGTGTTGCGCTGCTGTGTGGTGACATGTGGTGCAGAAAAATGCAGACATGATGCAATGCACAGCACACTAGCGCTGCGGTGTGAAAGAGGCAAATACAATTGTCTGGCAAGTGCCCTAGTGGCAACCTGTGTCATACAAGTGTTTATTAGGTAGAAGATACTTATTTTTTGACAAGGACTCCTGATCACATATGTTGCATTAAAATAGTTCAGAACTACTTCTGCCACACTGTTCACATCTTAAGAACATTTGTGCGTATAATATTATTATATATATATATATATATATATATATATATATATATATATATATATACACACATACACACACACACACACACACACACACACATACACACATACACACATACACACATATATATATATATATATATATATATATATATATAAATAAATATAAACATACATATATACACACATATACACACACGTATTTACAAAATCTTATCTCATCAATTACTGCATATGTAAGCTACTATTTCAGAATACTCTCCAATAAGCTCTGCACATAAAAACCTTGCCGTTAACTGCACAAAAACAGCTCTGCCACCAGATTCCCAAGTGATCGCTCTTGTCTGTGTTGGGAAGCCAAACAAGCTGTAAAAGCGAATGTGTCTGGTATCTTGTATTGATTTTACATTTTTATTATTTCTAAGAACACCAAGACAGGCCTAGTACCCCACCTTTATTTGTGAAAATGCACTATCCTATAAAATATGGTGTATATTTATGGTAACGCTTAACTGCTGCAAAAGCAGCATTACATGTCACTTGGGAGAGACAAAAACACGATTCTGATTCTAGCTTTACTTTCAATAATAGAAGAAAGGATTTAAAAGCGTTAGCTCACTACATACAGACAGGCATGCCTGAGAATAAAGGAGGCCCCCACTGGCTTTTTACACTTCTGCCTTTTGGCAGGAAGATCTAACTAAAGGCATTCTTGGATCTGGAGTTGGGCTTTAACATTTGATCATAAAATGTTCCTTTCCAATACAATGGTTGATTACCAAATAATTAAAAGCCCAGTGTACACAAATCCAAAAGGAACACCTTCTGGTTACACAATTCAATACAAGATGAGTCAGAGGGCTTACAATCTAAAAAGTAAATACTTTAACTGCTTCTCATTAACAGATGCAGGTTCCAAGAGGACATAACCAGTCCAATCTAACAGATTACAGGCATACCCCACTTTTAAGTACACAACTGGGTTTATTTACTAAAGCTGGAAAGTGCAAAATCAGGCTCACTTCTGCATAGAAACCAATGAGCTTCCAGGTTTTATTACTAAAGCTTAATTGAACAATCTGAGGTTAGAAGCTCATTGGTTTCTATGCAGAAGTGAGCCTGGTTTTTCACTTTCCAGCTTTAGTAAATAAACCCATTGTGTACTTAACCACTTCCCACCCGGCCAATGCATATATACGGCCGGGTGGGAGCCGTCTACTCCTGATAGGACGTTCAGGAACGTCATTCAGGAGTAGCGGGATCGCGCGCGCGCACCCGCGCAGCGGCGCGATCCCGATGTGCTCGTGTCACCCGGACACGGCACATCTCAGATCGGCAGGAGGGCTCTGTGATTGGCCCTCCTGATCACATGACGGCCGTGTCCAATCACGGCCGTCATGTGATGTAAACAAACAGCCGGTTGCTAGGCAATCGGCTCTCCTCACACGGAAGTCACCGCTGAGGAGAGGAGAGCAGAACGCTGCAGCCGGCTGATGATCAGTGAGTATGGGCTGCTTTTTACAGCTTTTTACTCACTGATCATCAGTGTAGTGTAAACACACAACACACCACACAGTACAAACACAGTCCCCACACATGTCCCCAAAACACACATGTCCCCAAAACATACATGTCCCCAAATAATAAAAACACATGTCCCTAATAATAAAAACATGTCCCCCACATATGTCCCACTAAAATCACATGTCCCAATGATTATCTGCACACATATGTACGTGATCACCTGCACACATATGTACATGATCATTTGCGTACATATGTCCGTGATCACACAAACCAATTATTATACACTTAACGGAATTTTTTTTACCAAAAACATGTAGCAGAATACATTTTGGCTTAAATTTATGACAAAATTTGATTTTATTGGATTTCTTTTCAAATAGAAAAAAGAAAATATTGTTTTTTTTCCAAATTTCCGCTATTTTTGCGCTTATATCGCAAAAAAAAAAAAAACGGAGTCGTGAATAAATAACACCAAAATAAAGCTCTATTTGTGCGATCAAAATGATAACAATTTCATTTGGGTACAGTGTAGCATGACCGCGCAATTGTCACTGAAAGCGCTAGAGCGCTGAAAGCTGAAAATTGGGCTGGGAAGGAAGGGGGCGAAAGTGCCCTGTATTGTAGTGGTTAAAAGTGGGGTATGCCTGTATGTATGCACATTTTGAGCACCGTAGTCCTAGAATAAGGTTCTAAATAACCATGTGCTTAGATAATCTGGGATAATAAAAAAAAAAAAAAAAAAAAAAACACACTTTCTGCATGGTTATGGGTTTGGTGAATGCTGATCACCTAATCAAGGAGGGGAGACATCAAGTCTAATAGATATCTATAACATGATTGGTTATTCCCCAAAAGAATTACCTAAATTGGCCATACCCCCAGATTTCAAATGCATTTCTCACTTTAGGTTAAAAAAAGGCGGAGCATCTAATACATGGGTCTCAAACTGGTGGCCCTCCAGCTGTTGCAAAACTACAACTCCTATGAGGCTTTGCTAGGCGGACAGTTACATGCATTACACCCTCAGGAAGACGCATGATGGGACTTGTAGTTCCACAACAGCTGGAGGGCCACCAGTTTGAGACCTCTGAATTCTAATGCAAGTACTTTACTCTGCTGAATACAGACTGCAAAATGCTGACTCCAGGGTAGAGCTCTGACTGGGAGAGGAGACAGGTGGAGAGAACAGAGTGGCAGAAAAATTAGCTTGTTAGTCTGTTTCTTTGTAATACCCAGTCACTGGCAGTGGGAGGAACAAGACCTGTAAATGCCACGTACACACGATCAGACTATCCAGCGGACTTAGTCTGGCGGACAACCTGCCGGACTTTGCAGAGGAAGTCTCCCGGACTTTCCGAATGAGTGGACCTGCCCACACACGACCGCACTTTTCCGGCAGACAATCCACCGGACTATGGCGGGAGTCTGCTGGACTTTTGAAATGAACGGACTTGTCCACACACACAGAAAAGTCTGTTCATTTTGAACGTGGCTCCAGGTAGACAGAACTAGCGAAGGAAGTGAATGTCGCCACCTCAATCGGCAAGATTGACACCTCACTAGCCCCGTCACCTAGTATGTATTTAAAGGGGAACCCGTACACTGAAAAAAAAATGCGTGGGGGTCCCCCCAAAGTTCATAGCAGAACCTTATCCGAGCACGCAGACCGGCCGGTCAGGAAAGGGGGTGGGGACGAGCGAGCCCCCCCCCCCCTCCTGAGGTGTACCAGGCTGTGCCCTGTGGCCTACCAGGCCGGGCCCTGTGCCCCCCCACCCCAAAGCACATTGTCCCCCATGTCGATGAGGGCAAGGGCCTCTTGCCGACAACCCTGGCCGTTGGCTGTCAGGGTCTGCCGGCGGGGGGCTTATCAGAATCCGGGAGCTCTCTTTAATAAGGGGGCCCCCAGATTCAGGCCCCCTACCCTATGTGAACGAATATGGGGTACGATGTACCCCTACCCATTCACCTGGGGGGGAAAAAAGCGTACATAAAAAAAACCACAACACAGGAATTTATTAGACAGCTCCGGGGGTCTTCTTCCGTCTTCGGGGGTCTTCTTCCGTCTTCGGGGGTCTTCTCGCCGGACTCCTCCGCTATCTTCTGCTCTTTTGCTAGCTCTTTTACTAGCGGAAGAGCCCGGCTTTCTCCTTCGTTGCTGCCGCCGACTTCGGGGGTCTTGTCCCACTCTTCGGCTCTTCTTGTCGGGCCTCCGCTTTCTTCTTCCAGCTCTTGTACTAGTGTCGGCCCGGTCTTCTGTCGCTGCCGCCGCCTTCTGCTACTTCTTCTTCCGATGTTGACATGACGCTCTCTCCAGCCTTAATGGCAGGGATGCACTGTGCGGTGACTTGTATAGGAATAAGGGGCGGGGTCACCGGGTGATGCCACGTGGTGACCCCGCCCCTTATGATGTCACACCCTGAGTCAGAGAGGTGAGCTGATGTCACAACCTCTAACGCAGCAAATCAGAGGAAGCTTTGTATTCATGGCTAGGATACATCGTTTTCTATGAATGGCTGAATGCTTATCAGATACTCTCCTGTGTTCGACTCAAGTCGCTCCGACTTAGAAAAAGGTTCCTGTACTACTTTTGAGGAGACTTCAGGTGATTTTCATTGACTTCTGTATAGAAGTCATTTTGCATGACGCCGCTGAAGTCGTGTGCAGGTCGCCTGAGGCAGTCACGCTGCCTCTGTGTGAACCGGCTCTTAAGCTTGTTGGAGACCCTTCCATTAGGTTTGAATGCATGAAGGGCAACTTGGGAAAGGGACACCAGACTTCTGTAAGCTGGGGAAAAGCATTTTCACAGCCTCCCCGCCTTGAGTGATCACTAATTAGAACTGATGCAACACTACAAGTTTCAAAGTTCATAAAAGGAGAGACTGTAGCATGTTACTTGTCAGATAAAAATATAGATGCATTTGTCTGAAGAACATCATAAAACAATTCAAACACCCCCTTCAGTACATTAGATGTCTTGACTGGTTATGGTAATTATCCACTTCAGCTCCAGGTTTTACCTCCCCTTATGACCAGATTATTTTTATTGCTATTCAGCACTGTGCTACTATAACTGGCAATTGTGCGGTCATGGAACAATGTATGCAAATTCAATGTAGATCAACACACACACACAGCTCTCTTTTAGTGGTATTTGATCACCTCTAGGGTTAAAAAAAAAAAAAAAAAAAAAAAAAAAAACAACAACACACAAACAAAACACAAGCAACTATTTTTTTACTTTCTGATATAAAACCTAGCCAATTAAAAAGAAAAAAAAAAATGATTTCATAAAATTTTAGGCCAAAATGTATTCTGCTACAGGTCTTTGGTAAAAACAAAACAAAAAAATAATAAAGTGTATATTAATTGGTTTGCGTGAAAGTTAGCATCTACAAACAGTGGTATTATCTACTGTAATTTTTGTTTATTTTTATGCTAGTAATGGCAGTGATCAGTGACTTCTAGTGGGACTGTGACAGTGTGGCGGGCAATCTGACACGGACACTGGGTGGGAACTGACTAACTGCCACTGAGGTGTCCGTTTTATGAAGCAGTGATCAGTGGAGATCCAGAGGATCGCCGCTGATCACAGCCCATAAACAGTTTATGAACCAGAGATAATCGGGGGAGAAGTGTTTGAACTTGTTCTCCCGCCGATTATCTCCGCACACTGAGAATCCTCATAGAATGACACAGTAACAGGCAGTTTATGAAGCTGGGATCTCAGCGCTTCACTGGCGATCTGTGTCAGAATTCACACTCCCTGATTCACAAGCTCAGAGGTGGAGAATCGGGGAGTGAAGAGAGAATGTGGGGGGATCTGAGGAGGAAAGAGGAAGATAATTAACTTCCTTATGCCTTGTTCAGACCCCCCAACACTGTAACCATGTCCCACTGTCATATTTATGTGTATACATACATACATACATACACACACATATATATATATATATATATATATATATATATATATATATATATATATTTATTATGTGTGTGTATATACATGTATATATAATGTTTGTGTGTGTATACATGTATATATTATGTAGGGGGACGCTTTATTTTACTAACATTAATCACACCGTGTCAGTGTATTGAGCTGTGATAATGTGTCATTGCTTAATAAATTGACATCTCTGTGTATCGGTGAATTGCTAGTACTGTAATCTCGTAAAGTCTCACGAGATTCCAGTATTAGAGGCTGCTCTCCAGTGTTAGAAGCGTTTGTAGATCACTTCACTCCTCCAAGGGTGAAGCGATCTACTCTGCTTTATAAACTGGCATACAGAGGAGAAAGATCTCCTCTGTGAATGCCGGAGAATGAAGCAGTGAATAGATTTCACCGCTTCATAAAAGGACACCTAATACAGTAGTCAGTGCTAATACTATACAGCAGCGTTTCTCAACTCCAGTCCTCAAGGTGCCCCAAACGGGTCATGTTTTCAGGCTTTCAATTATTTTGCATAGGTGATTTGATCAGTTTCACTGCCTTAGTAATTGTCACAACAGTTTCATCTGTGGAAAATCCTGAAAATATGACCTGTTTGAAGTTGAGAAACACTGCTATACACGGTCACTGTACCAAGGACACTGGCTGGGAAGACGTTAACATCTAGGGGCAAGCAAAGAGTTAACTGTATGCCTAAAAGGTGTAATGCGAGTAACGTGTCACATCTCTGCTCCATGTACAGAGCCCTGTGTTGTTAGTAAACACAGGGCTCTGTACTGTCAGTCACCAAGCTGATTAGCAGGTTTTCTCCACAAATCACTGGCCAGGACCTACTAACCCAGTGGTCATCAACCCTGTCCTCAGGGCCCACCAACAGGCCAGGTTTTATGTATTACCTTGGGGAGATGCAGACTAGAATACTGCAATCACTGAGCAGCAAATGATATCACCTGTGATGTATTTCAGTTATCTTGCAAACCTGGCCTGCTAGTGGGCCCCAAGGACAGGGTTGATGACCACTGCACTAACCGACTATAATGAATGACAGCAGCTGTCCTGCCACAGTAAGAAGGCGGTAGGTAGGCATCAGCTAGTGGTTGGGTAAATGCCCTCTACAGGGAGCAAGAAGATGGCCGCTTTTGCAGTTCTGCAGATCTTCCTTACCATCAAAAAACTATGATGGAATGCCAAGAATCAAGACGATGACAATACAACGATTGCACAGAGTGGCCCCGAACCTCCCCAAACCGAAACAGGGTGATGTGTGCGGCTGCAAGCATCACCCCGGTACAACCCATTAAAGCCAAGGGTGCATATTTGCGTTACGTCGGTGTGAAGGGGTTAAGCTGTCTAAGCTATTTTGTAAGAGAGGCAGAATTTGAAAAAGGATGCCTTCACTTCAAGATACAACAACATATACAGCGCGTCTCATTAACATATTCATTTCACAGCAGTTCTCAATGCCAAAAAGCACAACCCTGACTGGGTTAATGTTCAACCTCTGCCTGACTTCCATACCACATCGTTCTGTGAAAGCTTATGAACTTGTCAGGAATTCACATGCCAAGAAAAAAAAAAAGAAAAAAAAAAAAGCAAGAGTACTTTAGCAGGAAACCCTTATTATTACAAAATCAGCAAAAACTTGGAAAGCTGTCTTTTCTGACAAGACAGGGAAAAAAAAAAAAAAAAAAAAAAAGTTTTTTTCCAGTTCTGAAACATATTAAATAAAAAGATGGTTGAGCGAATCCTTAGAAAATCTGAATTTTTGCCTGGAAAAACATAATAAAAAGAACATGCGTAGGTCGTTAACCTTGAGACTGGTGTGCGTGACACTTCATTTCTTTCCTGCATTATATAAGTTGACATGCAAAGCAAAAAGGAGATTTTTAGGATATTCAAAGTCACTGCCTCTATGGTAACCGCATTCTTTGGTCAAAACCAAAATATCAAAACACAAAAAGTGCTCTTTACTCAGCTTAATACGAAGACTTCATTTCTCAAGTGTTTGAAATAAGGAATGAAAAAAGAAATAAATAAAGATATACATAAAACGAAAAAAAAAAAAAAAAAAGCAGCAATTTCTGCATTGTTCAAGGGCATATAAAAATCGAAAAAAACAAAAAACAAACCAAAAAAAAAGTTTCAAATTTTTACATTTTACCCTTAACCGTTAGGGCCGGTTCACACTGCAGGCGCGGCGACCTCAGCGGCGACTTGCAGAGGACTTCTGTATAGAAGTCAATGCAAGTCGCCCCCGAAGTCGCCCAGAAGTAGTACAGGAACCTTTTTTCTGAGTCGGAGCGACTCGAGTCGCTCCTCTCAGAACGGTTCCATTGTACAGAACGGGGGCGACTTGCGGGAGCGAGGCGAGTCGTGTCGCCTCGCATCGCCCGCTGTGTGAACCGGCCCTTAAAGTGGAAGTCCATGCTACAACTAAAATCCCTGCATCTATAGACACCCATGATCTAACAGTAACCCAGTAATGAAATAAAAAGAAATCAAAAAAATCAGTATATATACCTTTTCTGAAGCTGATCTGAACCAAACCGATCTCCAGCGAACAACTGCTGTAAAATGAATGGGAAGTGACATCACCAATAGAGTTACTATGGGGCTTCCGTTGTCGGACGTGTCCTCTGCCCCCACCTACACAGCAAAGCCGTGGCTGACCGATTTTTTTTTTCTTTACAGGGCTAGATAGGTAAAGCCGCATACACACGGGTGGACTGTCTGGCCAACTTAGTCCGTCGAAACACATTTCAGCGGACAGTCCGCTCGTGTGTGGGCTTCAGCGGACTTTTTCAGCGTGCAGTCTGGCGGACTAAGTATTTCGGAATTTCCGTAATACTGTCCGTCATACTTTGGTTTCAGCGGACAATCCGCTCGTGAGTAGGCTAGTTCGACGGACTAAGAATGGCGCATGCTCAGAAAGGATTTACACAGCGAAAGGTTGCATTGCTGTGTATTGGACTTCCTATTTCTAGTCCCGTCGTACGTGCTGTACACGTCATCGCGCAAGCTTTCGACGGACTGTTTGTGCATCCGTGTGTGGTCAAGTCCGTTCATTCGAAAGTAGGACGGACTGTCCGTCGGATTGTCTGACGGACTAAGTAGGCCATACAGTCCGCCCGTGTGTACGCGGCTTTAGAGTTAAACTGGGGGTGCCTATCGATGCAGGGATTTTAGTTTTAGCATGGACTTCCACTTTAAATGATGTCATCAGGAGAGCTGCAGCCTGCAATCTTCAACTAATTGTGGGCAAGACGTGATGACAGCTGAGCCAGGCGGTTTGTTTTTTGCAAAAGAACTCGTGTGAACACATGATTAGGAACCAATCAGCACAGTTGACAAACGCTAGTGTCAGTGGAAGAGCGAATACGTAGTAGTAGTAGTAGTAGTAGTTTAACAAATGGGTTACATAGGGACTTTTTTTCTTTTAAACCACTGAAGCCCCTGACCATTTTGCTGGCCAAACATTAGAGCACTTTTTAAGATTTGACACTGTCGCTTTAACTGAATTGCGTGGTCGCGCGACGTGGCTCCCAAACAAGATTGACATCCTTTTTTCCCACAAATAGAGCTTTCTTTTGGTGGTATTTAATCACCCCTGCGTTTTGTTTTTTTTTGCACTATAAAACAAAAAAAAAAAAAAAAAAAAGCGTAAATTTTGAAAAGAAAACACATTTTTTACATTTTGCTATAATAAATATTACCGAAAAAATATATTAAAAAAAAAATAAGCTTTTTTTCCTCAGTTTAGGCCGATTCTTCTACATATTTTTGGTAAAAAAAAAAAAAAAAAGAAATTGCAATAAGCGCTTATTGATTGGTTTGCGCAAAAGTTAGTGTTTACAAAATAGGGGATAGTTTATGGAATTTTTTATACTAGTAATGGCGGCGAGCAGCGATTTTTATTGTGACTTCCACATTATGGCGGACCTATATTATATTATAATATATATATATATATATATATATATATATATATTTTTTTATTATTATTTATATATTTATTATTACACACGCATACCCCATACCCCATTCAACAATGGTGTGGGTCAACCAGTTAAACCACCATGTCCGTTATCTACACAGGATTCTTTCATAGCAGTCGTGTAGCTGTTCCCAGAAATGGCTTTGGGTGTACAAGGTTTAAAAAAATAAATATATATAAAGTTATACTGCAGGAATTAAAATTTTTAAACATCAATGTACAAGAGGCATCCTTTATACACAACATTTAAAAAAGGACACAAAAAAAAAAAAGTTTCACCCTTTATTACTAAAGCTGTGATCTGCATGCTTAACTGAAGTGCTAGTTAAAAATTCTCTTGTAAATCAATTCACCACACATTCTGCATTATTAACAAATGGCATTTATCGAGGAATGAATGTATGCTTCATCAACAAACACCAAGTCTAGGATTAAAAAGCATTGCCTCCCCCACAGCAAGAATTCCTGGAAGCTGAATATTTAATTTTTATTTTAACTGGAGCTACTGTATATAGAGAGAATTGTGAGCAGTTGGCACAAGAATCCTATGACCCTTTTTTTCCCTACACTGGCAATAGTTATTGGGGGTACTTGCTTACCTGACCCTTCCAGCACAGGCTATTTAAACAGATAAGTGCCTTTGTAGGACAAACCTTTATAAAATGGGAAAATGGAGGACTTTCCATTAATCAAGAGCAACAAGCTGTGCACTAAATACTATAAAAAGGTTTAAAAAATAAATAAATAAAAAAGTGCTGGCCTTGGCCTGATACACTGGAGCATGAATTTCTTTATCAGTTTGCCCTGGTGACATGTACTTTTTACTATCTACAAGTATCAGGCTCAAAGCAGGGAGGAATCCCTTCTGCTTATCTCACATACAGTGAGAGCCAAATGAATTAATAAGAGCAGTTACATAAAGTTGTGTTATAAATATTAGGAAGCCACAGAGCTGCAAACGAGTAAAAAAAAAAGAAAAGTAAAAAAAAAGAAAAAAAGAAAAAAACAACACACATTCAGCAATGCAACAACTACTATGCATCCTAGTCAAAGGGGGGGGGGGGGGGGGTTTGCCATGTTAAAAAAAAAGCGCGTTAATGCCAAACTGCAAAAGGTGCCCTTCACAGACCACTTTGACTTTGTCTGTGAAAGCAGCTTTGAGGCTACAAAGATACTCTTTGGTTTATCTTCCGGTACTTGAAGCTTCAACAAGGGCTAGTTCAGATTGTCATACATTTTGCAACATTTTTTAGGTATATATACATAATAAAATGAAGCAAATGGTTAAAAAAGACAAGACATTATTTTTTATAAAAATCTTGTTGGTTGTGGCGAGTCTGCACAGGAAAGCCCCAGAAAGGAGGCAGTAGCCCAATTTTAAAATTTGACCTCTTGCAGAGCCATTAAAAAAAAAAAAAAAAAAAAAAATATATATAATAATAATAATAATAATATATATATATATATATATACACACACACACACACACACACACACACACACACACACCTGAGCTGCAATGGTGTCACTCCTGTGCGGGAGCCACAGGTCACAGCAAGGATCCTGAAGAAACGGCATCAGCGGCCCCTTCAGTGCACATGCGCAGATGACGACAGCAGCGCATATACTGAATTTCCCCTAAACGGTGCAAGTTTAGGAGATATTTACAGTACCTACAGGTAAGACTTATTATAGGCTTACCTGTGGGTAAAAGTGGTGTAACAGGGTTTACAACCACTTTAGCGACTGTACAAAAAATAAAAATAAAATAAATAACAAAAAAAATAACTTAGTGCTTGATCACATACATATCGAATCATTGCTGTTATAGTTACAGTCCAATTGTCTTGCTAAAAACATTGTGCTCTAAAAGGAAGTAGCAAGCATGAAAAAAAAAAAAAAAAAAAAGAATAAAATAAAAACTAAACTCGCTTGTTAATTAGTGGCTTTAAACTAGGAATTATAAAATCTTATAAAAACAAACAATGATTTATTAGTGCAAGAACAGGTTAAAGCCTTCCACTTTCCCTGGAAACACACGCACTCTTCCATTTGAAAAGATTTATCAAGTTAACACCCTGTTAGTCTTGTGAATCCAATTTTTTTTTTTTGTTTCCCCCCCCTTTGGCAATTACGAGAAAAAAGTACTCATTTCTCAAACTTGGGTCATTCCAGGAAAACAGTCAGATCTTTTAAATAATTCCAAAACACAGTTGTGCTCCTGTTACTAGCGGTTTGGAGGCAAGACAAGACTAAAAACAGTTTCAACGGGGACAGAGAAATTCTAATTTCCTTTCATTAAAATAAACATCCCTTATATAGTCTTCCAAAGAAATAGACATACAAATAATGGTTTTAATATAAAAACTAAAAGCACAGAGAACCACTGGTCTTCCCTGAGACCGGGTCCAAGCAACCACTCATTGGGGGGCAAAAGCAAAAGAAGCCTGAGAAAAATTCTATACCTTCTCCACGCTATTGCAAGAAATATGTCAAGTTCAAAACTATATACACTCTGAGGCCTCATGCACACTGGACGTTAAAATAACGTTATAAAAATACCAGTAGCTTTGCAGTGAGTTTTTCAACGTTTTTGCAATAGTGTTGAGTGTTTTCCAACGTTAGCGTTTTTAATGGATCAAAAATGTCAAAATGCTGGTGAGCCACGTTTTGAGCATTTATCAGCGTTTGACGTTAGAGTGTTTTACAGCTGAAAAACTCTTCCAGTTTTGTTTTATTAAAGCCAAAAAACTGCTGATAGCAGCCTATGCGTGCATGGACACATAGGATAACATGATGGGGAGTTTATTAACTGTAGAAAAAAAAAAAAAAAAACATTTGAAGCCAAAAACAGCCGCTATAAAAATGTCCAAGAACATCCAGTGTGCACGAGGCCTTAAAAATGGTTAAGCTACTATGTGATCTTTATACCATCCCCATTGTTAGGTAACAACCTGAGTCCTAGTGCCTGTGCTTTATATATATAAAAAAAAAAACACAACGATTTCTACCCGACCTTAGCCAGGGAGGAGAGAACCGGGAGTCACATGAGTTCCGAGAAGCGCTGTGAAATTAGGTAGAATTCAGATTTTTTAAAAATAAAGCACAGACACTAGGACACAGGTTGCTATCCAACAATGTGGATGGTATAAAGATCAGATATTTTTGTAGCAGCAAGGAGAGGAGCAGAGTGGCGCTAGTAAGCCAACAGGCAGGGAGGGGGGAGGAGGAGAGAGGGAGGCAGAGGATAGCAGCGGATGACAGAAGCACATAAACTGACCATGGTGTCAGGGCTCAGCAGCCATAATAAGTCAGTTTACAGGGGGGAGGCTATAGCCGGGCAGGATCAGCCAGGTATTTCAGGTGATGGGGGGGGGGGGGGCAAATTACACAGCACAAGCACTGTGCTGTGTAACATGCTTTAACCACTTCAATACAGGGCAGTTATACACCTTCCTGTCCAGACCAATCTTCAGCGCCATCACATTTTGAATGACAATTGTGAGGTCATGCAACACTGTACCCTAACTAAATTTTTATCATTTTTTCCCCCCACAAATAGAGCTTTATTTTGGTGGTATTGGATCACCACTGGGGCTTTTATTTTTTGCGCTACAAATAAAAAGACCACTTTTTTTTTCAAAAGTCTGTTTCTGTTACAAAACTTTGTATATAAGCAAGTTATCTCCTTCACTGATGGGCACTGATGAGGCTGCATTGACAGGCGGCACTGATAAGCAGAACTGACGGGCACTCATAGGTGGCACTGTAAGGCAGCACTGGCAGACATCACTGATGGGCACAGTGCCATCCCTATGGGGCACCGATTAGCATATCTGGTGGTCCTGGCTGGGCATCCTTAGTGCAGACCCTATCGTCCGGAGAGCAGCCAATTGGCTCTCCTCTACTCGTGCCTTTAGGGTAACCAAAACTTTATACAGTGGTCTTCAAACTGCGTACCAATGGTTCAATTGCAGCCCTTTGCTTGCCTTTATCCCCCTACCGATTAGGGGGACAGAATTCTTGCCACTGACACCAACAATGGGGCACTATTCCTCCCACTGACACCAATGATGGGGTGTTAATCCTTCCACTAAAGATTGGGCATGGTTTAATCCTACTGATACTGGGGTATGTTCTACTCTCACTGGCCACAGTCCGGCCTCCCTAAAAAGTTTGAAGGACAGTAAACTGGCCCCTTTCTTAGAAAGTTTGGGGATACCTGCTCTTAAGGATTAATAAAGACTGGATAACTTACATTTAAAGAGGAGTTCCACCCAAAAAAAACAAAAAACAAAAAAGTCTGCTTTAAAAAAGGGAAGGTGACCCCCTGACAGGCCACATTTGGCATATTTGTTGGAAGGGGGAAGAAATCCTCTTTTTAGAGGGTTCCAGCTCCCACTTCCTCCCGGGGCACCGTGGCGCCAGAAGTAAGTTCACCTCTCCCCCCTGCCTCTTGGCAATCATCTGGGACACATCACAGGTCCCAGATGATTACTGGGCCAGTCACAGCACGGCTCGCACATGCGCAGTGCATGCCCGGCTGTAAAGCCACAGCCGAGCACCTACAGTGACAATGCCGGCACTGCAGAGAGGAGGGGGGAGATGAGCGGGGCTTCATTCCCCTGCATCGCTGGACCCTGGGACAAGTGTCCGGTTATTAAAAGTCAGCCAGCTGCAGTATTTGTAGCTGCCGATTTGTTAATTTTTTTAGTCAGAACTCCGCTTTAAAGACCATACAGTGTTGATTTTAGCCAAGTCAAGGTTGTATCCTTTATCTGCCCTTGTATGAGAATAGTGATCTCAAACAGAGATGTTTAAAGTAAAAGCAAAGCATCTGTAGTGCTGATGGAAAAATCATCAGTTAATGAATTCATAAAGTCTACACATTGTAGGCATGTCATTAAAGGACATGTAGGCTTATGCAGACTTCTACATGCGTTGGCAGTGAATATGATTGACAGAAGAGAGCGAAGTGAAGACCACAGCAGTTTACTGCTCTATCAATATGTAGTCAGCAAGCTTGGCGGGGGCGTGAGTCCTGCTACAGAGCATTACCCGCAGTGAAAGTCTCGGACACTACCTATGATGTCTGGCAGGGGTTACTGGATTGCAGGACTGAAAAGAACTACAAAAGTAAAAAGCTGGCCATACGTTATACAAATGTTCTTATTCAATTTCCTTTAGATTTACCTTCATTTATGTAGTGTAAGGGTCTGCCAGATTTCATACAAATCAAAAAAGTGTTTAGGTTTTGACCTCATATGATCTTGGTAAATCTAAAAGAAATTTTACAAAAAAAATAAATAAAAATTGTATAGTGTATGTGCAATTAGCCGTCTGCCTGGAGTTTTTCTGCAGGTTTATTGCCAATGTTTGTTCTGGTGTTTGTTAAGGGAATTTGTCGTCATTTAGCTAAACGAATCTACATACTAATTTCAAGGCAGTGCAGCACAAGTCCAGTGTTACTATGAGTAATGTAGGCAACTTGGAACTAGTGCGATGTACACAAATGCAGCAGCTTCCAGCTATTAAAAGAGACTATATTTTTAGGATATGAAAATGAAAGTGATATTCTTTATAGAATTGAAACAATGCTAATGTTTTAAAAAGATCTTGTTGCCAAATTATATATATATATATATATATATATATATATATATATATATATACATATATACATATACACACACACACACACTTATATATATATATATATATACACACACATACACACACACACACATAATATATATATATATATATATATATATATATATATATATATATATATATATATATACACACACATACACACACACACACACACACACACACACACACACAATGTACATAAATTATTGCATATACAAGCTGTGTTTAGCATGGTTTTTCAGTGGGTTTGCCTTACCAATGCCTTCTCCTGTTCTGTATGGTTTGTCTGTGTGGAAGTGGCCAGTTTGGTGGAGGCAGTGCTTTGATTTCTCATGTCAGAGCCTCTAGCAAGAAACATGGTGGGCAGCACATTAGTGACATCACCAGCAGTCAGAGGCAGCAATACCAGAGATCTCACACTGCAGATAAATAGCCTAGGTACGCTTACATACCAGGAAGTGCACTGCTATTTTTCAGCACAAACAAAAAAGTACAGGCAAAATGTACATGCCACAGCCAAATTAAAGTGTTACTAAACCCACAACAGTAAAATCAGTCTGTATATATAGTAAAGCATGCTTGTTATACTCACTGTCGAAACTAAGGGATTAATCCTCTGCAAAAGGCTGTTTGATCCTGTATGCACAGATCCTCCCCCCTTCTTGCACTGACTCCAAAACATGTCCAGTTAAGACATAGTGGAGTCAGGCTGCACATGCTCAGTTTGGCGTTTCATCCTTGATAGAGTGCATGTGATCAGCACAGAGCCAAACACTGTCCAGACAGAGGTTCATGGGTCCTGCATCCTGATAGAAGAGCCAGTGCAGTATGAAAACTCCTCCTACAAACTTTAACCAGGCACTGATAGAAGTCCCAAGACTGCTATATACTGCTGATGAGAAAAGGTATTTAGCAGTTTATAGTTACTAAAATAATAGAATTTTCATGTCCTGTGTACCGTGGGAGACCAGATATACCGAATGCAGGTTCTGGGTTTAGTAACACCTGCATATGTTTCCTATAGGACAGAATATTTTCCCCTTTGAGTTCAGTCCCACTTTAATGAAAAACTCTACCAGTCAGTTTTTACATACTGAAAACAGACTATGGGGTGGGGGGAGAAGCCAATAAAGCCGCTGCACCACTTTTCTGGTGTTAATCCCACGTTGGGCTTCATGCACTTGGATTTATTGCAAAATGCTGTTACTCCTGACAGGAGAAAATTGGCATTTAAAAAAAAAAAAAAAAAAACAGTTTAGGGGAGTATAGCAGCAATTGGTGTTTTGAGTTTATTTCATTGGCGAGAATTTTTATTTCTTCTAGCCATTGAATTGAATGAATGCTGAAGTGCTAAAAGCGCTCATCGTTTGACATTTTAAATGCCGGTATACTCTTTCCCTGAATGCGGATTTTGTGCTTTCAGAGAAAGGCCAGTAAACTCTGCTGCCTGTAAACTTCTCTAAACTATGTGTACATGGACACAGGATAATAGAAGAGAGATCAGAGGCATCGGTGGGGGGTGGGGGGGAGGGGGGGTAAGCCCCCTGTTCACATCGGCTGATTTGACATGTCAAATTGCATGCCAAATTGGAGCCCATCGCCTTCAACGGCACCGTCCAAATCTTTGTGGCACCACAGCGATTTCCAAAAGTAGTTCCTGCACTACTTTTGGCAACTTCAGGGGTGATTTCCAGACATCTGTGCATGAACCTGCACAGATGTCTTTCAAATCGCCCCCTGAACTTGCACTGAAATATGGGTTTGAAATTGTGCGATTTCTACTGAACAATTTCAGTGTGAACAAGGGCTAAACGTCAGTTTAGCAGCTACAGTATAAATGAGGCCAAATGTATTGCACCAGATACGAGAAGCATTTGCGACAATTTTGGGTCAGACAACTCATACACCAAGTTCAGGTAGATCTAAAATACTCCACTTATAAACATTTTGCCACATTCAATGTGACACAATGTAAAAGTGGAGCTAATTAACCACTTGACCTCTGGAAGGATTTACAACTCTTCCTGACCAGACCATTTTTTGCAATACGGCACTGTTACTTCAATGGACAATTGCACGGTCATGCAACACTGTACCCAAATAAAATGTATGTCCTAACCCCCCCCCCCCCCCCCAAAGAGCTTTCTTATGGTGACATTTGATCACCTTTGCGTTTTTAATGCTATAAAAAAAGACCAACAATTTTGAAAAAAAATTTAGGCCCATATGTATTCCGCTACATGTTTTTAGTATGAGAAAAATCACAAATTCTTAAATGGATTGGTTTGTGCAAAAAATGATAGCACCTACAAATCTATGGGATATATTTATTTATTTTTATATTGTGGAGGACATTCTGACACCAATACAGTGAACAGTACTAAAAATATGCACGGTCACTGTACTAATGACACTGGCTGAGAAGAGGTTAAACATCAGGGGTGATCAAAGGGTTAACTGTTTGCCTGACCAGTGTTTTTCTAAACGGTGGAAGGTGCTTTTACTAGAGGAAGACATCATTCCATGTCCCTGCTTTGCAGAGACACAGGATCCATGCCTCATCTCCTGTTAGAAGGGCAATCTGCCTTGTTTACAGACAGATTGCAGTTCTGTCTCTGTGGCTGATGATCAGCAGGTGCTGGCAGACATTGAGCCTGCGGTACCCACCGATTGGCTCCAGCTGGGTATAATCACAGCGGGAGCAAGCCGTCGGCAGTGCGCATTTACACCCCCCTACCCGGAAGTGCAGGATCACATACATATATGCGTGATCCTGCACACAGTGGCCACCCTGTAGCAGTAAAACTGCTATAAGGCGGTCGACAAGTGGTTAAGACCAACATACAGAGGGAAAAACTGGTTCAGACAGATTTTGGGCAAGGCTCTCGTGCATTCTAAAGGTGGTGCAGCGTGAGCTAAATTCAACTACAAGATCTAGACAGGTACATGAAATTTGTGGCATTCTCCGCCACTTTTAGAACGCATGAGAGACCTTTCGCAAAATCTGCCTGCACCAGTCTATTAATTACAGGGTGTGCAGCTGAGATCACATCTGTTATTGAGCAGAGAGGCTGGGTCAATGCAGTAAAATACAGAGATGGGGCAAATCTGTAGATTTAATGCGGTAAATACAGTAAAGCAAACAGGTCAAGTGTGAAAGCTCCATCAAAAAACATTCCTAAACATTAAGGCTGGATTCACACCATTCTGGTGAGAATACCAGCTCCATCCTATGTGCAAAGAGAAAAAACAGCTGTGCAGCATTTTCTCTCTGTTGTAGCTGTGGATCAGTTGAGCAGAGAGAGGGGAAGATGTAATGAGAAGGGGGAAAGAATACCTGTTCACAAAACGCAACACATCTGCGAATCAGATGCGTTCCCATAGAAGAATATGTGCCTGCAATTCGTTTTTTGGGCAATGCGGAGTGCGAATGCAACGTATGTATGTGAACCAGACTGATTGAAAATAATAGATTTTAAAATGTTCTGTGAATTGGATGCGGTGAAAGTTGCATCCAATTTGCATAGGTGTGAATCCAGCCTAAAAGTAAGAACTAAAGATTGTTTTGTTTGAATAGGTTATATATTTTATTTTAATGCCCATGGATAGGTGAGGGTGCAATGGAGGATGTTGGTAAAGGTTATCTGACAGTTCAACTCATAGTTTTAGAAGTGGGACTGTTCAAATTTGGAAGTGTTTCAGGATCATATGGAGGAGTGATGTAAAGAACAGGTTTTTAGTGTGCAAGTTTGGAGACATTTTATTGACGACGTTCTTCGCCTACCTCCAACAACATGTAATTTCTGTCTACTCTAATCCATGTGTTACCCAATAGTAAAATGAAGGCCATTTGAAAGTTGAGATCTTTTTTCATTCTCTGGGAAAAACAAAAAACAAAAAACTTGACTATAAATTATACAGAGCTGATTTTAAGTGCCCTTTCACACAACAGACTCTGAAGCCAAAGCGTCATAAGAATAGTTTTGTAGTATACCATGCAAGTTCTCCTGGAGACAGGCCAACTTCTACACAAGTGCTGCCATTCTGACAACAAAGCTGCTTTATCGAAAAAAAAAAAAAGCAGACTTCATATTAATTCTGGCAGAGCTGAATGGTAAGTACACACTGGTCAGGGAACAATGAACCAAGAAAAGAGTTACAAATCTCCAGTGACAACTGCACGCAAAATAAAGCGAGCCATGAATTTGTGTTTACTCCTTTCTCCCTGTACATTACAGCTGCACAAAAGACTTCATTGCATTCAGGCACAAATAGCCTTTCCCATATGTGGACATGCATACGATTGTGCTCTAGTTACCCTCTCCTTGTTGAAAATTGACCTAAAATGCATTTGAACAAGACGAGCAAAACACAAGAGCACAAGGAAATGTTTCAGGGCACCCCATAAGCTGTAGAGCAGTAGACGTCCATTCTTTGGTAGAAAGCACTAAATCAGCAATTTATCTGTGCAGCTTCTTCCCCCAGCTCTCCCCCATCTGTTACCTTTGCTCTGCATTAGAGGAAAGAAAGCCTATTCAGAAAGCTCTTAATACAGAGCAAATATAATACATTCACACATCCCACTGTGAACAGCAGCTTCTAGCTATAAAACCAGGACAAAAGTGCCCACTGACTTTTTTTGTAATAGACAAGATTTAGCAGGTTTACCCAACTGGAAATGTATGTCCATATAAAAACGCAGGACACCAGTATCTTTTCCAGAAATTGACCAGCATTTTAAAACTGGTGTGAATATTGTGATAAAGATCCTGTGATAGTTTGGTCATAAACTGTATGAGACAGTATGCTAGAGCTGCACAATTCTGCCCAAAAAGAGAAGCACAATTTTTTTTGCTTAGAATAAAAAGATCAGGATTCTCACGGCGGAAAATCTATATAAAAAATTAATTGGGCCAACTTTACTGGTTAGATTTTTTTTCTTAATTCATTAAGGTGTAATTCTCTCCCCCCCCCCCCCCAAAAATGGGAAATTTGAATGACTGCTGCGCGAATACAGTGTGACATAAAATATTGCAACAACCACCATTTTATTCTCTAGGATATATATATATATATATATATATATATATATATATATATATATATATATATATATAAAGTTTGGGGATTCCAAGTCATTTTCTAGAAAAGTAGGAAGGAGAAAGAAGAAAGAAAAAATAGTTTTTTACTTCAGGATTTACCAAAACCATATAATAGGAGATCAAACCTTAGGAATTTCAATGTGTATTCAATCAGGCAGGCCCTTGTACTACATGGTTTTGGTAAATCTGAAGGAAAAAAAGTCAGCAGAAAATCTGATAGTGTGTATGGGGCTAAAGAAAGAAAAAGAAGAAAGAAGAAGAAAGAAGAAGAAAGAAAGACGTTTTTCACACCAAAGTATATTCCTTTGATCTAAAGGACAAATTGTTACAATGTTTAGACTTGGTTCCATTGCTAAAGAATGTTGTGCCCATTTTTTTGTTTTTGTTTTTCCCTTTCTTTTGACAGCAGTTGGCTTTAGCAGAGCAGAGAAAATTCTCTGCATAGAATCGGGAAATACTTTTTTCAAGATTGCAAATGGGGAAAAAAAATAAATAAAAAAATAAAAAAAGATTCTTAACGATAAATCACACAGCTCTAGCATATGCATGCAAAGTCAACCTACAAGAGTACGTCTCAAAGAACAGCAACCAGAACCCTGGTTTCATCTGAAGCTTTGGCCTACGTAAAAGTTCAATGCTAATCGATTGCTATGGACAACAGAAACCAGTTTTTGTAGCTTGAATGTATGGCCTTATGCACGCGGATATTTAGAGACAAATGCTCAAGTGTAACATACCAGGCACTCTCTGCTCCTGTGGAGTCACAGGTGTTGCATTCAGCTGGCGATACAAAATGACTACCTGTACATGGGCATTAGTGATGCACCGAAATTTCTGAACAATAACGGCCGAAAATGGGGTTTTCAGCATTGGAGCAGATAATGGCTGCAGAAAAACGCCCTTCATAGGGGTAGATTTAGTCTCCGCGCGTGTGTGTAAAAAAATTATATATATTTAATTTTTTCACATTACACTCACACTTTATAAAAATATATTCCTTCTCCAATAAGCCAAATCCTCCTTTTATATTGGGCTCACATGCTTCTGCTCCCAGTGGGAGGATTTAGGCAGCAGAGGCGGTTTGTTCCATCCAGCAAGCAGTGGGTGGGACTAGGTGTGGCCAGCTGCTGATGGACAAGCTAACATGACAACCGCAGCCCCCCCCCCCTCCTCCCCAAATCAACTTCTCATCCCACAAGTACAAGCAGGCCAAGTCTACATTGGGGTAACAGCTCTGAACTGAGGAGCACTACAACACTGTCACCCAACCACAGGAAGCTACATGAGATGGTCTTCACTGGGAGGCTCAACGGGTATTTGCATGACTGTACATCGGTAATTGCCTTGTGATGCGGTAATGCATGCATTTGTGAAAAACACGCAGTGTGAATAGACCATCGCTGACCCCGCTGCTTCACCTGCAGGGCTCCACCATCAAGCTGTGCTACTCCGTGTATCAAAAGCTGGTGTCAGCACGGAACCAGCCATCAAAGTAGAAATACATAAATTAGATTAATTAAATACCACTTCAATGCAAAGAGAGCAACAAGTTAAATTTAGGAAGAAATTAAAATTTGCCTTTCCCGCCTGCTTCTAATAAAGCTATAAAACTTGCATTCTTTGCTACTATGCATGTTTAAATATTGATCAACTAACATGAACAATAACTCCCTTACTGGCTCTGCTTGTTCAGATTATCATCAAAATGTTGTATAGTTACAGATGTAATTTATATAGTTACAGATGTAATTTATATATAGTTTGGTGGTTCCAAGTCATTTTCTAGAAAAAAAGAAAAAAAAAAAAGATTTTTTTAACTTGAAACCAACACATGTCAGAAAAAGGTTTAGTGTTTAAAGCGGACCTCCACCCTGAAGTGGAAGTTCCGTTCATCTGATCCCTCCCCCCCTCCGGTGCCACAATTGGCACCTTTCAGGGGGGAGGGGGGGTGCAGATACCTGGATAATCCAGGTATTTTGCACCCACTTCTGGGACAAGCTCAGCAAGCATGTTCTAACTTTTGTGAACGCACAGGAACTGACCGCACTGGTGTGAGCCATGTCATTGGAAAATATATCACATGCTATCCATGCACTTTTTTTTTTCCTGCTTTAAAATGCACTGGACTGCAGTCCTTGGCCTTTAATTACTTAAGTTGACGACTACTAGTTAATGAAGAGACTCAGTAGCATTGGATCAGCAGGCTTTTAAACCGAGGACAAAGCTGGTAGAAGCAGGTATGAAGTTCTACTGTGAACACCAGGTAACATGACATTGCAAGTGGGGTGTGTGGGTGGTATATTTTAGTTTTTGGCTTATTTTGTAATGCTATTTAATATCTACTAGTACTTTACACCATTTATAACTTATCTTCAAAGTGGAGCTCCTTTTTTAAAAGTTGATCTCAACCATGTTTATCAGTCAGCACAGGCTAATGAAATATATTTTTGTGTTGATGAAGTGGAACTCCATGCAAACAGATAAATACTCAGTTGACATGTGTGTATGTTCACCGTTTTCTCCACGCAGTCTGCAAAGCATAAACAAGGCTGCCCGGAGTTCTACTTTTAAAAGTTATGCAGCGTAAGCCACAGAGCTTCATGAGTTTGAGGTTCCCAGCCTGTCTGCAAGATAGCCAGAGGAACATTCCAGCGCCGGTACAGGCACACAAGTAATTTGGTAACTTAAACATCACTACACATTTATTTTAAGAAACCGACCAAGCTCAGTTTACTATTTTAAACTGGACGTTCTGAAATAAGCTTGCTTCTTTTAATAACTAGCTTAAAAATGTAACAGCATAACTCACATGATATCACTGTGTACTGGATATTCATGGTAAACAGAGCCCAGTTTTAGTCTACAATGAAAATTCAAGGAACAAATACACTCTTAACGACATGCTTGTAGGTTAGTTGACCAAATTGGCCCATGTATGTATGCATGTATGTGTCCACATTCACATTGGCCCAAATCGGCATTCGATTTGACATGTTAAATCGAATGCCAAATCAGTGGCTATTACCAGCAATGGCAACATTCCCAAAAGTAGTCCCGTACTACCTTGGGCAACATCGGAGGGGTGATTTGAATAGACACATGTGCATGAACCTGCACAGATGTCTGGCAAATTGCTCCTGAAGTCTGACTGCATTGCCGGTTTGAAACAATTTCTAACCCGCATCAGTATGAACCATGCACGTTTGTTTGTAAGCTCCTTGTGGGTAGAGATTGATGTGAATGCAACAAAACTAAATTTCCAAAAAAGTTGGGGACACTGTATGAAATTACATAAAAAAAAAAAAAGAATGCAATGGTTTGCAAATCTTAAAAACGCATATTTCATACACAATAGAAAACATATCAAAATGTTTAAACTGAGAAAATGTACCATTTAAAAAATAAAATACATTTTGAACTTGATGGCAGCAACAGGTCTCAAAAAAGTTGACAGGGCCATGTTTACGCTTTTAACACGCTGTAAACATCTGGGATCTAAGGAGAGAAACCAGTTGCTGGAGAATATAGGATTCTAACTTCTCAACAATCCTGGGCCTTTCTCCAATTTTTCATTTGGTTTCGTTTCAAGATGTGCCAAATATTTTCAACTGGTGAAAGATCTGGACTGCAGGCAGTTCAGTTAAGCACCCCGATTCTTCTACTACAAAGCCATGCTGTTGACAGATGCAGTATAGCATTGTTTTGTTAAATTATAGAAAGCCTTCCCTGAAAGACATTGTCTGGATGGAAGCAAAATATGGATATAGATTTCTTGACATTCATCAATTCAGTAGACCAAATCTGACCATTTTGGACCAGATATCATCCCAGAAATATTTTATGCTCACCTACAATGGGCATAAAATTAGTCCAGAACATAAAAAACTAAAATACAGCATTTTCTGCACTACTTACCTTCTTCCCGTTTCTATCCCCCACAGGGTTTAATGATGCCTAGAACAATTTAAACCTCTTCCTGTGAGCAATCATGGACACATCCACGGGAGGTACATCATGTCAGCCTAGGCTCACACTACAGTGCTGCAGAGAATGGTATAGACATCATAACATGTTTGCCACACTCTGAAAAATTGGAGACTGCCTACTTCCATAGAAAAGAAAAAGAAGGAGGCATCTGCTCATCATATGACTAACAAGAAGACAGCTAGGAAATGTAAAAAAAATAATTATGTAAATGTAAAAAATGGGAAGGGGGGAATTCCACAGTGATTGACATCACCCCATCCTCCTGGCTTCAACCTGGCTAACAGGTGCATGGGTAAAAAGATTAGTCTAGTGCAGTGGTCTGCACACTGTGGCCTGGATATCCCTTTGCCTACCTTTATCAAACCCTTGGAGCACTATCCCTCCCACTGACACCAGGACAATTTCTACTACCACCGGTCACAGTCTGGCCCCCCCTAAAGACTGAAGGACAGTAAACTGGCTCTTTGTTCAGAACATTTGGAGACCCCTGGTCTAGTGTAATCACCACATGGAATACTCAGATTAGCTACAATGACAATTGCTGTACAATTTTCTTGATCCCTTGAGTCTAGAGTTACCAAAACTATGTAATGCCTAAGCAATCTATTCAGTTAATATCAAATCAGGCAGGCCCTCATACTACATAGCTGATGGTATATTGAAAATAAATTGTACAATTAGATTGTATAGTGCATGGTCAGCCTTAAAAGAACTTCAACGCTTTACCTTCACTAAACATGGTGGTTAGCTGGTTTCACCATGGCAAAAACAAAGAGCCATATAATATATTTAGTCTAAGCATGCATAAATGCTCAAAAAATCAAATAACTCCAATGTGTGCATATACGGTATGTAGAGATCTCTACCACATTAGGTAGGGATTGCGAATCAGATATGAGAGAACGTCTGTGCAAGCCAAGCAGCTATTACTAAAGATATGTAGTAGAAACATTTAGACACCAATTCGTTATGCATAATGCAATGCTCCCTATTCCAGGCATGTCAGAGTCGCAGACCGCTCCCCATTGAAACGTGGGCTCAAGTTTCGCTTTCAATCAGCAGAAGTGCACAGAAATAAATCTTTACTATTTAAAGTCAAGATGGCCACTCCTAGTAGACAACATTTCTACATACCAATATTTGCAGTGTAAGTGTCTGCGGCAACGTTTTACCATGCATTAAAGAAAAAGAAGTTATTCATAACTTGCATAGTAATACATTTTTTCCATGCTTTAGCTTGCCTATTTCCTACAGAACACACATTTTACTCACATGGCCATAAGACGGCCAGCCTTAACACAAAAAAAGTGTAGTAGTTGTTAAATTGTTTAACATGCTTATGAAAACTGTATACAAGACATGTTGCAAAACTTACCAAAAAATAAATAAATAAATAAAAGATTAAGTGCCAATTCACACTTGTGTGATGTCAGACATAGCAGGCGATTCATGCATGCGAATTCAGCCAGTCAGATTGTATGGCTGAATTCGCATCACATTTGGACCAAAATCGTGCAGTACCCCTTTTTTTGTCTGCACCAGAATCAGATCGCATAGGTGTTCACACCCATTTAATACGATTCCTATCCAAATTCACAGTTCACACTGCGATATGCGAACCGATCTGGGGGTGTCATTAACTTTCTATTGACAACCGCAGCGGATCGCATAGGGCACTGTGAACTGTGTGCGAGTTCTATATGATGCAGGAACCGGCACTGGAATCGCGCTGGGGTGTACCGAAGTACCATGCACAATGGGTGGCACAGTAGCACACTGCAATGGGAACAAGTGTTTTGCCAATGAAAGAAAAGAAAAAAAAAAAAAAAAAGGAAGGATAAAAGAACTTTCAAATTTAACCAAATCCAATCCTTTTAATTCAGATCTAGTATGTACTCAATCTGAGGCATTGTGCAAGTATCTTAAGTTTTAAGGGCCATATCACAACTATACATAATAGATTACATATAAAACTCTCTAAAATTACACAATATAAAACCACAGGAATCAGATTTAGAAATGCAGCTTGTTTTTTTTTTACTAGGCAGGTCAAAGTGGCAACTATCTCAATGATACAAAAAAAAAATATTTAAAAATATTTGAAAGCAAAATAAAACCATTCTTTTGCAAAACTAGATCATTTATAAACTGCCCCTAATTAACCAGAGTGTAATTTTCACTCTCCTTACTGAGAATTATATTTCTCCTAGTGGTTCACCATTTATTACAAATTTTAATTTTCGGGTCATTAATAGTGATGCACTAAAATTTCAGCCGCCAAAAATGATCAGCCAAAAAACCCCTTCAGAAAACGCCCACGATTTTACCTGGCTTATGGTGTGTTTTTTCATAGGTATGGGACTCAAAAATGCACCAAAAAACATGGGAGCTTGGGCTGCAGCAGTAAAAATTATCATGTCCTAGTCATGTGGGCATACATTATGGCCTACAGTACCTTGCAAAAGTATCCCCCCCCCCCCCCCCCCACCTGGCTTGTTACATTACAGCCTTTGGCCCCTTTCACACATACACACATACAGACATTATGTCCGTATTTCATCCATCCATGCATTCCTATGGGATAGCAAGTGTCTGCGGATAAACATCCGCAGACACCCGCTATCGTCCGCCTCCGCTATTGTCCGATTCTGCAGACGGAGAAAAATCCTATTTTTCTATCCGTCTGCAGAGCGGATCGGATGAACACAGACGGTCCGTGTTCGTCCGATCCCCCATAGAGGAGAGCGGAGAGCTGACAGGGCGGTCCCTGCACAGTGTGCAGAGACCGCCCTGTCCACCGCCGGCTCAGCGGGGACAATGGAGCGATCCCCGCTGAGCAAGCGGATCATCACGGGGCGGAGCATTACCGATCCGTCCCGTGTGAAAGGGGCCTTTAGTTCAATGTTTTTTAATCTGAATTATATGTGATGGATCAGAACACATTAGTCTAAGTTGGTGAAATAAAATTAGAAATATTTTATACATAAAACTATTTTTCAGAAATAAAAAAAAAACAAAAAAACGTATCATTGGCATGAGCATATGTATTTACCCCCCTTTGTTATGAAGCCCATAAAAAGCTCTGGTGCAACCAATTACCTTCAGATGTCACATAATTAGTGAAATGATGTCCCCCTGTGTGGAATCTAAGTGTCACATGATCTGTCGTTACATATATATACACACACACACACACACACACACACCTTTTTGAAAGGCCCCAGAAGCAAGAGGCACCACTAACCAAACAATGCCATGAAGACCAAGGAACTCTCCGAACAAGTAAGGGACAATGTTGTTGAGAAGTACAAGTCAGGGTTAGGTTATATATAAATAAATAAAAAATAATAAAATCGAAATCTTTTATGATCCCTAGGAACACCATCAAATGTATCATAACCAAATCGAAATATGACACAGAAAACCTGCCAAGATACGGCTGCACACCATCTGTACATAGGATGACAATAAGCCATAGGAGTTGGACTTCATGGCAGAGTGGCCAGAAGAAAGTCATTACTTTCAGCAAAAAGCAAAATGGCACGTTTTGAGTTTGCGAAAAGGCATGTAGGAGACTCCCAAAATGTATGGAGGAAGGTGCTCTGGTCTGAAGAGACTAAAATTTTAACTTTTTGGCCATCAAAAGAAAACGCTATGTCTAGTGCAAACCCAACACATCACCCAATGAACACCATCCCCAAAGTGAAACATGGTGGTGGCAGCATCATGCTGTGGGGATGTTTTTCAGCAGTCGGGACTGGGAAACTGGTCAGAGTCGAGGGAAAGATGGACGGTGCTAAATACAGGGATATTCTCAAGCAAAACCTTTACCATGCTGTATGTGATTTGAGGCTAGGACAGACTGCTAAAGCAACACTTGAGTGGTTTAAGGGGAAACGTGTTGAAATGGCCTAGTCAAAGCCCAGACCTCAATCCAATAGAAAATCTGGGGTCAGACTTAAAGATTGCTGTTCACAAGCACAAACCATCCAACTTGAAGGAGCTGGAGCAGTTTTGCAAGGAGGAATGGGAAAAATCCCAGTGGTAAGCTCATAGAGACTTATCCAAAGCAACTTGGAGCCGTGATAGCCCCAAAAGGCGGCTCTACAAAGTATTGACTTTAGGGAGGTGAATAGTTATGCACATTGACTTTTTCTGTTATTTTGTCCAATTTGTTGTTTGCTTCACAATAAAAAACAAAAACATCCTCAAAGTTTGTGGGCATGTTCTGTAAATTAAATGATGCAAATCCTCAAACAATCCATGTTAATTCCAGGTTATAAAGGCAACAAAATACGAAAAATGCCAAGGGGGTGAATACATTTGTAAAGGCACTGCGCCTGACCCCACGGGACCAAGGGTATTAAAACAATAGGGGACTAGAGAGGAGGGAACTTCTAACTTTTGACCAACTGAAACCTAGACATGACCTACCAAACACTGAGTTTCAAGTCTAATTTTGCAATTTCGGGATAGAGGCTCTGCCTTCCGCTCTTAATCTATTAATCAGACAAGGGTCTTTCTAAAACTGTCGGTGGCATATAAGGAATAAAAAAAAAACGAAAAAAAAAAAAACGAAGGACACCACCTGCAGTGACCAGATGCAGGGAGCGGTGGGTGTTTGAGGTGTCTGACATTCAGGGGGATGACTGGGATGATATGTGGGAACAGCCTTTCAAACATCTGTCAGCCAGGGACAGATTGATCCACTTTAAAATTTCTTCATAGTATTTACTATACCCCAGGTAGACTAGCTACCATTTATCCTTCTTCCTCAGCTGAGTGCTGGATGTGTTCATCCTCCCCTGCTAATGCGGACCACATTTTCTGTAAAGGTCAGCAGATCCAGGATCTTTGGTCTATGGTCACTTCTTATATAAACTGACCTTCTCGCAATTCCCATCCCTGTGTCTTCTTGGCCTTGTAGAAGTTGTACCTTCCAAGGCCCACAGAACTCTACTCAACATTTTATGCTGGAAAAGCTATGCTTTTACACTGGAAAAAGCCATGTGCCACCACGTTGTCCTTTTCGAAGGGCCTTGTGAATTCTTTGATGCCACTCTAAAGGGCGACTTAGGCTTCAAGATTCAAGAAGTTGGACAAGGTCTGGACAGCCTGGTTTACTTCTTCTACTGTGGGGTGATGGAATGGTCTAATCCTTGGAAGAGACAGAATCCGATGCCTGCTCAGGTGGCGGTTTAATTCAATTCTCCTGTAGAAACCATTGTTCTAGGTTTCCATTTTCATTATAATAGTCTAGGAAGTTTGCTCATAACATAGTGACATTATTACCATCCGTTGAATTATTATTATACAGGATTTATATAGCGCCAACAGTTTGCGCAGCACTTTACAACGTGCCAGACAAACAATAGTTACAATACAATTCAATACAGGAGGAATCAGAGGGCCCTGCTCATTAAGAGGGTTTACTGGTGCATGTATCATCCTGGTATAGACCCCTTACAGGTTTTTGGAAAGAGCTGGTGTTGGGGGGGGGGGGGGGATGTCAAGGTTTAGTATGCTCAGTTGGTCTATAGCCATGGTTTCTGTACTGTTATGTTGGACCTGTGTGGTCTACAGAGTAGTGACAATTTGGTGACTGTGCTGCCTTGTTTTAAATAAAAAAAAAATGTAAATAAAATTAAATTTAAAAATGACAAAAAAAAAAAAAAAAAAGCAAGGACGTGTTGTTTTTTTTTTTATGCGTTTTCAATGGGAGGTACATTTTTTTTTTTTTTTTTTTAACTGACCAAAAATGCAGAAAGCAGGGTTTTTAACACCACTTCAAAATGGTGCTGCTAATGGCCAACAATAAATTCATATTCATGATATTAATTAAAAAGTTAAATATATATATATTTTTTTTGTATTATTTATTTAACAAAAACCTCTCAGTTCCAGATTAGAAGAAAATTTGAAGTACTCGGAAAGGCAACCTACATTGAAATTGGTAAAAGGCGCAAGTCATTTTTTTCTTTTTTCAAGGTTTCCGATACCGGAGCTCCACACCAAAACACAGGATACAATATTGTGGAAAGTGTTGCAGTACTCGTTTCATTATTCAGCAAACAACCAGAAAAAAATTGCAACACGCTGTGACACGCAGACAGCCGGCATGAACCTGAGCACAAGGTCATCCCCGGCTTTGTCCTGCTCCCTTCACAAGAAGCACAGCCTGCTAGAACAATGGGTGCGATTATAGTGCACAGCGATTGGACACATACATGGCTAGAATGGACTAACTATAGGACTTTTATGCTGATATGACCAGCATAATAAAGAAACCACCATGATAAACTTTGCCCTGATGTGGCCTATTTCTGTCACATTGCATGTGCTGTGAGCGTTGGGTAGTATTTAGAAAGAGCTGGAACGGTTCCAGATTAAACAAAGCTTGGTTCCCGAAGAAGGACAGCCAGTCAATTCCACATTACTCTGTTGACCTATATTAACTTTTAGTCAGCTGAGGCGAGCACACAGCTGACGGCCAATCACTGAGAGGGGAGGAATGGTCAGACAGCCTATAGGAAATGAGCCACTGTAGCAGAAAAGGGATTTATTTAACTCATACAGTACTGCTGCAAGAGTGTTCCACCACATATATTATATATATCTAAAATGGCAGATCTAATATTTACAGCAAAATGCTGCCACTACAAGAAAAATAGCAACTTTAAAAAAAGTAAAAGAATACTCTTTAAACTTTATTTTGGTAGTTCTAGTTGACAAGACTGCTTAGACATTGTCAATGTATTTTATACAGAATTCTTGGTCACTGTGTTTGCATCACACATTGTAGATATTGAGAAATGAGCAGTTGTGTGGATCTTAGAAAGATACGTTCTCCTGCAATTTTAGCCACCATTCACATGGATGGTTTTACGATTAAAATCTGCGGTAGCATTACGTCCCCGCCCGGGGAGTCTCAGGTGATATGTAATGCTGGCCATAGCAGCGAATGGCGGTACTCAGCAATATTCGGGTATATGCCAATGCTTATGTGCACTGGGGTAAACTTGTGCATGCATGACTTCTTCACCGAATGCTGATGTATGTGATGCAGTTAGTCATTCACTTCAATGGCCGGCTGTACACTTCATATGGGAAATGGAAGAACGTTTTTTTTTGCATACGCTAATGCTTCGGTGCACTGGTGAACACATGGACTTATTCCACAAAATGCAGAACATGCGCATTTTTACGCCGATCTACGACCGCACAAATCATTCACTTCCATGGCTGGCTCTACACGTCATCTGTGGCACACTGGGCAGTGGCATAATGTTGAGATTTTATGCAATAGCATATAATCGGCCTCAGTTTACATTTACACTTGACTCCTGCATTTGAAAAAACCCGATATAATAAAAAAATTAAAAATAAAAAAATAAAAATCCAAAAAATAAATAGATAAATAAAATCAGGGAAGCAAGAGAAAAGTATTTTTTCCAGATCCAGTTCTCCTGTATTTAAATATAGAAAAAAAGCACACGGAACTGAGCGGAACTGCGTCTGGTGTGAACTAGCACTTGCACACTTTTGATGACCACGGTTAGATACTTAATGCTAGTTCACACCCGACGCAGCTCCGTATTGCTTTTTTTTCTGCCCTAAAAATGGCTCTAGTCTGGTGCAGAAACTAACTGCATGGTGTGAACTAGAGCCATTGGTATACATGGAAAACATGCATTTTGTGCAGAAAAAAAGCGCACAAAACTGCATCTGGTGTGAACTGGCCCTTATTCTATTTGATTTACCTAAACACAGTGTGACATATATTATTCAAAATCTTTATATACATGTATAGGCTTTTAGTCCTACAAATGCATGTTATTGCCAGCATCAAGGCCTATATTCATTAGTTCTTTACAGCTGCAATAAACATCAAACATGTGCCTATGCAACAAGTATATCATTGTCTTCAGTTTAATATTTTATTGGAACTTCTCTCGAACTGTAGTAAATATAAAATGAAGTGCACAAGACAAAGTGTTAAATTACACTTTCTTGCTAGAAATCACACTACTATGTTAACCCTTTTGTAAACTTGTACTTACAGGTAAGCCTATAAGGCGGCTTACCTGTAGGTACTGTGAATATCTCCTAAACCAGTGATGGTGAACCTTGGCCCTCCAGATGTTTTGGAACTACATTTCCCATGATGCTCAACTACACTGCAGAGTGCATGAGCATCATGGGAAATGTAGTTCCAAAACATCAGGGGTGCCAAGGTTCACCATCACTGTCCTAAACCTTCACGGTTTAGGAGATATTCACACTTCATGCAGCCGGTGAGGTCACAGGCGCATGTGCTCTGAAGGGACGGCATGCTTCAGAGCTCCGTGCCACGGTCCATGACTCCCGTGCGCATTCAATGCATACCACATGATTTCTTTACTTTGCGGGGTTAAATGAAAATAAATAAATAAATTGATGCAGTTTACTACTGCTTTAAGAGGGACAAAAAAACCCAGGGACAGCTACATGTAAGCTCAAAGTCATGATTTGGAGCTTACACAGTGCTGAAGACTTTCCCCTCCCCTGTGTCACAGAGAGTCGTGCCTACGCAGCCAATCATGCACTAGTGCTGTCAAGTAAGTAGTATTTTGTTTGCCCTTGGCCAGGCAAAGCACAATTTCACTTTAAGGCTGGGTTCACACTGCTGCGGGGGGAGATCCGGATGTGATTCGCACCGCAAATCACATCCGATCTCCGTAGCGATGCGAGTTCAGCCATACAGATAGTATGGCTGAATTCGCATCGCTCCCGCAGCAAACTCGCACGGGACCCTTTTTTTGGTCCGCAACAGAATCGGATCGCATGGGGGTTCACACCATGCGATCCGATTCCTGTGCGAGTCGGCAGATCGCACTGCGATATGCGGACGGATCTGGGGGTGTCATTAACATATCATTGACACTCCCAGCCGTCCGCATAGGGCAGTGTGAACTGCCGGCGGGAGTAATGCGATGCGGGAAAACGCCGCGGATTCGCGGCGTTCCCGCATCGCAGCGGTGTGAACCCGGCCTAAAATCCAAAAACTGGAATAATAGTTGAACCCAAACTACCACCTTCCTGACCAGAGCACTTTTTGCGATTAGGCACTGTGTCGTTTTAACTGACATTTGCACGGTCATGTGATGTTGACCCAAATTAAACCAAATTACCCAAATAAAATTGACATCCTTTTTCCACCACAAATAGTGCTTTCTCTTGGTGGTATATGATCACCTCTGTGGTTTTTATTTTTTGCGCTATAAACAAAAAAAAAAAAAAAAAAAAAAAGTGTGATAATTTTGAAAAAATTTACTATAATAAATACCCCCCCCCCCCCCAAAAATAAATAAATATATACACACACACACACAGTTTAGGCCAATATGTATTCTACATATTTTTGGTAAAAATAAATAAAATCGCAATAAGTGTATATTGATTGGTTTGCACAAAATTTTGCGTCTACAAAAAAAATAGGGGATAGTTGTATGGCATTTTAAATTTTTTTATTAGTAAATGGTGGCGATCTGCGATTTTTATCAGGACTGTGACATTATGCGGACACATCGGACAGGACATCAACTCCCAGACTGCAGATGACTTGACACTCTGATCGATGCCATTCTCTATGGTTCCCTTAGATTAACTTGCAACTGTCTTCATCCCACTCAATCAAAAATGTAAAATTAAAATGAGCTTTTTCATACTCTTAAAAAAATATTTCTTTGACGTAATTATCAAATTGAAATACATAGTAATTTGCATTTATTAGAACAGGTTATTGAAAATTCACAATGATCTGGATAATTACATCTGACGAGACAGGTGGAAATCTGGTTCACACCTGCCCAAATTATTACTGGTACAAGCTGTATTTTTAGTTGTTGGGCATCTGCCAGCAAAGGTTTGCCAGAGGCCGACACAGTAATCTTATTCAACATAATAGCTTATGGTTGCGAAGTGACAAAATTCTTGATCCAATCAGTCACTATCAAGAAATACCGCCACTGATTGGGATAAAATAATAAAGCAGAGTCTGATGCCAAGGATTAGTGGGCTGGGCTGTAAATCCTGAATGACCCATAAAACAAAGCCTAGACCCCCCAAAAAAGGATGAAAAACCAGTCACAAGTATGAATATACCGTGACCATAATGGGTTTCCATTTTTAATGTTCATCCCTTTTTTTGTTTTGAATAGAGCGAGAAGCATTAAAATAATCCATTAAGATGATGTATTGGTTTCTGGGTGCCAGTATATTCACCCCAACATCCTGTCCTAGTGACCACTCATCAGGACAGGAAGGAAAGGGAATCTTTACATAATCTCTACATATTCCATCAGTACAGTTTTCATTGGATAGATCTAGGATTGTGGATAATATAAAATATATGGTATGGAAATCATCCTTCCATTTCCTTAACCTGTCCCCTGAATATCATTTCAGTGGTACCAGAGCAATCCCAAGACCCCCATGCTCGCCTCCAGGACTTTTCACAAGCTTCTCCCATTCTATGGAACTTCCTACACCGATCTGTCCTACTAGCTCCTACTCTGTCTACTTTTAGACGATCCCTGAAAACCCTTAACAAAGAAGCCTATTCTGCCCACACCCAACAACTGTGCTATTTTCTCTATCAGCTTATCCCCCACAGCTATTAACTTTTGCATCACTCGACCCTCCCTCTTAGATTGTAAGCTCCAATAAGCAGGGCCCTCAGATTCCTCTTGTATCAAATTGTACTGTAACTATACTGTCTGCCCTCATGTTGGAAAGCACTGCACAAAATGGTGACACTATATAAAATCATGTATAATATTATTATTATTATTAATAATAATAATAATAATAATAATAAATAATACAGGACTTATATAACGCCAACAGCTTATGCACCACTTTACAAAATGGGGGCAGACCGTACAATTACAATAAAAAGTATAATAATCATGTTATTTTTTATTTATTTTTAATAAGTAGCATTAGGTTAGCATAACACTACCCAGACACATGAGGTTAATCAAAATCACATCAAAACTTTAAAAACTGGCTATTATTGTAATACCCTTTTAAACAGCTGTGCCTAATAAATAATAATAAAAAAAATACATCTAAAATAACTGGCTTGAACCATGGGTCCACTACTGAAGGTTGACCACCATTACATTTTGTGCAATACTAATAGTACACTTACGTAAATCCAATAGCCACATGGAAGCTTGACGTGGCCAAGCATTACACACTATACCGCAATAAACTAGCAACTGGTTTATTTTTAAAAGTAAAACCATTTTCTGGCCAGGCATCTACTGTCTATTCAATTCTTTATGTACTTTACTGGATAGTATTGTGCTAGCTAGCCACCTGTGCGATTTTGTTTACTGGATCGTTCTGAGAAGCAGAAAACATATTGTAGTCTTCACCTTTTGCTTCATCCACCATATCAAATGCAGACTAAACAACTAGGTCACTGAGGACATCATCTGACTGACAGTCCCAAGCTGTTCAGCAAGCAAGAGCAGCAAAGTGCGTGTTGAAGGGTTTGGGACTTTCATTAGCTGCTGGTCACATCGGACCACAGTACAAAGTCTTACACTGAGCAACTCCCTCATTTAAAGACGTACGCTCTTGTTCTCCCCATAATTTTCCACTGTAAATTGCTGAATGTATTCCAACAATCAAATTGGCTACATGACATCTGTGTACAAGACAAGGAAATGGGTCATATATAGTGCAATTGCATGCATTTATTCTAAACCTAACATAAGTTCATTGAAACCCAATAGTTTGCAATTGTTAGGTTCACCTTTTGCATCTTGTGGATGCACATTTTTAGCATGTTTTTTTGCTCTACACGCATAGGCAGCCCATTCATTTCAAATGGGCTCCCCTATGAGCACAAAATCCCCAACCCAAAGCCCCCCCCCCCCCCCCCCCAAGGTAAGCTTCACGCACACCTGCTTGTGACATTTGGGGTAACATTGAGCATGAATGGCACAACACATTTTGTGTGCGTTCCATGAGCATGCTTGTGAATCGAATATTACAGCACTAGTGGGTTTACACCAGGACTCAACAAATCCCAAGCGCCAGGTCGCCATGGTGACTAGAAGTTGCAACCTGGCACCTGGGCTTTTGTCAGCCCATTCACTGTTGCAAGGATGTACCGGTACATACATTTCCAGGCAGGTAGTGTTTTTTTTTCTACATCTAGCCCTGCTATGGGCAAGCAAGTGGGGCTCACTTGTCAGGTGGAAGCGTTCGGGCGGCTCTGCTGCTGCCCCACTGCTTCCAAACATGCGGGTAAAGTGAATGTGGGTAAGACTTTGTCCCCCATGTGATTTTTTTTTTTTCAATTTCAAAAAATTAAAAGATACACCGAAGCACATAAACCCCACAGGTACACATGTCCAAACAAATGCATGCGTTGGGGCCAGGGCAGGACTTAGGGTGGTGGAGGCCCCTGGGCTTGAGTCACTTTCAGGCCCTACCTTCTATACATTACCATATTTATCGGCGTATAACATGCGCCACAAGTTTCGGAGGGAATTTTAAAAAGGTAAAAGAAAAAAACTTTTAGGAGGGAAGTTTAAGGAAAAAGAAAAAAAAATTACCTTTAAATGCCCATCAATGCAGCCTTATCAGTGTCCATCTGCAGCCTTATCCAGTGTCATTGCAGCCTCGTCATTTGCAGCCTTGTCATTGCAGTCTTGAAGTTTAAAAATGGCACCACCGAGATACAGAGTCCCATGTATCTCGGCGGCTCTGGGGTCCTCTCGCAGTCCTGAGCGGAGCCGAGAGTACTCGGCTCGGCTCAGTCACGCCCAGTCCCTGTGTTATGTCCATCATAGGGCGGAACTGGGCGTGACTGAGTGAAACCAAGAACACATACGGCTATGTATCTCGGCAGGGCCCGTGGGGCCTCCTACTGGGTGGGGCCCATGGGCTTGAGCCCAGTCAAGCCCAATGGCAAGTCCGGCCCTGGTTGGGGCACCTACACATGTAAACATTAATTGCGGTTACATATTGCAGCACAGAAACTGGCTAACAACTTTTTTTAGCTGGCTCCTAGATTCAAAGCACTTATCTGCACTTTGTTGCTACTCTCAAGTGTATAACCAGGGCCAGATATCTTCCTAGTCAACATTTGTGACAGGTAGAATTTTTTTTTTTTTTTTAAACAGGTTTTGTAATAATACACCTGAACCTTTATATTTTGGTATGACACAAGGCAGCTAGATAACCTCTGCACATAAGAAGGGAGGAATATTCAGATGCAGGGTTGTGCATTAAAAAAATAACTTGTTAATGCAAATATGAGATGAGATTTGTGTAGGCTACCGAGTGTTTGAAGGGAATGTACTATATATATATGGGTGAGTGTACAGGGATGCAATCTGAGCACTGTTATTGGTAAGGGGGGGGGGGGTATTTGGAGAAAAAAAAAAGGGGGGGGGTATAGTAAAGTTTCCAGGAGGTACTGTGCTCCACTGTACACATTTCAATAGAAATATATAAATGTATATTTTTGCACTTTTAAGCAGTCCTGAATGTTTGCAAGAAAACACTCATCTTGAAAACTTAGGCCAGGAGGAAACGGGTTTAACAAATGGTTGCCTATGAAGTGAGGTACATGAATAGCAAGTAGTAGTGATTAATTGGTAAAGATTGCACAATGCTCCAAACACGTGCAAGTATTTGCAACTACATGCTGCTTGTGTGTGTCTCACTCCATAAAGAGCCATTTGTTCAATATGCATAGCATTTAGTAGTGTGATTACGCTCCTACTACTTAGGCATATAATTCACATTAAAAAGGTCATACCATATAAAAAAAAAAATATTCCATGTACTTGTAACTAAACTGAACTCTAAGAAATTGCCAGTTGCAGCTTTGGCTTACAAACGGGAAACTGTCCACAAAAAAGCTACAGCGGAAGGAGAAATTACAGCTTAAAAATAAATAACATGCCTACCTTATTGCTCTATCTAGCACTGCTGACATTTGCCAGGTATGGTTTTTCCTGAGAAATACCACTTACAGATATAGTAACACTTTTATACAGTAAGCATTTGCTATTTTAGACCAGACATCTGTAGAAATGTGAATGGACACAGATCTATAAATGTTTTTCTTTTTTAACATAACACCAGGCAACGTAGAAATACAGAAAGGTCCCACATTTTGCCCCCCTTTACAGTGTGTGTAGCTACCATACTACCATGATCCAATAAAGCAGCCTCTCTCAACCTTTCCAACACAGAGGAACCCTTGAATTAGTTCTCCGGTCTCAGGGAACCCCTTCTAAAAAAAAAAAAAAAAAAATGAAATCTACAACTCATGATACATTAGTGTTATGGTCAGTGGGAAGAATGGTCCTTACACTTGTGGTCAATGAGAAGAATTACCTCTTTACAGATATCTATAAAGATCAATGGTGTCAGGGGGAACTTATCTGAGAGGTGGAAATTGCTCAATGCTGAAGGAATGCTCAATTCTGTGAGAAATTATACACACACACACACACACATATATATATTATTATATGTATATGTATCATTTCTCACAAAAGTGAGTACACCCTTCCCATTTTTGTAAATATTTTATTATATCTTAGCAAACTGTCATTTCCACAGTGTTGTCACATGAAAATATATAATAAAATATTTACAAAAATGTGTGGGGTGTACTCACTTTTGTGAGATATATATATATATATATATATATATATATATATATACACATACATACATATACACACACACACACACACACAAAAAATAATAATTTGATCCCCTGTAGATTTTGTAAATTTGCCCACTTACAAAGAAATAAAGAGGGTTTATAATTTTTATCAAAGTTGTATTTTAAATGAGAGAGACAGAATATCAACTCAAAAAAAAAACCCATAAAAACACACATACACACACACACACACACACACACACGATACAAATGTTCTGAATTGAAATTAAATTGCAGTTCAGTGAGCGAAATAAGCACTTGATCCCCTACCAACCAACCATAATTCTGGCTCCCACATACTGGCTACATTATGTGCTACACAGATTAGTTCTGTCAATGTAAGAAGGTGCTCCTAATGACAATCCGTTATGTGTATAAAAGACACCTGTCCACAGAAACTCTTCCATTTAAACCTCACCATCATGGGTATCACCAAAGAGCTGTCAAAGGAGGTCTGGGAAAAGATTGTAGTGCTGCACAAGGCTGGAATGGGCTACAAGACTATCAGCAAGAAGATTGATGAGAAGGGGACAACTGTTGGAGCGATTATTCACAAATGAAAGAAATACAAAATAACCACTCACCCCCAGTCTGGAGCTCCATGTAAGATTTTGCCTCATGGGAGAAGGATGATCATGAAAAAAAACTGAGAGATCAGCCCAGAACTACATAAGAGGAGCTTTTGAATTATCTCACGGCAGTTGGGACCACAGTCACCAAACAAACCCATTGGTAACACCATACGCTGCCATGAATTGAAATCCTGCAGCTCCCGCAAGGTCCCCCTCCTCAAAAAGGCACAAGTATAGACCCATCAGAAGTTTGCCAGTGAACATCTAAAGGATTGAGAGGGGGAGAAAGTGCTGTGGTCAGAGGAGACCAAAATCGAGCTCTTTGGCATTAAATCAACTTGCCATGTTTGGAGGAAGAAAAATGCTGACTATGACCCCAACAACACCATACCTACAGTCAAGCATGGCGTAGAAAACATTATGATTTGGGGCAGTTTCTCTGCTATTGGTACAGGTCAACTGTACTGCATTGATGGGCCATGTATTCTAAAATATTGGATGAGTACCTTCTTCCCTCAGCCAGAACACTGAAAATGGATCTTTGAGCATAACAACGACCCAAAACATACCGCCAAGGCAACAAAGGAGTGGCTCAAGTGGCTCATATTAAGGTAATGGATTTAGAGAAGATCTGTAAGATCCTGAGATGTGTGCAAACCTGGTAACCAACTACAACAAACGTCTTACCTCTGCGCTTGCCAACAAGGGTTTCTCCACCAAGTCATGTTTTGCTTGGGGATCAAATACTTATTTTACTCACTAAACTGCAACTCAAATTTATAACATTTGCATTGTGTGTTTTTTCTGGATTTTTGGTTGGTATTCTGTCTCGATCATTTAAAATACACCTATGATAAAAATTACAGACCCTTCATTTCTTTGCAACTTACCAAATAAATTATTTTTATACAGTGTGTGTGTGTGTGTGTGTGTGTGTGTGTGTGTGTGTGTGTGTGTGTGTGTGTGTGTGTGTGTGTGTGTGTGTGTGTGTGTGTGTGTGTGTGTGTGTGTGTGTGTGTGTGTGTGTGTGCCTGACCTTGGCATCAAGAGATCCCCAAATTTTCCACGTCTTGATTGAACAGTACTGACTGGCATATTCAAGGCTTTGGGTATCTTTTTATATCCTTTTTCCCATATTTGAAGTTTCCTTACCTTGTTACGCAGGTCTTTTGACTGTTCTTTCCTACTGCCTCATGGCTCAGTGTCTAGCCTGCTTAGTGCATCCATGTGAGAGCTAACAAACTCATTGACTATACACAGACACTAAATTGTGATTTAAAAAGCCACAAATGTGGGAAAGTAACCTTTAATTGCCATTTTAACCTGTGTGTGTCAAATTCTGTGTTGGTCACCTTCTGTGTCTGTACCAAGACCAAACATTCCAGGTTATGTAAACTTTTGATCAGGGTCATTTGGGTAGTTTCTGTTGTCATGATTTAAAAAGAGTAAACACAGTTGATTGATAATAAATGGCCTCAGCCAAACACTAACCATGAGTGAAAGAAATGTTTTTGTGTTATCATTCATATTCTCTGATAAATGGCCAAAAAATCAAATTCTGCCTGGGTATGTGAACTTATGAGCACAACTGTACACACACACACACACACACACACACACACACACACACACTCTTTATTAGGTACACCTGTTCAATTTCTTGGTAAAATAAATTGCTAAATCAGCCAATCACATGGCAGCAACTCGATGCATTTAGGCATCCAGATATGGTGAAGGCGACTTGCTGAAGTTCAAACAGAGCATCTGTTTGGGGAAGAAAGACGATTTAAGGGACTCTGAATGTGGTGCGGTTGTTGGGGTCAGAGGAGCTGGTCTGAGTATTTAAAAAACTGCTGTTGTACTGGGATTTTCAGGGACAACCATCTCTAGGGTTTACAGAGAATGGTCCGAAAAAGAGAAAAGATCCACCAAGTGGCAGATGTGTGGATGAAAAAGCCTTGTTGATGTCAGAGGAGAATGGACAGACTGGTTTGAGATAAAAAGGCAACAGAAACTCAACCCTTTGTTACAAGCAAGGTATGCAGAATGCAATCTTTGAACACACAACACATCGAACCTTGAAGCAAATGGGCTACAGCAGCAGAAGACCACACCGCGTGCCATTCCTGTCAGATAAGAACAGGAAACTGAGGTTACAATTTGCACAGGCTCACCAAAATTGGACAATAGAAGATTGAAAAAATGTTGCCTGGTCTGAGGATCTCAATTTCAGCTTCAAGGTTCAGCTGGTAAGGTCATAATTTGTTGTAAACCTGAAAGCAGGAAGGATCCATCCTGCCTTATATGATTATTATAATACAGGATTTATATAGTGACGACAGTTTGCGCAGCACTTCACAACATTAAAGCAGACAATTACAATACAATTAGATCAACCATTCAGGCTGGTGGGTGGTGGTGGTGTAATGGTGTAGGGGATACTTGCTTGGCACACTTTGGGCCCCTTAGTACAAACTGAGCATTGTTTAAACGCCACAGCATACCCGAATATTATTGTTGCTGACCATGTCTATCCCTTTACGACTACAGTGTACCCATCTTCTGCAGGATAATGTACCATGTCACAAAGCTCAAATCATTTCAAAACGTGTTTCTTGAACATAAGAATGAGTTCCCTGTACTCCAATGGCCCCCACAGTCACCAGATCACAATCCAATAGAGCACCTTTGGGATGCAGGAATATGGGAGATTGGCATCATGGATGTGCAGCCGACAAATCTGCAGCATCTGCATGTCAATATGGACCAAAATCTGAGGGATGTTACCAACACCTTGTTGAATCTTTGCCACAAAGAATTAAGGCAGTTCTGAAGGCAAAAGCGGGTCCAACCCGGTACTGGTAAGGTGTACCTAATAGTAGTTGGTGAGTATTTGTAAAGCGCTGTGTAAATTGACAGCACTAAAGTATCTGTAACAAATAAACTGGATCGTTCAAAATCTGGTGCAGTTGCGCATGGTAGCACATCAGCCTTTAACTTCAGCTTATTCGATTAAGCTTTGACAAGGTAACCTGGAACCTGATTGGTTTCTATGCAGAGCTGCACCAGATTTTGCACCCTCCAATTTTAGTAAATCACCCCCTTTGCCTCTTGGGTTTCTAAAAACTTAAAAAGTTTACTTTGTTATATAAAAAAACTCCATAATAAACAGTAGCAAACTTTGTCTGCATGACCAGACAAAGTACACTTAGAGCCGGTTCACACAGCGAGGCGAGGCGAGGCGACACGGCTCGCCTCGCCTCGCTCCCGCAAGTCGCCCCCATTCAGTACTATGGAACCGTTCTGAGAGGAGCGACTCGAGTCGCTCCGACTCAGAAAAAAGGTTCCTGTACTACTTCGGGGCGACTTCGGGGGCGACTTGCATTGACTTCTATACAGAAGTCCTCTGCAAGTCGCCGCTGAGCTCCCCGCAGGTCGCGGCGAGGTAAGTCGGAGACGCCTCGCCGCGCCTCGCTGTGTGAACCGGCCCTTAAGGTAACAGAAAAACTTATGCAAGCAAAAGATTAGAAACTATTGCATCAGCCTTCACCAGTGTATTGTCAAAGATAACAGGTAATTTTTCATTAGCGGAAAGCAGAGTAAATCTCTGGACTTTTTACCACCACTCCTCATCAGAGAGACACGAAATAAGCAGCACTTTTACCATTCTTCTCCTATAAATGAAAGGGGTTGTAAACCCTCGGTTATTTGAAAAAAAAAAAAAAAAAAAAACTACATATCATGTTTACCTGCACTGTGCAGTTCGTTTTGCACAGAGTGGCCACAATCCTCCTCTTCTGGTGTCCCACAGCGGCGATGGTGGCTCCTCCCTTCATCGAGTGTCCACGTTGGAGAAGCGTTCTCCTTGGACACCTGTGCCGGGGTGCTCCCGAGTCCCGCATCTGTCCATTCACACAGAAAGCAGGACTCGGCCCCACCCCCCTGTGCCGTATCATTGGATTTGATTCATAACAGCAGGAGCCAATGGCTGCCCTGCTATCAATCTATCCAATTGGGACATGAGAGACCAGTTACAGATGGTGTGCTCGTTCCCGGACAGAGCATGACGGCGTCCAATTCTAGTGCAACAAGCATAAAATGTAATGGTTTAACACAATTTCTTGTTTTTTAACCAAATTTGATGATACTGTAAACATGCAAAAGGTTGATTTGAGTCCAGTGGAGGTATAGTGAAGATATTTACCAGCACAGCACGGAACGACACAAATAGCATCCAAACGGGTGATTTATTGCATGATCACAACACAAGGATAGTGCAACGTTTCGGAGCCACGCAGGACCCCTTTGTCAGGCGTGTGCTCTTTACCAGTGGAGGTATAGGACACCTAGGACAGGGGTTGACAAATTTGCTTTGAATTTAGGAGCCAGTTAAAAAAGTTAGGAGCCAGTTTTTTTTTTTTTTTTTTTTTTTTTTTTTTAAGAGTAGTATGGCTTGTCAGCTCCCGGGGTAATGCCACTCATTTTAACCCCCTATCCCTAACTCACAATGGAGCACCCAGTCAATAACTCCAATGAAACGCTGTTACATCAGGGTTATGGGCTGACCAGAAAGCGTAAGGCTGGCAACAGCTGGCACGTGGAACTGCCAGATGGCATTGGCAGGTGACACTGGTTGGAACTGGCAGGTGGCACTACTGGCACTGGCAGGTGGCACTTGCACATGGCACTGATTGGCAGGTGGCACTGGTTTGGAACTGGCAGGTGGCCCTGGTTGGCGATGGCACTAGTCACTGGCAGATGGCACTGATTGGTGGTGGCACTGGCAGGTGGCACCGATTGGTGGTGGCACTGGCAGGCACGTGGAACTGCCAGGTGGCATTGGCAGGTGACACTGGTTGGCATGTCACACTGGTTGGAACTGGCAGGTGGCCCTGGTTGGTGATGGCAGGTGGCTCTGGTTTGGAACTGGCAGGTGGCCCTGGTTTGGAACTGGCAGGTGGCCCTGGTTTGGAACTGGCAGGTGGCCCTGGTTTGGAACTGGCAGGTGGCCCTGGTTGGCGATGGCACTAGTCACTGGCAGATGCCACGGATTGGCGGTTGCACCGATTGGTGGTGGCACTGGTAGGTGGTGGCACTGATTGGCAATGGCACTGGTTGGCGGTGGCAGGTGGCACTGATTGCCACTGGCAGGCACGTGGAACTGCCAGATGGCATTGGCAGGTGACACTGGTTTGGAACTGGCAGGTGGCACTATTGGCACTGGCACATGGCACTGATTGGCAGGTGGCACTGGATTGGAAGTGGCAGGTGGCCCTGGTTGGCGGTGGCACTAGTTGTCACTAGCAGATGGCACTGATTGGCGGTGGCACTGGTTGGTGTTGGCAGGTGGCACTGGTAGGTGGCACTGGTTGACGGTAACACTCGGCACTGGCAGGTGGCACTGGTTGGTAGTGGCAGGTGGCACTGGTTGGTGGTTGCAGGTGGTATTGATGGTGGCACTGGTTGGTAGTGGCAGGTGGCACTGGTTGGTAGTGGCAGGTGGCACTGATTTGCGGTGGCACTGATTGGCACTGGCAGGTGGCACTGGCAGGTTTCACACAGAGCACTGTTACTGAAATGTAACAGAGGAGCTGTCAGAATTGAGCTTAATGTCGGAATGGGCGGGACCCAGCCAGGGTGTGAAACTTACAAGTAACAGAGAGGCGGATCTGTCAGATTTGAGTTTGATGTCGGGGTGGGCGGGGCACAGCCGGTGGGTGGGACTCAGCAGCTATCAAACACCAGCCAACTATTGGGCTGCTTAAGAAAAGGGGTGGGGCCACATACACGTAGCGGCCCGCCCAGATCCCATTGGCTGGTGTTTGATAGCGGCTGGGTCCTGCCCACTCCGGCCGGGTCCCTCCCACCCCGACATCAAGCTGAAATCTGACAGATCTTCCTCTCTCCGTTGCTTGTCAGTTTCACGTACTTAGCGCGGCGCCGCTGAGTGTGGAGGAGGGAGGAGGACGGCAGTCAGTTTTAATGCTCTGCATGTCTGGGGCATCAATAGTGAGTGGGCTGGTGGCAGCTTAGGCGCCAGGTTGCGATTTCTGGTCGCATTGGCGACCTGGCGCCTGGGGTTTGTCGAGCCCTGACTTAGGACATTGGGTTGATTAACAAAAAAATTAATAGAGAACTCACTTAAAGTGAATAAAGTGAAGCTGTGTTCACTTCAATCACCTGGTCACATGCAAGTAAAAATGCTGTTCTATCGCACATAATATACAAAAAGGGGAAGAGGTTTTAGGACTTTAAATGACACATAAGGCAATCTGGTGCCCAGTGCCCACATCCCTAATATTGTACAGGAAGGGAGAAAACAGTATTCAAAGTCATCAAAGCTTCACTTTATTCACAAAGCTAAAATGTAAATTCCTTTGCAAAGTGTAAATACACTAATGTGAACATTTGCTTTGCTAAGTGAACAATCTGTATTCCTTTAGTAAACCAAGCCTATTATGTAGATTACGTACCAAAGGCATGCTTTTTCTCCACTGCCAAAGTGACCACAGCCAGATGATGAAAGACACAGGGGTATCTATGAATGCACAGCTCATCCCTTTGAAAGGGGAAGGCCTCCAATAACCTCCATCATAGCATGTATACCACAAGCCTCTGCATGGGCAGCACTACCACGCTTAGACCCCCTGCACGTGGAAAATAGCCCCGCCCTTGGATCCAAGGGCAATCAAACTTAATTCATGTCTACAGGTCCTTATTACACACCTGTATTCATGAACACCAGAGAAGAGTGTTGCCCATGCTCCTGTAAGCCTATGTGTATATGGGGCAGCACAGTGGCTAAGTGGTTAGCACTACAGCCTAGCAGAACTATAGTCATCGGTTCGAATCCAAACCACGGCACTACCTGCCTGGAGGGGGAGCTGTACTCAGTTTTTACCTTCCTACATAAAATGCAAGAACCACTTGCATAACAAATCGCATGCCAAATTGGAGCCCATCGACGGCAACGGCACCGTCCGAAATCTTTGCAATGCCAACTTTGTAGGCATTCCTGCACTACTTTTCACGACTTCGGGGGCAATTTGAACAGACATCTGTACACGAACCGGCACAAATCACAAATCTCTCAAATCAACTTCAGGGGCGGACTGAAATGCTGGTCTGTAATCGTGCAATCGAGTTCAGCTGAACTCGCACGATTTCAAACCCACCCTCAGTGTGAGGAAGGGCCAAGACTAGGTTCACACATCAGCACATTTCCACAATGCGGAAAGAAAAAATAAATAAAAACACACCCCACACAGGATATCAGTTTAAGCCCTTCTGGACGATGGAACTCTTGGCAGGAAAGTAATGCTTGAGAATCCCATTTTTAGATAGAGTAAGAGAGGGTTATATGTGGACTGCGCCAACATTGCTAAAAAATATATTATATTATAATAAAAAAAAAAAAAAATGTTATATACATACATACACACACTTATTATTAATTATTATAATATATTTTGTGGCAAGGTTGGTGCAGTCCACATATTTTATATAAAATTTCTTTAGCCCATCCTAAGGGGGCGTTTTGACGGCAGCAGACCCAATTGATATACATCTGAGCGTCGGTATCTCTCTTTTTTAGATAAGTGAGGGTTATAACCCATCAGATTTGTATCCGCTATCTATGTACCATTTCAGAGATTTCCCTTCAATTTTTGTCCTATAGCCAAACGGGAAGGGAGCGGAAATCCATGCAAATTAAGGGAATTCCTTAGGGACCCCCAGGTCAACAGAACTAGTGTCCCCCATTGGAAGATTTCCCTTCTATTACTTTTCTGGGCATAGCCCAAAATTTGGGGTTTTCTTTTACTTTCAATGGTAAACAGGACATAGACGATGAATCTTCCTAACAAGGACACAGACAATAATAAAAAGGTAAGCGGTTCTAATCTTTCCCCATTCAAAAATATGCAGGGGGGGGGGGGGGGGTTTGACTGGTGTTGGGGGGGGGGGTTTAAGACCACTTCCTTAGTTATCTAGTTAGCCTAAATCAGTAAATTGTCTCATGTACAGAATGCATTCTTCACTTGCTTGCCGTGCATATAAAAATACGCACAGACCAGCAGAATACAGACATAAACCATTCAAATAGGATCCTTCAAGTCAGAACATGACCTTCTGTAATATAAAGTCTGAAAAAAAAAAACACTGCGCTCCAAGAATAAAAACCGTGTTGCACATTATTAGCTTATCCAGACTTGAATGGGAAAGAGGATAGTAAAGTCAGTGCTAGTGTTTATGCAAAGAACTTGTATTTCTTAGTACTGAATGTACCAGAACATACCCGGGAAGTAAACAATGATCTGGACATGTTAGCGTGGTGTGTTTAAGCGTGTATGCAATCTTAATTCTGCTGGGCTGTGAATTCTTTACTTGGCTTTATGAACAGAGTACGTCAAAAGGTCTCCAGTTGCTGGCTGCAGCTGACTTGAAGCCAAAGAAAACTAAAACAAAGACCTAGTTCAGCAACCGTCTGTACTTTCCCTTAGCTATTTGAGCTAGTCTCTGGATGAGAGCATAGAAAGAGAAATAGTAAATTAATATGCAACATTTCACACTGATACAAGGCATACGTTCAAAAGCCTTATGAAAAGTTATAAAACCATAATGTAATCTAAAAAGGTGAACTGTGTAACAGTCCCCCTCTTCCATAAGTCCTGATATATTTAAATATATCATTGGTTATAGTGCAAACCATAAAGAATGATGCAACTCTACCTTTGACCAACTCAGTTCAGTTGACAACTGCAAGTAAAATTTGACAGCACATAGGTACATAATTCATGATCAGATAGATTTAAGAATGCAGACTGGAATGTCCAAATTTACAACCATTTAGACTGGATTCACACCTATGCAGGTTTGGTGCTTTTTGCAATTTGCAGATTTGCACTACAATCCATTTATCACGGTTTCCTATGGAACACGTTCTGTAGTGCAAATCTGCAAAATGCATTAAAAATGCATGTGTGAATCCAGCCTTAGACAAACATGTGCTGTGCACAGAAAGATGGAGTCGGCAATACGTTTTTTTTTTGTTTTGTTTTTACATAGGATACTAAAGGACTAGAGTATGGCAAAATACAAACTGGAATAGCTATAAAAAACAAATCAGAAAAAGTAATAATAATTTCAATAATCTAAATTATAAAAACGGAAATCTTGTTAGGTGTAGTCCTGGGAAATGGGACTACACTGACTTTACTCACTTTTCAGGAGTATTGGTAAAAAAAAAAAAAAAAAAAAAAAAAACAGAGATGCTCCTATGGAACGAATTTTAAACATTCATCTGCGTTTTAATAATATGGAAGATAATCTGTGAGGAAGAAAAAGAAAGAAAAAAAAAAAAAAAAAAAGTAATCCGTGGAGAGAAAATGAACTTGGATTTTTGAATTTCCATAAAATCCTTAGGAGTATATTAAAAGTCAAAGTTAACCTTTTTCCTAAATTCTAGCTCCCATATATACCAATAACGTACTTATTTTTCAAAAACATAACAGCTTTCCATTTATTCTACACACGCTTACCTCACTGTCTTAATTGCAGCTTCAAAACACTGCTCAATTACTTCTGCCTTAACACCTGGACAGACTTTAGGTCATGACACAGGAAGGAGTTGACCAGCTGAGGGAAGATAATCCAAGGTGTGTGATAATGTGATCAGCTGGTCAACTCCTTCCTGTGTCGTGACCTAAAGCAGGGATATGCAATTAGCGGACCTCCAGCTGTTGCAGAACTACAAGTCTCATTATGCATAGCAAGACTGATAGCCACAAGCATGACATCCAGAGGCAGAGGCATGATGGGACTTGTAGGTTTGCAACAGCTGGAGGTCCGCTAATTGCATATCCCTGACCTAAAGTCTGTCCAGAAAGTAAGGCAGAAGTAATCAGTGTATTGACGAGCAGGGCCCTCTGATCCCTCCTGTATTGATTTGTATTGCAAGTGTACTGTCTGCCCTCATATTGTAAAGCGCTGCGCAAACTGTTAGTTGTTTATATAAATCCTGTATAATAATAATAATATTGAAACATCCATAAAGACAGTGAGGTAAGCATGTAGAATAAATGGAAATCAGTCTTAATTTTTGCAAAAGTACATTAATGCTATATTGGTACATAGGGGAGCTGGAATTTAGAAGGAAAAAAAATAAGGGGGGGGGAATAAGGTGGTGAACCCATCTTTTTTTTTTTTTTTTAAACACACCACACACACCTTACTTCCACTTTAATCAAAAGGCTGACAGGCAGGGGGTATATATGACAGAAGAGACCCTATTGGTCTCTTCTGCCATAATTGCATCCTTCTGCCTGTCACGTTCACTGAGCGGCACATGCACAGCTCAGCGAACATTCGCAGCCCCAATTGGCCCCCGTTCCGTGCCGCAGTGTTGCAACTCCCATGCGCAAGCGCAGGAGTGGCGTCATCGCGGCCTGGCCTATCAAGTGGCCGAAGGCACGGGACCCAGAAAGAAAACCAGGCAAAGAGCGAAGCGCCGTTATTACCATTATTGGTAGACAAAATAACTGGCACCCCTGGATTATATACCTCCATCCAAACCTAGCTGTCTAATCCAGGCCCTCATTGATTCAGCCATTGATAATATACCATATTTCCCCCACATCGTGTAGTCCTTATCTTACCACCTATATATTTAATTTCTTCCGTCTCCACCCCCTCATCTTTCCTCACCATCCTATCCCATTTCCCCCCACCCTCTCTTGTTATTTTCCTAGACAATAATGGCTCCATCTGCTAGTTGCATATATGCCTTAAAGGGGTTGTAAAAGGTAAATATTTTTTCACCTTAATGCATTCTATGCATTAAGGTGAAAAAACATATTAAAATACCTTCCCCCCTAGCCCCCCCATTTTACTTACCTAACCCCTCGAAAGTTCTGCGCTCGCCCCCCGACATCCTCTTTGCCGCTCAGCCTGGCCGTTTATTGGTTAAAGTGTATGAATTGAAAGCAGTGCAGCCATTGGCTCGCGCTGCTGTCAATCACATCCAATGATGCAGCGCGCTGGGGGGCGGGGTCAAGTGATACAGCGATCGGTTATGGCTGCCGGCTGTATCACGGGAGCGTGCCCGCAAGCACTCCACACCATGCGAGGGAGCTTGCATGAAGGTGAGAAGTCCTTGCGGGGGGAGCCGATACAGCCGCTGGGGGACCCCAGAAGACCAGGTTCGAGGCCACTCAAACGAGCTGCACAGTGGAGGCAAGTATAACATGTTTGTTATTTAAAAAAAAAAAATATTTTTTTACCTTTACAACCATTTTAACTCAGACTGGTCCCTCCCAACAGATCAATGACTTTCTGTTTTTATGTTTGAAAAGGGTTTGAATTAGGACAGGACACTGGTAATGGTGGATATTGTACTCAGGTGCTATGTACCGACACGTCTAATATACTGTCCTTAAACCCTGACAAACGCAACACATTGTGGTATTCTTAGAATTTCCACTTTCGTTTCAATTTGGGTTGTCCCCAGAAAAGAAAGAGGAGACCTCTACCAATGGGGACACTATTTCTGGTGACCTGAGTGCCCCCAAAAAGTCCCCCTCATTTCCAATATTGACTAAGATACAGGAAGTGAAAGTAAATGGCCAGTGGGTCACACATGGCCAAATAAGTAAACGCTTATACTCCGTACTCACGAGCGGATTTTCTGTCTGAAAAAACTTGGATTTTTTTTCCTACAGAATTCCGCTCAAGCTTGGCTTGCATACACACGGTCACATAAAAGTTCTCTGAACTTTCGACCTTGCGTAGGAATTTTGCGCGTCTGAATTTGTACAAACGATCAGAACTTTTTCCAACTGAAAAATAGAGAACCTGCTGTCAGTATTTTGCTGGCTGGAATTCTGCCAGCAAAAGTCCAATGAAGCATACACACGGTCAGAATTTCTGACCAAAAGCTCACATCCAACTTTTGCTGGCAGAATATCCGATTGTGTGTATGGGGCTTAACTCTGTCCAGCACGAGGGGAAAAAAAAAAAAAAAAAAAAGTTTTGTCAATAGTTCTACTTTAAGTGACACAGGAGGAATATTCAGTTACATATGGACATTCAAAAGCAGCCCAACTGAGGGGTGGCAACAGAGTAGACAGAGCTAACAGGGCCAGGAAAACCAACATGGTAACTGAGGAGGCTCAACAGGGCCACCTGGCGAAAGCTGGCATCAGCTGGAACCTGAAAATCCACCTAGTAACTACCATAGGAACGTATACTCAGAAGAGGAGGTTGTAATTTGTTGCTGTAACTTTCTGTTAGGAGGGTGGCTACATGTGTTCTCCATGGTCCCACTGTATGTAGGAAGATAACCACCTTCTCACTCCCTAGCTGGATGGACTAGGGACTATGGAATTTGTAGTTTGCGTTTTTAGCAATGCATTTGCAAACACATTTCACTTGTTCCTTACGTCATAAGTTAATGTGCGCATACTAGTGTTGAACCAATACCAATACTAAGCATTGCAGGTAGCTGTGCAAATGCTCGGCTACCTGCAATGAGATGTGATTTGAGCACATACACAATGCATGGGCTCAAATCACACTGCAAAGAATCACACGTGACTAACAGGATATCGGTGCGATTCCTGTCCGAACCACATGCTGTTTCATGCACTCCTCCTGTGTGGCACGAGAGAGGTGGTGTCCCCTGGCGATGCTCTGTCCTCAACTCTCTGCACCTTCCATAGACTCCTGTGCTATTCAGGCTACTCAAAAGATGGTGGCTGCCGTCTAGAGGATCAGGCTTGTGTGGAGACAAGAATTCTCCTCTAGAGTATGGAAAGCTGGCAAATGCCCATCCTTGCCATTCCCATCCTGTGACGTCACTAGGACTCGCCCTCAGCAGTGACAGAAGTCCAGGAGAGAGAGAGAGAGAGAGAGAGAGAGACTGCTCAGATCAGTGCAGCTCAGTGTCTGCTCCACCTGGTATCATGCGAATGTTCAATCTGGGGGTTGTCAGGTCATATGGTCACCTTTAATCATCTACACAGCATCACTGAACCCTCCTCCCCCAGACACCTTACCTGCCCCCCCGCCATCCTCAATCACCGAACACTCCATTACCAGCTCATACTGCTTCCCTCTCAAGTCACCTCACACTGCCTTACAAATCGCATTCGATTTGGAAAGGAATCGCACCGCACTCCTTTTCAAATCACATGCGATACCATTCGGTAATTGGTATCAGAGTACTTGAGCAAAAAAATAAAAAAATAGTAAATCGGTACTCATACTTAAAAATAAATAAAATAAAAAACACCCCACAGGTGTTTGTGCATACCAGCTTTCAATACAGATTAGCCTGCTGTTGATGGCCATAAAGTGTGCTGTCTAGAAGAAAGGAAAGATCCCAAGTGCCACACATCCACGGAGTCCTATTGGTATCAGAGAGACCACCTAGGCCTGGGCTCCCACCAGACCATGCCCCCAATGTGCTTCACTCCACCCCCGGCGCTTAATCATGGGGATTCCCCATGACTAAGCAGCAGGGGGTGGAGTGAAGTACGTTGCGGGCATGGCCTGATAGGAGTCCAGGCTAAGGTGGTCTCTCTCATACCACCAATAGGGGGCATGGTCTGGTGGGAGCCCAAGCTAAGGTGGTCTCTCTGATACTACCAATAGGACTCCATGGATGTGCGGCACCAGGCATTTTTTTTCTCTATTCTAGTGACTACAGGAGCTGGGATGAGCTCCATCTCTTGCTGGCACTCCTGCAGTGGTTGCAGCATCACACACACAACTCCCCATAGTGATCCAGTCTGAGTGGCACACTAAACAAACCATGGGTCTAAAGTGTGCTGTGCCAGTCGCCGGTCAGGGATCATATTCTGAAATGTTTTCTGTTCTGATACATCTGAAAGCAGTTCACGTCAAATAAGGTCAGAGGACATCCTTGTATAAGAACCTGGAGTTAACCACAGCCTAGAGGAAAAAAATAACTAATCCCCATTTTCCATAAGGTTTATGACAGAAGAAGTAAATCAGCTGGTGAATCATTTGCTTATTTTAAAATGGGCAAGGCTTCTCTTAACGAAACTGGAGAATTAGACTTTGCTGAACCTACAGGATCTGTAATTTAAAAGGGAATATTTGAGCTCTAAACATATGCAGGCATATTAAAGTAGAGCCAAAACCTTTTCATTTTGGATAGGGAATCTCATGGGGGGGGGGGGGGGGGGGGATTTCCTTTCAGTTGCGAATAGAAGGGAAATCACCACCCTCACTCTAATCACCAGAATTCACAATCACATTGGAAGCTTTCCCCTCTATTTCTGCTCTGTAATAACCCTTGCTTTCAGCCCCAATGACAACTATCTCCAGGTCAAAGAAAGAAAGTGAATCTTCTCAAGAGGGGCACAGGCAGGAATAAACCTGATGGGTTTACTTCCTCTTTGTCTCCCTGCAAAGCTAAAGCATAATGGGCTACTATACACCAAGAGCCCCGTTATGTGCCCCGTGTCCTGCTGTGTGTGCCCCATGTTCTGCTGTGTGCCCCACAATGTGCCCAATTTTCTGTTTGGCCCATGATGTGCCCCATTTTCTGCAGTGTGCCCAATGTTCTGCTGTGAGTCCCATAATGTGCCCTGCTGTGTGTTCCTTAATGTGTCTAATTCCCTGCTGTGGGCCCTATAATGTTGCAAGTGCCCTGCTGTGTGTCCCTTGATGTGCCCCATGCTCTGCTTTATGCTCCATGTTCTGCTGTATGCCCCATACCCTCCTGTGTGTCCCTTAATGTGTCACATGTTCTGCTGTGTGCCCTTATGTGCCCCATGTTCTGCTGTGTGCCAATGCTCTGCTGTGAGTCCTGTAATATTCCCTGTACTATGCTATATACCCCTTGTGCCCCAGGTTCTGCTGTGTGTCCCATAATATGCCCTGCTGTCCCCCCTGTATGGTGTCCTCCTGACCTCCTGTGCTCTGCCCTGCTTATCTCCAGTTAAACCCAGAACTGAGCATCTGCGCCGAAAAAAAAAACAACCAGTACAAGTTTCACATAAAATAGGTAAGTTTTAATAATTTTTCTCTATTATTTAATGCCATTTCTTAAAATAATTGTTGTATGTATGTATGTATGTATGTATGTATGTATATAGATCACACCAATGTTCCGTGAGCTGTAGATCTGATTATTATTTTAGGGGTTCCCCGACGGTAAAAAGGTTGATATAGTAACAGGACCTTCCGCTGACACGACGATTGTTATGGCAACCTGTCCGGAAGAGAAAGCGGCGCACACTGGCATTACTGCGTGGGCATAAGATCGAGAGGTGCATGCTGGGTAGCCAGCTGCACCGTATCCTGGAAAATTAAGAGAAGAGGGCTTCAGATGCCCACAGATGGCATGATACCTGCTTGCTTCTGAGATCTAGTTTGTCTTTAAATACTTTAAACACAAACTACACATATACAGCAACATTTACAACATGTCATAAGTTTAAACAAGTACACAGTATTTGGGGGACTGGAGCTCCACTTTAAGGATCCTCATTATACAAACTCAATTGAAATTCTGCAAATTTGTTATCCTTTTACAGTTGTAAGGAACAAAACATTAAAGTCACCAAAAGTTATCAGCTCCCGATATGGGAACCAAGTCCCCTATTGGTTCACTTGTGTTTACAAAATGGAGGATAGTGAGCACATACAGGAGGGAGCTACGTTTTCTATCAAGTATCTTTTTTAGAACTGAAGTTCCTAAGCAATGAAGAGATTACAAACAGATGTGTCTACATCTGGTACTTCTTCTCCCTCCTCCCACAGTGTTACAAGAGCTAGATAGATTTCTATAAAGATGTAGCGCTGGCTTAATGATTGAGGAAATCTTCCATGACGGGGATGTCAGAACGATGAGTACAAGTCTTTCCTGGCCAATCTGTCAAAGTGAGCGTTAAAAAGGGAAAAAAATAAATAAATAAAAGACACCGCAAAAAAAAATTATAAAAAAAAAATTAAATAAACAGAAATGTGCTTTTAGTAGCAAGTTCCCAGAGAAGATCAGTTTTTCTCAAAATATAAACACACACACACACACACACACACACACACACACACACACACACACACCTTACTTAAAGCGGTTCTTCACCCTAAAGGGGAAGTTCCGCTAATCTTATCCCTCCCCCCCTCCGGTGCCACAATCGGCACCTTTCAGGGGGGAGGGGGGTGCAGTTACCTGGATAATCCAGGTAACTGCACCCACTTCCGGCCAGACCGCCGCAGACCCCCGCAGACGCTCCGCCCCCCCCCCGTTGTGTTCTGGGAAACACACAGTTCCCAGAGACACAGCGGGGGACCATAAGAGACGCGCAGCGCGACTCGCGCATGCGCAGTAGGGAACCGGGCAGTGAAGCCGTCATGATTCACTTCCCGATTCCCTGACAGAGGATGGCGGCGGTGGCAGCAGCGAGACGAGCGATCGCTCGTCATCTGCCGCCGACATCGCTGGAACCTGGGACAGGTAAGTGTGATTTTATTAAAAGTCAGCAGCTGCAATATTAGTAGCTGCTGGCTTTTAATATTTTTTTTTTAGGTGCAGCTCCTCTTTAAGCCAAATGGTCAGAGATGCAACCTGCCACATGTACTTTTCACCCACGGTAGGAACCCCCGGGGGGGGCGATTTCGGGAAACAGACTTTTTGACAACAAACATGCAAATTAGCTGTTTTAGGCAACATCCGATCGTGCGTGCGCTCCACTGGAAAACTTTTATGGTTCTCATTGGACAAATGTTGGCTGTGCGAACAAACTTTTTGACAACGCAAGTCCGATCGGACATTACAAACACGCATGCTCAGAACAAAAGATCAGACAGACAACAATATAGAAGTTGACCAAAAGGTGGCAGTAAAGAGCAGAAAAAAAAACACACGTGATTTGGTGAAAGTTGGCTGAAAAAAATCAGATCGCGTGTATGCTTAGCAAGTTCATGGCCAACACACACAGAAATCCACGAGAAAGTTTGTTTAAAGTCCGATCGTGTGTATGAGGCTTTAGATGTACTAGCAGATTTAGGCCGGCCATAGACTGATTGAAATTCAGCAGGAACCGGACGAATGTCATACTATGTGCAAGCTGGTTAAACCGAAGTCGATCCATTGATCGACTTAAATACAACCATTCTGTTGGGTTGTTTTTTTTTTGACGATCGCTGCTGGGGGAAGGTTTCCTGCCAGCAGAACGCAATAGAAGTCAATTTTGATGTAATTTTCATTCTCTCAACTAGTTTTGAAAAAATTGCATAAACTATGGCCTGCCTTAGATGCATTAAGCAAATTGAAGGCAAACTCCAGATCACGTTATACACTTTATAATAGTTAGAGTAACAAGTGTCTATTCTCTTTTGGGATAATGGTTTTATATAAAAAGCTGATCATTCTAAAGCCCCATACACACTATCAGTATTTCTGTTGAGTTTTTACATCAGATTTACCAAAACCATATAATAGGAGGTCAAACCTTAGAAGTTTCAATTCATATGCGATCAGGCAGGCCCTTCTACTACATGGTTTTGGGAAACCTGAAGGAAAAACACAGCAGAAAAACTGATAGTGTGTATGGGGTTTAAGTACCTCTGTCAGTGATAATGGTTTGTCTCATTCCTCTAACTGCTACATCTGCACACCTGTAAGAGCTTGTTCTTTTGAAAAACAAAAAAACTTGCTGGCCAGATGAGCAGTTTAAAAATATGGGAAAGAAAGCTTTAAAGTTAAAAATAAAAATAAAAGAATAGAACCAAGGCAGCCACCAATCTAATAATTGGTAAGCTGCAATATCAAAGGTTTGCTTTTGGGTTTAACACTACTTTAAATGACCGGCAATACTGTAGTGCCCTCCAACATTAGCAGTCAGTGGAAAAATTGCCTCGTGTAATAGTGGTCAGTGTAGGTGGGAGATCAATTTGCCATTGCTGAATGCTTAAGGAATCCTTAGCAAAGCTCAGGAGGAACCCTGGTTGAGAAAGACTGACCTAGGCCTTTTGGTTACCAAGTGTAAAAAACGTTTTTTTTTTTTGCACAAATTTTGTGTTGTCAAGAGACATTGTCAAAATTCCAGTATTAAACATACAATGGCTAATACAGTTTTTAATCACTAATCTCTTAAGATTACACAGTGACTGTCACCTAAAGCTGCCAGCACATATATGCAGCAGCTTCCATTGCCCCCACCTAACTGCTGGTCTGTTTGATCAGGCAAATCTCCACCACTTTCCAACAGTGATGAAGCTTGCCCTTACATAGAAATCTATGGCCAGCTACACAGTCATAGTGATTACCTAATAGAGAAGTATTTAGGAGGTGAGGGAGTAGGCACACTAATACTACCTAGACATAGGGAAGAGCTTCCCCATCAAGTCAAATGGAAACTGGGTAGAGTGTCCTCTCTGGAGAGAACCTTTACACATACATACACGCCAATAATAATAATAATAATAATAATAATAAATAATAAAAACAAATATATTATAAAAAAATAAATAAATAAAAAGGGGGGGGGGGGGGGCGGATTATAGGCTCATGTTGTACCGACATAAATCGGTAAAACATGCAAAACAGTGAAAACTGTATTTGTTGCCAATTTCAACCAACAAGACACTGGTCCTCCCCTAGCTGCACCAAAAGAACGAGAGCTTATCGAATAAATAGCTGAAAGGTCATATTCAATTATAACAAATACTTATTATACTATGTTTTCAGGCTAATCTATATCAATTTTGGGTCCTCTCTCAGCTCTTTCAAAATGCATATAATATTTAAATAATCAAACTGAATTATCTGCCTTGATCAGCGATTTGACAACCTTACCAAAACTGTTTAGAACCAACCCACAGAAAACAAGTCCTACCCGATTTGTTTACATTTTCTTCTGAAGAATGCACAAGAGAAAATATTCATACACACTCGGAATGCCTTGGCTTATGTTCCAAAATACTGCAGGCCTCGTGTTCACAAATGATGACATTTTGCACAACTATAACCTAAATCGGATAAAGGGTTCTTAGGCCAATTATAGATGGGCACACTCATTCCCATTAATGCGAGGCGTTCTGGACTGCAACAGGACCCATTAGATGTTGCACTCCATTTTGGCCATCCAACTTTCATGCAACTTAAAGCGGAACTTCAGTCATTTTTTCATCTTTCCATCCATTAAATCTTCTGCCCTTGTTTTACTTTGGATATTAAAACATTTTTTTCTGCCAGTAAATACCTTATACAGCCCACTTCCTGTTTCTTGTGTGGTCATTAGCCAAGGCTTATGACATCATGCACAGCTCACGCACGTGAGCGTTTGCCAGGAAGGGAGGAGTCATAAGAGGGCCAATGAAAGCTGCAGAGTTGGGAGGTGTGTCTGTTTAAACCCAGGAAGTGAACAGGCAGCAGCTTCAGTTGCCCGCAGTTAAAATGGATGCAGCCAGACTTTGTGGAGGGAGATTTCTGCAGCATTTGGCAAGTACAGAATCACAGTATATATAAAATTACGCAAAGTGATTGGAGGGAAGCTTCAGAACGGTAAAGATGTTTTCATTACAAAATTATGTGAGCAGACTGCAGTTCCTCTTTAACCACTTCCAGCCTAAGGACATCATATAATGTACTTGACTTTCAGTGGGGATATCTGAATGATGCCTGCAGCCGCAGGCATCATTCAGATATCTGGTAAGTACCAGCGATTCCGTGCATCACCAGAATGATCAGAGCAACAGTTCTGATCATTCTAGAATTATTGCCCTCACTTTAACGATTGCAGCGATGCCCCACATGTGTAGTTTGAAGACCATTTACCGTATTTTTCGCTCCATAAGATGCACCTAGGTTTTAGAGGTTGAAAACAGGAAAAAAAAATATTCTGAACCAAAATGATGTACTAAAATATTTTCCAGTGCCCATGAAATGCAGAGTGACCATTACCATAGAAAGTATTGGCAGGGTATGGCAGAGTATTGCGGAATGGCTGTGACTGCACTTGTCAGTGCAGCACTGTGGGCACTACAGATGCAGCCCACATCGCTGCTGCCATCCGATCTATCCCCTCCACTGTACAGATCTGTACACAGAGGGGAGAGAGGAACCTTGTTTACAATTGATCTCTCTGTCATTTGATGGAGCGATCACATTGCAAACGGCGGGTGCCCCAAGATGGCTGCCGCTCCGGAGCTAGGCCGAAGCCACGGAACGCTCCGGAGCGGTGGTAATCGTATATTCGCACCATAAGACGCAGGCACATTTCCCCCCATATTTCTGGGGGGGGAAAAAAGTGCGTCTTATAGTCCGAAAAATACGGTACATATGCAGGCGTGACTTACGTATGCGTTTGCTTCTGCTCTCTATCAAGGAGGGATAGGGCACTTTCAATTATTATTTTTTTTATTCATTTTACTTTTACACAGTCCCTTCATTATTTTAATCACTTATTCTGATTACAAGGAATGTAAACATCCCTTATAATAGAATATAAATAAGCATGACAGGTCTTCTTTGAGAGCTCTGGGGTCAAAAAAGACCTCAGATCTCACATTTACCCTTAAAAGCAGAAGGAAGAAAAAAAAAAAAAAAAAAAAAAAAAAAATTATATAATATATATATATATATATATTATATATATATATATATATACATATACATACATATATATATATATATATATATATATATATATATATATATATATATATATATATATATATATATATATATATATATATATATATATACACATACATACACACACATACATATATACATATATATATATACACACACACACCCACCATGTCTTTAACTGCTAGAGATCCGCGCTATAGCCGAATGACAGTTGCAACGCGGACCTGCTTTGCTGGGACGATGTCTATTGACGTTGTCCCGTGCACGAGCGGCCTGCGTGCCCCCTGAGGCATGCGCGGCGCACTCTGTGATCAGCGAGTCTATGAGACTTGCCTGATCACAGATCAGAGCAAGGGATCGATCCCAACCCCTTACCACATGATCAGCTGTCAGCCAATGACAGCTGATCATGTGATCACAACAGAGCCGGCAATCGGCTATTTTTCCTCCTTGCGCTAACAGCGCGAGGAGAAACAAAAAAAAGCCGATCACCGGCGGCCGTGAGAGGAACTTCAGTACCCATCATGGCGAGCTGGGGCCAGCTCATCAGTGCCCACCTGCCAGTGCCACCTAAGTATAGGAAAAAGTGCCACCCACCAGTGCCACCCATTAGTGCCCATAGTGCCACCCATCAGTGCCCACAATCTGCCTCAACAACAGTGCTGCACCTCAGTGCCACATATCCGTGCCCATCAGTGTCATCTACCAGTGCCCATCAGAGCCACCTATTAGTGCCCATCAGTGCCACCCATCCATGCCATCTTATCTGTGCCACCCATCCGTGCCGCCTTATCTGTGCCCATCAGTACTGCCTTATCTGTGCCTATCGGTGCCCACCAGTGCAGCCTCATCAGTGCATTTCAATGAATGAGAAAAATTACCTGTTTGCAAAATTTTATAACAAACTATTAAACATGATTTTTTATTTTGCATCTTTTTTTGTTTGTTTAGCAAAAAATAAAACTCCCAGCTGTAATACCACCAAAAGAAAGCTCTATTTGTGGGAAAAAAAATGACAAATTTAATTTGGGTCCAGTGTTGTATGACCGCGCAATTGTCATTCAAAGTGCATCAGCGCTGAAAGCTGAAAATTGGTCTGGGCAGGAGGGGGGGTTTAAGTGCCCAGTAAGCAAGTGGTTAAGCTAGAGACGCAGAAGTGACATCAGAGGTTGCTCTTGTTCTCCAAGGGCATAGAGCCGAGGGGGGGGCACATCTTGCCCTCACACGATTTCCTGCCTCGATTTCCTGCCTCGCCATCAGCCGCATGGCATCGGTTCTGGCTCAATAGACAGTCCGGTTCGTGAACGACCCCACACTGGGGACCCCAAAGAGGAGAATCAGGGCTGCTCTGTGCAAAAGCATTTGCACAGAGCTGGTAGTTATAACCCATTTGTGATTTTTTATAATATATATATATATATATATATATATATATATATATATATATATATATATATATATATCTCCTTTACAATTACTTTAAAATGAATGTTTTTGCATATGGACAAGTGAGTGGACTGTTATAGAGGTACAGCAGTGGCTCTTCCCTATACAAGGTAAAATATTTAGCTATGCAGTAGGCACATACGCCCCCATCTGAGCAGTGTATGTACTACATGGTTAGTGGAATTCTGTAGCCTGTCTAATAGCTGAACCACCAAGAATCATCGCTATTTGACAAACATTTTTCCTTCGAATAAAAATGTCTTTTCTAAAGCTACAGTCACTTGACACTGTGGTTTGGAGTCTCCTCTGCTCTTCTGTTTACATGAGGCCAATTACATCCTTGCATGACCATGTCACTGCCTGTGTAGGATCCAGAAGAGTGACGTCAGCATGAAAAATAAATCACGCAGTATGGGTTTGGGGGGCGGCTGAGGTTAGTGTCACATTTTGCCCAGAGGTGTATTATCAGACTACCTGTAGAATTTACTTTTGCAGTGCAAGAATCATTCTGATTGGTAGTTGACAGCTGCTGCATAGTACTCATCTGAGAATACTCATCTTTACTGGTGTGACCTTACACTGAGATCAGCAAAGACTAGTGCCATAAGCATTCAAATTTAGTGATGATAAACACAGAAGGTATAATGAAGCTGCACTTATTGACATTCTGCTATCCTCATATGCACTCGTGTATGCGTATTAATGTTTCATAGGTTTACATTTGAGCAGAAGCATATAAAACAGTGCTAATAATCATATGTACATTTTAATAGAAACATATTATGCTACATAAAAGGGGGGGGGGGCCCCTCGACCGGTAATAGGTGCCAATATTCTATACATCGCCATGACCTGCCACCAGTTGCAGCATGTCACTTGCCACGGTCACACTGCATCTGGGTGGTGGCAGGTGACATTGGCAAATGACACACATCTGGGTGGTGACACTGACAAGTGGCACGCTGCATCTTGGTGGCAGGTGACACATCTGGATGGTGACAGTGGCAAGTGACACGCTGCATCTGGGTGGTCACCTACCACCCATATGCAGCTCGTCACCGCCACCTGCAGCTCGTCACTGTCACCTGCCACCCACATGCAGCTTGTCACTGTCACCCACATGCAGCTTGTCACTGTCACCTGCCACCCACATGCAGCTTGTCACTACTTACACTAATTTTTGGCAGCCTCTCCCCAGTAGCATCTGAGCAGGTAAACCTGGACGGCGAGAGATGCTGCAACTATCTCTGCTCACCTGCGGCTACAACTGTCAAGAGCAGCCTTCACGGCCCTGCTGTACATGCAGACAGGGGTTCTGCAAGGAGGGCATTGATAGATTATGTCATCTGTTTCCTGCCACACTGCTGACAGATTGGCAGAGACTGCAGTGAGCGCCAAGCAAGGAGGTCTGACCAACAAAATCGGTACGTTTGACAGATACCGATTATTAAAAAAATAAATAATATATATGTATATATATATATATATATATATATATATATATATATATATATATATATATATATATATATATATATATATATATATATATATATATATTGAACAATCGGCCAATCTGATAAATCGGTCAACCCTAAAGCCCCATACACACTACCAGATTTTCTGCTGATTTTTGTCTTCAGATTTACCAAAACCATGTAGTGCAAGGGCCTGCCTGATTGCATACAAATTTAAACGGTTTGACCTCATATTATATGGTTTTGGTAAATCGGCAGAAAATCCGGCGTGTATGGGGCTTTATTCTGCAGTACAGTGATATTGCGGGATATTCAGTTTTTCCAGTTTATATAAAGTCATGTAACAGACACATTGAACTAAATGTTAAAATGCTTTGTAATCACACTGCTGTAGCATGAAGCCACACTTTCAGTATGACTGGATGATGCAAATCACCTTGGAATTGAACCAACATGTTGCTGTATCTATTTGCATGCTCTGTATGTGAAGTACAACCAAGTATCCAGCTGCTTTTGCCATTATATTGCCCCCATGACATCTTTCTCCCACAAACACATTGCAGCTTTACGTTACTCATGTATCGTGCCCCTTGTTGAGTTACTATGAATCCCAAAACTGTGCCTCTTCCAGATGTTTTCAAGCAGCAAGTCTCAAAGGAGACGGTATAGGCTTGCCTTAAGACAGCTGTCTTTATTTATTATTTTCTAGGATTGTGCTCGTTTTTTGCTTTTACAATTGGAAAGTCGTTCAGTACATAAAACAGTGAGAAAAGGGTGACTGGAGCCATCAGCCACGAATGGCATTTCTCAGGAATGAAGTTTCCTAAAGACAATCAGCTAATGACTAGGAAATTCTTAAGCCGTGTGTTCCAGCTGTATGTCCTCTGCTGCCTTCTCCAGTGCTAAAAAGGTAAACACTTCAGTTTAAAATGATTCTATGCATTAAAGTCTCTAAAGACCAGTATGCCATTGCCAGTGTGAATGGGACTGAAGAATTTAAACTGCAGGGTCGATTTACTAAAACCAGCCAGCTTCCAGATTTTTTATTTTTTTTGTCAAAGCTTAATTGAACACGCTGAAGTTAGAAGCTGCATCAGATTTTGCGTACTCCAGTTTACCCGTGTTTAGGTGCAATACGTTTACAGGAGTTCAAATTTCTGTGTGTCCAAGGGAGCATGTAAAAAGTACATTAATCCTCATGCACAGCACCAGTTTGACCCATACAGCCTAAAAACTAGGTATATTTTAAGTGGCAGAGGCACACAAGTGTAGTTTATTGCCTGCAGACAGCGGCCCGTCATTGACAGCAACAGGCTAAAATATACAGCGGCTGTATGCTGTTCTGATCGGTGTAAACATAGAAGGCCATATGCCACAAATGCAGAACATCAGAATTAGCGGTACATGTCTCTAACCATACAGCCCTACATGCAGTCACTGTATCTCAGCCTGGCATGGATATCAGCAAACTGCTATCTGCAGGCTACAAGCTGCAATCATGCCTCCCGGGCACTGAAATGCTAGTTTTTACACTGCCTGTGGGCATAAGGCCATAGACCCAGGAGAACTTGAGCTGGCAATCATAACATTTATTTATACTCCCCAGGTAATTTTACCTTAGTTTACATAAAACAAATGCGGTGGGCTAGTGTGAATGTTGGCCAAGAGTATTGCCTAATGTGTTGACACAAAACACGTTCAGCAAACCGAAAAACTTAAAGCAGAGTTCCAGTCAGCACCTAAAAATACTGTAGCTGCTGACCTTTACTTTTAGGGCACTTACCTGTCCAGGGAACCCAGTGTGTCCTCACCCAAGTCGGTTCTTGAATAGACTCTTGGGTGCTGGCACCGCCATCTTTGGTAAGGGAAACCGGCAGTAAAGTCTTGCGGCTTCACAGCCGGTTTTCTACTGTGCATGCGGGAATCACATGGGCTCTTTCTCAATGGGCAGTCTGCGGCGAGGCCCAAACGTTTGGCTGAATCCACCACACTGAACTAAGCAGGAAGTGGAAACGGGTACCTTTTAAAAACCTGGCACCCGCTCCCCTCCACAAGACAAGAGAAGCTTCCCCATTTGGGTGGAGCTCTGCTTTAGTCCCCCCCCCCCCCCCCCAAATCAGCACAAGGGACAGTACTTACAGTGAATGAGAGGTGTCGTTTGTACTGGAGCTGCTCTCTTCATTTAAACCTTTAGTTCTGTGCCAGATACAAACAGTGGCATTATTCCAGTGTTGTATGGGCTAATGCGAGCCACTATACCATTCTTTGCTGCACTGAAAAGTGCTCTATCAAGGGTGGTGCAATTGTATGAGTTTTTAGAACCCTATAGTTCTGTATGTATCCGGAGCACACTTTTTTTTGCCCTATGTTCCAATGTTGGCTTCTGCATTTCCTTTGCAATATTTAGTAAAAATTGGAAAAGAAAAGCGCTCTATGAATGGAGGAGTCGGATCTTTCATTTGTTCACCCATCCTCCATTCATAAAAGCACTTTAGCTTTACTGAACTGCAACCTTAACTCCAAATTGCTTTGATTTAGACCTTTTATCATTTGGCCACGCATTTCAGGGTTCCCAAGGCATTCCGAAGAGAATTAAAATGCAAGTGGTGGCCAAAATAGATGCTCCTCACCACATTATTACTGTGAGGATTACTAATACAGGTTGGCCACTAACACCAGTGTAATGGTTAGACTTTGGATCCAAGAGATGACTAAATATTACTTAAAAAAAAAAAAAAAAAAAAAAAAAAGACAGAGCTCTTCCAAATGTGTAGAACAGTCAAAAAAAAAGGCAGTGTGAAGGATTGTTTACTTTTCTGTTGGACCGGGACACAATGTCTTTGCCTTCTTTCCAAACGCAATCCATTTGAAATATGGACAGCACAACACTTTGATGTCACAGGAAGTTTAAGCCCAGACGAAACGCCTCTAGTAATAAAAATTGCACGCCAGCCCAAAACCGTTTATAGTCACCCAGACTTCTGTTGCCGTCTGAAAAGTGAGATACATGTTCTTTATTTATCCACACAAAAATTCACATAAAATGTTGTTTGTTTTCATACCTTTAGGCTGTTTGTGGCCTGTTCAGTAACAGGCCAGGGTTAAACACCCCCCCCCCCCCCCATATTCATGTTACTGTACATGTCTCCAGCTAACTAGTTATACACAGAATAGAGATTGTGTATCTAATCAAATACCTGCAAAACGCCTGAAGCAGAATGTCACAGGTCATGTGTTCAAGGCCTGTCTAATCAATATGTATAATACTGCATATGTCTTTTAATGTTGCAAAACATCCTGTGCACAGAGTTCACACCAAGACTGAAATGCATGTACAGCAGGAAGTGGTGTCAAACCTCAAGCACAAAGACAATTAGCATGTCTGGTGTGCTGAGGTCTAAAGTCCCTCCCTGCCCAATGCATTCCTGCACCCAGGGAGCCACATAAGCCGTGTACAGCATCCAATACAAGCGAATGGCTGTACACAGCTGTGCTCAGGTAAACACAGACGGCTTCTGCATTGGGGTCTACCCTCACATGCGCACACGACACTTTTCCCCAAACACACCTCAGCAAAAAGGAGCTACCAAGAGTTCCTGTACATGAGGCCTTGTAACTAGGGGTAATCCTAGAAAGAAACTTCACTGACAACAACCAAGTTTTCAAAACCCCTTGCACATGGGGTGTCTGGCGGCTGTGCCTTCAATCCCAGCATTTAGGCGCACCTGGGAGGTGCAGGTGCAGTTTCCAGTCCCACTGACTCCAGCCTAGCAAATTCTTACAGGTTGAAACATGTTGCAGCTGGATAGGGTTCAAAACTGTACCAAGTGGTGCTGGGCCCTACCTATGGGGTTGAATTACTAAAAGTGGAGAGTGCAAAAATCTGGTACAGTTGTGCATGGTAGCCAATCAGCTTCTACTTTTTTTTTTTTTGTCTTGAACAAAAAAAAAAAAAAAAAAAAAAAAAAAAAAAAAAAGCCCACACTGGAAGTCAATTGGTTTCTATGCAAAGCTGCACCAGAATTTGCTTTCTCCATGTGACAGGAGTGACTTTGTGCGGGGGACCCGTGGAACCCAGAATCCCTTGGGGAGGTTGGGAAACCCTTGTTTCAGCTCCCCATGCACCTCATATGTGCTACTTACCCTGTGTCCATTAGGGGCACAGGGTGATCGAGAACCCCGGTCTGAGCTGTGCTAATCAGACTCACTGTACGACCGCACTGGAATGTGATGTGTGTAATATATTTAATTTATTGTTTGAATACATGTGTGTGCCTTATTGCCAATTGGTGACATAGTGGATATCTGTTAAATGTATTTCAATAAACGGTTCATGTTCAAGCTGTGTAACTGAGCTATTCTCATCTGGTTCTTAGTTACAATATACAGGCTGTAATATCTGAAGGTCCAGATTGGAGGAGGCAGTGTACTGATGGAAGCAATGAAGCGGAGTGTGACGGGAATCCGTTACACTCCAGTTTTAGTAAATCAACCCTTCCTTTTCAGGAGTACCCAGGATGCAGATGTTCTGCCCATGTATTGCACACTTATACAATAGATTTCTATGGCTGCAAAAGATTCAACATTTACCGCCAGTTCATAGAAAATGCAACTGAAGGTAAATTAGGACAAAAGTGGTATAGATAATATGGATTGTGTCTGTGTGGGTTTAAATTTCTTGTGGTGTTTTGTAGTTACTTCAATTTTGCATCCCACCAAACAATAAATAAAATCAAAAACTGACAGTAGATGGACTGGTGGGTACGCTGAAAGACTAATTCCCCCATCAGGTCGGTCTTCATTGTATTTGACAGCAGCAGGCAAATTTCCTCACCACTGTAGAATCCATCCACTGCCAAGCACATGGGAGGCAGAAACAAAACTAGATTTCCCCTACCATCCCCCTGAAATGTTATTTTATAATCACCTGGAGCATGAATAGTAAGGCAGGAGGAGAATACACTTTTGCGTTCTCGTGGCGGGTGGGGGATTGAGAGCGGGAAGCCATCCCTGTCTTGAGAACAGCGATTATTGCTAGCTGCTGCCAATAAAATCGCATGTAAAAATCCAAAATGCTGGTTGTACCCAACTCAATCGATGTATTGACTGGGGTACAATCAGCCTGCCTATAGATGGTTCGAATCAACTACGGCCTGCTTAACCCCTTGTCGACTGCCTGATTGTAAATGGTTTATCGCCTGTCATCGCATTTGGATTGAACCAAAGTCCTTGTCTTTGGACCGAGGAAGATTGTACCCATGCAATTGCATTGCTACGTGTTAAATAAAGCCCATATTTAAGGATTTTACACTATTGGCGTTATATCCCACTGGACATCTTGCTTTGGGACCAGAGGAGCACCGCTCAGAGGCGTCTGCTGTAAGATTCCTCTTGTTCTTTAAAGTGGAACAGCAAGTGTGGATGGAACATAGAAGATACACAAGCCTCATTTGTCCATCCCCCCCCCCCCATAATAGGTGGTCACCACTCTCTGGTAGCAGTACATCCCTTATTATGGTGGTGGTTATGACAAGGTGGAGGAATTGTATGAACAATCGTTCATGCACTTTTTATCAAAGTAAAAGGCACTACACTGTCAGTTGGAAGACACATGGACTCATTGTTTTACAGTTTACACTTGCTATACACCGACTGTAAAATGTACATCATTATTTTGACACTAAAGACCGGGGTTATGGCAGCAGTTAGCTGCCATAACCCTGGTAATTTGTGTTCAGTCAGGCGGCCGGCTTTCAGATAAAAGGGGTGTCAGTGGCAGATTCACCGCAAGATCACTTTTATAGGCAGCGGGAGAGGTGCCCCCCCGCTCTTCCCGGTCAATTCCAAGCCTATCGGAGCCGTCGCTAAGCTTGGAACCGATCTGATGCAGCTGATGGCTAGACAGGAAGCCAAATGAGGGCAAGATAGCCCCCACTCAGCTCTATGGCCTTGGATGACAGGAGCGACCTCTGAAGTCACTTCCAGTCCTCAGGCAGATCGACTGAATTTTTTATTTTTTATCTTCTTCTTTTAAAAAGGCAAAATGAAAGATCCGGCGTCTTTTTGGAGGACCTGACATGCTTATTTCTATTACAAGGGATGTTTACATTCCTTGTAATAGGAATAAAAGTGATAAAAGAAAAAAAATTTAAATACAGTGGGACATGAAATATTGCAACAACCGTCATTTTATTCTCTAGGGTCTCTGCTAAAAAAAAAAAAAAAAAAAAAAAAATAATACACATACACACTATCTCACAAAAGTGAGTGCACCCCTCACATTTTTGTAAATATTTTATTATAGCTTTTCATGTGACAACACTGAAGAAATTGCACTTTGCTACAATGTAAAGTAGTGAGTGTACAGCTTGTACAATAGTGTATATTTGCTGTCCCCTCAAAATAACTCACACAACCATTAATGTCTAAACTGCTGGCAACAAAAAGTACACCCCTAAGTGAAAATGTCCAAATTGGCCCCATTTAGCCATTTTCCCTCCCGGGTGTCATGTGACTCATTAGCATTACAAGGTCTCAGGTGTGAATGGGGAGCAGGTGTTAGATTTGGTGTTATCCCTCTCACTCTCTCATACTGGTCACTGGAAGTTTAAAATTGCACAGACCACTGAGGAGCTTGTTGCTCTACATAAAGATGGCATAAGCCAGTTATATTAAACCTTAGCACCCCAGATGTTTTGGAATTAAATTTCCCATGATGCTCAACGACACTGCAGCATGCATGAGCATCATGGGAAATGTAGTTCTAACCCATCTGGGGTGACAAGGTTTGCCATCACTGGTCTAGGCTATAAGAAGATTGCCAAGACCCTAAAACTGAGCTGCAGCACAGTGGCCAAGACCATACAGCGGTTTAACAGGACGGGTTCCACTCAGAACAGGCCTTGCCATGGTCGACCAAAGAAGTGGAGTGCCTGTGCTCAGCATCATATTCAGAGGTTGCCTTTGGGAAACAGACATATGAGTGCTGCCAGCATTGCTGCAGAGGTTGAAGAGGTGGGGGTCAGCCTGTGTGCTCAGATCATACGCCACACACTGCATCAAATTGGTCTGCATGGCTGTCATCGCAGAAGGAAGCCTCTTCTAAAGATGATGCACAAGAAAGCCCATAGACACTTTGGTGAAGCCCAAGCAGACTTAGGCTGGTCATACATTATTCAATTTTTCTTTAGATTTACCAAAACCATATAATATGAGATCAAACCTAAACACTTTCAATGTGTATGCAGGCAGGCCCTTACACTACATAGTTAAAGGTAAATCTAAAGAAAATTGTATAGTGTATGGCCAGACTAAGAACATGGATTACTGGAGCCATGTCCTGTGGTCTGATGAGACCAAGATAAACGTATTTGGTTCAGATGGTGTCAAGCATGTGTGGCGGCAACCAGGTGTCTTGCCTACAGTCAAGCATGGTGGTGGGAGTGTCATGCTCTGGGGCTGCAGGTGTTATATTAGATAGCTGCTACCCATCAGAATGTGCAACCCAAGTGAGATACGTTTATTTTTATTTTTTTGGGTGATTTTCTAGCAAAAAATAAAAATAAACAAAAAAAAAAAAAAAATTATAATATATATATATATATATATATATATTTTTTTTTTTTTTTTTACTTGTAAACAAATGCCAGAAAAAAGGCCTGGCTTTAAAAGTGCTTAAACAAATAAGCATTCTTAAATCACAGTTCCAGTGTAAGACTCAAGAGAACTGCAGGCACATGCAGACACACGAGCCACAAACAGTTTTCTGTCCTCTTGTAAAGTCTAGCCATATGTTGGACCTCTCAAGATAACATGCCCCTGCTGCGAGTTCCTCTGACCAGCTCCATTAATCTCTTTACTAGCCTTCAAATTATTTACTACAAAATGAAAATCTATTAGGACTATCTTTTTTTTAGTTAAAACAAAACACAAAAAAGGACTATACCGGTTGTATTTAAAAGCTGTTCTGTTAAAAACATTTTAAAAACGTACTGAAGCGTGGAGGTTAATAAGTCTTGGGGGGGTGGGGGCCTCAGCCGTGCTTTCACACACAGCGTACTAGCTTATGTATACACATTCTATGCCTCACAACTGACTGGATTAGTGCTGGAGCAGCCTATCACAGCAAGCTGCCTTCTGGAGAAATGGAAAGTGATTGGTCATGTTAATGAATCGCTTGCTGCAATTGTATCGTGATGGTCAAAAAGCTATTTTGGGCGTTTGTCATTCAGTATGTGGTTGACTCGGGGTCAGTGACAGCTGACAGCTCTACAAACGCACACTGATCTTACATCGGTGTGTTTTAGATGTTAGAAGTTTCAGCCAGCTTTCAATCTGTCACTATATTCTGTATAATGATGAAAACTCGCCTCTCCGCTAAATCCTGTCAAGGCTGTATGTTAGAATTTGTACAGCATGCGTTGTATAGATTGCATCTACCAATGGGGCGGATTTCAGTGACGGCATCTCTATCCTGCACTAACAGAAGGAAAAAAAACAAACACACACACACGTCGTCATGCCTTTCCTTATTCAAACGTTTGTAAATCATCCCAAAATTTGATAGCATTGCTCTGTTTGCGTTTGCCTTATTAGAGCCGCTTTACCCATTTCTGCCCACAGATTAAACTAACAGGCTTATTTAATAAGCGAGGACAAAGTGCACTAAGTGCAGCAATCTCTGGCAGCCAATCAGGCTTTGGCTTACTGAAGCGAACGTGAAGCAAACTGGCCGAGTTGTTACAACAATGCACTTAGCACCGTTTTTCTGCACTATAAAGCTCGGTTCACACCCGAGCGTTTGGAAGCGCTTTCCCCAAGATGCTTCAATGTTTGACATGAGGTTTGCTATAGTATTCTATGGAGCCTGTTCACACCCAAGTATCATTTTGCTTGAAAAAGTACACAAGCTTCTTTGAGGCACATTCACGCATTGTTGGTCATTAAAGTATAGACTTTATAGGACGCACCCGAAAGAGGGTGCATTTTCACATGATCTCTTGCCTCATAGCAACTAGCTTTCCATTGACTAAGGGAGAAATGCTCAGGCCTAACAAAAAAAAAAAAAAACACCACACACAACCCCACGACAAACAAAACAACCCCACACAACACACACACACACACACACATTCAAACTCACATAATATCTGCTTTAGCCAAGGTTCACACACTTGATGTAGTGCGATTTTCATGCAGTTTTGAGTGCAAATCTGCAGTGCGAATTGTGCTCGACAGCTGTGAATATAATTTCAATAGTCTATGGAGCTCAGGGTGGATTTGATTTAAATCACTAGTAAAAAGGCTTGCTCTTTAAAAAAAAAAAAAAAAAAAAAAAGTGTCATTTTAAATCACAACTGTCATCTGTCTCGCAGCAGCTACTCTGATCTGCTGTTTACTCACAGTCCCATTCACTTTAATGGGACAGCTGCTGATGCCGCAGTGACACAACAAGGCGAGGGACGCAACGGCAGCAGTTGAGGGAATGCCCATAACAGGCTCTGCCATGACGGATCTGAAATGACAGGTGCTCTTTAAAATGTACGGACCTATTCTTGTTGGTAGTTCGAATCTTTAATATTTGCAAACAAAATGCAGGTTTCCCATTTAGGTCATATCAGAACCAATTCACTCATACAGTTTGTAGTGTACATAGATTTTCAAAATAATGGGAAAAAAAAAAAAAAAAAAAAAAAAAAAAGAATATTCCTGAACTTTTGGTTTATCTCATGGTTAATGTGAAATTGTGTGAAGGCATCAATGCAGTGCATGTTATCTCAGCTTGGATTCATTGAATGAGTTAAAACAAAATAATTCTGAAGAAAAATTCTATGAGGCACAATTGTTTGATTTTCATATAGTATGTGCACAACTGTTGACATCCAAATCAGACACTGCAAACAATTTCCAAAATTCACCTGAACAAGTTTTGTTTAATGTGTACGGTTCTCACACAAGAAAAATCTGAAAAACAAAAGACTGCGCATGATCAGAAAAAAAAAGCCTGTCGTACAAGAATTTTTGTACGTCATTTCCTTCTTCGGTTTGGACTTTCTTTTGAAACAACAAGGAAAAGCGAACTGATCCCGTTCTCCAAAACACGAATGGAAAGCCATTTGTAAACAAACAGATGACCAGAAAAAAAACTTCAACAGCCCTGGTCCATGACCCTTCTAGGAGGCACAGGGGATGTACTCATTATGCCTTTTTTGCAGAGCTGGGAACTCATAATCCTGCGAGGATACACTTCAGCCCATTTCAAGGGTGCATACTAATGGGAGTTTGAGTGCCCAGTTGTCCTAGTAAGCAGTAATGACACAGTAATGTCACCCGTGTGGTGTCCCATGCCAGGGGCAGTGTCATTTTCCTAGCTAATCTATTTAAAAAAAAAAAAAAAAAATAAGTGATTTGTGGTAGGGGTGACAGGGGGCTTGCAAAAAAAATAAAAAATAAAAAATTAGTCCTTCCATTTGATATGGACCATAGTTACATACAGTCATGTTCAGGGCACAAGTCCAGACATGCCTGTGTCTAGCAAGATAACACTTACACACAGCCATTGAATCTAAGGTGGGTTACACACTGATATTTTTCATCCCTTTGTGTTAAAAAAAAAAAATATAATATAATATATATATATATATATATATATATATATATATATATATATATATATATATATATATATATATATATATATATATATATATATATATATATATATATATATATATATATATATATATTTATTTTTTGAATAATAAAAAAAATAGCTAATTTTTGGTGCAGTTTTTGACTTGCATGTCTTTTTCACAGGTGCAAAAACACATTACCACATTTTTGCATAGCAGTGTGAAAGTAGCCTAAGCCCCTGTACACACGGTCAGATTGCGACAACCAAATCCGTCGGATTTTGTCCGAAACTGTTGCATACACACGGTCGGACTAAGTTGTCGAAAGATCCGATCATTCAGAACGTGATGACGTAATTTAGTTATGATGGGACTACATTCAGGCTAGTAGCCAATAGCTTTGATGTAGGAATTTGATCTGAGCATGCGTGGCACTTGGTCCGATCAAAATTCTCTACACATGATCGGAGTATGTCCGATCTAACCAGTTGGTCGGGAAATATTTCCAACATGTTGGAAAATTGGGTCCGACGGATATTCAGACAGAATCAGTCCGATGCATACCACACACAGTCGGATTATCCGACGACACGGTCCGATAGGACACATTCCGACGGATTCTCCGACTGTGTGTACAAGGGCTAAAGCTTGGTCACTAGTAGAATCACCTTAGAAAGTATTCATCTTAAAAGCGGAAGCTTCAGTTGTTTGCCTCATTCCCCCCTCCACTGCCACGTTTGGCACGTTTTGCTCACAACTGAGCCTGGAAGTTCACCCCCCAACTTCCGGGACACTTCTCAGGTCCCAGAAGACTGCAGCCCACTCACAGAGTGCCATGCATTTCACACATGTGCAGTAGGAAAATCGGCTTAGTCAAGATGGCAGCGTCGGCACCCAATAGCCAAAGAATCAGCTCGGACGAGGACACTGCTGTATGCCTGGACAGGTAAGTGCCCTAATATAAAAAAAAAAAAAAGTTAACAGTTACAGTATTTGTAGCTGCTGACTTAAAACATTTTTTGAGGGAGCACAGAGCTCCACTTTGGGAACGTTAGTTATGGTGCCCATACATGAAGAATCTGTAATTTGAACAAAAAAAATAAAAAAATAATAACTGCCCAGTTATTGAGCACAAGTCGGCTGTCGGCAAAAATAAATACAATTTAAAATCAAAAGGAACAGGTTGGAAAATTCTGCTGAACGGGCGATAAATTGAAAGGTTAATGTGTTCCTTGCCCATTAAAAAATTGAACTGTTGGTACTGTGCATATAAAACAAGCAACGAGAAAGGAGCTGAATGGAAAACTTTATTTTGCAACAAACAAGTTCCTAACAGTGAGCCCTGGTTCACACTGGAGCGTTTTGACATGCGAGTTGACATGTCAAATTGGCGGCGATCGCCGCCAATGGTATTATCCTAATCAGTGTGATGCCACGTCTGCGGCACTGCACAGATTTCACTTTCTGTAATACTTTGTGATTTCGGGTTGCAATTTACATTGACATCTGTGCAGAAACCTGCAGAGATGTCTGAAACCGGGACCGACACGCGGGTCCAGCTGAACTGGCATGGCTTCATTCCCGCAGCTCAGTGTGAACCTGGGCTGAAAGTGGTTTTCATTTGAGAAAGTCCATTCGTTCTAAAATCAAACATTTATGAAGTACTTTCAAGTGACAGTCGTCAGGTCATCAAATGTACTGATGAGGAAGTTTGTATGAATGTTCGTTTGAAATGCTACTAGTGCATGATCTGCTTAAGTCACATATAAAATTAAAGACTTTCATGCTATGTATTAAACTCTGTGGCACGCAAGTCGCAGCAAAGTAGTGTAGGTACCTTTTTTTTGGAGTTGCAGCAATTAGAACAGTGGCCTTTGAAATACATGGTCTTTGACCTGTCATGCGACTTGACATCACACTGGTGCAAACAGAGCCTTAAGTTGGACGTGAACAAATTTTATTGATTTTTTTTTAGATTCCTCTATCCACACAAACAAGGTGGATGAAGGAATTCCTCCCGCTGGGGCATTGTATTCTGAGAGTGGCACTAGCTGCTGTCAGAACACACTGACCAATGGATGCAGCTGCTGATCTAGCATGTCTCTTTGACAGGAGCCAATTAAATAATCAACTTCTGTTGAGAGTGAGAAAAGTTACATCACCATTACCCAAGGAGATCTTGTTTTGTAAACGGAAATCTTCCAAGATTTTCCCAAAACCTCCAGGGGAAAAGGCTTTTTTTTATCCTCTGGAGATCTGGCACAGATGTCATAGGTGTGCCAGCAAAGGCAAACGGGAATAAGTTGGCCGCTGATTACTTTTAACAACTTGAGTCCCAGAAGATTTTACCCTCTTCGCGAACCAGGTCTTTTTTTTGCTATTCAGCACCACGCTACTTTAACTGGGATTTGTGCAGTCATGAAACACCGTACCCAACCCTTTCACACACACAGCTTTCTCTTGGTGGCAATGGCGGTGATCAGCTAGACTTCTAACTGGGTGGCAATAGTGCGGTGGACAATCTGACACTGACGTTGGGGAGACCGGCTGTCACTGACATCTCCGGTGACACCAATACAGTGCTCATAATATACGCCTCCACTGTACTAATGACACTTTTTTCCCCTCCCTTTGCAAGGAGAAGGAAAAAAATAAAAAGGAAATGCACACATTGCTGCTGTCTGCAGAGAGCTCAGTGTTGTATACCTAAACATAGCACTCCATCATTCGCTGAGCCAGTGTGTTCCGGACACAATTTATTGGCTGGGACCTGCTGATCGGCTTTTGCTTTAGCAAATGACAGCACAGCTGGGGCAGGTAGGCTCTCCCTAACCAGAAATACAAATTTACGTTAATTTACAGGATCCTGTGCAGACAAGCTACAGGTGGCGGTCTGCCATTTAAAAAATAAAAATTACAGTGCGGGATGCACAGCACTGGCAGAGCCAGTGAGCATATGGAAATATAGTAAAGAAAGCAGGAGTATACTATTTATAACGACCGTAAATACACACACTAAAAATGTGATAGAGATTATATATTATATATATATAATTTTTTTTTTTTTTTTTTTTACACACACACACACACACACACACACACACACACACACACACACACACACACACACACACACACACACACACGGCAGGTACCCCGTTCCAGCAGCCTCCTGTGAAATCCTTATCACATATCCCAAGAGGCATCAGTCTGGAGGAAGGCAGACCAGACCTGTCAGCATGCCACCAAGATCCCAGAAGAAACAGTTGGCTCCCAATGACATCAGAAAGAAAGTTTTGCCTTTAAAAAAAAAAGTCCCTGACCTTTCCAAAAACACAGTGGCTGGAAAAAGCATAGTTGTGAATGCTTCCCATAGGATACCATGTTAAATGGACTGTAGTGCACAGGTGTGAACCAGGCCTTGGGGCAGGTTCACCCCTGTGTGGTGGATTTTAGATGTGTTACCACTGAAGTCTATAGATGTGGCTTTTGATGAATGCAGAACTTTGTAGCAGGCCCCACGTAGAACTTGTGCAAATCCATTGCGACTTTGGCTTTAACTGTTGCACAACTGTCGCATTGATAGCATTAACCACTTGCTGACCAGGCCTTTTCTGGCACTTTGTTTGCAAGTTTAAAGAGACACTAAAGGCAAATTATTTATTTAAACAAACATGTCATACTCTCCACTGTGCAGCTCGTTTTGCACAGAGTGGCCCCAAACCTCATATTCTGGTGTCCTTCTACTCAGATAACCCCCCCGGAGAGTTCCCAGGGGAATTACCTTGCAGGCGCGCTGCCCGAGTCCGGCATTCGGTGAGACACAAAAATGCAGGACTTGGCTCTGCCCCATTAAATTTGATTTGGCAGCAGCAGGAGCCAATGGCTGTGCTGCTATCAATCTATCCAATCAAGAGAGACAGTGTCCCCGTGGGACAAGTTTGAGGGTTCAGGTAAGTAAAACGGGGGGGGGATCTGGGGGCCAGTCACTGACAGGTGTTTTTTCCACCTTAATGCATAGGATGCAAAAAAAAAAAAAAAAAAAAAAAAAACACACACACACACACACACACACACACTTCGGGAAATTTAAAAAGAAGGTGTCATGTCGAGTATGTCCAGTATATCACACTAGGAAATTGCACACACTCGATTAAGATTTCAAAAACGTACAAATCTTCATTGGCAATGCTTTAAAAGTGTCTAGTTTACCAGTTTAGAGTTAGAGGAGGTCTAGCACTAGAATTATTGCTCGCGCTCTAACGGTGATACCTCAAGTGTGCTGCTAATTTATTTTATTCCTATTACAAGGAATGTAAACATTCCTTGTAATAAAATTAAAGAGGACACGTCATCCTTATGGAGAGATCTGGGATCAATAAGACCCAAAATCTCTCCTCTACCTTTAAAGTGGTTGTAAACCCTTACAAACCACTTTGACCTACAGGTAAGCCTAGATTAAGGCTTACCTGTAGGTCCAAGCAATATCTCCTAAAGCATGCGCCGTAGACAGCGGCGCGCAGGCGCACCGAGCGCGGCATTCTCAGCGACGGAGCTGCCGCGTGTCGGCTCCCGTGCGCATGCGCAGGAGTGACGTCATCGCGGCTTCGCCGAATGACAGCGGCGGAGCTGCGAGACCCCACCAACAAGATTGATGCGGCGGACTACAGGGGACAGCGGCGACTTCGCTGGCTCCTGTGTCAGGTATGTGACACATAATGGGCTACTATGCGATGCATAGTAGTCCATTATGCTTTGCCTTTGCAGGGAATGAAAGAGGAAGTAAACTCATCAGGGTTTACTTCCTCTTTAAAAGCAAAAAGATCACAATGAAATATATACTTTACTTTTGCCCTCCTAGACCAGAAGTCATCCAGTTCTCCAAGACCATAGAGGCAATCAGAGACAATCTGGTCTCTGAGAACTTCTATGGCCAATACATGGACTGCAGCTTGTCGTGTGACTTTAGTGTCCAAAGACGCACAAGTGTGCATGGGCCCCAAGTTTGCCAAATGTTGATCAAAATAGGACCGCTTCAGCAGGAAGTGGACAAATTTCAACCTGCATTTGCTGTCCCGGTTCATGAGAAGTCAGTCCATGGCTCGACTTTTAATGAACGGGCTTGTTGGAAAACTTCCGTTTAATGAGCGCATGCAAACAATGGGCTGCAGTGCTGATCAGACGTGTGAGTCCTGCTGACATAGTGTGGAGGATCCCCCCCATCCACTTCCAATGTGTGGGTGGGGGATCAAGTTCAGGAGTAGGGTATGGGCAGCTTTAGGCCTCATTCACACCGCCGTTTTCGAAAGCATGCAGCAAAACACACGTTCTCTGTGCGTTTCTTTTTTCAAGGTAACGTGAAGTGTTAATGTGGCCTTCGCGTTGGGGGGTAGGAGGAGGGGTCCGCTTTCAATCTGGAGAAATTACTTCTGGTTGTTCCCAGGACCAGAAGTAAAGTCTCCTGAATAAAAGTGACAAGGGGAGGGGTTACCATGTCAGAAAGGTGAAGCTACTTATGGTTGTCTCCAGGACCGGAAGTAAAAGGAACTCTCCTGAATAAAAGGAACAGTAGGCAGGGTTACAAGGTAGGAAAAGTGAAGGCACTTCCGGTTGTGTCTAGGACCGGAAGTAAAGTGACCTCTCCTGAATAAACATGTCAGGGGGAGGGGGTTATAAGGTAGGAAAAGTGAAGGCACTTCCGGTTGTCTCCAGGACCGGAAGTAAAGTGACCTCTCCTGAATGAAAGTGACAGGGGAGGAAAAGTCAGCGGTCTCACCTTCCAGCCGGCAGAGCTGTTACTGTCGCCCTTGTCCTTGAAGTAGGGCACGGATCGGACCATCCAGTCATAGATCTGGGAGAGGGTGAGCCTCTTATCCGGGGAGCTGTCTATGGCTCTGGTGATGAGATCGGCATAGGACATATTCCCCCAGGCATTCCTCCGGGATGAGCACTTCCTCTGCTGCCCTCCGCTCACCGAGCCCAGCGCACTCTGCACCGCCTCCACCCCACCGACTGGAGCGGCCAGGACGGTCATTGCCCCCACCTCCCCTCCTCCGGGGCCGCTCACCAGCAGCAGGGTGCCCCTGTCCCCGGCCGCCGACACCGCCACTTCCTCCTCATCGTCCTCCTCCTCCGGGATGGACGTGTCCCCGGCTACACCGGGCTTGGCCGGGCTGCCCTGGGAGTCGGGTCTCTGCAGGGGCCATGTGCACGATCGGGGTCGGCTCTGGGGCTCAAAGTCCGGGTCGATCTCCACGTTCCTGGAGGGGGAGTCAGGGGGTAAAGCTTCGGCCATGCTGCGATGATGGGAGCTGTCAGGGAGCGTACATCCAAAGTGGGTGCGGGGCTCTAGACGGGCTCCTCCATGGTCCCGCTGGAGGATGGAGGACTGACGAGACTCTTTGTCCCGCGATCGCGGGCTCTACACATCCAATTCCTCCCCGATCACACTCCACGACAACTTCACTTCACGTGCTGCGAACACCCCCCATCAGGGAGCCCGGCCTCCTCCACATCGGCTGTGTTGTCATCCACTAAGCGCATAACCTCCGTGCTCCCGCTGCTGCCATCTTGACAATCCCCCCACACCTCATCCAGGTCCCTTCCTTCACACCGCCACTCACTGGGGCTGCGGGGTGCGTGCAGCGCCTACAGCTCGGCTCCTCTCTGAGTACAATGTGTACTGACAGTCCGGGGAGATGTTCAGCCTGTCACCCTCTGCACAGCGCCGCTCACTTCCACATTCCTCCTCCTCCTGACAACCACACAGGAGCACTACTAAGAGGCACACGCAGGGTGCACACAACCTAACGGCACCCGGGACCGCCCACTGGGAGGAGTCTGCGAGGGGAGGGTACATGGAGCACTCCTTCACTGCCGCATTCCACTCCTGTGTGCCTCACAGTCATACAGACACACGGTGAGGTTATTTACTAGGCAAATCCACTTTGCACTACGCACAAGTGCACTTGGAATTGCAGTCGCTGTAGATCCAAGGGGAAGATCTGCTGATTTTATCATCCAATCATGTGGAAGCTAAAATGCAGTTTTTATTTTCCTTACATGCCCCCCTCAGGTCTACAGCGACTGAACTTCCAAGTGCACTTGTAGTGGAAAGTGGATTTTCCTTTAGTAAATAACCCCCACAGTGTACACACAGGGAAGGGAGACCAGGAGACCAGCCATAATTTCCTGTGCCCAAGCAGAAGTTACCCGACCGCCTCATGGCACTATGACCTATTACCCGACAGCCTCATGGCACTATGACCTATTACCCGACCGCCTCGTCGCACTATGACCTATTACCCGACCGCCTCATCGCACTATGACCTATTACCCGACCGCCTCATCGCACTATGACCTATTACCCGACCGCCTCATCGCACTATGACCTATTACCCGACCGCCTCATCGCACTATGACCTATTACCCGACCGCCTCATCGCACTATGACCTATTCCCCGACCGCCTCATCGCACTATGACCTATTACCCGACCGCCTCACCGCACTGTGTCAACAAAATGGCAGCCTTCTGCACACAGCCACCGACTCCCTGTTGCATAAAGGTGAATGAGATGGGTAAAAGATGGCTTCAGCTCCTGTAGAGAGCTTCTCTTATGCGTTTTGCCCTCTTCGGGGCTTAATTGTCAGTATGAAATGCGTCTTAGAAGTTCTCTACTCTTCTTTCTTTTAGGTTATTACCCAGCGGATTTCATTCACAAATGTTACCTAGAATCTTTATTTCCCACAATTTTGTCTGAGTTTGCATTAAAGTAAAACTGTGGGCAATTTGGATAGAACAAGTGAGGGTTATAAGCCCTGTCAGAGTTTTTTTTCTTTTTTTTTCCCATCTGTGTTCCATTGCAGAAATTTCCCTTCGCTTCCTGTCCAATAGTCAAACAGTAAGTGAGAGGAAATCCCCGCAAATTAGGAGAATTCCTTGGGGACCCCCAGGTCACTAGAACTCGTGTCCCCATTGGAATATTTTCCCTCTATTCGTTTTCTGGGGACAACCCAAAATTTGGGATTTTCTTTTACTTTCAATGATAATAGTAAACAGGACAACAGAGAGGGTGAATCTCACTATGGGGTCACAGACAGCAATAAAAACGGACAGGTGTTCTAATCCCTCTCCACTCTCTCCAAAACAAAAAAAAAAGCTTTGCTTTAGGACTTAGGTTGTACTTTGATGCTCCACTTACACTTGTACAGCTCCTGGGTGACTTTGGAGTGCAACTTTGTTGCAACTTTGGATGGGTACGATTTGGATGTGACTTGTCGTACCTCTGCAAAGTCAGACACACTGTTGCATGTAAAACATTCAAGTACAACTTTCATGCAACTTTTGAGGCTTAATCCCCTGTTCACACTGGTGCCACTTGTCATACGATTTGACAGGTCAAATTGCATGACAGGTCGCACCCTATTGTAGGCAATGGAACTGTTCAAATCTGTGAAATGCTGACATTGTGGTGCCGCATTAATTTAAAATGTAGCTCCTGCACTACTTTTAGCGATTTTGGGTGGAACTTGCTTAGACATCTGTGCATGAAGTCGCACCTATGGCAGCCAAGTCGCACCTGAAGTCCCACTGACATGCAACTTTGAAATAGTTTGATTTCAAGTGAAGTTGCACAATTTCAAAGCCACACTCCGTGTGAACCTAGACTAAAGTATAAGTTCACCTTTCATAACATGTTACACCCATATTCAGGTTTAACTTGTAACATGTTATAAAAGGCCTGGCCCCCGATCCCCCTCTCTGACAGCTAGCTTTTTGGGGGCACTAGTATAATTCTGATTGTGAGCAAGTACTGATCTGTACAGACACTATAGTAGTAATGGTGATTTATAGTGCGACTGTGATAGTGACGAGCAATCTGGTTGTAACTGACACTGACTGGGAGGGACACTAAGTGACACTGACGTTGTTAGTGACACCAATACAGTGATCAGCGATAATACCATAGTTCCCAACTGTCCCTGATTTGAAGCAATGTCCCTCTGTCCCTCTTTCCTCCCTCTTTCATCCTCATCCTTCTAGATTGTAAGCTCTAACAAACAGGGCCCTCTAGTCCCTCCTGTATTGATTTGTATTGTAAGTGTACTATCTGCCCTGATGTTGTAAAGCGATGCGCAAACTGTTGGCGCTAAATAAATCCTGAATAATAATAATAATAATTTGTCCCTCATTTTGGTCTGATCTATAAAGTTGTATATAAAATGCGCTTTTTATCTTTCAAAAAGTGTTTCCCAGTGCTAAACCTTTCATTCAATTTCCAATAAATTGCAGCCTTTGTAAATTCCAAAAGCCATTATATAGGGATAGTGGTCGTAAAAAAAAAATAAAAAGCACTTGTGGGTTTAAATAATATTTTTTTTTGTATAATTCTCCGTTAAGGGGGTGTAGCCTATGCCTACATACTCTTGCTAATAGGTGTCCCTCGTTCCCATCTCAAAAAGTTGGGAGGTATTTAATACTGTACCCTGACACTGTACTAATGCTATTGGCTAAGTGACAGGAATAATCAGGAGGGCAATCAAGGGGTTAGCTGTGTGCCTAACAAGTGTATGTGTGCTGCTTTTACTTACAGATCTGGCTGTGTTTCTTCCCTTGTTTTCACTTCTGAATGGCGTGAGAAGTGTACCCAGTTTACAAACACAGAGATCTGTGCTGTGATTGACCACAGCTGATCAGCAGGTATACAGACAAACTGATTGGCTGTAACCTGCTGACAAACTTGTGCTGTGGCCAACCAGAGCACACAGCACAGGTCAGCAGGGAGCACATGCCTGAGTGCCTGAAAACCAGGAAGTAAACTGTGATGTACAGATACATCATCTAGCCTGCAGCTGCTGCCCACTGGCAGTAAATGTACTGTGATTGGGCAGCAAGTAGTTAAAGCCCCACTCTGGGATCAATATAAACCTCCCTCCCACCTTCTCCATCCAATTGCTCAACAAAAATATCCCTATATAAATACCTGTTTTTACTAATCTTACCCCACAGTCACATGACCCCACAGCCCCAAGTCTTCTCCTCTGTTTACTTCCTGCTTGGGGTACTTTATTAGATGTTCACATCTGCCTTTGTGAGGTGGACTCTTTCTGTAGGTTGGCCACCTGTGGGGCCCCCTCTGGAGAGAGAAGAGGTCTAATGTCATCACAGGGGGATGATAGGAGACCGCCATCACAGCACTCACTTAGTGACACCCCCCACCAGAACCGTTGGTGCCGAGGGACCTGGATGGGGGGCTTAGGTGAGTATTGCTGGTTCCATGAGGTAAGAGAGCAAAAAAGACTATCACCATAATGTAGAGGGGGTGGTAAAATTTTTTGATTTATTCTGGAATGGGGCTTTAAAAAAAAAAAAAACAAGCCCTCTATTCCAAAAGCTAGCACCATCTTCCTTTTTTTTCCTGGCAGTCACAAAGATGTCAACAAAATCTGAGGTGAGGTTAGTCAATGAGGTAGTTTATCTTCCAGAGAGGAGGAATCCAGGAATAATGGGTCAAAGTGAGCGCCACATAAAAAAATCATTATGAGTACAAAGTCTTTATAGTTCAATAGGTTAGAACTGGATAAAATAAGAAGAGCAAAGCACAGCATATGCATTTCAGGTGCTGCAAGAAATAGCAAGCCTCCCTTATCTCTCTGTTCCTCTTGTCAGTGTTTTCCTCAGACGAACGCTGGAAGTCAGAAAAAAGCGCAGTTGTCAAAGCGGCCTCTCTTCTGTCTCCCCACTAGCCACATGTGCCAAGTGGGGGTGCCCTGCCTGACATCGCAGCAAGGCTTACAGCGCACCTAGAAAGGTGAAACAAAGTACACGCACAGTACAGGAAGTGATATGTGTCATGAAATTAAAAATTATACTTCTCTTTGAAACCCTATATTACTATTAAGCTGTGGGTCAGATAAGCTATACATGGCATTGCCATGCACTGTGTATTTGGCTACAGAAATCTCTCTTTATTAGGCACATATTGCACAGTGGCAGCACAGGCCCAGTCCACTGTCACTGTGCAGGGAGCAATACAGCATGCTATATCAGCTGACTATATTGCTTCTTCTCTCTCCCCTGCGAATAGGAAGTGATCAAAAGGAGAAGAGGGAAGTGTGGGCAACAGAGCTGTACGATGACCGCTACCACTGTGATGAGGGTCAGCGCAGATACTCATCTCTGCAAACCTGCCAGACCGAGCACAGACATGCTGCTGATATCGACACCACATGATAGTACAAAATATTAGTTTATATGGCCCAGGAACTGCAACATTCGACAAATCACAATTTGCTGTTTTACAGTTTCTGGCATACCTGTTGCAAATCCACTGCAACATACGCCACACAGTATGTTGTTTGTTTGGTGCACGCTAAGTGTGCATTGTCATGCTAGTCCGCATTGGAAAGATTTCACATACGGTCTTCTTCCAGTGGCCACACAGAAAATGATAGGAAGACTTGTCAAGGAAAATACAGACAGTTGTAAGTGGCTAACATAGCTTCTATCCTTTCTTACTCTATCTAAAAAAAATAAAAAAAACTTCCTATTCAGCAGAATTAAACCCACAAGCAGACATTATATTGTAGTTTTACGAATTCATCGAAGTGATGGCTGCATTCAATTTCTTTTTAAGGCTGGGTTCACACGAGAGCACGGAATGGCTCAAAGCAGGGCATCCGGTGCGCCTCCATTAACCGGTTCAGGTCCGATCTCAGCCTGAATTTTGACCTGAATTTAGATTGAAATGGACCAAAAAACGCACATGACCCCTGTGCAAGTTCGCACCGGAGCCGCACCGAAGATATGTGAACCGGCTCCATAGAGAGCCAGTCACAATCTCCTACCATGCGAATTGGATGCAAGGAAAACCACATCCAATTTGCATAGGTTGGCCACATATTCCATGGTTTACCAATAGATCTAATGACTCCTATAAATTACTGCTCATTTCTACATTTTACAGCAGGAAAGACATTGTAAGTTTGGCTTGATCAAAGTGTAAATTTGTCTAGATATTAGATTTAGGGTAAATGGTTACTCATCAAAGTATCTTACGTTTTCCCTTTTCACAGAGTTTCGGGTTTTGAGCTGCTTTTGTCAGGCCTTGGATACAAATGATTATCAAATGGCGGAATGGCCATACATCTGAGCATTGTGATGTGGTCAAAGAGGTCTTAATTTAATTCTATGGTAGACTTTAGTATCCAGTTATGTAACTGTCTACCTGTCACCTAAAGTTTGACTGGTATTATTATTATCGTACAGGATTATATAGCACCAACAGTTTACACAGCACTGGCAAGCCATATCTGGCATACTTCACCTGGAAGGCTTAAAGTATAACTAAAGGCAAACTTTTTTTTTAGTTTTGGATAAAGTAGAGATGGATTAGAACCCCTATCAGTTTTTATTGCTGTTGCTCCCCCGTTGAGGAGCTTCCACCTCTCTATTTGTCCTGTTTAACATTCTCATTGAAAGGTCAAGTAAAAGAAAATCCCAAATTTTGGGTTGTTCCAAGAACAGTAATAGAGGGGAAATCTAATGGGGACACTATTTCTGGTGACTTTGGGGTCCCAAAGGAATTCCCCTAATTTGCAGGGATTTTCTCTCACTTCCTGTTTGGCTATTGGACAGGAAGTGAAGAGAAGTCTCTGCAATGGGACAAAGATGGCAAAAAAAATAAAAATCTTACAGGGGTTATAACTTTCCCTTACTCTAGCCAAAAGGAAAAAAAGGTTTTGCCCATAGTTCTATATTAACTATGACCTGGTCCTACATTCTTGGTCTCTTGCTCCCTCACGAAACCAGTGGACATACAGTGCCTTGCAAAAGTATTCGGCCCCCTTGAACTTTTCAACCTTTTGCCACATTTCAGGCTTCAAACATAAAGATATAAAATTTTTATTTTTTGTGAAGAATCACCAACAAGTGGGACACAATTGTGAAGTGGAATGAAATCTATTGGATTTTTGAAACTTTTTTTAACTAATAAAAAAATGAAAAGTGGGGTGTGCAAAATTATTCGGCCCCCTTGCGTTAATACTTTGTAGGGCCACCTTTTGCTGCGATTACAGCTGCAAGTCGCTTGGGGTATGTCTTTATCAGTTTTGCACATCGAGAGACTGAAATTCTTGCCCATTCTTCCTTGCAAAACAGCTCGAGCTCAGTGAGGTTGGATGGAGAGCGTTTGTGAACAGCAGTTTTCAGCTCTTTCCACAGATTCTCGATTGGATTCAGGTCTGGACTTTAACTTGGCCATTCTAACACCTGGATACGTTTATTTGTGAACCATTCTTTTGTAGATTTTGCTGTATGTTTAGGATCATTGTCTTGTTGGAAGATAAATCTCCGTCCCAGTTTCAGGTCTTTTGCAGACTCCAACAGGTTTTCATCCAGAATGGTCCTGTATTTGGCTGCATCCATCTTCCCCTCAATTTTAACCATCTTCCCTGTCCCTGCTGACAGCAGGCCCAAACCATGATGTTGCCACCACCATGTTTGACAGTGGGGATGGTGTGTTGAGGGTGATGAGCTGTGTTGCTTTTACGCCAAACATATTGTTTTGCATTGTGGGCAAAAAGTTCGATTTTGGTTTCATCTGACCAGAGCACCTTCTTTCACATGTTTGGTGTGTCTCCCAGGTGACTTGTGGCAAACTTTAGACAAGACTTTTTATAGATATCTTTGAGAAATGGCTTTCTTCTTGCCACTCTTCCATAAAGGCCAGATTTGTGCAGTGTACGACTGATTGTTGTCCTATGGACAGACTCTCCCACCTCAGCTGTAGTTCTCTGCAGTTCATCTAGATTGATCATGGGCCTCTTGGCTGCATCTCTGATCAGTCTTCTCCTTGTCTGAGCTGAAAGTTTTTAGAGGGACGACCAGGTCTTGGTAGATTTTCAGTGGTCTGATACTCCTTCCATTTCAAAATGATCGCTTGCACAGTGCTCCTTGGGATGTTTAAAGCTTGGGAAATCTTTTTGTATCCAAATCCGGCTTTAAACTTCTCCACAACAGTATTACGGACCTGCCTGGTGTGTTCCTTGGTCTTCATGATGCTCTCTGCGCTTTCAACAGAACCCTGAGACTATCACAGAGCAGGTGCATTTATACAGAGACTTGATTACACACAGGTGGACTCTATTTATCACCATCAGTCATTTAGGACAACATTGGATCATTCAGAGATCCCCGCTGAACTTCTGGAGTAAGTTTGCTGTACTGAAAGTAAAGGGGCCGAATAATTTTGCACGCACCACTTTTCAGTTTAAAATATCCAATAGATTTCGTTCCACTTCACAATTGTGTCCCACTTGTTGGTGATTCTTCACAAAAAATTTAAATTTTATATCTTTATGTTTGAAGCCTAAAATGTGGCAAAAGGTTGAAAAGTTCAAGGGGGCCGAATACTTTCGCAAGGCACTGTATCATCTTCTAGCTTGCATTAGCTTTCTAAAGAAAAGATAGGCTATTCATATTATCAGTTAGTCTTTTTAACAAAGAGCTGTTGTGGGAATTTGGTTCATAATTTTATTGGAGGCTCAAAAGACATTAGCAACACCCCTGTCTGTAAGTTGACATTTGTAAATACATTCTGAGGAGGATCTCTTTCACAGCAGTAGTCATGATGTTTTTAATAAAGCCAGAACCATAGCGCTGATACCACGTGGATTTCTCCTGTCATCCAAGGCTGGGCTGCCTGTGGAAAATAGCTTAGCTGTGATAGCTATGATTCATATATACTGGTGGATGGAGCTAAGCCATATGTCTTCAAATTTACCCACTAACTCAAGGAGTCCAAGTAGATACATGGTATATGCATAGCTCCCAACTGTCCCTGATTTTGAGGGACTGTCCCTGATTTGGCGCAATGTCCCTCATTCCCTCTAATTTGTCCCTCATTTTGGTCTGATCTATATATACACTTCAAAAAGTGTTTTCCAGTGCTAAACCTTTCATCGGATTTCTAAATTGCTGCATTTGTAAATTCCAAAAGCCAATATAAAAGAATAGTAGTGGTAAAAAAAACACTTGTGGGTTTAACCAATCTTGTTTTTTTGTACAATTCTCCTTTAAGGGGGTATGGCAAGGGGTGTGTCCTATGCCTGCATACTTTTGCTGATAGGTGTCCCTCATTCCCATCCCAAAAAGTTGGGAGGTATGTATATGGACAGTGCTGTTCTACATGGTTCAGACTAACATTCATGCACTATTAGTTAGCCCCAAAGGCTGCTGAGAAAAGTACTGCACAAATCCTGAGCAGTTTATTGGTCTACTTGTAATATACCCTCACACAAGTGACACTTTTGACAATTTTTTGGGGACCTGTGACACTGATACAGTGATCAGTGCTAAATAATATGCACTGTAACTGTACTAATGACACTGGCAAGAAAGGGCTTAAACTCATGGACAATCAAAGGGTTAAATGTGTCCCTAGGGGGTGCTTTCTAACTGTTGGGGGAGTGCTTGTTCTGTAAGAAGGCAGAGATCCCTGTTCCCGCTTAGCAGAAACACAAGATCTCTGTCTTCTCCTGTCCTAGAACGGTGATCTGCCTAGTTTACATCTGGTTTGCCGGATCTGCCAATTGGCCCCCATTGTGTCCAATCACAGTCAGAGCTGATCGCCGGCAGCGCACGTGCACGCCCCAGACCCGGAAGAGCAAAATCTCGTACAGGTATGTGATTTTGCGCAGAGGCCGCCCTGCTGCAGTAAATGTACTTGGGACGGTCCAGAAGCGGTTAAAGAGGAAGTAAACTTCCATCTTAAAATTTTACCTATTGGTAACCCTATCATAGGGCTTACCTATAAGTAGTGTAAATACCTCCTAAACGTGCGCCGTTTAGGACATATTTACTGTACATTCAGCCAGTGAAATCACTGGCACATGTGCTCTAAAGGCACGTCCGCCTGTGCCATTTCTTGAGAGCACTGTGCTGTGACCAGCGGCTCCTGCACCTATGCACGGGAGTGACATTAACGCGGCTCCAGCCAGTCACAGAGCCGAAGTCTGCGAACCCGGAAGCAAAATGGGTGAAGATGGAAGCTGTCTCCAGTGATGGCATTGCATTGCTGGAAGGCTTAGTTTTGAAATAAGTTTCACATAATGTGCTAGTATGCAATGCACACTAGCACATTATGCCTTTGCCTTGCAGGTAAGGAAAAAAAAAAGTGCAATGGTTTCCAACCGATTTAAAGTGTTTGTTACCCCAGCATTTCATATCCCTGATATGTGGCTGCTGTACCATGTACTTGTATGGAAACGTATCCTGTTCTCTTTATATGAATTCCTTTGTGTGAAATCCCTGGTTCTCCTGCTAGTCCCCTTGTACTAAGCAGGAGAGCACATCTGGTCAGTTCTCTAGCTATGCTGGTAACTTGTCCTGACATGGCCCCTCTGCATATCCATTCACTGGAGAGTTCAGTGTGCTGTTGCTCCTCTTCCCCCAGCTTGTATGTAGTTGAGAACAGGGAATGTGATTGCCTATAAAAAAGGAAAAAAAAGGTATTTATAATGTTTTTTTATAGATCTATACACAAATGTTTTGCCTTTGATTATAGTTTTAAACTGAATGGGTTGTTTTACAAGGTGATCGTTTACAATCACTTTAGGACAAAAAACATATTTCTTATTTTATTTTTGATATAGTAACTCAATAGGGCAGGCAATTATAATGTGCATGCACACACACATGAGATTGACACAGTGACACTGACAGCAGTGTGCAGCAGCACAGCCGATGACAACACTTCACCGACATGTCCCCTCCTAAATCACAGTGACAGTCTCTCTCCACACCAGGTGGTCCCTACCATCCACTCAAGTCCAAACAGCACTGACATTCCCCTGCTCCCAGCTTGCCTTTCTCCCTTCTCACAGATGAGGCTCCGGCCACTCCGCTCAGCTCCTTTGTAACATGACATCAGACGATATGCTCAGGCACGGCCTTCCGCCAGACCCGCCCCCCTGCCAGCGCCACCCAAACACACTGTAGCAGGCACTCGGATCGAGCATCACAGTCATATTTTTAACTGACAACCTTTTCCTGTCACTGGCATTGAATGGCAGGAGAAAAGTGTCAGTTTTTTTTACTGGATGCCTGTATAAATACTGACGTCTGGCAACACTGTTCTGCACTTTTAACAGGCATTGCGTCATTGAAGAGGCTTGATGGGTGTGTCCAGTTAGGTACTCAGAGTCACTAAGCTGCGCCATACTGGACATTCCAGCCTCAGTGCTGAGTCTGCTGACCCCCTGCTGGGCCTCTGTGAGCATTGCCTTAGACAGCTGCCTAAATTAGCCTCATAGGAGATTAGTATTCTTTACTGCACTATATCAAGTGACCCAAACTTTGCAAATGCAATTAAAGCACTGTACAATAAATGTAGTATATGATAGCCTCACCCCCCCCCCCCCAAAAAAAAAAAAAATCTTAAACTGCTAGGTGTAAATAATCATAAAAACTTGCTTACTTTAGACAGCTCAGGAGCACATTTTCAAAAGATTTGGAATCCCCAGGTTTCCCAGGAGGCTGATTGACTTTACTGGTGCCTACTTATTACTTATGCCTAGTACACACAGTCGGACATTGCGACCACAAAATCCGTCGGATTTTTTCTGACAGATTTTGTCCTAAACTGGTGTTGCATACACACGGTCGGAAAAAGTTGTCGGAAAATCTGATAGTTCGGAACGTGATGATGTTCGTTCGTTACAACGGGACTACGTTGAGGCTAGTAGCCAATAGCTTTGGTCTCGTAATTTGATCTGAGAATGCGTGGCACTTTGTCCGTCGGAATTCTCTACAAACGATCAGAAAAAGTCCAATCAGATTTCTTTGTCGGAAAATTTGAGATCCTGCTCTCAAATTTTTTTTCACCGGAATTTCCGACAGGAAAAGTCCAATAGAGCCCACAATATAATATACATATACATATATAATATACAATATAATATAATATATTCAGACAATATAATCCAATCAGACCTTTTCCGTCGGAATTTACGACCGTGTGTACAAGGCATTACAGTAAACTCCCTTTTAAAAAAAAGGAGAGCATTCTTCTTTCCATTAGGGGATATTTCTGCTAATTTCCTATATTAGAGACACAACAGGAAATTGGAAAAAATCTCCCCATAGCAAAGTGAAGGCCTATCCATGACAGTCATCACCAGAAGAAATGGAGATTTTACTTCTTCTCCTGTTCCACTAACGACAGTGAAACTTTAAATGACTTGTCTTGATGACCGCAGTCACTAAGAAAGAATGTGAGAGTGAATTACACATAGTAATATAAACCTGAAATAAATTCTATCCATCCCCTATTCAATCCCAAACTGGAAAGAGTGACACTTATTTATTTATTGTAATTTATTTCCCTCCTAGCTCTCCAACAATCAATTTATTCATTTCCATATGATGGCAAGTGGTATGCCGAATATTATTTGTTTATCTATTTTTAACCCTACCTAAATTATAGGTTTATATGACATTAAGTGACATAAATGAAAAATATATCTAGCACGTTCCCTCTCAGGCTCTCAGCAGATCCAATGATACTTTCCCGTCGGGTGTTGTATTAACATCTCCAGACAAGCTTAAAAGGACAGTCTATTTTTATTCTGTGAAGCTATTCTGCAGCTGGGCAACGCTAGTTGGGAGGGACCACAATGTATTCTGAAAAGCTATGCAGCCGGTATGTGGGCAAGCTAGTACTTATTCCATTTTCCTGTACGGACATGCAGTGACATGTCTGAGACACACCATCAAGTCACAACACTTAGCAGGCTACAGGTTCTTATGCATTGTCACTGCAGCAGAGCACAAAGTCATCTGCTGTATGTAGTTTACTTCAGATAAAAGAAAAAAAAAGTGTTTTTTTGCATTATTTTCTAGCATTTTTTCTAAAACAAAGGAACATTCCATTAACAAACATGCACAAGTCAGTATATATGGTAAAATGTACCCCTTAGGTGCTCAATATCCATTGAAAAGCCCAGGACCACAGGGTGCATTTATAATGGTAATGATGAATCCTGAGATATACAATAATGTATTGAAAAATATATGTTATTCCTTGTAATGCATTAACCCTGATGGCCACAGACTATGGCATTAAGCAATAAAGCACAGTCAATCTAAATGGTGTCAAGGCAGATTTTCTTGATAATATTAACCATGTTGTTGCTTTCTGTTTTGCACCCCAGATGGCAGAATTATAGCGGAAGATAAGTGGAAGCTCCACTTATCTGCCCCCCAGTGCCACATTTGGCACCTTTCAGGGGGGCGGGGAGCAGGTACATGTTTTTGACAGGTACCCGTCGCCCACTTCTGGGAGACTGCACTGCAGCAACCTCTGCCCCCCTCCTCTTTCCTCCACCGCCAGGACAGTTAGCCCACGAATGGTGGCAGCACCTGAGAGCTGATCGGAAAGTTGGTTGGGGTGCCAACATCGCGGGATCGATTGACAGGTAAGTGTCCAAATATTAAAAGTCAGCAGCTACAGTGTTTTTGGCGGATGAGTTTTAATTTTTTGGTGGAGGGGGTAGAACGCCTCTAATTTTTCACACATCACAGGCTTTAAATTAGCTAGATCCTCCCCATCCCCCAAAAAGTATATATTACCGTATCTGAAAGGAAAATATGAATTTAAACAGAGTGATACAGATTTTCTTTTACACTGAATTATATAATTGTTCTTAGCAAAATAGTTATTTAGTCCCTGCTCACACTTATATTATTTTAAAGGTGTTGGCCAACATATAAAAATGCATGAAAAGAAGGTTTACCATTTTTGCGTTTTTTTTACATGCGCTTGGGGAGAAAATGCAGAAGCTTTGTTTGTGGTGTGAAAATGTGTGTTTTTTGCCACATAGACTTCAATGAGAATGAATAAAAAAAAAAAAATCTGTGAAAAATGCATACGAAAAGAGCAATGGCACTGTGTTGAGTTTAAAAAAAAAAAAAATTAAATTTATATTTGTACATTTTAGTGAATCTGTAAAAATCAAATCAAATAAAATGTTTTAAAGCAACTTACTCTAACAAAATTATTTTTACTACTTTCTTTAGTATTTGATAACAAATTATGCTCTGTGTGTAGGTGTTTGTTATGTAGCTGTGGATGTGTTATGTGTGCATGAATTTATTTTCTTTTTTTATTGTTTTGCTTTCTTCTTTTTTTACTAAAAAATTATTGCAAGCACGAAAAAGTATTCATATGGGGTGTGAGGTCCACTTTATGAATATATGATATAAATATTTAGGGATATAGGGGGGAGATTTGCTAAAAATGGAGCACACATTATCTATGCATTGTAACCAATCACCTTTTAAATTCAGCTTGTTCAATTAATCTTTAAAAAAATAAATCCAGAAGCTGATTGGTTACTATGTAAAGCTGCACCCGGGTCTGCTCCGGTTTTAGTAAACCCCCCCCCCCCCCCCATAGTTACTGGGACATTTAGGGGAGATTTACTAAAACTGGTTTTATCATCAAAGCTTAATTGAAGAAGCTGAAGTTAGAAGCTGATTGGCTACCATGCACAGTTGCACCAGATTCTGAGTGCTCCATCTTTACTAAATCAACCCCTTAAAGCAGTGGTCATCAACCCTGTCCTCAGGGCCCACTAACAGGCCAGGTTTTATGTATTACCTTGGGAAGATGCCGACTAGAATACTGCAATCACTGAGCAGCAATTAAATCACCATCACTTCAGTTATCTTGCAAACCTGACCTGTTAGTGGGCCCTGAGGACAAGGTTGATGACCACTGCCTTAAAGTGATCGTAAATAATCACCTTGTAAAACAACCCATGCATAAGAGCCAGGGGGAGGAGAAGCAGCAGTACACTGAGCTTCCCAGTGAATGACTGTGCAGCGGGGGGAAATGTCAGGACATGTCTGATGAATGGAGGAGAGGACACGTTTTTCCATCATAGCTAGAGAACTGACCACAGTGTGCTCTCCTGTCTAGTGTGGTCAGCTTTTATTAGGAAAGCAGAAGGACTGGCAGAAACACCAGGGATTTCATATAAAAGAAGCAATACAAAGAGAACAGGATACTTCCCCAAACAAGTACAAGGTACAGCAGGCACAAATCAGAAATATGAAGTGTTGGGGTAACAAAAGCTTTAACATGATTCCAAATGTGCATCTGGACCGAGAAAAACAGACAAAAAATATCAGGAACAGGCAAAACAGGTTTACTGATCAGCCTGATTTCCATTCTTTGAATTTAAGCAGTAGTAGTAAAACACATAGCCAAGTATTAGTCTCCACAACTGTTTTATTGTGCATTAAAAAAGAAAACAAATAAAATTAGACATGCTATCTGCCAATAGAACTTAACCAAAAAGTGCATTCCAGGCATCCAAAAATATAGAAAATATACCAAATCAAATCATTATTATTCAACCAAAAAATAAAATAAAAGCCTCATGCATGTGTCCTGCTTCTTAATATAGGGGTCAACAATGCCAAGAGTTGGTGAAATCAGGGGTCCGTCATCTGTAGATAATTCCAAAAATCATCCGGATTATTCTCTTGGAGCTCCTGCAGCAAAGGCATATGACATAATTGGTCACCATTAATAAAGCAACCAATTTTTGGTCCAATAAATCCTCCCCCTCCTGTTCCTGGACTGGACTTGGGTCAAAGCAATAAGGGTCAAGGGTCAAAGCAATAACTCCAAGGCCAATAATAACACGTAATCTCCTCCGTTTCCGCAACATGTCTGATTGACAAACGGCCGTTCAGAAACAAACTGAAAAGCACAAAATGAAAAGCGCAAACTGAAAAGCACTAAATGAAAAGCGTGAATCAACACTCTACTTCTACTAACACGAAATTAGCAGAAGGAGCCCAAAGGGAGGCGCTAAAGAGCTGAAAAACCATGTAGTATGTCACTACATTCGTGTTTGCTGGCCGACAATTCCTTGCCGTTTGTATGCAAGACAAAATCCAGGCACACACCTTCAGACAAGTCAGAGGTTTTGTCTGCAGAGAATCCAATCGTGTGTACGAGGCTTAAATGTCTAAACCGTTGGCAACAAAAGTGAGTACACCCCTAAGTGAAAATCTCCAAATTGGGCCCAAGGTGTCAATATTTTGTGTGGTCACCATTATTTTCCAGCACTGCCCTAACCCTTTTGGGCATGGAGTTCACCAGAGCTTCATAGGTTTCCACTTGAGTCCTCTTCTACTCCTCCTTGACAACATCACAGAGCTGGTGGATGTTAGAGGTCTTGCGCTCCTCCACCTTCCATTTGAGGATGTCCCACAGATGCTCAATAGGGTTTAGGTCTGGAGACATGCTTGGTCAATCCATCACCTTTTACCCTCGGCTTCTTTAGGCCACTTTCGCACTGAGGTCCTGCAATCATCTTTGCAGCGTTTTAGGAGGGGGTGCTTCTAAAGAGCCCCCGCCCATTGATATCAATGGGCAGCGCTGTTAAAGCTCCTCAAAATCGGCGCTTTGCGGGCACTTTTAACCCTTTTTTGCCCACTAGCGGGAGTTAAAAGCACCCTGCTAGCGGGCGAAAAGTTGCGCTTAAAACAATCGTAAAATGCTGCTAAAAATAGTGGCGCTTTACCGCCAATGCCCCAGTGTGAAAGTGCCTTAGCAAGCAGTGGTTTTCTTAGCAGTGTGTTTGGGGTCGTTATCATGTTGGAATACTGCCCTGTGGCCCAGTCTCCGAAGGGAGGGGATCATGCTCTGCTTCAGTATGTCATAGTACATGTTGGCATTCATGGTTCACATGCTGGGACTGTGACATCATAGGGGCGGGGTCACCATGTGACATCACCCGGTGACCCCGTCCCTTGTCCCTATATAAGTCACCACACAACGCGTCCCTGTCATTACGGCCAGAGAGAGCATCGTGTCAACATTGGAAGAAGAAGCAGAAGGCAGTGGCAACAGCGACAAGACCGGGCCAACGCTAGTTAAAGAGCTGAAAGAAGAAAGCGGAGACCCGACAAGAAGAACCAAAGAGCGGGACAAGGCCCCCAAAGTCGGAAGAAGACCCCGAAGTCGGAAGAAGACCCCTGGATGGCAGCGACGAAGGAGAAAGCCGGGCTCCTCCGCTAGTAAAAGAGCTAGCAAAAGAGCAGAAGATAGCGGAGGAGTCCAGCAAGAAAACCCCCGGAACTGTGTAATAAAGTACTTTAAAAACCCGTATTGTGTATTTTTATGTACACTTTTTTCCGCAGATGCATGGGTAGGGGTACATCGTACCCTATACTCATTCACATAGGGTAGGGGCCAGAATCTGGGGGCTCGGATTAGGGTCTGTTATGGACTTTGGGGGGACCCACAGGCCGTTTTTTCGGCGTAGGGGTTCAGCTTTAAATCCATACCAGGTGACGGGGCTCGCGAGGTGTCAATCTCGCCGATGGAGATGGCGACATTCATTTCCTTCGCTAGTCCCGTCTACCTGGAGCCACGTTCAAAATGAATGGACTTTACTCCGTGTTTGGGCAAGTCCGTTCATTTCAAAACACAGGCCTGCTTATTGTCTGCCGGACTGCAGATTTTGAGTCAAGACTTCTTTCTAAGTCCGCCAGACTTTTGGGAACAAAAAGTCAGCTGGAGCCCACATACGGGCGGATTGTCTGGCGGACTCTGGTCCGCCGGATAATGCGATCGCGTGTATGCGGCATTAGTGTCACTATTGTTCCTGATCACAAGAGGAAGAAACAGTAGTTCATACAGGCCTTTTGTTTTTTGACTTTTGTTCACTGACTCTGCTACTTTTCAGAAATCCTGTAGTTCCTCTCAGATATCACAGCTTCTTTTTCTGTCTCCTCTTTCCCCTTTCTGATCATAACTTCTTCTTCAAACCCCTGCTGTCCATGACCTGAGCTGACAGCTTTCCTTCTACTTACTTCCTCTCCACCATCCAGTCCTACATGCTGAATTTTGTATATGCTCTACTTACTGTTTGTCTGCAATTTAGTATTACTGACAATATCATAAGCTTTCATTACAAATATTTATTTCCTCCTCATCAACCATCTCTGCTATGTTTTGGTCCAGGCCACAATCCTACTGACCTCTGTTGAGCTTCATGCACCTGTCTTGCATACCTGAAAATTCCTCCTGTTTACGAGATCCTATTAAAATTCCTACTACCGTATGTCCAACTTTCATTCATTCTGTCCCCCTGCTTTCATCACACATTTCCCTGCTGTTCTGCATACCCCAAGATGATATCCCAATGCATTCTCTGCCCCTTGCGCTACTATCTTTCCTCCACTTTAAGCTACTGTCCCCCCTCCATTACCACCAACGTAAGCTCCCATCTCTCACCCTATCAGCACTTATTCCATATTCAACCAACAAATTTCATTATTCCCTTTGTTTCCATCAACTTTTGCTTCCTTCTCCCAAAATAACTGTACACACAGCAAAAGAATAAAAATCTATAACTGAAAAGCCAGGTATGAGCAAAGATATCTACACAAATTGGTATCCAAATGTATTAATTGTAGGTGAGCAAGAATCCATTACTTTTGGTCAGTTTTCCTGAGATTAAATGATTAGGGAAGGAAGACAAGCTGAAAAAGTTTTGATTGTTTACCATAGGTTTGTAGCATGTGTTGTATATTACACAGTTTTGTTGCCAATTCATTTTTTTAAAGAATGCAATAAAGAAAATTAACAAAGGCAAATGATAATTTTAACAAAATCAATATAAAATAGACTTCAAAAGGAAGTGATATAGTGTGGCAACTTTAGAGTAAGTATTTTTTACATGAAGAACATGATCATAAAACATTATAATAAGGTACTAGGGAAAGCCTTGTCCACTCCTAGAATGTCTCTGTTCACAAAACAGTACACCTAATGCCGCGTACACACGATCGAATTGTGCAGCAGACTTAATCCGGCAAACAATCCGGACTTTATAACGAACGGACTTGGCCACACATGGACACTTCCGAAAGTCTGGCAATTTCTAACGGTGATGACGTACAGCACGTACGACGGGACTAGAAAAAGGAAGTTCAATAGCCAGTAGCCAATAGCTTCCTTCTCGTACTTGCTTCTGAGCATGCGTCATTCTTAGTTCGCCAGACTAGCACACTGATGACCGGATTGTCCGCTGAAAGCCAAGTCCGGCGGACAAATTTTGAGTCCAAACTACTTTCTAAGTCTGTCGGACTTTATGATGAAAAAGTCCGCTGGAGTCCACACACGATCGAATTGTCCGGCGTAATGCGGTCCGACGGACTAAGTCCACCGGACAATTCGGTTGTGTGTACGCGGCATTAGTTATTTATAACACAATGGGGTTTATTTACTAAAGGCAAATCCTCTTTGCACTACAAGTGCACTTGGAAGTGCAGTCACTGTAAATAGAAGGGGTAGATCTGAAATGAGGGGAAGCTCTGCTGATTTTATCATCCAATCATGTACAAGCTAAAATGCTGTTTTTTTTTTCCTTGCATGTCCCCCTCGGATCTACAGTGACTGCACTTCCAATGCACTTGTAGTGCAAAGTGGATTTGCCTTTAGTAAATAACCCCAATGTGTTACTGTTATTATGTTGGGAAATAAATAATTTATGAAATTCCTTAAGGTTAGTTGTATATGCAGGGCTAGTTTCTGTGCAGAGGCTGGTGACATTTATATCACATCTGAACCGGACTGAAAACGCAACTGACATATATATATGGGTCAGTTGCGTTTTCAGTCCGGTTCAGATGTGATTTAAGTGTCACCGGCCTCCGTATGTATGTATGTATGTATATATATATATATATATATATATATATATATATATATTGAAAGTCGGTCTGGTTCACAGAGGTGGCTGTGGAAAGGGGGGATACAGAAGTGGCTATGGACAGGGGGGGATACAGAGGGGGCTGTGGACGGGGGGTGTACAGTGGTGAATGTGGACAGGGGGGGATACAGAGGTAGCTGTGGACGGGGGGTTACAGTGGTGACTGTGGGCAGGGGGGGATACAGAGGTGGCTGTGGACGGGGGGGATACAGAGGTAGCTGTGGACAGGGGGGGTACGGAGGTGGCTGTGGACAGGGGGAGATACAGAGGTAGCTGTGGAGGGGGAGGGGAGGTACACTGGTGGCTGTGGACAGGGGGGGATACAGAGGTGGCTGTGGAAAGGGGGGGATACAGAGGTGGCTGTGGACAGGGGGGATAAAGAGGTGGCTGTGGACAGGGGGGGATACAGAGGTAGCTGTGGAGGGGGAGGGGGGGTACAGTGGTGGCTGTGGACAGGGCTGGTGCAAGTATTTTTGACACCCTAGGCAAAAACTAATTTTGCTGCCCCCCCATTGGCCCCACCCCTTACTCCACCCACTTTGCCCTGCTAATGTGACAGAAGGTGCCGCTATAGAGGAAGCATCTGCTCTGCTTCCTCTAGCATTGGCTCCAGTGCTGTGCTGCACCTCTAATTAAACTAGCAGTCGGACTGAGCATGCAAACGCGGAGGGAAGCCAGCGGCCAGGCGCCCCTAGGCAGCAGTGCGCCCTAGGAGGCTGCCTAGTTTGCCTAGTGGTAGCACCGGCCCTGGCTGTGGAGAGAGTTCTTTTGTTATTATATTATTATATAACAAAAACACTTTTGCCGATGACATTATTAAACAGAGACCCACTTGTCTGCGGGCCATGAATTATTCACGGGCACTGATGGGCCGAAGACTCAGCAGTGGCCCGCAGGTTGCCGACCCATTCTGTAGTTGGTACATATGATATGTAACCATTTTTAGGATTAATATAATAATCTAATAATGCAATTAAATACATTTAAAGTACATGAATCTATAGCAAAAGCGGGCCATTACCCCTGCTGCAGAGCCAGGAATGCACATTTCTTTGTGAAAACTACTGAATGATAATTGGAAGGATTTTACATTAGACAACTGGGTGAACCATTGTATTATAATATAAGTCTTTTGTATCCAAACACAGTATGTGTTCCTGATTTTACAAAATATATTTATTCATGTTAATTAATTCTAAATGAATCTCTGTATATTGGAGATTAAATGATTTTAGATAGTATGATTAAATAAAACAAAAAACAAAAAAAACATTTGATTAGTATAGAAAGCAGGGATCGCTGGCTGTTGACAGCCCTACGAAAATGTATTCCACCCATTTCATTCATATTTCAATTTCTGTAGGGGAAGGCTTTCAGAAGTGGAGCTCTTGAGTCAATACCCAGATAAGTAGGTCATGAAGTACTAAGCTGCTTTCTAGGGAATTAGAGAATTGTGATTTAAGGCTGTGTTTCTGCATATGAAATAAATTATTTCCAGAGAATGTCTTTTCCATATAGTCTATACCCTCAAAACATAAGGTAGTTGAAAGGGGCTCAAGTCTACAATAGATATGCATCCATCTGGTACATTGTTTGTAAGCCTTGCAGATGAAGGGACCCATACTGTATATTTTTAATTAATGCTTAGTTCTGTCCCTTTATCGAATGAATCCCATAATTCCTTGGAACAAAGGGCTTTAGTAGGCACCCATTGTAAAGAAACTAGCGTCTTGTTTTTTTAACAGTATGTATATCCGCATGACTGCTAATTACTATATTTAAGTACAGTATATACAGTACAGTATTGTGTTATTATTCTCAATTTTTTTTTGCCTTGTGGCCCTTCAGTGTTAACAAGGCAATTCTGTATTTTAAGTTGAGTTTTAGTTATCTTTGGCTCCAGCAGATGAACACGCAGATAAACAAACGGACATGCTGTCCGTTTTCATCCGATCTCTCCATAGAATCCTGTGGCGCTCGACAAGCCCCTCCCCGCTCAGTGAGCAGAGAGGGACCTGTCATCCGCCGCCTCGGCGGAGATCAACGGAGAGAACCCCCGCTGAGCTGGCAGAGAGAGGCGGACTCCATGCAAACGGATCCGCCTCGTCTGAATGAGGCCTTAAAGTGTTTGTTACTCCAACACTTCGTATTCCTGATATGTGCCTGCTGTACCATGTACTTGTATGAGAGAGTATCCTGTTCTCATTCATTCAAGTATTTCATTCATTCATTCATTCATTCTCTCTGCCAGTCCCCTTGCTTTTCTATTAAAAACTGACCACACTAGAGGCACAGATGATGTCACTTGTCACTCAGGGCCAGCTGGGTGCTTGAAAGTGCAGGAGCACATTTTTTTTTAAAAATGCTTCTTTTGGCAGCATTTATTAACCACTTAAGGACCGCCTCACGGCGATATACATTGGCAGAATGGCACGGCTGGGCACAATCACGTACCTGTACGTGGCTCTTTAAGTGCCCAGCCGTGGGTCGGGAGCGCGCCGCCAGCACGCTCCCTACCCGGTCCTGAGCTCCGTGACCATGGCCGCGGGACCAGCGGACCCGATCGCCGCTGGTGTCCCGCGATCGGGTCACAGAGCTGAAGAACGAGGAGAGGTCTGTGTAAACAAACCTCTCCCGTGCTTCCTAGTATGTCTGTCACCGATCGTCTGTTCTCTTTTATAGGGAAGGACGATCGGTGACGTCACATGACAGGCCACACCCGCCTACAATAAAAAAAACACATAACGTCATACATAACCCCTACAATGCCCCCTAGTGGTTAACTCCTTCACTGCCAGTGTCATTTACAATGGAATCAGTGCATTTAAAGCGGGAGTCCACCGGGACTCCGCGTTTTTTTTTTTTTTTTTTTTAAAAGCCAGCAGCTACAAATACTGCAGCTGCTGACTTTTAAATAGTGACACTTACCTGTCCAGCGCGCCCGCGATGTCGGCACCCGAAGCCGATCGCTCGCTCGGCTGCCGGGTCCCGCCGCCATCTTGGGTATGGGAATCAGGAAATGGAGCCTTTCGGCTTCATTTCCCGGTTCCCTACTGCGCATGCGCGAGCCGCGCGGCGCAATCCGGACGGTCCCCGCTGCCTCTGGGAGCTGTGTGTTTCCCAGCAGGCAGCGGGGCACTTGCTGAAGGGGGCGGGCGCTTGCGGAACGGGGGCGTAACCTACGCTCGTTCCGCAGAGAGCTAGCCCGGAAGTGGGTGCAGTTACCTGGATTATCCAGGTAACTGCACCCCCCTCCCCCCTGAAAGGTGCCGATTGTGGCGCCGGAGGGGGGGGGGATTCCGATGAGCGGAGGTCCATTTTAGGGTGGACCTCCGCTTTAAATAGCACTGATTGCTGTATAAATGACAATGGTCCCAATAATGTGTCAAAAATGTCCGATGTGTCCACCATAATGTAGCAGTCACAATAAAAATCGCTGATCGCCGCCATTACTAGTAAAAAAAAATATTAATAAAAATGCTATAAAACTATCCCCTATTTTGTAAACGCTATAACTTTTGAGCAAAACAATCAATAATCGCTAATTTCAATTTTTTTTACCAAAAATATGTAGAAGAATACGTATTGGCCTAAAATTAGGAAAAAAAATGTTTTTTTATATATTTTTGGGGGATATTTATTATAGCAAAAAGTTAAAAATATTGCATTTTTTTCAAAATTGTCGTTCTATTTTTGTTTATAGCGCAAAAAATAAAAACCGCAGAGGTGATCAAACACCACCAAAAGAAAGTTCTATTTGTGGGAAAAAAAGGACGCCAATTTTGTTTGGGAGCCATGTCGTACGACCGCGCAATTGTCAGTTAAAGCGACGCAGTGCCGAATCGCAAAAAGGGGCCTGGTCCTTTAGCTGGAAAATGGTCCAGGGCTTAAGTGGTTAAGGGCTCGTTTACATGGCAAAATGTGACATTAGACACGCTTTTTAAAAGCACTCTGAATGCCAATTAAAGAACATGTTACTGAATGAAATGGTTACCTAACAGTTCCAGTTCATGTGTGTATATATATATATATATATATATATATATATATATATATTCTGGGAGTGTCTGATGCAGACATTACATCTGGTTTGCAGCATGGGGGCAGCTGGAAAGTGAACAGGGTCCAGACTGGAGCAGAGCAACTAGCAGACAGCAAACGTGATGTGGCACATGGATATGCTATAGCGGGGACTGGAGAGAGAGGAAGATCAGCAATGCTGGGGGTTACTACTGAGTGGGACATCAGCAGAGTTGGGGGTTCTACTGAGCAGGCGATCTGCTGAATGAGGGTACTAATAAGCTGGGGATCTGCTGAATGAGGCTACCAATGAGATGGGGATCTGCTGAACAAGGAATACTAATGAGCTGGGGATCTGGAGTGTGGGGGTAGTAATAAGCTGGGGGTCTTATTGGGCCCCTTTAAGAGCTCTTTCACATATGCATTATATTTTAAGGCAAACTAAAAGTGCATTAACGCACCTATAATGATAATGAGCATTTAGGATGTGTTGTACAGGCATTCATTTTGCATCAGGCAACACTTCTCAAATGGGCTTTGTTTTATTTACAAGGCTAAAATGGGAAATAATCACTTTATTGATGCTTTGCAACTGCACTGTAAATGCACTGTGAACGCCATAGGCAGTGCGATTGTGTTTACAGTGCGTTTAAGGTGCAGTTATCGTGTGTTTCACTAGAAGTGAATTGCAAAGTGTCAATGCCTACCAAACTCTGCAGGCTGTGTTATTTTTGCCTCGCAGCTAGGTGAGGCAATGCTAATGCTGCAGTGTGAACACCTCCATCGGCTCCCTATTGTAACAATTTTGTGTGGCATTGACAGGTGTTCGGGAAGCATTAACCACTTAAGGACCGAGCCTCTTTCTGAGATTTGTTGTTTACAAGTTAAAAACATTTTTTCTTTCTTGTACATCATGGGACCCAGAGACTCAGTAATTACTGGTGGGTTATAGGGTATCACTAGGTGATTGGACACTGGTACACCCTAGACAGGAAGTTCAATCCCCCATACAACCCCTCCCCCTACTGGAGGTACCTCAGTTTTTTCGCCAGTGTCTTAGGTGTTGGTCACAAGTAAAGATGTGCTGTGCTGAGCTTCGCTGGAATATCCTTGCTGGGGCCAGCTATGCAACCGGATCCATTCAAAGTGTCTTTTCCAGACCAAATTGGATGGTACCCGGGCCTCGTGTCTGAAGAAACTAGGTTTTACCTGTAACGCTTCTCTTTTTAGAGAGCTGGACCCTGGGATCCAGCATTTGTTTTTTTCAGCCATGTTCCTAGCAGGGTGCTTTAGGGGCCCAGAACTGCGGATCCCCCTATTCAAGGGGTCCCCAGTCTCTGAAGATTTTTTCAAAACGGAGCACACAGTGAGAGGTGAAGATTGGGTCTGTTATTCAGATTTTGTTTTTCATGCCTGATCTGTCTGCTTGGTGTCCACGCTGTATGCTCCTCCAGCCATGCTCCAGGAAGGATGAAGGTAAGGGTTTTTTTCCTTCTGGGATTCTCCCTCCACAGATTAGGGGGCTGAGACAGGCCTAGGCAGAGAGCGGTAATATACCCCACCACCCGCCGCTGTCCGCCCCATCCCCCACCGCTCGTCGCCGCCATTACAGCGGCTTCACATCCACCAGCCCTTCCCTCTCCTCTGTCCCAGCCTCCCCTCCATGCTTGCCAGCAGGGTTAGAGCCTCTGCTCGTGCGGGAAACGCTCATTTTTAAAAATGAGCGGGGACGGAAGTGGTCGGAGGAGGGGGGGGGCAGAGCACTAGGCTACACAGGCTTTAAAGTACACTCTTTTTCAGATGCACACAGCCTATAGAGGGACACAGAGCTGACAGGCGCATGTGAGTTTGGGAGACACAGGCATTCCGAGGCAGCATTTACTTAGGCACCAGACTGAGTCTTAAGTAGCAGCGGCAGTTGCTGAACTAGCACAGCTCAGCAGTCAGTGCATTTTTTTGTGTGGTACCTCTACCTTTTGTTGCTTTGCACTATGGGTAAAAGAGGTACAAGTACCCCGAAGAATAGGGGCTCTAAGGGGTCCCCTTCAGGCTCTGAGGACCCCCCTCTGCAGCACCTTCCCTTCCCCCCTCTGCAGGACCCGGGGAGGCTGGCCAGGGAGAGATGTCAGGGTCAGGGGCTGCAGCTGCTTCTGGCACTTCAGCCCCTGTGTACATTACGCAGGAGGTTTTTTTCCTCAACCATAAATGGTTTAGAGGAAAGATTAGTGGCCTTAATCGCATCTTCACTCAGTGGAAGAAAACACACTAGGCCCCCCTCTGTCACCCAGGACCCTTAGAGTGAGGATCTCTGGGATAAAGGAGAGAAATCCCCCTCAGAGGATCGGGAGGAAACTGATGATTCCACTTCTGAGGAATCTAGTGGAGGAGGGCCCTCTTCAGCTTCTCAGGATGAGAAAATGTTGGTGCAAATTCTTGCTGGATTGGTCCATTGCACGTTTAAGTTACCCGTACCTGAGTCAGTTAAAGAACCCACTTCTTCTCTGGGTTCACTGAAACCTCCTTAGGCTACACATGCTTTTCCTGTTCATGGTTTGCTGGAAAAGCTTCTGAGTGGGATCACCCAGATAAACATTTTTTTTCCTCCTAAAATGTTTTCTGCACTTTATCCTATGGAGGAAAAATTTACTAAGATGTGGGGTATACCGGCAGTTGACATCGCCATTTCCTGTGTAAACAAAAGCCTGACTTGTCCTGTTGACAACACTCAGATGCTTAGGGATCCAACTGATAAGAAAATGGAATTCCTATTAAAAAATGTTTTCTCCTTGGCAGGTTCAGTAGCACAACCCGCAGTGGCAGAAACTGTAGCCTGTCAATATTTGAGAGACCATGTTAAACAGGTGCTTAAAGCCTTACCTGAACAGCAAGCCCGGGGGTTAGCTAACCTTCCAGCGGCTTTGTGTTTTGCTGTTGATGCTATCAGAGATTCTATCCTTCAGACCTCTCGTCTTACGCTTGGATTGGTACACATGCGTCGAATTTTGTGGCTGAAAAATTGGTCAGCCGAATCATCATGCTTGAAAATTTCTTAGAACTCCCAAATATTATACATTTTTTTCTAACACCCTAGAGAATAAAATGGCGGTCGTTGCAATCGTTTCTGTCACATCGTATTTGTGCAGCGGTCTTACAAGCGCACTTTTTTTGGAACAAATACACTTTTTTTAAATAAAAAATAAGACAGAAGCCAAATCTCTATTTTGTTTTGCTGAAAAAATTAATAAAAACTATTGAAAACTAAAAAATAAGACAGCAGTAAAGTTAGCCCATTTTTTTTTTTATATTGTGAAAGATAATGCTATGTCGAGTAAACTGAAACCCAACATGTTACGCTTCAAAATTGCGCCCACTTGTGGAATGGCAAACAAACTATTACCCTTAAAAATCTCCATAGTCATTGTTTAAAAAATTCTACAGGTTGCATGTTTTGAGTTACAGAGATCTAGGGCGCAAAATATTGCTCTTACTCTACTGATCACAACGATACCTCACATGTGTGATTTGAACACTGTTTCCATATGCGGACGCTACTCACGTATGCGTTCGCTTCTGCATGCAAGCTCGTTAATAGAAAAAAAAGCATGACAGGACCTCTTAAAAAGACCTTAGATGCAATAAAAAAAAAAAAAATTGAATTAAAAAAAAATTACCCTTTAAGACCTATGAGCGGAATGTCATGGAGATGGGTGGAGGCCATCTTCCCCTTACTCGTCTCTATGCCCAGCCAGGAGAAGGACTGGATCGCCTCTGCCGCTGCCGACAGCTCCGGTAAGGGGCAGGAGGGGGGCCCCTCTCCCGCCGCCAATAAAAGTGATCTCGCAGCGAATCTGCCACAGAGACCACTTTTATCCTGTGGCCGACCACCTGCCCGCTGAATACGAGGATACCGGGGTTATGGCCGCTAGCTGCTGCCATAACAACGATATCCGTTCTCAAAGTTAGGTCGTATATCGGCGTACGCTGGTCGGCAAGTGGCTAAAAATGCGACCCAACCGACTATTTTTAATGACTGCGTGAAAGAGCCCCATAACAAATCGAAAATCAACACACACACAGGGCATTTGCCAAGCTTCATTAAGGCTTCAAAAAATCATCACCAAAGCATCAAAAACACATCAAGAAAGCATGTTGAAGCGGTAGACGCTTTAATGTGTGTTAAAGTAGAAGCAAGTGTAAATGAGCCCTAAGTGTTTTTTTTTTGTTTTTTTTTTTGTTTTTGTTTTTTGAGGGATGAGTTTTGTTATGCAGGGTTTGCTTTAACTTAGCCAATGAAATTAACCTCATAAATTGAACCTGTGCTTAGACAGGGCAAGTCGTCAGATTAGTGTCACTGTCCTCTAGTAATATCTTCACAGATGTAGTCAGCCAATTTGTTTAGTTATCGTTCAGCTGACTGAAGTTACCCATACACTGTCTATTCTACAGGTCCAGACAGCAATCATGCCATGCACGCATAAAGTGTACTGTTTGCATACGTCCCAACATTCCCAGATTCCGTGGGACCATCCCACAATTGCAAGTAAGTCCCGCAGTCCTGCGGATCTGGGTTGGAATCCCAGAAGCCTAGTGTCGGAACAAGTTCCAGCACTGGGCTTCATGCAGTGGTGGTATTCTCAATAGTGCAGTGTGTGCTCTCACACACTGCACCAAGGATTTCTGTGTGCAGAGTACCAATCTCCAATACTGTCATTAGTTGCTAGGACCACCGGTGTCCTAGCAACCAATGGCACAGTTTGTAGGCCACCTCCCAGCTCCGCCCCCTGCCTCCAACTTCCTGCCTCTCTCTCCCCCGCGACAGCACAGTGAAGCACATAGACCAGAGCGATCCGCGGCCAGTGGCACAGTGAAGCACAAACACCAGAGCGATCCTCTGCAAGCCCAGCCGAATGATCAATCTGGAGAGTGTCATCCCCTGCCAGCAACACTCCATCTAAGCCAAGCAGCGTGTTATATTCCCTCCTCCACTAGCTGTCACCGCTGCTCCATGCCCTCCCGCCTGTGATATCTTCCTTCACTCCTCTCCCATCACTGCTTTCAGTCATTCCCCCCCCCCCATGCAGAAATGCAGCACACCTACACAGCCAACAGCTTTGGATCCCTTCATTAGCTGTCACAACCTCACCCTTCCCCTCCCCCCTTACAAACATATACAATATGCAATTTCAATATATTTTAAGGTAGATAAGGCAAAAAACGAATTTCCTATTTTATTTTCGATATAGTAAGTAAGTAGCTCAGGGGCAGAAATTAGAATGGGCGGCACACACACATAAAATTGACTCTCACAGTGACTCTGACAGCAGTGTGCAGCAGCACAGATGAGGATGAGATCTTGCTGACACAACAGGTCCCATCCTGAGTCACAGTGACAATCTCTCTCCAAGCCAAGTGGTCCTTTCAGTCCACCCCAGTCTAAACAGCACTGGCGGTCCCAGCCTGTCTTGCTTCCATACCACAGATCCGCACACATGACTCTGGCCACTCTGCCTGGCTCCATTGCACCGCCTCCACCAGAGCTGTCCGATCACACTGCAGAAGGCAGTCGGATGGTCTTAGCCGGCTCCGGACCAAGCCAAACAGCACAGCCATATTTTTTACTGGCAGCCTTTTACTTTTACTGGCATTTACTGGCAGGAGAAAGTTGTATGTTTTTTAGTGGCTGCCAATAAAAATACTGATGGTTGGCAACACTGGACCAGCCCTCACCCCCCACTAGCCCGAGGTATTGTTTTTTAGAGATCCTCTTCAGCCACCAAACGATCTTCCCACAACCCTCCCATCCCCACCTCCTCAGATACCTCAATATCTTCTATTTCAAACACCCCTTCCCCATCCTTACCCCCCCAACCTACTCCTTAGCCCCACCTTTCACCTATATCCCACCCACTCCCAGCTCACCATTCCACATCAGAACAATGACAAGGACGTACACTGATGGGGGACACCATACCAGCCAACCCTCCTGGGTTTGCTGGGACCGTCCTGGAATTTGATGTAAGTCCCAGCAAATTAAAGCAATGTCCTGGAGTGGAGCCCGAAACTGGGAGGGAGCACGCTAGTGCGAGAACCAGTGGGGCTTTTTTTCACCCAGCGCTGCTCACTTCTCCCTGCCAGAGATGGCTCTTTAATTAGGCAAATTAGGCAGTCACCTCACTGGTGTTTAATTTGCCTGTGATTAATCAAGAATGTCGGCGGCGGTGGCTCCACCTCCCCCCGCTGGGATTCTGGTCCAGAGGCAGACTGGCCAATAGAGGCTTCGTCATGGAGAGTCTGGTGACAGCAGGTGCAGAGAGCGGGACAGCAAAGGTGCAGCAAGGATGACAGTTCCCGTCTCCAGGAGGCCACGGGGAAGTTCAGCAGCGAGGGCAGCAAGAACCGATAGCCCTGGAGGGAGAAGAGCTAAGAAGACCTCCCAGGACCCAGAGGACAGGATGACCGGGGTTGGAGAATGAGGACGGGCGGGAGGTACAGGCAGACAGAGACCACTCCATCTCACAGCAGACAAATCCTCTGGAAGGAGCAGATCAGCTCTGTGACCTCCTGTCCTCATCAAGCTACAAGAAAGGATCCTGCCCAATGTTGGCATTCTGCTGGAATGGAAGGTACCGTACCATCACACACACCTTCCCACAGACAGAGACTGCAGACAGGGACAGGGCTATGGGTTTCTCTGACCCCCTCTCTCCCACTCCTCTCTCTCTCTCTCTCACCCCCTCTATCTCCCACCCCCTTTATCTCATCTCTCTTTCAACCACCTCTATCTCTCACCCCCCCTCTCTCGCTCACCCTCTCTATCTCATCTCTCTCTCACCCCCTCTCTCTCATCCTGCCCTCTTCTCACCCCCTCTTTTTCACCTTCCACTCTCTATCTCTCTCTAACCCCCTTTCTCTCTCTGTAACCCCCCCCCCCTCTGTCTCTCTCTGACCCTCTCTCTCTAACCCTCTCTTTTTCTCCCCCTCTCTCTCCCCCCACTTCTCTATCACCCCTTTTCGCTCCCTCTTTCACTCCCCTCTCTCTATCGCCCCCTCTCTCTCACCCAGCTCTCTTTCTCACCCCTCTCTCTCTCACCCCCTTGCTCTCTCTCATCCCGCTCCCTGCCCCCCCTGTGTTATGTACCCTAAACCCGACATTGACTGCAGCACTCCCCAAACCCTGTGCTCTGCCATACAGACTCCTGCACTATATATACATAATACTGTAAATGATATACTTCTCAAGTGTTTATTGCTGGTTGCTATACAGTCCCTGATTATTTTAATGAAGTTCTTCTTTAAGGTAGGCTCAGATAAAGCAATCAAAGCATATTTAATACAAAGAAGCCTGGGTTTGTTTAACCACGCCCAGTCCCTCCAACTGGTAAGACTTGGCCACACCTACATTTTACCACGTCGTGCTAAGCAAGATGCAGGTCATCCCTCACCTCAAGTGTCTCCTTTTTTCGAAAGTTCAAAAGTTGGGAGGTATACTGTTTGTTCAACCTTTTTGTAATTTAAACGCCCTGGTTGGCATTTAGTAGCAGCATTTGCTTCTCTAACAAAAAGATTTCAGCTACAAGTGCAAAAGAATATTTAGCATTTGAGGAGTGTGTGCCCCCAGAGACATTTAAGGGTTCTGTGTTCAACAAGGAGGGTATGATGCTTGACCTCTTACCTCCTGTTATTGGCTCCTTCTTTAAAGTGGAATTCAAGACCTACAGCTATTTTCATACAAGGAATATCAGAAAAGGAAGACTGCTCATGATCAGAAACAATAAACAACAAAACAAAAGCCTTTTTCGTACAAGAATTATCGTATGAACATGGGGCGATCATTTGCCCGATTTTCTTATAGTGTGTACCCCACTTTAGTCTGACGCCCCTTCTGTTTTCCTTTGGCTTTTGTAGAGTCCGCTTCACTCCCAAGGGTGCTGTGTTTTCTTCACCCACATGTCATTTGCCTGACATGTCCCAAGTGGACTTTTTATGAACTTTTATAGACTTTTTTTTTTTTAGTGATCTTTAGCTCAAAGCGGACCTTCAGTCCTTTTTTCATATTTTCATCTAATAAATCTTCTGCCCTTGTTGTTTTAACTTTGGATAGTAACTTTTTTTTTTCTGCCAGTAAATACCTTACACAGCCCACTTCCTGTTTCTGGTCTGGTCATTAGCCTAGGCTTATGACATCATGCACAGCTCTCTCTCTCACTCTGGTGAGAGTTTGCCAGAAAGGGAGGGGAGGGTGAGTCATAAGAGGGCAAATGAGAGGTGCAGAGCTAGAGGCGTGCCTCTGTGTAACCTCAGGAAGTGAACAGGCAGCAGCTTCAGCTGTCCACAGTTAAACTGATTGCAGCCAGACTTGGTGGAGGGAGATTTCTGCAGAATATTTGGCAAGTACAGAATCACAGTATATATAAAATAATATGCAAAGTGATTAGAGGGAAGCTTCGGAATGGCAAAGATTTTTTTTTTTACAAATTATGTGAGCAGACTGCAGTTCCTCTTTAACAGTCCTCCAGTGCAAGGTCCTTACTGTGTTTTTATGTACCTAATAAAGTGGCCGATGAGTGTATATCATACATATTATACATTATAGATATTATACATTATTTATTACATGCCCATCAGTCCCTGCCCCCAAGGAGCTAACAATCTAATATCCGTATCTCACATACACATAGTAGGGTCAATTTAGACAGGAGCCAATTAACCTAGCAGCATGTCTATAAGGTGTGGGAGGAAACCGGAGTAATTCCATGCATGCACTGGGAGAAGACACAAACTCCATGCAGATAGTGTCCTCCATATAATAGCATTTATAAATGGGCCATTCACTTTAACCTCTTATAAAACCCCCACCCCATGGACAGCAGCACAGAGGAGCACACAGCTCTAGTAGCAGACATTGCACCTTTAAGTCTGCTCCACTCAGAGCTGCCAATCACATGACGTCAACAGTCCACGGGCCTCCAGCTCCTCCCTTCGCCCACCCGCTTTCATCAAGTTAGGCTGACCCATCCAAACAGATGATGTCATTCTATCATAAACCCCATGACCAGCGGGAGCTGCCGGGATCTCCGCTTATTGGCTGGCATCGCCCTTCCATCAGCAGGCAAGAAAAGCTGTGATTTGCCGAGCTGGTGAGGATCGCAGAGCCACGCCTCCCAAATAATAAACAATCTAGTAGTAATGAAGAGCAATCCTTGCGCTGTCTGGAGCTGGCAGCGGGCGCGGCTTGTGCGTGACGCCGGCGGGCAGGGGCGTGGTGTCGCATGCAGTGGCTGTTGACATGCCTGGGATTACACGGCTCCTTCTGCTCGTTGTTGGGGGGGATGGGAGTGTACAGCGGGCAGCACTTGTGTGTGTTCATAGGGGTGTCCATGCCCGTCCTCGTGTACAGCTGCTGTCTGGAAGTCACATTGTTTAGTGTTTGCTTCTTCATTGCGTCATTTAGTGCGCACCGCCCACCACGACTGTCACCAGTGATTGATAGAAGGAAATGCGGTTTGTTTTGCTTTTTAAGGGGGGATGGTTTTCATGTGACGTCATGACACACGCCTGTGTATATGTGATGTGTGAGCAGGACTGCTATTTATAGTGCTGCAGTATAGATCGGACCTGAGGAATAGGAGATCTGTACAGCACATGGCTGTCATAGCATGACATTGTCACTACACAAAGGGAGAGTGGCACTACTCCTCAGTCACTATTCATCGCTGATGGGTATTGAAGATGCCCACTACCATTTAACCACTTCAGTACAGGGCACTTCCCCCTCCTGCTCAGGCAATTCAGCGCTGTCACATTTTAAATGACAATTACGCGGTCACACAACACTGTACCCAAACTAATTTTTTAGCATTTCCTTCCCACAAATAGAGCTATTTGATCACCACTGTGTTTTTCTTTGTTTCTGTTTTCTCCTTCACTGATGAAGCGGCACCGATGAGGAGGCACTAATATGTAGAATTGATGGGCACTGATATGCGGCACTAATAGATGACACTGATGATGAGATACAGACAGTCATTACTAATGGGCACTGGCATCTGTTTAGGGCACTGACAAGCGTTACTGATGGGCACCGATTTGCAGCTGTGGTGGGCACCTCTGATGGGGCTGCCCTGATAATGCACTGATTATCTCCACAGACCCCCCCCCCCCCGACAGGAGAGCCGCCGATCGTCTCTCCTGCCAGCGCAAGCCAAGGAAAGCCGTTTACTGGCTCTTCCTGGTTACTCACTGTGATTGGTCACAGCTGATCACATGGTAAAGAGCCTACATCATAGGCTCTTTACCACGATCAGAGTTGCGGTGTGTCAGAGTGACACCCCGCAGATGCACAATCGCGGCTTATCCTGCTGGATGGCATATGTCATAGTCAACAAAGTAAACATACCGGTTGCTATGACAACAACCTTGTTTACCTTTTAGCTGACGAACCTTTTTTTAGGGTTGTAAACAAACCGGTTGCTATGACAACAAGGTTGTTTCGATTTAGGAGGAGATATAGGCCGCAAGAATATTGTATTGCCGGGAGGGCGTCCCTGGACATCCTCCTGTTTACTTCTGCGATGCGCACTCCCGCGGGCGTGCATCTGGGAAATTCTGTGCTGGCCGTGTCCCTTGGACACAATACAGCCTCTACATGAGATATCAGCTAGAAAGGTAAACAACGCTGTTGTCGTAGATACCGGCTTGTTTACAAACCTGAGCTGTAAAATAGAAGGCATAAATATATTAACCACTAGGTGTCCGCGCTATAGCCGAAAGACGGCTACAGCGTGCACTCCAATTGCCGGGAGGGTGTCCCTGGACATCCTCCTGTTTACTTCTGCGATGCGCACTCCCGCGGGCGTGCATCTGGGAAATTCTGTGCTGGCCGTGTCCCTTGGACATGGCCAGTCACAGATCGCTGTAAATGGGCAATCACAGTGGGCGTTTATAGCGTGATTGTGAGCTTCCAATGAGAGATGATCTTGAATGTAAACATATGAGATCATCTCTCATTGCTGGCTCACTCTCCTCACACAGAGACCGCGTGTGAGGAGAGAGAGGATCTGTGCTGCAGCGTGAGTGCCAGCCGTTTTGTGAACATACATTTTACCAGTGAAAACACACACATCAGTGCCCAAACAGTGCCACATCAGTGCCATTGGTGCCACAGTGCTCATCACTGTTAGTGACATCTGTCATCAGTGCCATCTGTCAGTGTCACCTGCCACATCAGTGCCACCTGTCAGTGTCACCTGCCACATCAGTGCCATGTGTCATCAGTGCTATCTGCCAGTGTCACGTGTCATCAGTGCCATCTGTCATCAGTGTCACCTGTCAGTGTCACATCAGTGCTCCTGCCACATCATTGCCATGTATCAGTGCCACCTGTTGCCAGTTTTACGTGTCATCAGTGCCACATATCAGTGCCATTTGTGATCACTAAGAATGTCACAAAGATTATTTTCAGCTGAGGAGGCATACAATATTCTTGCGGCCGACGAGAGCAACGGGGGGCTCTCCGCTTTGGATTCCTCATATTCAGATTCTGAGTCTGACATGGACTACGAGCCTGTCCCAAGCAGTTGAACACTGACAGCCTCAGAGGAGGATGAGAGTCTGCCCGCCAGACGAAGGCATACTGATGAGGAAAAGGAAAGGAAAAAATCGCACTACCAACATAAAAAATAAATAAATAAAACTTGTGTACACATCAAATACTGCTGCAGTTCTGCTATATACCAAAAGTTATATACTTATAAACGTAACCCAAAAAAAGAACCGCGCTGTCCTAAGGGTGAGCTTAGGGTGTGTGCTTCCCCTAAGAGGAATGTGAACATATAAAAATTAAAATACAATATCATCAAATAATTATATCAGTACCCCATACCTAGAGAAAAATCTCAGGCCGCGTACACACGGGCGGACTGTTCGCCCAACCTTGTCCGCTGAACAGTGTTTGGGCGGACAGTCCGCTCGTGTGTGGGCTTTCAGCGGACAGTTTCAGCGGACAGTTGGACGGACAAAGTCTTTCGGAAATTCCGAAAAACTGTCCGCTGAAACTGTGTTTGAGCGAACAGTCCGCCCGTGTGTGGGCCTGTCCGCTGTACTTTCGAAATGAGCGGACTGTTCCCGCTCGGAAAGTCCGCCCATTTCGAGCGCGTGTACAGGTAGGCGGGGCCCGCGAAGGAGACGTCGCGGGCTCCGCCGCCTGGAATGGGCTTAAAGGGGAACCCCAACGCCGAAAAAAATCGGCGTGGGGGTTCCCCCAAAGTCCACACCAGACCCTTGTCCGAGCACGCTACCCGGCCGGCCAGGAAAGGGGGGCGAGCGAGCGCGCCCCCCCTCCTGAGCCGTACCAGGCCGCGTGCCCTCAACATGGGGGGTGCCTTGGGGAAGGGGGGGCCGCGCGGCCCCCCCACCCCAAAGCACCTTGTCCCCATGTTGATGAGGACAAGGGCCTCTTCCCGACAACCCTGGCCGTTGGTTGTCGGGGTCTGCGGGCGGGGGGCTTATCGGAATCCGGGAGCCCCCTTTAAGAAGGGGGCCCCCGGATACCGGCCCCCCACCCTATGTGAATGAGTATGGGGTACAATGTACCCCTACCCATTCACCTGTGAAATAAAGTACAAAAAAAAACACAACACAGGGGAAAAAATATTTTATTGCACAGCTCCGGGGGTCTTCCGTCTTCGGGGGTCTTCTCGCCGGACTCCTCCGCTATGTGTGTGTAGCTCTTTTGCTAGCGGAGGAGTCCGGCTTTCTTCCTCCCCGCCGCCGGCCTCTTCTCCTGACTTCGGGGGTCTTGTCCCCCTCTTCGGTTCTTCTGCCGGGCCACCGCGCCTTCTTGTAGCTCTTTTGCAGGCGGTGGCCCGGTCTTCTGTCGCCGCTGCCTTCCGTTCTTCTGTCGCCGCCTTCGGTTCTTCTGCCGGGCCACCGCGCCTTCTTGTAGCTCTTTTACAGGCGGTGGCCCGGTCTTCTGTCGCCGCTGTCGCTGTCGCCGCCTTCCGTTCTTGTTCTTCTTCTTGTTCTTCTTCTTCTTCTCCAGGCGATGTTGACACGTCGCTCCCTCCGGCCGGAATGCCAGGGACACGCTCCGCTGCCACTTATATAGTGACAATGGGGCGGTGTCACATGGTATATGTCACATGGGTTGGTCACATGGTGACCCCGCCCCCTTACGATGTCATAGTCCCCATGTGACATCAACCCATGTGACCAACCCATGTGACATATACCATGTGACCCCGCCCCATTGTCACTATATAAGTGACCGCACAGCGCGGCTCTGGCATTCCGGCCGGAGGGAGCGACGTGTCAACATCGCCTGGAGAAGAAGAAGAAGAACAAGAAGAAGAACAAGAACGGAAGGCGGCGACAGCGACAGCGGCGACAGAAGACCGGGCCACCGCCTGTAAAAGAGCTACAAGAAGGCGCGGTGGCCCGGCAGAAGAACCGAAGGCGGCGACAGAAGAACGGAAGGCAGCGGCGACAGAAGACCGGGCCACCGCCTGCAAAAGAGCTACAAGAAGGCGCGGTGGCCCGGCAGAAGAACCGAAGAGGGGGACAAGACCCCCGAAGTCGGGAGAAGAGGCCGGCGGCGGGGAGGAAGAAAGCCAGACTCCTCCGCTAGCAAAAGAGCTACACACACATAGCGGAGGAGTCCGGCGAGAAGACCCCCGAAGACGGAAGACCCCCGGAGCTGTGCAATAAAATATTTTTTCCCTTGTGTTGTGTTTTTTTTTTGTACTTTATTTCACAGGTGAATGGGTAGGGGTACATTGTACCCCATACTCATTCACATAGGGTGGGGGGCCGGTATCCGGGGGCCCCCTTCTTAAAGGGGGCTCCCGGATTCCGATAAGCCCCCCGCCCGCAGACCCCGACAACCAACGGCCAGGGTTGTCGGGAAGAGGCCCTTGTCCTCATCAACATGGGGACAAGGTGCTTTGGGGTGGGGGGGCCGCGTGGCCCCCCCTTCCCCAAGGCACCCCCCATGTTGAGGGCACGCGGCCTGGTACGGCTCAGGAGGGGGGGGCGCGCTCGCTCGCCCCCCTTTCCTGGCCGGCCGGGTAGCGTGCTCGGACAAGGGTCTGGTGTGGACTTTGGGGGAACCCCCACGCCGATTTTTTTCGGCGTTGGGGTTCCCCTTTAAGCCCATTCCAGGCGGCGGAGCCCGCGACGTCTCCTTCGCGGGCCCCGCCTACCTGTACACGCGCTCGAAATGGGCGGATTTGCCTCCGCCTTACGTGGGCGAGTCCGTTCATTTCAAAAGTTGAGCGGACTGTTTGGCAAACAGTTCGTTGAAACAGTCCGCTCGTGTGTGGGCAAGTCCGCTCATGCAAATTTTGAGCGGACTGTTTGCCGAAACTGTTTGACGAACAAGGTTGGGCAAACAGTCCGCGCGTGTGTACGCGGCCTCAGTGTTACAATCACAAACATAAATATGCATTAACAACAATAACACATCTTCAAATATGTTATAAATGCTGCAAAATTACAACATCTACACCGTTATCACAATGTGTGCAAAACAGTGATTTAACTGCATAGAAAAATGTGCTAAAAAAAAATACTGATGAGGAGGCAGTGCCATCCACCAGCACCACAGTACCTCGGCAAAGGCCACATACCAGTGGGATGTCACCCCAGTCCCAAAGGGTTAGGTCCCATGCCAGCCTTCCCTATTCCCTTCAGAACCCCTTATGGCTTCCTCCTAATTCAGGAGAAGCTATCATTCCCCCTTTCACTGCCCAGCCAGGAGTCTAGGTGGACATAGAAAATTTTTCACCAATCGATTTTTTCAACCTATTTTTACTGAGGACATGCTAGCATCAGTTGTGCCCAGTGCAACCTATATGCCCAACAATTTATAGCAAGTAACCTAATATCCTATTATGCCCGTCCCTATGAGTGGAGATCCCTAACAGTGGAGGAGTTTAACATTTTTTTGGGCCTCACATTCTGTATGGGATTAACCAAAAAAAAAATGTTTTACGTTCATATTGGTCCACCCCAAACCCCCCCCCCCCCTCCGCGCATCGACCACATGCCCATCTTTTCCTCAGTAATGCCCAGGACCAGATATCTATTATGGGATTCCAATGATAATACCCAGCGCCCTCCCCGAAATGATGCAAATTTTGAAAAGCTTTATAAAATTCGGTCACTACTAAATAATTTTTCTGAAACTTCCCCCAGTTTTTTACCCCAGACGAACACATATGCATGGTTGAGTCCCTTATCAACTTTACTGGCAGGCTGGGCATAAAACAATTTATTCCCACCAAAACGGCCCGCTATGGGGTGAAGATGTATAAATTGTGTGACCGAGCTATAGGGTTGCCTTCATGGTATACGAAGGGAAGGACACCCAGCTACATCCCCCTAATTGCCCAGAATACATTGGATCGAGTGGGAAAGCCGTTTGGGAACTCATAAACCCACTCCTGGAGAAAGGCTACCATTTGTATGTGGACAATTTTTATACTAGTTTGCCCCTGTTCTGCAACCTTCACAGAAAGAACACTCCAGCATGTGGCACCGTAAGGAAGAACCAGAAGGGCTTTCCTCAAAGCCTCGTCAACGAGAAGCTAAGAAGAGGGGAGATGGCGAGCTTACGGAATGAGGATATTCTGGCTGTGAAGTAGAGGGACAGAAGGGATGTATATGTTCTTTCATCCATCCAAAATAATACCTTCGTGGAGATCACCAGGAGGAATGGCCGAATCCAAAAGCCAACATGTATCCACGAATACAACATGTTCATGGTGGGTGTCGACTTCAACAACCAAATGCTCGAACCCTACATTGCCACAAGATGAACATACCAGTGGTATAAAAAGTTTCCATTTATTTGTTTAATTTGGCCACATCCAACAGCTAAAGTTATTTATCACAAATCCACTCAAAGCCCCAAATCCTTCCTTGGCTACCAGAAGGAAATCACCACTGCCCTTGTATTCCCAAATGGCCCACCAGAAACCATTTGATCCGATGTGATTAGCAGACTCTCCGAACGCCACTTTCTCAGACCAACAGGTCAAAAACGGCAGAAAAAATGCCGGGTGTGCGCCAAAGGAGGAGTGAGAAGAGTCACCACTTTTTATTGTCCCCAATGTCCTTCCCAACCAGTCCTCTGCATAGTTGACTGTTTCCGCCGTTACCATACTTCACTAAATTATTAGTGAAGTATGGTAAACATAACCCTCACTTCCTGCCATTTTCCTTCACACCCCTTATGCCTCTACTTGCTCTGTAACTGACCCTGGCTTGTTATTCGACCACGCTTCTGCCTACCGATTCTGTTCATACCTCTGCCTGATCTGGAACTGACCCTGGCTTGTTATTCGACCACGCTTCTGCCTACCGATTCTGTACATACCTCTGCCTGATCTGGAACTGACCCTAGATTGTTTGACCATCCTTTTTGCCTGCCTCTTGGACTGATCTTGTACCCTGCCACTGGAGTAGTGGGTCTCACATATGAGAGGGGCTCCAAAATTGTTTTTCTGGATGAAGAAAAAATTTTTTTGTTTTCTCATTCCTAGATTAGGGTCTGGAGGCTTGGAGGCTTCAAAGAGATTTGGGTAGAAGAAGCCTCTACCCCCTGTCCCATTCTGTCCTGAATAAGGCCCTACATCTGCCTGCTGCCTGTAGGGCCTATGCCATCATACCTCTGCCTGTCGCATGAACTGACCACACCACATGGATGGACAATGTTCCTGCCTACTACCAGGATCAATATTTTTGCACTGCTGACAATCTCTGCCTGCACTGACCCTGGACTGTATATGGACAGTATCCCTGCCTGCTGCCTGTACTGACTATGGACAGTGTTCCTGCCTGTTGCCTGGACAATTGCATTTGCTTTTGCTGACCAAGTCCATGCCTGCTGCCTGGACCAGTGCTATCCTTCTGTGGACAACTGTGCTACTAAAACCCCAGGTAATCTTTTTTTTTTTTACCCTTTGCTCAGCAGAATGTATTTTGGGGTGTAATTCTTGGTATGTGCATGCTATGTGTCCCTAGAACACCTGACGGTGTTCCTGGTATGTGGCCAAGCTTTTTAAAAGTCTCACACATTTGGTGTCACCATACTGAGGAGGAGTAGCAGAATGTATTTAGGGGTGTAATTTTTGCTATGTACATGCTATGTGTTGAAAATATCTTATAAATGGACTTTGTGTAAAAAAGAAAAAAATACATTTTCATTTTTTCCACATTTTCCAAAAACTTCTGGGAAAAAAATAAACTGTTCAAAAGACTCATTATGCCTCAAAGATTATACGTTGGGTAGTTAGCTTTCCAAAATGGGGTAATTTTGTGGATGTTTCCATTGCCTTGGTGCTCCAGGGCCTTCAAAAGTGTAATAGGTAGTCAACAAGTTAGATGTGTCATTTATGCTCCTAGAACACCTGATGGTGCTCCCTGCATGTTGGGCCTCTCTATGTGGCCAGGCTGTGAAAAAGTCCCACATGTGGTATTGCCATACTTTAGAGGAGTAGCAGAATGTATTTTGTCAAGTGGTTAATAAAAAAGCAAAATAAAGTCGGCGCTGATCCTCCTCACTACTAACTGCTGATCTATATTACCAACAATATCAAGTTGTGTCATTTCCATATCATTCAACACCATACAATAAAGCCTAAATATCCACATGTGTGAAAGACATATGAAGATAAAACATGGGATACAACACCGTGCATTACATCATGAAATTATTATCCACATTTGTTATAAACGTGAACCCCCCCCCCCCCCCAAAAAAAAACAGTCCTTCAAAATGTTCATTCACAAAATTCCGTGTTCATTCCATCCCCTGGGCTTTTATCCTTAGAATTCAATACAAAAAGTTCTCCCCCGCTAGTGATGGTGCTAATGCCACTCCCCCCAGAACCCAGAGGACCTCTGGGCCAATCACACGTTATTCTATCACCAAAAACCACCAAATCAGCATTTCTTCATCCAATAGATATATTCTCCCCTCAATGGATTTCCACCAATCACCCACAAGGTCATCGTACAACGCGCTTTTATTAATAAATCCCCTTTAGAAGCTCCTCCCACTGGGGATCCCAGTTGAAGTCTTTTGATGACGTAACGCGTAGGAACCCGGAAGTGACGTTTATATCCGAGCTAGGCGCTCGCCGGTCTACTGTTACTGTGCATTGTCCAACTCCCCTTGTGAGTAGTTATATATTTTTTTAATAAATACTATGTGTTTGAAATACTACACCATGGTGGTCTTCTCTGGCTTATCCCTTTGAGCTTGCCTGCCATTTACCCCATACGAGGAAGTTGGAGGAGTCTGAGTTATCTCCAAGAGCCTGCTGTGCAGCCATCCCCTTGATCATCCTCTGCCACCTGGCTGCCCTGTATTTTTTTCGCTGTTTACCTTGCAGCGGTGAGGTAATTATTTAGCATTAGCATCACTGGCACGGATCATCACCAGAGGATTGTCGGCTCTTCACATTGCACTTTAAATTATTGTGATTAATCGAGTTGCACGATTGGATCATGTATGGGACACTATAGTGTGATTCACTGCTGTCACTTTGATTTATATCTGTTTTTTATTGCCAACCTTATTATATTTTTTCACTACCTGTGCAATTTACTTAATTTGCTGATATCTGATTCCTGATTGGAATAATTTAGACACTGCAATTTTACACTGTCTTTCTATATATATGCGTTTTGTTGTATGTAGCAAATTTCACTTGTATTATGCACATAGTCACTTTTTGATTTATTTATTAATGCACGGATGCACTTTCTATATACTGTTTACAAGCATATTTGCACTTATTCTTTGCCAGTAATAGGGCTATTTTATTTTATTCATTATTTTCTCATATTTTATGGTTGTAAGTTAGCGCAACACACCCCCACTTTTGTTTTATGGAAAAATATGTGCCTCACGCTTGTAGTGCCATTTATTGTAAATGTCCCCCCAAATGTGAGACCCCGATACAACAAATGTGGCAAAATGCACGGGAAATAAAACAAAGCGGAATGCGTCATGAGCTACTTTGTCACGCCTGTGGGGCATAGGGCAACAAACTGAAATAAATGGGGGGCGCTATGCCTGTTGGGTGTTTGCCATCCAGGTGTATGTCAGAGGTGTGACTGGGGGCTTCATCATTTCACAAACTATGGAATGCTGGGAGAGCAGAAATCGGCAAAAATCTCCAACAGTGAAAGGGTTCAAATGACTCTGAATCTGAGCGCTCTCCCCCCCCCCCAATGGCCCCATGTGTAATGTGCTGTACCCTCTTAGTCCCCATCATCCCCCCATACCATGTGATTTTGCGTCATGTAGTGCCATCTTGAGGCCAAGGTAAAACTGCAGGTAACTATTAAAAATATATAAATTGAAAAAAATAAAAATGAAAACATGCAGGTCCCCTTCCTTCACTACTCTAAATTACTAACCCAGAACAAGTATGCACGTAAGCAATAAATATATTTTCAATCATTCTAACTCACTGCTTTAATAAAAAGTTTTTGACCATGTCCTTATTGTATAGATATCCCATCACTTCCTGTCCATATAAGACCAATGTTGGGGGGGTTCTATGAAAAAAAAGGCACTTTTTGCATAATAATCAGGCCCAAATTATTCCAGAATGTGTTTTATTAGGTACTCAAAAACACAAAGATGATACCAAGGGAACGATGGACAACATGAATTCATTGCACCAATAAAGTGATAAGATTTACAAAAACAACCTACGTTCTGCCCCTTGATACAGCAACGTTTTTTTTTCTTTTCTTTTTTTTTTTCTTTTTATTAACCACTTCTGGACCACATCTAATTGGATTTCTTCGGACTTGATAATTCACCATTTCCGTTTTTTGGGCTTTGTTTATTGTGCAGTTATTATACTAGTACATTATTATACTAGCACATTTTTTAGAAATTACTCAAATTTTTTCTGAGTTTGGACTTGCATTCATTATGTGTTAATCCTTTTTATTTGATGTGTTTCTGTTCAATATTAACACCCTCATTTCTATCTCTCACCTTATTTATGGTATAGTCACCATACTAGCACATTTTTCACTATACCTGCATTTTTTTCAGAAATTTTACTTTTTCTTTGTTTGATGCATATTTCACCATGTATGAATGTCTGTATATTTGATATATGTATGTTTAAGTCACATTTATATAATTTATTTAGGCAAGTTTGCTTTTTGCAACCTTAGCGCTGCACTTATTTATTCACAATGCATTTTTAATTGCACTGATCGCTATATTAATGCCAATGGTTCCAAAATTTGTCAAAATTGTCCGATGTGTCCGCCATAATGTCGCAGTCACAATAAAAATCGCAGCTCGCTGACATTACTAGTAAAAAAATAAAAAATAAAAATGCTATAAATCTATCACCTATTTTATGGACGTTATAACTTTTGTTTAAAGGAATCAATATACACTTATTATGATTCTGTTTTTTTTTTCTACCAAAAATATGTAGAATAATATATATCGACCTAAATTGAGGAAGACATTTTTTTTATTATTTTTTTGGGGGATATTCATTATAGCAATGTTCTGCCTAGTCCTCTCCTGAAGGTGGCGTAATAACCCTATGGTCAAGATTACTGAAGCTGTGTCTGTCAATGAACTTCAAAGAAAAGGATTTTACGGTGAGTACAAAAATCCAATTTTTTTCTCCTTCACTGATGTGCGCTGATGAGGCAGCGCTGATGGGCACTGATAGGCTGCACTGATGAGGCAGCACTTATGGGCACTGATTAGGTGGCACTGATGAGGAGTCACTAATTTACCACACTTATGGGCACTGATAGGTGGCACTAATAAGCGCTGATAGGCGGCACTGATGGGTAGCACTGGTGGGCACTGATAGGCGGCATGGATAGGCAGCATTGATGGGCAGCAATGATGGGCAGCATTGATGGGCAGCAATGATGGGCAGCACTGACTGGCATCACTAATGGGCACTGATTGGTGGCACTTGTGGGTACTGATTGTTGGCACTTGTGGACACTGATTGCTGGCACTGGTGGGCACTGATTGCTGGCACTAGTGGTACTTTATTGTAATCAGGGCAGTGATGATCAGTGCCCTGATTACATATCTCAATGTCCCCTGCAGGTGTGAGACAATGAGAACCAATTACCAGCATTTCCGTGTTTACATGTGACCGGCTGTGATTGGACACAGCCGGTCGCACGGTTAAAGAGCCACAGCCGTGGCTCTTTTCAGAGATCAGGGGGTTGCGCTGTGTCTTAGCAACATGGCGCGCCCACGATCATCTCACTGCATGCCTCCACGGGTGCGTGAGAACGGCCATTCTGGAACGACTTCATATGACGTCGTCCCGGGAACGAGAGCCGCACCACCCCTCCGTCATTTGACCGAGGGCAGGCGGCAAGCAGTTAATCCTAAAAAGAAATGTGGATAAAAAAAGTCCTTGTGGTTATCAGGATCTACCAGCCTGCACTATTCATGGTGGAAGTATTTCTAGCTCAAAAAGTTGTGTACTTCTCAATCAAAACTGTTACCATTTAAAGAATAAAGGCAATGTAACTTAAAGTGGAACTTACGTTAGAAAAATCTCGCTAGATGACTTCAAGATGGCCCCTTTAGCAGGTATATCTATGTAAAACATAAAAAATTTGTATAATGTGTAAAATCCAGTAATACACAATCTCACACTGCTCTGCACATGCTCAGTTACTCTCTATTTTTAGGCACTGCTGAGTTTGTAAAGGCAGATTGAGGCTGTAGAGCCTGATCTGCTGACAGCCTTAAAGTAGAATTAAACCTCATGCTTTAGACTTGAGTAAGCGAATCTCAAAATTTTTATAGGAATCCTTAAGTGGCTAATGAAGTGTCAGTTAGGGCATTAGAGTTGTTGAATGTATGTTCTTTTTTGTGAAGTATCTGTACCGAGCCTGGGTATGCCCATCTGTTTTGTATCTACATTTTTCTCTTCTCCAAAAAAAAAAAGAATAAAAAAAAAAAAAAAGTAGAATTAAACCCTCCTATCCTTTACAGACAAGGAAGCTGTTTGATCTGCAACTGCCATGGTGCTGCACATGTTACCATTTATGACTCCAGCTATTTGATGGTTTGACAGTTTGGTTGAGGACACAAGCAAATGTGACAGTTATGTTTAGTTCCGCTTTATGATTTATTGCTGTTCAGAGGATCTGGGCTTCAACACAATGGCAGCCTCTAGAAAGAAACAGGAGCAATGCTGGAGACAATTTACAGCACACACTAATTTTGGTACCATAAATATAACTGTAGAATGTATATACCACATTATTTTTTTTATCAAGTTGTTATAGGTAAAGTTCCACTTTAAGGCTCCTTTCACAATGCCACGACTTGAAATTTGCACGATTTTGCCAAGATTTCAAGGAATGCCGGTGTAAACTTGAGGTCTGTGGACCTGTCAGGGCTGGCTCAGCCCTTCCTTCTCTGAGCTGGCCACTCAGCTGTCAGCTAATTGCCAGCTCCCATCTCTCTCCACATTTACCCAGCTGTTGTTGATTCTGCTCGTCAGTCCTGCCTACTTAACAACTTCAATACCGGGCCATAGTCAAATGACGCCCAAAGATGGGATCTCCCATCCTGGGTGGGCGTCATATGACGTCCTCGGTATTTCGCCACTCCTTTGGGCCGCCGGTGGCCCGCAACGCGGCGATCGTGGATGAGGTGTGTCCCTCGAACACAGCCCATCCCCGATCTGTGCAATTGGCATCCCCATCCACCCCCCTAAACACGTGACTGGCCGTGTCCAATCACAGCCGGTCACAGAATATAAACAAACCGCGGTAACGAGATGTTACTGGGTTCTCCTCCTCACACACCGATCGTGTGTGAGGAGGAGATTGCGGTAACATCTTGTTGCCGCCTAGTGTACACCAACACACACTAATTACCCCCCCAATAAAGAGGACCTGTCACCACCCATCAAAGTACCTGTCATCACCCATCAAAGTACCTGTCATCACCCATCACAGCCCATCTGAGCACCCGAGTACCTGTCCCAGCCCATCTGAGTACCCAAGTACCTGTCACATTCCATCGGAGTATCCGAGTACCCGAGTACCTGTCAGCCCATCTGAGTACCCGAGTACCTGTCCCAGCCCATCTGAGTACCTGAGTACCTGAGTACCTATCACAGTCCATCTGAGTATCCGAATACCGAATCCGAATACCTGAGTACCTGAGTACCTGTCACAGCCCATCTGAGTACCTGAGTACCTGTCCCAGCCCATCTGAGTACCCAAGTACCTGTCACAACCCATCTGAGTACCCGAGTACATTTCACAACCCATCTGAGTACCCGAGTACCTGTCGCAGTCCATCTGAGTACCTGTCCCAGCCCATCTGAGCCCCTGAATATCTGAGTACCTGTCACAGTCCATCAGAGTACCTGTCACAGTCCATCTGAGTACCCAAGTACCTGTGTACCTGTCACAGCCCATCTGAGTACCTGTCAGAATTCATCTGAGTACCCGAATACCTGTCACCAGCCTGTCGGAGTACCCGAATACCTGTCATCAGCCCGTCGGAGTAACGGAGTACCTGTCACCAGCCCGTCGGAGTAACGGAGTACCTGTCACCAGCCCGTCGGTGTACCGGAGTACCTGTCACCAGCCCATCGGAGTAACGGAGTACCGGTCACCAGCCCGTCGGAGTAACGGAGTACCTGTCAGCCCATCAGAGTACCCGAGTCTCAGAAACCATGACTTAGACCAAGACAGAAGTACTATTAAATCTCACTTGTTTATTGAATAAAAATAAAAAGGTAAATGGAGAAAGCGTAGTCAAAGCATAGCCAGAGTTCAGTAACCGGATCGAGTAGTCAGCCAGGTCAGAGTTCAATAACCAGATCGGGTAATCAGCCAAGCCAGAAGTCAGGGATCCAAGTTGAGCAACAGCAAGCAGGATAAGGAGCCAGAAGGGATGTCAGCAAGCCAGTCTTTAAACAGAACCGCAGGAGATGGTTTCTTCTGATGTGACCAAGGCGAAGGCAGAGATGAAATGAGCTGGACAGCTTTAAATAGGCAGTTCAGACGAGCATGATCAGGAACAGCTGGTAACTGTGGAGAGAGATGAGAGCTGGCAATTAACCGACAGCTAAGCAGCCAGCCCAGAGAACTAAGCTAGTCCTGACACTGAGTACCTATTTGCAGCCTATACCTCATAGAATACATGTTGAGGTGTTTGCTTTCCAAAATGGGGTAATTTTGGGGGTAATTCCATTGTTCTGGTGCTCCAAGACCTTCAAAAGTGTGATAGGTAGGAATGAAATGAGATGTGTAATTTATGCTCCTAGAACACCTGAAGGTACTACTTCAATGTTGGACCTCTGTATATGGCCAAGCTGTGTAAAAGTCACACACATGTGATATTGCCATACTCAGGATGAGTAGCAGAATGTATTTTGGGGTGTCATTTTTGCTATGTACATGCTTTGAGTTAGAAATATCTTATAAACTGACCACTTTGTGTAAAAAAAAAAAATATGTTTTCATTTTCTTTCCACGTTTTCTGAAGACTTGTGTAAAAAAAATTAACCGTTCAAAAGACTCATTATGCCTCATAGAATATACGTTGGGGTGTTTTGCTTTCCAAAATGGGGTCATTTTGTGGGTAATTCTACTGTTCTGGTGCTCCAGGGCCTTCACAAATCTAATAGGTCGTTAGGAAATTAGAGGTGTCATTTATGCTCCTAGAACCCCTGACGGTGCTTCCTGCATGTTGGACCTCTCTGTGTGGCCAGCCTGTGTAAAAGTTCCACACATGTGGTATTGCCATACTCGGGAAGAGTTGCAGAATGTATTTTGGGGTGTAATTTGAAGTATGCATATGCTCTGTATGAGAAATAACTTGTTATTATGACAATTTTGTAAAAAACAAAACAAAAACAAAAACATTGTTCTTTTTCCAAAGAATTGTGGGAAAAAATTACAACTTCAAAAAAACATGCCTCTTACTAAATACCTTAGACTGTCTACTTTTCAAAAAGGGGTCATTTTGGGAGTATTTGTACTTTCCTGACATTTCAAAGCCTCAAGAAATGAGATAGGCCGTTCATGGTGCATCAGGTGTGATCAGATGTGATCAATTTTCACTGATTTGCACCATAGCTTGTAGACTCTATAACTTTCAAATAGACTAAATAATATCCACTAATTTGGGTTATTTCTTACCAAAGAGATGTAGCAGTATACATTTTGGCCCAAATTTATGAACAAAAATGACTTATTTGCAAAATTTTATCATAGAAACTAAAAAAAAGTGTTTTTTTTTCAAAATGTTCGCTCGTTTTTTCACTTATGTCACAAAAAATAACAAAAATTAGTGGTGATTAAATACCAGCAAAAGAAATCTCTATTTGTATGAAACACAAATGATAAAAATTTTGTTTGGATACAGTGTTGCATGACTGAGTAATTGGCATTTAAAGTGTGAGGGTGCTGAAAGATAAAAATTGGTCTGGGAAGGAAGGGTCTATAAATGCCCTGTATTGAAGTGGTTAAAGCCGTCCAGCTCACTTGATCTCTGCCTTCACCTTGGTCACATCACAAGAAACCATCTCCCACTTTCCTGTTTAAAGACTGGCTTTGCTGACATCCCTTCTGGCTCCTTATACTGCTTGCTCTTCCTCTACTTGGATCCCTGACTTGTGGCCTGGCTGATTACCCAATCTGGTTACTGAACTCTGGCTTGGCTGATTACCCAATCTGGTTACTGAACTCTGGCTTGGCTGATTACCCGATCTGGTTACTGAACTCTGGCCTGGCTGATTAACCGATCCGGTTACTGGACTCTGACTATGCTTTGATTATGCTTACTCTATTTACCTTTTTATTAATAAACGAGTGTGATTTTACTGTACTTCTGTTCATGGTTTCTGACAGAACCTCAACTCGCATCAAAGTCGTATCAAAGTAGAACAGGGTCTACTTTGAAGTTGGCGCGACTTGAATTTGCACAGATATGAATGGTTATCATTGGGAATCATGGGTTATAACTTGTCATGTGACTCTGATGTCCAAAATCACAGGAAAAGTCGAACAAGTTGCCTAAAATAAATTTTGTATAGTTCCATCTCTAAAGAGTTGTAATTTTTAATGTAGTAAGTACCATATATCTTGTGGCTATAGACTCTGTACACCTTTCTTTCTCATCTGTGACCAGTACTGTTTCCATGTGACTGAAAATCCTCACCCAAATCCCCCCACCACCACCACCACCACCACCACCATATGACTGCTGCAGATTTCTGGAAGTAGCCATATTTTTCCCCATGATGACATTCTGTATGTTGTTGGAGGACAGAACACACAGCTGTCTGTCAAAGGCCCTTGCTTGCTGCCTTTCAGCATCATCACCTTACATAGAGATGTCCATTGCACCAGCCTGAATGGCAAATGTATATAGAGCTGGTAACTTATAAAGCTGCTGCTGACTGTCATTATATACAAATGGAAGATCCTTTTTCTCTCTCCTCCCTCACTCTTACCACCTCTTGCTTCAGGAACCGATGAATTCTGAAAGCCAGAATATGTAGCAGGAAATTCCTGTTTATTTACAAAGAACACACTGGGTTTATTTGTATTTGGCAGATATACACGATGTGACAAAATATCATCTTGTATTATTAAATCAAACGCTACGACTAGAGAAAAATTGCTGCAGTATGCATTCTTGCCTCTGAAAGTACAGACGGAAAAAATCACAGATATACATTTAATGATTAAGGCCAGATTTTTAAAGTGGTTGTAAACCCTTTTAAAAAATTCCCCCCAAAAATACTGCAAGACAAAGGCAAAATGAGCTAGTATGCATAGCATAGCATAGCAGAGCATACTAGTGCATTATGAATTACTTACCTGAGATCAAAGCCCCCACAGCGGTCCTTGTTCACTGCTCCAGCTGCCGACATCTCCCGGGGGGGGGGGAGGGCTACTTGGCTCCGGAGCTGTGATTGGCTGGAGCCGCAATGGCGTCACTCGTGACGTTGCTTCAGTTTGCTTATGTGCGCATGTGCCGATGACGTTAGCACATACAAATACAGGGCTATCTCCTAAACCATGCAGGTTTAGGAGATATCCAGTGTAGCTACAGGTAAGCCTTATTATAGGCTTGCCTGTAGTATAAAGTGGTTGTAAAGGGTTTACACCCCTTCTTCTGGGCGATCGTGTAAAATTATATTACTAATGCAACATTTTTATAGAAACAAAATATACCATGTTATGACTCATACAATGTGAATGGAAATTTTCAAAATCATAAAGTGTAAGGCAGTCCATAGACAAATCTTTTTTTTTTTCAACCAGCGGGTGGATTGTTTCATTTTATTTTATTCTACTGTTTTGTTTCCTATATCATATGCAATAATCGCTGCTAAAAAAATTACATCTTTTAATACTCCATATTGTCCAATAAGATATAAGGTTAATATCTTGGTCCATTGTGGACCTATTTGCAACCGTTATCTATATTTTGTACAACATTGCATCTGCGACCTTTTGATTATGTAATTTTCTTTCTCTTTAATAAAAAAACATTTTATTTGCAATTTTTATTAAAAAAAAAGATCCGATTCCCCCAATCCACACAATCAATGTGAATGGGGGAATCTTCCCAGCTGAGGTATTATAATTTGACAGCAGGGAGACTTCCCTGCCGTCAGAATACACTGATCAGTGCTGCCAGCCAGGGGCGTAACTAGAAATCACAGGGCCCCATAGCAAAATGTTGTATGGGGCCCCCCCCCCCACAAAAAAAGATGATAGTCTCCCACTCCTTTCCTACCTCCTGTTCAGACTCCAGAGCCTCCTCATGTGCTGAAAACGATGTCCCTTCACAGGCGCTCTCAAGCGTTCTGCCTGGTCCACTCTGCTCTCTGCTCCTGCTGTATGCAGCTGCATGTGTCAGCACATGGCCGGACTCGCAGGGCCTGGGAGGCTTAACAGTAAACTTACATTCCTCATCCTCACCGGGCCCCGGGGGGGGGGGGGGGGTACCTAGAGCATTTGGCACCCAGGGCAGATCCTATATCTGGCACCCCCTCACTTTAAAATGTAAAAACAACCCCCTGTGCCCCCGCATACCTCTGCATCCCCCAATATCTCTTTGTCACTACTTTGTACCCCCTCGCCAAAATTGGACCCCTTTACATTACACAGCCCCCCTGCACCTCTGGACCCCTTTACATCAAATAACCCCCTGCACCACTGGACCACTTTGCATTACACAACCTGCTGCACCACTGGGCCCCTTTACATTACCCAACCCCCTGCACCACTGGACCCCTTTACATTACACAGCCCTCTGCACTTCTGGACCTGTTACATTACACAACTCCCTGAAAATCTGGACCCCTTTACATTACACAGCACCCTGCACCTCTGGACCCCTTTACATTACACAGCATCTCTGGACCCCTTTATATTACTCAGCACCCTGCAGCCTTTGAGTTCACATTGCTGTCCTGGAGTTTTTCGCAGTTCTGGGATATACGCAGTTTTTTCTACATTTTATCCCCATTTTTAGCTGCAGTCCCACAGACTTCTATTAGTTTGTATAATGTTACTGTGTTTTCTGAAAGCACACCAAAGTTGCAGTATAGCGGACATTTGGTGCGCTTTCAGAAAATGTTGTAAAATGTGTAACCTAATAGAAGTCTGTGGTACTGTAGTGGAGTTAAATGCGGGAAAAATCTGTATACACCATCACTGCAACTGAACCACAGTGCATCAGTGTGAATCAACTTGAGTCCTGGTTCACATATATGCAATGCAGGAATCAGCGCGATTCTAGTGCGGACTCCTGCATTGCATGTCGTTTTCTGGAGGTTCACACTGCCCTTTGCAAGCTGCTACGGGGGTCAATGTAAAGTTACTCACATCCCCAGATCAGTTTGCAGATCATAGTGCAAACTGTGAAATGGTGCAGGCATGGGATCGCATAGGTGTGAACACCCATGCAATCCGATTCCAGTGCAGACCAAAAAAGGGTCCTGCACCATTTTGGAGAGAATGCAATGCGATTTCAGCCATACAGTTTGTATGGCTAAACTTGCATTGCACAGACATTGCATGTGATTTGCACAGCAATGTGGTGCGAATCACATGCAATGTCTGTGATTGCACTAGTGAAAAACATGGCTAAAGGAACATGATGTGGCCATCTATTAGTATCGGCTGGTTAAAAGAAAATGCTTTGGATAGAGTTAATGAAAGATTCTGCTGAAGGACAACAGAGGAAAGAGGGGGAGAGAAAGATTTGGGAGAGAGAGGGCAGAGTCCGGACACAGTGATAGTGCTGCAAACTCACTTGGATGTTCCCAGGATGTTCACACTAGCTTCTGTAGTTGTCGGCTACTTTTGTAAACGCTCCCGCCCCCACATTCCTTTCAGACACAGCACACGGGCTGCACGGAGCTTGGATGGACACAGAGGGGAGGGAGGGAGCAGAGCCGATGCAGCCTCTCCATTTTTGTACTCGCTGGGCTGTTAGAACGTAATGCAGAATGCACAGCATTGTGTCAAGTACAGCCGACATCCCTATATTTATGCCTGATGGTTCAGTCCACCTGAGCTGGGATCTCCCTGCACACATTGCCACTGCTGCTACCAAGCCTGCCCGTTGTCACTGTTTCATACGCCGCCTGACATCCCCCCAGCGTGTGCCACCCAGTGCGGACCACCCCGCACCCCCAGTTAGTATGCCACTTGCAGGACCCACTCGGTTGTGGGCCCCATAGCGCCTGCATGGGTCGCTATGGTGGTAGTTCCCGCCACTGCTGCCAGTTATAGATAAAGGTCCCAGAACCCACACATCAGAACAACCAGTTTTGCTCTGCCCACTGGAGCTTACTCATGGGGATGAGTAAGCTCTGGTGGGTGAAGCAAAATGCGTTGGGGGTGTGGCCTGGCTGGGAGTCCAATCTGAGACTGCCATTTGTTCAAACACAGCGGGCCTTGTTCTGATGTGCAGCTTCTGGGACCTTTAGCTCTTGTCTATCATTGTCTGGAGCATGGGCCAGCACTCACAGCAGAAGGCACATGGCTACACTTCCTTGCAGCCTGAATGGCTCACATACACACCATGGGTGTATTCTATTTGGGTACAGTAGCTTCATGAGTGACAAAAAGCTTAAAGCGTATTGTTATGTTTTTGTAGTCACATCAGTAACAAGGTTAATTGGGTTTTTACATAGCATAGGGAATACATTACCTATTTTGGGCCTCAGCGAAGTTTTTTTTTAATACAATAGAAAAGAAGAAGCTGCGCAAAAAATAATAAAATAAAAAGTGAGTGAGTAATCGTGGTATAACGAAAACCACCTGAATACCACTGAGAACAAAAATTACAAAAAGTCCTCAATAAGCGATTAAAGAAACAGTCCAGTGATATACATGAAGGTGAAATAAACTCTTTAGTACAAAAACACCACCAACTAATGTGATCCTCTACCATACAGAATGCACGCTTACCAGAGGGCAAGCTTTAGTAAGCCTGTATAATTAATCGGTGTTCAGACATCAATCCAGCAGCAGCAACTCTGTAGTTACGCCGAAGGTAAGCTGGGAGACCTCAAATCAATGGGTATACAGGACAAGGCATCAATCAGGACCCCAAGAAAGTGGACAGAAGCTCACTATAGTGTAAATCAGTCAATTGTAGGTTTATTAAGAATTAAAGGGTACACTTACATACAACTGAAGATAAAACATCCATAAAAAATTTCCTGCTGGCTTGCAGACACCCATCCGCACACAAGGTACACTGCTATGACGTCAACACGTCAACCTCCCGACGTATGTTTCGTCACAGAATGACGTAGTCTTGGGGAACGGGCGATGCACTAACTCATTGCATTAAATACAATTACAAGCAACCGTGCCTCGTTGTGAATTCTAAGTGGTGGGACCTGATTACCTCATTGCAAGGTTAAAACTGACAGGTATTAGATTAGAATAGCAATTAAAAAAAAAAAAAAAATAATTAAAAAATGAAGTTAACAACTAGCAAAGGATAGGAACAATATACAATTATATGTGTAAACAATACATAAAGACATCAAACTATTTCTGCTCACAGGCACAGAGATGGCCAGAATAAAGTTAAAAGATTAAGTGCTGGCCCCGCTCTACCACTTAGCGGGGATAGTGGTCATGACACTCCAAAAAAACATTTGGAATAGATCTCCACTGATGTCAGATAACAATTAGATAATGCATCCAGGATGTACGGAGTAGAAAACTAGATGCATATCACTCTTAACCAGTGAGTGCACCTTCCACATCGGTAGCAAAAAACAGATGCATTATGTCACAAAAAAACATTGCGATACCTGAATCACATGTTAAAGAGACAAACAAGGACCAAAAATGGCCTCCATCAATCCCTAATGGTCAGGTAACATCGAATACTACTAATGAGCAGGCAAGTATGAAGGGGAAAAAAAACCCACAAAAAAATGGGGAAAAACAGGTGTGGCCACTAAGGGTTCACATCAAGTTCACATATAAAGAATACCATAGCTAAGAATTATCAATGAATGCATTCAGGTTAACATCTACGTTCAACCCAAAAGGAGTAAAGCAATTTATTTTGTATATCCACGCCATCTCAAGTATCGAGATGCTACATACCAAGGACCCACCTCTCCAATGAGCTTTTTTAAATATTTTCATTTGTGTAGGGGTGCTTTTACTATTTTGTTCAATTTTTTTCAATTTGTTTCTCATTTATTTTATTAAAATGTTTTTTTTTTTTTTACAATTTTTAAAATATATTTTTTCTTCATTTAACTTTATTACTATCACAAGGGGACTAACAAGCCCCTATGAGATAGACTTGGGCAGGTGACAGGTACTCTTTATTGAGACATCGGGACATAATAGATTCCCAATGTTTTCCCTGCCCTCTACTGCAGCTAATCAAGCACATATTGTTAGACGAACCAAACCCATTTCACAGCTCACAGTCCAGCCTGTATCCACCTCAATTCTCTTCAATAAAATGGGTGCCAAGGCCCTGGAATCCACTCTTTCTCCACTCGAATCCACTATCCAAATAACGAATATACATATGCAATTAGTTTAATCACGGAATTTGTTTTCAGATGAAATTCTGTATATTTGTTCATTCGGAAGCTTCCGAATGAACGAAAGACTCTTTTGACAAATGCATACGAAAAATAAAAAAATTGTGAGAAAGAACGAAAATCCGAAAGAACGAAAACCTGAAAAACAAAACTCGAAAAGAACGAAAATACAAAAATACAAAAGAGCTAAAAACAATTCAACCTACGAGTTTAATGAATCAATTACATTCGTATGATTTAGTTTTTCGGATTTTCTTTTATAATTAAATTATTATTTATTATAAATGTAGCACCCTCTAGGTAGGATTTTTATGGACAGGTAAATTTAGGCAGGTCTGGCTGGCAGTCAGGCCTATTTGTTTTGGTTTCCTTCTGGGCTGGGAGTGGGCTGGGACCTTTCAATTTATTGTCCATTCGGCTGACGTTTTCCAAACTTTTCCTTCCATTTTTCGGCTTAAAAATGTCACAGCCGATTTTCAATTTGTGCCCATTAACTAGACAATAAACAAATGAACTGCCCAAATGAAACATTTTTAAATGATGTTTCGTCAGCGGGGGATCGATCCCTGTCAGAGCCCTGCTCTCCTCTGTCCATTTTCATCCTATCTGATCCGCCAGATGGATGAAATATAGGGTTTCCATCCATCTGGATTTCATGGACAGGATTGGATCGGATAGCGGCAGATATCAGCGGACATGTCACCGCTGACATCCGCTGCCCCATAGGGATGAATGGAGTGTGGCCAGTGTGAATGTCCCCCTTACATTGGTGGTTACTGTGAATGATTCTATTACATTAGTGGTCAGTGTGAACCCCTATTACATTGGTGGTCAGTGTTTAAACTCCTCTTTATATTGGTAGTCAGTATAAAAAAAATCAGCATTGCCATTGATCACATCCTCCCCTCCCCCAGCTCTGCCACTGAGCCCAGAAGTCCTAGGATCCCTAGGAGTTTTCTGTCTATTAATGGGCCCCTCACCTCCCCAGTACATGGTGTGCAGGCAGTGAGGAGATGATGTGCTGTAACCTCTAGCAACCAATCGGTAAGCAGTAATTATGTGCAGTAACCTATAGCAACCAATCAGTGAGCAGTATTGATGTACAGTAATCTCTAGCAACCAATCAACCAATCAACAAGAAGAAAGTATGTGTTGTAACCTCTAGCTACCAATCAGTGAGTGGTAATGATACACTGTAACCTCTGGCAAGCAATCGCAATCACTGTCTGATCTGATTCGGTAAACTGATTTTGAGTCTAGCTGCTTTTTATTGTATGTCTCAAAGCAGGTGGAAAGCGAAACTGCATGGGGGGGGGGGGGCTTTGCCCAGGTCCAATCAACATTAAAGATGACTGCTTGCAACTACACCCCACAACACATTCTGCTACTCCTCCTGAGTATGGTGATACCACATGTGTGAGACTTTTACACAGACTGGCCACTTAGAGAGACCCAACATGCAAGTATCAGCATGGATGAGGCTGGATGAGGCACGGATGAGCACAGATGTGGCATGGATGAGGCATGGATGTGGCACAGATGAGCACGGATGAGGTATGATTTAGGCATGAATGAGGCACGGGTGAGGCATGGATGGGCATGAATGAGGCACAGATGGGCATGAATGAGGCATGAATGGGCATTTTGGAAAGCAAACAACCCAACATATATTCTATAAGGCATTATGAGTCTTTTGAACATGTAATTTTTTCCACAAGTTTTTGGAAAATGTGGAAAGAAAATTAAAACTCATTTTTTTTTACACAAAGTTGTCCATTTATAAGATATTTCTAACACATGGCATGTACATAGCAAAAATTACACCCTAAAATACATTCTGCTACTCCACCTATTACATTTGTGAAGGCCCTGGAGCACCAGGACAGTAGAATTACCCACAAAATGACCCCATTTTGGAAAGCAAAACACCCCAACGTATATTCTATGAGGCATAATGAGTCTTTTGAACAGTTAATTTTTTTACACAACTCTTCAGAAAACATGGAAAGAAAATTAAAACATTTTTTTTTTTTTTTTTACACAAAGTGGTCAGTTTATAAGATATTTCTAACTCAAAGCATGTAGATAGCAAAAATGACAGCCCAAAATACATTCTGCTACTCATCCTGAGTATGGCGATACCACGTGTGAGACTTTTACACAGCCTGACCACATACAGAGGCCCGACATGCAGGGAGCACCGTCAGGTGCTCTAGGAACATAAAATACACATCTAATTTCACGACTACCTATTACAGATTTTTGAGGCATTATATGGCACTGATAAGCACTATAGTGGCATGGATGAGCACTGATGTGGTACGGACAAGCACTGATGTGGCATGGATGTGGCACGGATGAGCACTGATGTGGTACAGATGTGGCACCGATGTGGCATGGATGATCAGTGATGGGGCATGAATGAGCACGGATAAGGCATGGATGTGGCAAGGATGAGCACTGATGTGGCACAGATGAGGCATTGATGTGGCATGGATGAGCAGTGCTGTCGCACAATGAGGCATGGATGAGGCACGGATGAGCACTGATGTGGCATGGATGTGGCACATGGATGAAGCGTGACTGAGACATGAATAGCCATGGATGGGCATGGATGAGGCACAGACGGGCTTGGGTGAAGCACAGATAAATATGAATGTGGCACGGATGGGCATGAATGTGGCACAGGTGAGGCATGAACGAGGCACAGATGAGGCACAGATGGGCATGAGTGAGGTACGAGTGAGGCACGGATGAGCACTTCTGCAGTCTCCCTCCTTGCACGCTGTACCAATCAGTGTGTACAGCGTGCGAGGAGAGAGCTGAACCGGACATGCATCAGTTTGTTGAAAAGGGACCGCTCTGTCAATGGACAGAGCGATCACGTGGCAAAGGGTCGCTGTCATTGGTCCTTTAACCCAATCCATGATGCATCCCCCGGGACTGTGACATCATAAGGAGCGGGGTCACCATGTGACATCACCCAGTTACCCCGCCCCTTATGCCTATATGAAGTGCCGCACAACGCATCCCTGCCATTACGGCCGGAGAGAGCGTCATGTCAACATCGGAAGGAAGAAGAAAAAAAGAAGAAGAAGGCGGCGGCGGCGGCGGCGACAGCAACAGTGACAAGACCGGGCCAACACTAGTAAAAGAGCTGTAAGAATATAGCGGAGGCCAGGTAGAAGAAGAGAAGAGCAGAACAGGACCCCCGAAGTTGGAAGAAGACCCCCGGACGGTGACAAAGGAGAAAGCCAGGCTCCTCCGCTAGTAAAAGAGCTAGCGGTAAAAGAGCAGAAGATAGCAAGGGAGCCCGTGAGAAGACCCCCGAAGTCGCAAGAAGACCCCCAGAGCTGTCTAATAAAGTACTTTAAAAACCTGTGTTGTGTTTTTTTATTAACACTTTTTTCCCCAGGTGAATGGGTAGGGGTACATCGTATCCCTTACGCATTTACATAGGGTAGGGGGTCGAAATCTGGGGCCCCCTTATTAAAAGGGGCTCCTGGATTTTGATAAGCCCCCCGCCCGCAGACCCCGACAACCAATGGCCAGGGTTGTCAGGAAGAGGCCTTTGTCCTCATCAACATGGGGACAAGGTGCTTTGCACCCCCCATGTTGAGAGCACGTTGCCTGGTGCGGTTCAGGAGGGGGGGGCGCTCGCTCGTCCCCACCCCCTTTTCTGACCGGGGGGCCGGGCTGCGTGCTCAGATAAGGGTCTGCTATGGACTTTGGGGGACCCCACGCCATTTTTTTCAGGAGTGCCCCTTTAAATCCATACCAGGCGACGGGGCTCACGAGGTGTCAATCTCGCCGATGGAGGCGCCGACATTACCTTTCCTTCGCTAGTCCCGTCTATAGAAAAAAGTCACAGTTACTTTGCTGAGTAACTAATTACTTTTCCAATGTAGTAACCGAGTTACTAACGCAATTACTTTTTGAGAGAAGTAATTTGTAACTTAACTAATTACTTTTTTAAAGTAAGATGACCAACACCGGTTATCATAAATAAACATCCATAACTCTATAAGAGAATAGAATATTGGGATGTATATCACACAATCCAATGAGTGAAAAAACTACATACAAAATTAATAACACAATTTAAATGCAAAGTGAAATCCAATGTGACTGTGCCCAACACCAATTGTATAAAGTGCTTCTAGATGAATATATTTTCCAATTGCTTCATCACGGGTGATCACAAAGGTGTTTGACCCCTTGCAGGAGATCAAATTGCCCTTTTAGGCCCCTTTCACACTGGGGCGGGAGCGGCGTCGGTGGTAAAGCGCCGCTTTACTGTCGTTTTAGCGGCGGTATGTGGCCACTAGCGGGGCGGTTTTAAAAAAGAGTTAAAACGGCCCACAAAGTGCCGCTGCAGCGGTGCTTTGCTGGCGGTATAGCCGCGCTGCCCCATTGATTTCAATGCGTAAGAGCGGTTTAGGAGCAGTGAATACACCGCTCCTTCACCGCTCCAAAGATGTGGCTAGCAGGACTTTTTTCACCTCCGGCTTTCACACTGGAGTGAAAGTGGCCAGATTTTTTGAGGAGCTAAACAGGTGCTATTTTTAGCGCTGTAGCGCCTGAAAAACGCCCCAGTGTGAAAGGGGCCTTAGAAAACCAGATTCCTGGTTCCTGAGCTCCCACCATTCCACTCCAATGATCCCTCAGGTTATAGATAGAAAGTAAGAGTGTACTCCACTAGAGACACAATGAAAGACTTATTCCCCGTACACACGATCAGAAATTCCGCCAGCAAAAGTCTGATGAGAGCTTTTGGTTGGAAAATGCGATTGTGTGTATGCTCCATTGGACTTTTGCTGGCGGAATTTCAGCCAGCAAAAGATCGAGAGTAGGTTCTCAATTTTTGGTCGGAAAAAGTTCCAATCGGAAATTCCTACGCATGTTCGGAAACAATTCGACGCATGCTCAGAAGCATTGAACTTCATTTTCTTGGCTCGCCGTAGTGTTGTACGTCACCAGGTTCTTGACGGTCGAAAGTTCAGCAAACTTTTGTGTGACCGTGTGTATGCAAGCCAAGCTTGAGCAGAATTACGTCGGAAAAACCATCCAAGTTTTTTCCAACGGAAAATCCGCTTGTGTGTATGGGGCATTAGTGTAGTAGATTAATTGATGTTTAAAATCAAGCATTAAAAAATATTGCACTCACATGTATCAGTGCCTGAGCCTGGCACTAGGGATCTACAGGATGTGCGGAAGTGGCCTGACAGTTTAAAGCCGGGATGCGCTCCTGAGGAGCGAGGACTCACAGAGTGGGGAGGTGCCCAGGGGCTGTATCCTCTAAAGCAGGGGTCTCAAACTGGTGGCCCTCCAGCTGTTGCGGAACTACAAGTCCCATCTTGCCTCTACCTTTGGGAGTCATGCTTGTTACTGTCAGCCTTGCAATGCCTCATGGGACTTGTAGTTCTGCAACAGCTGGAGGGCCACCAGTTTGAGACCCCTGCTCTAAAGCTTTGCCAGGGTCCAATCACCTGAAGGTGCACACATGTAACCCATGACTCTGCCTGTGTCATGTACTGTACTATTAAAGAGGAAGTAAACCCTGATGGGTTTACTTCCTCTTTGTTTCCCTGCAAAAGTAAAGCATAATTGGCTACTACGCATCGCATAGTAGCCCATTATGTGTCACTTACCTGACACAGGAGCCTGCGATGTCACCGCTGTTCCCTCTTCCACGGGGCGTCCATCTTCTTTCTGGGTATCGTGGCTCTGGCGCTGTGATTGGAGCCACGATACCCGGAGCCGCGTTTACGTCACTCCTGTGCATGTGCATGGGAGCCGCCACTAACGGCATAGTGCTGTTAGCAGTGGTATTCTCAGTGCACCTGTGCCTGTCTTTTTGAAAATATCTCCTAAACCGCGTATCTAGGTAAGCTAGGCTTACCTGTAGGTCAAAGTAGTATTCTGAAAGGGTTTACAACCACTTTAAGATATACCGTTTTATACCTTGCCTTATAGAGTATTTCACTAGCAGGAAACTTTTAACTTTTTTAAATGAAACCTGTGAAGACAGAAATGTGGGAGCTGTCATTGCTTTCTTTAGTACATAGTATACCACGTCATGGCGTATCATCTCTCAAAAAACCTCACTTGCTGCTGCTTGTTCTGGGTCACTTGTAAGTGGTAGGTGGGGTAACACTTCCTCCATGTTCCCCTCCTTGTTGGGCCACATGAAGTGGGTCACATAGGAGGTTTATCCTGGGGTAGATTCTTCTGGGTTAAGCTAGGAACTTTGAATACGGTCACGATTTTACACATGGGGTACCTTTATTTACACAGATGACTGAACTTTGGTTGACTCTCTCAATGTCAAATTATACCACTATGGTCACTTTTGCACTTAGGAGGGATATGCTTCTTCCACAAAGAGGAAAGGATCGCTGCTACTCCCAACCAGCCTAGGTGACCAAACGATAAGGAGCGGCCCTATGACTAAGTCCCGGTGGTGAAATAAATCAGGGTATATGGTGGAGACATGCAAGCTGAGGCCGCTCCTTATCGTTTGTTCACCTGGGCTGGTCAGGAGTAGGGGCGATCTTTTCCTCTTTACATTTACTAGCCCTCTGGATTGGTAACAGGATAAGCCTGCACCCCATGCTCTGGAACGCAGGGATATACTTTCACCTCTACTTTGAGAGGCACCAAAAGCACCTGCCACATGCACATGCTTATGACAGGCTGCTTGAGAAACCTTCATTACCCTTGGTAACCACTTGTATCTACACTAGACATGTGCACTGCCGAAAAATGTGTTCATTTATGTTTGATTCGTTTTTTGTTTTTTTTCGTAAATTTGAACATTCATAAATTCTAAATTTCATAATTCGTAAATTTGAAAATTCTAAATTCGGAAATTCAGAATTTGTAAATTTGAAAAATAAAAATTCAGAATTTGAAAATTCGAAGATTCAGAAATTCGAAAGTCTAAAAATAGCAAAGCAAAATCTGAAAATGAGAAAGAACGAAAATCCAAAAATCCTAAATAATAACTAACTAACTAATAATAACTATTAAATTATATCAAGAAAAGAGAATTGTGACTTGGCAACAACCACACATGTGTAAATTAGAAAATATAATTTATTAGGTGTACATAAAATCGTTTGATCATGAAGATGTCTGTGTGTTTAAAAAGACATAACAAAAATTATACAAAAATGTACAAAAATTGAAAAAATAAAAATAAAGAAAAGACAAAAAAATGACAGGTTACACGTTTTGCATGACAAAATGATTATTGTTACTCTCTGGTACTAAGTGGTCTCCAGTACCCGACGCATTTCTGCTTCAAGGACCTTCGTTAGGGATATTTAATAAGAGTGTATGCACTCATAATTTTGTCTTACATGCAAAATTTTCCACCATGCAACTTGGAAAAATGAAGCATTGCCAGTGGGCGTATCAGTGAATACCCACCAAGTTCACCAATAGTATGCGAAAATATCAGAAAAAGGACTTACCTAATTTGCCTGATGATCACATACGTGGTCAATTGCCAACAAGGTTTGTAAGTTATGAGTAATAGCGCTATCCAAAGCCTTAGATGTGGCTTCTTATCCATATATAGCAGCACACTCCAAGTCTTTTAGCATTAGACCTCCCTATCTGCAAGGGACCCTCTGTCCGAACATCACCCCGCTCTGCAGTACTCTGAGTACTTTGAATTTTCAGATTTTCATTCTTATTTTCGGATTTCCGAATTTTCAAATTTCTGGATTTTCGAATTTCCGAACTTTTCAAATTTTCGAATTCCGAATTTCCGAAATTTAGAATTTTCAGATTTTCCAATTACCAATTTCCGCATTTGCGAAATTTAGAATTTTTGGATTTTCTAATTCCGAATTTTCGAATTTCCAAATTTTTAATTTCCGATGTTTCCGAATTAACAAATTTGTCTAAATTTGTTAAAAACGAATTTGGAACTAAACAAGTTGCACATGTCTAATCTTCACACTGTACTGACTCTTACACTGTTGTCTTCATACCTCAATGTGCATAGCTGGCCCAAACTGCAAACTATGTGTTCCGGTTACTTGCATTACACCCCCTGAGTAACCTCAGACCAGGCAAAGGCAAAGTTTCAAAAGCTTTACTTAACTTTACTTTACTTAACTAAGCTTTACTTAACTAACGTGGCATGGCAGTCCCTTTTAGAACACAGAGCTAATGGGTCGGACCCCAAAAAAAACAGCCAAGAAAGAACTGCAGTTAACACTAACCTTCCCGGCTGGGGCAGCATTAAACATTACCTACCTGCACACTTACTCACTTAGTAGTAAAACAAGGATAAGAATCATGGCCCCTGAGCCACTGATACATACCATAAAAAAAGGCAGTTACAACCGCTCCCATATTTATTTTCTGACATGATTCTAATAAATTGTAAAAAATATATAGCATTTGTTCCTGAACATAGACTGTAAAAAGGTCATTCAAATATATTCCTGTCTTTACAGTGCTATATGATTACCTGCAAAACACTAACATAGGACAGCTTCAAAGTTCTGAGGGCATAGATGACATCTAATGCCGCGTACACATAATCGGACTTTCCGGCAGACTAGGTCCAATGGGATCAGTCCGACGGGCAATCCGATCATGTGTGGGCTAGTTTGACCATTTAAAAATAAAATAAAATCAGACGGACCTAGAAATAGAACATGTTTCAAATCTATCCGACGGACTCAAGTCCGATGGACTAAAAATCGGGAAAACCAACGCAAGGGAAGCTATTGGCTACTGGCTATTGAACTTCCTTGTTTTGTACCATTTACATCATCACGTTCAAAACGAACAGACTTTTGACCGGACTTAGTCCGTTCATGTGTCGGCAAGTCTGTTAGTTCGGAAAGTCTGTCGGACCTTCGCTGAAAGTCCATCGGGAAGACCATCGGACCTAGTCCGTCGAAAAGTGCCAACGCTAGGAGACTTGAAGAAGGGCACACAAGAGCAGAACCTAGATCAGTTCTCAATAGTCATCTTTTTAGTGAATATTAGTGTTTAGTGTATATCAAGTAAATTATTTTTTTTCTAGTTTTAGATATAGTAGAGAAGGGTTAGAATCCTTGTCAGTTTTTCACTGCTGTCTGGAGCTCCGTCAAAAATGTACCCTCACTTTCTGTCCTGCTGTCATTGTTTTACCAGACAGGAAAGGAGAGGGAACTATCCAGCAGCAACACCGGCAGAAATATAATGCTTTTCTTTTGAAAAGATGGGGAAGGCTAGAATACCTGTCAAATCTTTGTTTTTGTCTTTCTCTCTCTTCCTGTCTGGTGAAACCTTTGAAACAAGGAAAAAAACATTTTTTGGCTTGACATACAATTGCAGAAAAATACATACTTGTAGAAAGAACCAAATAGTATTTATTGAAAATATTTTACAAAAGGTTAGAAAGGTAGACATAAACGTAAAAAATAAGGCCGACAAACCACCTTGCTTGAATCATCCGAGAATATACTTTGGATATGGTAATCAAGAAGACCATTAAAGAGTATCTAAACCCAGAAGCAAATATGTGACATATTGCAGCTTACTAGTCCTTAGATGTGTTATCTGTATTAGTTTTCACTTCTCAGACTAAGAACATTTTGAGCATTTACAAAAAGTATGTGTTGATCTTGCCAGAAATGCAATATTCTTGTAATTTCCTGTGAGCATAAAAAAGAAAACACAAAGAACCTTATCTTTCTTGTGTAAACTAGTAGTCCCTTCAATCAACCATATATTCAGTGATGGCTGGTGTTTTTTTGTGGGGGGGCAGTCAACAACCCCCCACCCACCCCCCCCTGCTGTTTGCCGGTCAGTCCAGCACTTACCCCATTGTGGCGGGTAGCAGGCAGCGTGGTGCAGCAACTCGGCTCCGAGTATCCTCTCCTCCATGGCAGCTTTCAGCTCCTCCCCTCCTCCTCCTAGGCATTCAATAGGATCGCCTGGCCTTTCAGCCAATTGGGTGACCAGTGTCAAACCCTGCTTCCTGATTGGCCGGGAGAAGGCTCAGTGTTACAACAGTGAATATTGATTCGCTGTTGTAACACACCTGGGTGTGCTCGGAAATGCACTCTCTGCGACCCAAGCCCATTCTATATTGAAGCGTATTAGAGCCTCTGGCTCTAAACGATGCTTCAAAAAAACAGCCCCTCTGCATTGGAATCTATGCGCCGCTGTCCTGAAAGAGGCCAGACGCATGGATAGGGGAGGAAGCGATGGGGGGGTGGGGCAGGGGCGTCTGTGCACCCTCAATGAACAGGCTGCCCCTGCATGCAATGGAGAAGGACAAAGTAAGATATGTTTGAAATCCAGCCTAGAGACAACCATGGATCCAAGCAGAGATACACTGTAAAAATGAGTATAGACATGAAGGGGCATAAAGTGCATATTTTGCAAAATTGCCAGGTGAAAATAAAGGAGGAAAAAAAACTAAAAAAGAAAACCACAACAGTCACTACATCTAAGGACGGGTAAGTTGTAAAATATTATATTTCATTTTTTTTTCCAGGAACCCTTATAGTGAGAGTAGATAGTGTAGTGAGTGAGTGGAGTGCACCATAGCTGGTGACGTAGTACCAGCCCTGCCCCTGCCAGTGTGAGGCATCTTGGCGAAAGAGAGCTCTGTATAGTCTGGTAAGAGTCTTTCAGGGGGGGGGGGGGGGGTTGGTCATTATGAGAAATGCTGCAAGGACCAGAACATGGCAAAGATGTAATCCTTGAGACTTTAGCTTTGGGAGCTTCCCTTTGTGGGGAAAGCAGGGATCAAAAGGCGTGAGACTTTTGGGACAACTTGCATCCCCTTTGCATGGATTGCAGGGCTGTGAAATACTCCCTAAAAGGACTCCTTGAATCAATTTACTCTGCTTGTTATTGCTGTGTTCACCATTTGCAACTTTAAAGTGGTTCTAAAGGCAGAAGTTTTTTTTTTTTACCTTAATACATTCTCTGCATTAAGGTAAAAAAACCTCCTGTGTGCAGCCCCCCCCCCCCCCAATACTTATGTGAGCCCCGTCTTAATCCAGTAAGGGGAAGAGGTAGTGGAACATTACAGTTGTTACATGCAACTTGTTTTAAAAGGTGAACTTATCTTTTAAAGCACATAATAAATCCATGGGTACCAGCTTATACAGAGCAGGAACAGGTTATAGCGCTCCCTAACCATGTGGTTGTTAGTACATGCGGAGGACATGCAGCCCAGCAGGCAATGGATGGACACTAAAAGGGACAGGCTATATAACAGAAGGATGAATAGAATGCTTATTTCTTTTGCAGCAAAATGCATGTGACACTTCCGGTGCACATCTTTGGCCTAATCACTGCATAGAAATCCCTGTTCTTGCCCTCTCTTGATGGGACTATGCGCTGGCCACAGGGGGATCTCCTTACCTGTGTTCAGTCCATAGCGTATCTGTCCCAGACAGTGTCTGACCTTTCCATAATACAGGTGGGTTTGACTCTGGGCCATAGACCCTCGTTTCAGGTTTAGAGACTCAGTCCTCTCTGGATCTCCACACCGGAAATACATGAGTCTATCCCGACTGATATGGCCCACTACTGGTCCTCTAGTTCTGACTCTACCACTGAGTCTACCACTGAGGGCCCTGTCTGGCATGCGTTTAAGGCGGTGGTAAGGGGCTCCTATATCTCACGTATTAAGCATTACAGATCTGTTGGGCGGGCCACGCAAGAGGCACTGCAAAAGGAGTTGGATGATGCACGCTCCCTTCATTTGAGTAATCCATCTTCAGACCCACGGTATGCTGATGGCTGCTCACCGGGCATTGCAGCTTCGCATAATGGATTTAACTAGGAAGCAACAATTATACCTCTCTCTATACCTCTCATATTCATGAGCGGGGGGGGGGGGGGAGGGGTGAATGCTAGGCTTCTTGCATTCCTTGCCCACACAGACTTTCAGGTTGGTTCAATCTCTGAACTTCAACTCCCTGATGGGTCAATTACCTCTGAGGCATTAACTATCAACCGAACATTCGCAGAATTCTATGGCAGGTTATATGTGGATACGGTGTTCCCCCTGAACAAACCTTTATGGGCGTCTTTGCTTCACTAGACTTCCCAGCACTTAGTACTCCCCAGAAACACCTATTAGACAAACCTATAACATTAGAGGAAGTAACTGCATCCGTTTATTGCCAGTGAGTAAAACTCCAAGTCTAGATGGCCTCCCCTCTGAATGGTATCAGGCATATGTAGAGGATTTGGCTCCTAGGCTTCTTAGGACCTTCCAGGAATCTCTTAAGCAAGGGAAACTTCCTGACTCTATGAATAAAGCACTTATTGTTGTCATACCCAAACCAGACAAGGATAGGCTGCTATGTGGGTCCTATCGTCCCATATCTCTCAATGATGCAAAAATACTGGCCAAGGTTCTTGCTCTCAGACTCTAGAAGATTATTCTGTCAATCATACTGCCTGACCAATTGGATTTATGCCTGGCAGGAGTATCTTTGATAACATTCGCAGGCTATTTTTAAATATCAATAATGTATCACTCATGAAACGTAACGTGTAGCATCTCTTTAGATGTGTTAAAAGATTTTGACACTGTGCATTGGTCCTTCTTATGGGAAACTATGGCACGGATGGGTTTTGGCCTCTGGCCCTGGCAGTGCGATAGATGTCAGAGATAGAGGGCATCTGCTGTGGTCTGTTGGACGATGACCTTATATACTTGGACGGTAGACAGAGTTCCTTTACCAAGTTGATGCAGGTGGTGGAGGAGTTTGGAAAGGTTTCAGGTCTACAGGTGAGTTGGGAAAAAATTCCAGGCATTTCCTATAGGCCCTTCTATGTCCACTGAATATCTACGGAGGTCACGTCTGCAATTAACATCATCCTTTAAATACCTAGACATTCAAATATATGGGGATCTCTCTAAATATGAAGAACTTAATATTACTCCCATAGTCAAGCAGATGGTGGACAAGCTTCATACTTGGACATTGTTGCCCCTTAATTTAATTGGCCACATAGATATCTTTAAAATGATCTTCCTACCAAAATTTCTATATGGTTTTGGAGCTGCCCCAGTTTTTCTCCCTAAGAAATTCTTTACACAATTGGAATCTACTCTCTCTTCTTTTCTCTGGAATGCGATTCAGCCCCGTATAGCCAAGTCCTCATTGCAGGCGGCTAAAGCCATGGGAGGTCTGGCATGCCCAAATCTATGGTATTATTTTATTCCTTCCCAACTCACCTACGTTCATGCCTCATTACACTCTGATCCTCAGACTCCCTCTACTGTGCTTTTGTCGGCTTTCTTTGGACCCTCCACCTCTTTCAGGGACAAGCTACATAGGTCAATTGATTTTCTTCTGTTGATATTGGCTTTATGGCTTGGAGGGAGGGAGGGAGGGAAAATTCTGAAACAGTCCTCTCTGGGTATGTCACCACAGACCCCCTTGTGGAGGAATCCTAATCTCCCTGAGCTCATTGGTCCCCCGGATTCGCCCTGGTGGGGTCGGTTTGGTGTTACTTACCTCTCCCATATGGTTGAAGATAATAATTTAGTGCCCTTTGACACACTTTTGATCAAATGTAAGTTTGTACATAATTTACACTACATCCCAGCCAAGCTGGTCCAGATGGGATTGGGTTTGGATGTTGCTCGTTCTAGATGTGACTGATTGGTGCAATTTTTTTTTTCATATGTTTTGGAACTGTCCTGGACTCTGTTCCTACTGGAAGGATTTTTTTGCCTTTTTCGAGTACAAGCTTCACTTGCCGATATCGCATACCCCAGAAGTTGAACTTAGGTGTTCTCAATGATTATGCTGCTCATGCACATGCTAGGTCTCTGTTACGTTACGGACTCTGTTACACTGTTATTTTATGCTCGTAAAACTATTTTATTGCATTGGAAGGAGGCTGGCCCCCTTTCAGCCCATGCTTTCTTTCGTATTGTTCATGGGGTTCTACCCAAATTTAAGTTGATATATAAGAGTAAGGTATGCCCTAAGAATTTTAACAAAATATGCCAGGCATGGTTGGATGTCTCTGAGGCTTTCTGGGGGGGGGGGGGGGGGTGTCCTATCATCGCAGCTTACTCAATATGTTTTTTTCCCCACAAATGTACCTTAGGAATACTGGTCTGATGGACGGCAGCAAATTGGCTAGGTTTTATTCTGTGCAAAACTTGCCGCCAAATAGGGGGCTTCTGGGATTGTACCGCTGTTATGGGGTCGTATGTGGTGCTAGTATGAATATGCATGTGTGAATGTTGGTTGGGGTTTTATTTTTTTTTGGCACGGTGTAAAAATGTTTTGCATATCAACCGATACCTGATCTGTATACACTTATGTGCCTTACGTGCCTGTAATGTGCTGTCTTTTTTCCTTGTATCTTATATTGTAAAAACGAAATAAATACCTTTTAAAAAAAATAAATCCCTGTTCTCATCTATATGTATTATGATGCTATGTTTTAGGTGTGTTTTACATGCGTTAAGATTCTAAAATGTGAACAGTATTCCTATTGTCCATGAATGATGATATTGTATTGGAGGTGCTTCTTTTCTTTATTAATTCACTGATGACACAAGTGATGTGGTGGTTATTTATCTAATTATAGGGTGTGAAACATTCTCGCACTGGAATGCTGCAGTAGCAACATTCTTATCAAATAATAATCTTTAATAAAATGCTCATTCCATAGGTAGGAGATGTGCCCAGCAAAAACTGCATTAGTCATCCTAAGCACGTGTAAAATAGACACCCTTCCTGCACAGAGCTTCATGGGACAATTTTATATTATCTTTCACGTATTCACTTGATAGGTCATAAAGCATCTGTGATTGCAGGGGTTAAATATCCCACTGTAAAGACAATATCAATCCACTAAAGCACCTGGAGTGACAACTCATTATTATGTATGATCCACAACTAGTCTAAAGCGTTTGCATCCAATACATTAACGTTTGAAATAGAAAATGACATTCACAGATGTTCACATTCACATGACATTCACAGATGTTCATTTAAAGAGCAGTGTGACAATGCTACCTCTTGTATGTATATATAATTTGTCTGGTTGGTTAAATTGCTTACCGTAATGCCTTTTTTTTTCATTCTAGGTAAAGAGATAGCCGAGGGAAATATATATAAAATATCATTGGAGTCTTTGTGCCATTTGAATTGCTTACCTTTAGAGGTGGTGCACAAGAGTTTACGCCTACACACAAAACCTCTTCAACTGGACCATCCAGCCAAGTAAAGATTTTCTTGAAATCTTAGTGATATTCTGTGGTCATTCACTTAAACTGGCAATAGATGGAAAGAATTTCAAATAAAAATTTATACGAAAATATTCAGAACGTTTTCTTTTCAATTATTTCTTATTAAGGTACAACATTACAAATATCAAAATACAATTGCTTAAAGTGGAGTTGCAGCCGTTTCTGTGTTTATTAAAAGTCAGTAGCTACAAAAAGTGTAGCTGCTGACTTTTAATAAACACACACTCACCTGTCCCACAATACAGTGATGTGGTCGCCCGAAGACCCACTTCTCTCCCTCTCCTTTCTGTGGTGTCGGCATCACTACTGTGGGCAGCTTGCGCTGCACGTCCCAAATAGTCAGGCAATCTTCTGGGACCTGTGACATATCCTAGAAGATTGCAGGGAGTGAGGGGCCTCCTAGGCAGCCTGAGCGGAAGTAGAAGCTGGGTATCTGTCAAAAATTGGTACCTGCCCCCCCCCCCCCAAAAAAAATGACATGCCAAATGTGGCATGTCAGGGGGTCAGGATTCCTTAAAGTGGAAGTTCCACTTTTGGGTGGAACTCCGCTGTAACAAAAAGATTCACAATAAATAATTCATGTATTGAAAAAACAAAAGATCAGTATAAGTTATATATTCCCCCCTGTAAAATAGGTTGAAGATGTTATAGTATGGTAAATAAAGCACTGAATATAATAATAATGTCTCTCAGGACATTCTCATAATATTCTCAGAATATATGAATGTCATTGGAAATATTTCTTCTTTATTTCTTTTAACTTTTGATTTTGAAATGAATGGACTTTACTGAACAAAAACCACATACACTGTTAGGCCCCTTACACACGGGGTGGGCTCTGTTGGAGTCTGCTTGCTCAGTGGGGAATCTGTCTGCTGATTCCTGCTGAGCAGGCAGATGGCTGGTCCATGTCCACTCCACTTATGCAGGGCTGTCCGTTTATACCTGACTGCCATCTGATCCGCCAGACAGATGGGGAACGGCTCTCCACCTGTCCGTTTTTAGTGGATAGGATGTTGGGAGGTGTCAACAGACATGTCTGTTAACACCCGCCGCTCCATAGAGGAGAATGGAGGGTCCAATCGGGTCTGCCTGCAAAAACTGACAGGTGGACCCTATTGGTTCATCGGTGTGAAAGGGCCCTTAGAAATGACCGTATTTATTGGTGTATAACACGCATTTCCCCCCCTAAAAATAGGGGGGAAATCGTGTGTGCGTGTTATACGCCGATATAGGCTGCCACTGAGGGAAAGAAGGGAATAAGCACTGCCGAAATAGAGCCGGATCTCCTGTGTACTTGGTTCTGCTCACAGTCACGCTCAGTCTGGGTGGCTCCTAGCATGGGGTCCCGGCATTGGACTGGCGTTATGTCCATCATAGGATCCGGGCCAAGGGGTGGGACAGGGCGTGACGCCGAGCCGAGTACAAATGAGATCCGGATCTATTTCGGCATCACTCGTCCCCACCTATCCCTCGATGGCAGCATATATAATGCAAGGCTGCAGATGGACACTGATTAGACTGCAGGTAGGCACAAATTAGGCTGCAGATGGGCACTGATTAGACTACAGATGGGAACTGATTAGACTGCAGGTAGGCACTGATCAGGCTGCAGATGGGCACAGATCAGGCTGCACTGAAGCTACAGATGGGCACTAATCAGGCTGCATTGATGCTCACTGACCATTATTTTGCTTCAAAGTGGTTTAATTTTTTAAACAAAGTTTTTTTTCTGAAACTTCCCTCTTACATTTGGGTGCGTGTTATACGCCGATAAATACGGTAATTCATTTGAAAAATATCTTCTATCCTGCTCCTTAAAATTTTCTCATCATTGCAGACAAAAACAAATGTCCATTAGACCCACTAATGATTAGAAAAACGAAACTTTCTTAGAACATTCTTTTTGTAAGATTTTTTGTTCAAAATTCTACCCAATTATGGTCAGCATTAGATATGGTGGTGCTATATGAAAAATAAAATTGCAATTAGCAGATTTTGGAATTGAGATGGGTATTTTACTAATCTGCTTATACTTGCATCCTGCGATCAAGTGTAGCACTTAGATTGGTGTTTTATTACTTATTAACAACTCGTGCTGGGATACAGTAATATCTGCTTGACAATAAAGTGGCAGAGGAGGCAGCACTAACGTCATACAGCACATTTGGCACACTTCCTGTAGGAAAGAAGTCTGCTTGTATCACTGCCTTAACATTATAATAAATATATTTCTTGAACTTCTTTTTTTTTGTGCTTCTGTCACCCAAAACTTAAAGAGAATCTATCGCCAGACCATTAAAGGATATGTAAACCTTTCTTTTAAAAAACAAAAACAAAAAAACCAAACATGTCATACTTTCTCAGTGCAGTTGGTTTTGCATAGAGTGGCCCCAATCTTCCTCTTTTGGGGTCCCTCAGCAGCGCTCCTGGCTCCTTCTCTTTTCGAGTGCCCCGTCGGAGAAGCCCTCTCCCTCGGGGTACTCGTGGGCAGGTTCCTGTGTCCCGCTGCTGTGTCCCTTGACACAGACAGCAGGACTCGGCTCCACTCTCCAGCTCCCGCCTCATTGGATTTGATTAACAGCAGCGGGAGCCAATGGCTGCGCTGCTATCAATCTATCCAATCAGGACCCGATCAGGCTCAGATAAGTAAAAGACGGGCTCTGGTGCACTACAAGAGGTTTTTCACCTCAATGCATTGAGGTGAAAAACCATGAAGGTTTACAAACCCTTTAATTTCAATTGAAGATTTCTAGAAGATTTGCAAAGTAATTTTTTTTCCTTTAAAATACCAAACATATTATGGAATTGCACAGAGCAACCCCCGATCCTCCTCGAGTCCTTCTGCTGGTGCTCCTGGCTCTTCTTCTACTTGGTCTGCAACTATAGGAATCCGCTTCTTATCGTAGCAAAACCCGTGGGCTCAATCCCTAGCCACGCTTTCTGCATCTTTAGACACAGACAGTGAGGCTCGGATCTGCCCCCAGGTGCCTCCTTAAAGGATTTTACTGACAGCAGGGGGCGCCAAAGGCTACCATTGCTCTCAGCAAAGCATTTGCAAGTGGGGACAAGAGGAGAGTTAAAAGAAATAAAATAACAAAAATAATAGAAACACACAGATACAGTGGCAGAACTAGCAGAGTCGCAAAAGGTCACACTTGTGACCGGACCCTGGAGTTCCGTCACCGTCGGGACAGCAAGAATGGGTCCCGTTGCGGGACCATAATAAAATGCCCCCTAGCCTGGAGAGAAGGGACCTGGCCAGGGGGTGAGGGGGGCCCTTCATGGATTCTTGCATCGGGGCCCTGAAAGTTTTAGTTAAACCTCTGGTAAATATGATATACTTTCCTATCTATTTACAAAATCTAGCAGTATAAGGATTAAAAAATATTCAATGTTGAGAGAGTGAAGTTCTGCTTTAAGATGTGTCTATTTAACAGGTCTAAAATGCAGGATTGTGAAACAGAGAATGTTGGCTTTCCTCTGAAGCTTCTATGACAGATAGTTCTCGTCATATCAAACTGCTCCAAGTCTTAAATATACTATACAGTAGTTACATTTATAGCAGTGGTCTTCAACTATTGACTTGGAATCCACATATGAGCCTTAGCTTTAATGTTGCTCTTAGCAGGTACTTTATTCCTCAGCCCCCGTACACACGGTCGGAGATTCCGCCAACCAAATCCGTCGGATTAATTCCGACGGATTAATTCCGGAAGAGGTCCGGAAGTGATGATGCATACACGGTCGGACTCAGTTGTCGGAAAAATCCGATTGTACATAACGTGATGACGTTATTTCGTTACGACGGGACTACGTTCAGGCTAGTAGCTAATAGCTTTGGTCTAGGAATTTGATCTGAGCATGCGTGGCACTTTGACCGTCGGAGTAGGCTACACATGATCGGAGTATGTCCGATCGGAGCATTTTGCCGGAAAATTTTACCGGCAAGTTGGAAAAGTTGGTCCGTCGAATATTCCAACGGAAACAGTCCGATGCAGACCACACACAGTCGGAATATCCGACAAAACGGTCCGATAGGAAACATTCCGTCGGAATCTCCGACCATGTGTACAAGGGCTCAGAGAACTCCAGCTAAAATGTGTGCCATTTCGTTTTAGACAGAGTAGAGAAAGGGTGAAACCTCTGCCAGGTTATTATTGTTCCTTGTGTCTGCAAGGATCTTCTTCTTCTGTTTGGGTCAATGGAAGTGGTGGGAAAATTACAAATTAGGAAAGGAAAAAATAAATAAAAACAAAACTGCACTCTGAAGTTTTCAAACACTATCCAAAATTTAGAAAAGGCTCTGAATTTATGAAACAAACAAAAAAAAAGCTCTGGCTAGAGTTCTGCTTTACCACCTCTACTGTATATCTCAACTCAATCCCAAACCTTTCTGAATTATATACTACCCATATACATGAAGTGCAGCAGAGTTTTATTTATATCAATGCCTAATTTATATCAATCTATTATGTATTCAACATTGTTTTTATCTCACAAATGTTGTGGCTGTGGACGGTCACAGAAATAGTGTATTATGAATAGCTATATAGGGTGGATTACTATAGGTGAGATGGTAGTTAGGGGCCCTTATTTGTGTTCCACAACTTTTTTTCGATTCTTTTTTATAACAGCCAAAATAATCGCATGTAAAATCCAGCAGGCTGGTTGTACTAAATTTGATCGATCGATTAACTTGAGTACACTCAACTTGCCCATAGATGGTATGAATCTGGGCTGGCTTTAACGAATGGTGCCTTAAAATGCATGTATTGACGCTGATGTTTATGAGCCCGTTTACTGTTCTGCACCTTGGTAGTGCCCTGTAACATGCAGACCAGTGTGGTGTGCCAATCACTGTAAAAGCAAAGCACCTGCGTTGTAGCAGTGTGTTAAATTCGAAAAAAGACATGTCTAATTTTGGACAGGTTGGGGTGCGTTGGCAGCCAATTTATTTTATAGGGCTGTCTTAATGTAATCCATGTAAAAATGTAACATAAGGCGCAGCAGCAGGGGTGTAACTATAGGGGGTGCAGCAGTCGCGACCGCAACCGGGCCCTGTGATGCAGGGGGCCCATGCAGCCCCCTCTACATACGGCCGGCAGCAGCATAGGCAGCTAAGGGTACCAGTGCACCATGCACCCGGGTGGCTGGAGGTGGAGAGTGACTAGCAGAGCTCCATGCTTGACTATCGCACTGGCTGCTCTTTAGTTGTGCATTCCCCGCATGACCTGTGTCCTCGGCCGGCTCCTCAGAGTACCCCTCTCCTGCTCCATGCATTGCCGCTCAGTCTGTTCTCCCCAGCCAGAGTTGAGAGCTGCCCTGGAGAAAAGGACCTCATCTCTTCTGGGGACGGGGACTCCATCCTGCCTAGGGACAGTCCCCCAATGGGGCACCTAAAAAATACTAATAAAAAAAAACTACTGATGCCAGTGGTGGAACTACAGGGCTCACAAAGGTCATACCTGTGACCACGCCCTGGAGTTCCACCGCCGGACTCGGAGGGAAGGGCCCTGGCTTGGGTTCAGGGGGGCCCTTCATGGTTTCTTGCATCGGGGCCCTGAAGGTTCTAGTTACGCCACTGCGCAGCAGCACACCACAAATAGGTCCTTACTTCTTCAGGGTGTGTAATGTGTTTTGCAGAAAGGAAGTAAATTCAAATGAATGGAACACCAACAGACCCCCAAATGTGTTCAGAATGAGACTTGTCTTTTTTTTTTTTCAACTTAACACAGTACTGTGCATTGCAATGCGTTGCGGTATGCTACAACCCAGGTGCATTGCCTTGGTGCTTTGAGGGTTCATTCAGACTGAATGGCACTGCAATGCAGTAATGCACATTATATACTCTGCCATGCCATGGAAATGTAATAAGGGTTCCTAATTAGTCTGACCTTTTTATATGATCAGTTATTAAGCGACGGGCTGTGGCATGTAACATTAAACTGATTGTTTGGTGAAGCCTAAGTAATCATTAGTGTTAATGAAGCTAATTTCCTCCTATTATGTGTTCTTTGATTTACTTCCTCCACACTATCAAATGGTTGAGGTGACCTGAAGGAGATAACATATTTCTAGAATGACCTGATCTACAAATATGCTGCCATTTATTCAGCTTAAAGGAAACCTGTACTGATAGAAAAGTCTGATAACTTACACAAAGACCCAATAGAAGCCTTATTTAACCACTTGCCAACCGCTGCCCGCCAATATGCATAGGCACAATGGTGGGCAAATGGGCATACCTGATCGTCCCCTTTAATTGGCGTGGCTAGTGGGTATGCACGCGCACCCTGTACAGCATGACCGTGCCCACAGGCTCTTGTAAACAAGGCATTTCCCCATTCTGCCTAGTGACATGACGGGGATCTACTGCTTCCTGTCATCGGGAGCAGTGATCGCTGTAATGTCAGTGATAGCCCATGCCCCCCACAGTTAGAATCACTCCCTAGGACACACTCAACCCCTTGATCGCCCCCTAGTGTTTAACCCCTTCTCTGACAATGTCATTTACACAGTAATCAGTGCATTTTTATAGCACTGATCATTGTATAAATGACAATGGTCCCAAAATAGTGTCAAAAGTGTCTTATGTGTCTGCCATAATGTCGCAGTCATGATAAAAAAAGCATATTGCCGCCATTACTAATAAAAAATTGATAATAAAAATGCCATAAAACTATCCCCTATTTTCTAGATGCTATAACTTTTGCTCAAACCAATCAATATATGCTTATTTTGTTTCTTTTACCAAAAATATGTAGAAGAATATATATTGGCCTAAACTGAGGAAAAAAATAGTTTTTTTTATATATTTTTGGGGGATATTTATTATAGCAAAAAGTAAAAAATATTGCTTTTTTTTTTTCAAAATTGTCGCTCTTTTTTTGTTTATAGCGCAAAAAATAAAAACCGCAGAGGTGATCAAATATCACCAAAAGAAAGCTCCATTTGTGGGAAAAAAAGCCCGCCAATTTTGTTTTGGTGTAACGTCCCATGGTCACACAATTGTCAGTTAAAGCGACGCAGTGCTGAATCGCAAAAAATGCTCTGGTCAGGAAGGGGATAAAATCTTCCCGGGCTAAAGTGGTTAATAAACCTCCATCTAATAGGCCAGGTGCCTCTGCAAAATAAATAACCTTCATGTTCAATGCCACTAAGCAAACAATTGCCCGTTAGTGGAAATTATGTACATTAATCTACTTTGATGTTCTCTCTCAAATAAATGGTACCATGGTAAATGAAAAGCTTTCTGTGATTGCCTGAGACATATGAAACATTTTTGAAAACCTAGTCACTTTGGATCTCTCACACTCAACCAAATCTAAGAATGTAATTTATTCCTTTAAAATGATTACCTATTTGTAATGATTCCAGAGGAAGGGGAAAGCTGCATCCCTCTGACTAGGGTTGCCACCTGTCCGGGATTCACCCGGATAGTTTGCGTTCTGATTCATGTGTCCGGGTTTCAGCTCACCTGGAACCTGGACACATTATTCAGACAGGAATGTGGCTCAGAACAGGGCTTGACAGAAGGGTGAGGGGGCACTATGTGCGCCACATTACTATTCTCTTTGGAGTGTCCAAAGGTGTCCCAGGTCTGTTACAATCATATAGTGTATACTAAAACACAAAAAAGTTACTGTGCGCTGCTAAAGTGTTGGGGTTTGGCTTGAAGAAAAAGTAGCAACCTTACCTCTGACCCATCCTCTCTCCCCTCTCCTCCTATTCCTCCATTTTCTCTTCTTTCCCACCTCTCTTCTCCTACTGAACTACTACTATACTCACATATTTTATTGCCCACCATGCCTTTGAAATATCACATTAATGGAATTCAATTTGAGACCTATTCTTGGATGTAACAATGTTGTTTTTTTTCCTCTCTCTCTCTTCTCTTGTGTTTAATCGATGGTATATAAGATTTACACAAGACTTACATGAGATCTTTTATCATATGTTTTATATTTATGATGCACCTTGTATTCCCGTCAATATCTTATCCTGAGCAAATTTATTTTGGGGCTTTTATGTCCTCTTATCTTCTTGCTCTTCCATGTTTTTTTTTTCTGTTTTCTTGTATTAAAGCTCCAATAAAAACGAATTAAAACAGAAAAAGCTGACATTTTAGGAAAATGCTAGCTGCCAGGCAAAATGCTATTCCAAAGCACAGTTTGTAACACAATCTGCTCACTCTGCAGGCACTTCCTCTACTTGTACTCCTATCTCCACCTTGTTCTGCTATAACCAGTAATCAAATTATAAAAAACACAGATGCAGGCCTTTGGTTGTACAATTTGTGCACTGCTTATAAGACAACAAAGTGGGGAAGGGAGTTTGAGCAGCAATAGTACTTGCAGAGTTTGTGTTACAAATTGTGCAATTGGAATAGAATTTTTGCTTGGCTGCTTATCTTCATCCTAAGACCATGGTTGCGGTTTTAAAATGTGTGTCTGTCCCCCTGTTAGAAAACAATGGGGGTTATTCACTAAAGGCAAATCCACTTTGAAGTACAAGTGCACTTTGAAGTGCAGTCACTGTAAATCCGAGGGGGACATGCAAGGAAAATAAAAAAACAGCATTTTAGCTTGCACAGGATTGGATGATAAAATCGGCAGAGCTTCCCCTCATTTCAGATCTACCCCTCACATTTACAGCGACTGCACTTCCAAGTGCACTTGCAGTGCAAAGTGGATTTGCCTTTCGTAAATAACCCCCAATGTCTCAGCAGGATAGATCCCTGCGTCAACTTCGCTTGTGTGTGCTCCCATTGCTTTCAATAGGGCTGCTTCCCGTAGCTAATTGCACAAACCTCCACTGGGGTTCTCCCATCCAGTGACACGGTCATCTAGTGCCCAGGGCAAAACATGTTAAAATGCGCCCCTGCCCCATTCATGATGTGCAAGATTAGAGGATCCTACGCTTAGCGGTCACTTGCTTGTCAAAAATCACTGTGCAGCTCCTGATCTGTCAGTCAGGTTTTGCATTGAGCTGGAGGTGCTTACTTTAAATACCGGGCACATGCTTGTGTTGTCTATTTACATTTTATAAGTTTGCTATTTAAAACTATTTGTAAGGGTATATTTAGACCAGGTGCAGTTAGACTGTATTGGGTGAGGGAGAGAGAACACAGCCCACACCGCCTCCCGGTTCTCTCCCCGCCACTTCCAGTACCTGGATGACAGGAGTAGTGATGTCTTTGTCACTATTTCTGTCAGATCTTGTAACAGAAGGAAGACGCCCCCATCCCACAATAAACCATTGCGCCCAGGGAAGCCGACCCTTCCGCCCACCCCTCGTTTCTTCATTTCAGGCTGCAAAGCAACAAAATATGATTTTAAAGATGATTATTTTCTATACTCTCTGCATGTTTGTCTATTGTAGTGCATTCAAAGTGAAAAGGCTACCTTAACACAACATGCTTTAAAGCATTAAAACAGAGTGCATATGCAATCTACGCTGAAAGAAATTTTCCAGAAATACCCGATTCCACCTTAGACATAAATTAGTCAGCTGAAAATGTCCTTCCGCCAGAGCCGAACTAGGAATAGAAACCAGCCCTGGAAAAAATGTCATACCAGCCCCATTGCATTTGAATTAGTATACAAGCCCAACATCATAACGTCATTATTTTCTTGTTCATGAAAGGGAAAACCATGTCATTTTAAGCACATTTGAAGAGTGTATTATATATATAGAGAAGACAGATCTGAAAGGGATTTATATACACATAGGGCTTTATATACAGTATATATAAAAGCAAATTCCAGTTCAAAAAGTGGTCAATCATCAAGAGTGCCCATGAATGCAGCCTCACTGTGCCCATCATTGCAGCCTCACTGTGCCCATTAAATGCAGCTTTATGTGCCCATCATTGCAGCCTTGCTATGCCCAACAAATGCATCTTTACGGTGCCCATTAATGAAGGACTCACTGTGCCCATAAAATGCAGCTTTAGGTGCCCATCATCGTAGCCTCACTGTGCTCATCATTGCAGTCTCACTGTGCCCATCAAATGCAGCTTGCTGGTGCCCAAGAATGCAGCCTCTCTGTGGCCATCAAATGCAGCTTTACTTGCCCATCATTGAAGCCTCACTGTGTCCATCAAATGCAGCTTTATGGTGCCCATCAGCACACCCTCACTGTGCCCATCAAATGCAGCTTTACGGTGGCCATGAATGCAGCCTCACTGTGCCCATCAATGTGGCTTTACGGTGCCCATCATTTCAGCCTCACTGTGACCATGAATGCAGCCTCAACTTTGCTCACCCTGGATCACACACATAGCAGGAGCGATGTGTATCATGGTGTATCATGGGTCTGTGTGTGTTGTCAGCGGCCCTGTAACAAGGTCCCACCACCCTAGACTGTCTCATGTGATATGCAGAACACTGATTCGATCTATTATCACACGAGACGGTCTGGGGGCGGGAACTTGTTAAGCGCCGGCGACAACACACAAAGACCCAGCTCCATGATACACATCGCCACAGATCAAAGTGGCCTCAGGGCAGGCAGCCTACCTGTAAATTTTCCGGTAGGCAAGTCTGGCCCTGCGTTTCCGCATACTGAGATGGAACAAACCTTGCAGCAATAAACTTTGCAATTATACAATTACATTCATCTATCAAAAGGTGTCACAAGTGCAAAATGAAATTAAAAAAATTATAAGAGCCTGCATAATCACCACAATAGAATACAGAGATGAGAATTATAATTTCTACACATTTGAACATGATATATCCCAGCCAGACCATTCTTGGGAGGATATCACTGTCTTGGTTCTTAAAGCGAATAATTCCATTCAGGAAGAGGTGATTGAAGCTGCATTATTGCAACAACAAACGCAGTTTTGATACTTTTTTTTTTTTTTTTTTTACACCGATCATTCCATTTTTAGAACAGGCTTTGGTTTTCCAAGGTCTGAGCAGTACTGATCGAAAAACAATTTTAGCAAGATGTTGAGAAGAAATCTGTAAGAGAGAAAAAAAAAAACGCAAAAGAAGCAAAAGACCTAGGTACTAAAATGAAGAGCTGGTCAGATAAGGAGGCTGTGGAATGAGAGGGGGGTGGGTAAGTCACAGAGGTGAAAATGGTCATAAAAATGTTGACAGTGATTTAGAAAACTGAGTCCACATTCAATCCATTATCTTTACTCCTTATCTGGCCAACTGTCAGTTTTATTACCTTTGTGTCCTTTGTCTTAACATTTTGCTATAATTTTTCGTATCAGTACTTCTTGGACCTTACAAGAAGGGAGTAGGGCCCAAAAGCTTGTGCTCAAAATGTATTTATTAGTGCCATACCATCAGGGGAGCATGTGATTGGCCCCAGACTTATTCTTCATCAGGGCAACAACCCAAAACATACACTCGAAGTCATTAGGAATTATCTTCAGAGAGAAGAACAAAAAGTCCTGGAAGTGATGGTTTGGCCCCCACAGAGCCCTGATCTTAACATCTTTGAGTCTGTCTTGGATTACATGAAGAGAGAGAAGGATTTGAGACAGCCAACATCCAGAGAAGAGCTGTGGTTAGTTCTCCAAGAAAACCTACATGCGAGTTTCTTCAAAAACTGAGTACAAGTGTAAGAGTACCTAGAAGAATTGATGCTGGTTTAACCACTTCCTGCCGGGAGGGCGTACACAGACATCCCCCCATTTTAGTTGTTATACCGGGTTGATGCCTGAACCTACAGAACAATCATAGCGGCAGAGAAGCGGGGTGAATGTCCCCTCCCGCTGCCCGTGTGATCGGCGAGCTGGAGATGGAATCTGCCACCGGTGGAAGTGCACCATAGAGAATACTGGTAACCAGATGGTCCCCAGCAGTCTCTATGACACTCGGAGGTCAAGGTGCGACATTGTAATGTCACGTCCGGCCTGGCAGTTGGCTGGAAAAACAAGATCGTTCTGTTTTTTTTTTTATCTCAGGCTTTCCAGCCTGGAGGAGAGATCTGGGGTCTTATTGACACCAGATCACTCCATAAAGAGGACCTGTCATGCATTATTCCTATTACAAGGGATGTTTAAAAAAAAATTTCAAGAGAAAGTGTAAAAAAAAAAAAGAAAATAAAATAAACAATATATATTTTTTTAACTCTAAACAAGTAACCTGTAATTTTTTTTTAAAGCGTTGCCTATGGAGATTTTTAAGTACTGACGTTTGGCGCCATTCCATGAGTGGGCGCAATTTTAAAGCATGACATGTTAGGTTTTGGGGGCTATTAATAAACAGAGAGAGTACACTATGGCACTTGTGTTTGTTTTTTCATGTCTATAACCTACGGAAGTAATAGTGTGAGTGAAGGAAGTTTCGTCTGACGGCAATACAAACGCTGATTACCCACAATGAGGAGCAGTCTGGAGACTGTAGGATTGCCATTAGAGTGAAAGTTGATCCATTGTGGTGGACACGAGGAGTGATTTGTCTATGCGTTTACATTCATCTTTGGGGTGAGCAGGTACTTTAGCTGGTGGAGATGTGCACTGGATTTTGGTCCTTTTGAGCACAACCACACACATCGGTGATTGTTTCGCTTTTTTGACATTTTACTTTTTTTTTTTTGATCATTAAATGTTTAATATAAATTTGGTATGTACATTATTTAATGAGGCACAGCATTGCACTATTTAGAAAACAACATTGAATTTGGTGTGGTGTCACTGTAAGGCCGCGTACACACGCGGGGACTGTTCGGCCAACTTTGTCCGCCGAACAGTGTTTCGGCCGACAGTCCACCCGTGTGTGGGCGTTCAGCGGACAGTTTCAGCGAACAGTCCGCTGAACAAGGTTTTTCGGAATTTCCGAAAAACTGTCCGCTGAAACCTTGTTTCAGCGAACAGTTCCCTCGTGTGTAGGCTTGTTCGACAAACTAAGTTCCGCGCATGCTCAGAAAGGATTTACACGCCGAAAGTTATAATGCAGTGTATAGGACGTCGTATTTTTCGTCCCGTCGTACGTGCCGTTCACGTCATCGCGCACGGTTTCAGCAAACTGTTCGTACGTCGTGTGTGGCCATGTCCGTCCATGCTAATTTTGAGCGGACTGTTTGCCGAAACTATTTGACGGACAAAGTTGGCCGAACAGTCCCCGCGTGTGTACGCGGCCTAAGTGTTCAGCAGCTGTGCAGTCACATATATTGGTGATTTCACACATTTACCCCGTTAAAGGAGGAAGTAATTTATTTTGGCACCGATTGTTTATTTTTTCCACAATTTATGTTAGGTATCTATTTACTCTGCGTAATCATCTTTCACATTATACAAAAAAGTTGGGCTAACTAAAAAAACAAAACATTGAAAAATTGCTGTGCATATACCATGTGACATAAAAAGTTGCAACGACCACCATTTTATTTCCTAGGGTCGCTGCCAAAAAAACATATAATGTTTGGGGGTTCTGATTAATTTTCTTCCAAAAACATGATGATTTTTACATGCAGGAGCGGAGTGCCAGAATTGACCCGAATGGCAAGTGTTTAAAACCAAATGGTGAACACACCAAATATTGATTTGATTTAGATTTTTCTTTGGTTTACTCACTGTACATTTAGTAAATTCATAAAAATTAACAATTAAAATATATATTTTTGAAAGCATTCTTACTTTACAGCATTTCTGCACACCTGCTTCAAACTTTTTGCACAGTACTCTGTATATCCCTATGTGTTTTTATACACAGTTATGAATTTAATCACAAATTACCACCATTGCTATCCATGTGACATAACCTTCCTCACGATCGTCCAATTATTGCAGTTATAATTAATGCAGCATTACTACAATACATGATTCTCAGGAGCAGCAACAGAATGCTCAGTATAGCTAGTCCTAGATAGCCATCTAGTGGCTATTTTAAAGAATGCAGCAGAAAAGAAGTTATTTTGATAGCGTCTCATTTATAACAAGGCCTCATGCAGACAGATATATGAAAAAATTGGCAAAAAAATGCCTCTGTCTAAATGCTGCATTTTTATGTGCATATATGAATGTATTGCTTTTAAATGCCTATGAACAACTGGTTCTATTGACTAGAATATTAATTTAGAATACATTTTGACAAGTTTATGTGCATTTAGACAAATTTATGCACGTAAATTATTCTGGAAAACGCCTCTCTGAATACAGGTTTTGGGCATTTTTAATGCACATTAGATAACCTAGAGCTGCTTTAAGAAGCATAAAAAAAAAAAACAGACACCTCTAGCAGCAGCATTTTTTACACCTGTGTGCATAAGGCCTAAGTCACAAGATTGGGTCTATCTGTCTGGCATTATACAATATTGACTTAGAATGATTCATGGGACATCAGTAGGTGCAAAACTATTTCCACGTGTGGTTTAAGTTGCTTCTAAATGCATTATTTACAGGATTGATCTGAAATTTCTTATTAGATCTCTGACTTCATGTTCATGAATCATGAAGCTAAGGTTTATCGAAGAGCTACAAAATCATTTTGTGTCAGTTAAAGAAAACTTGTAGCAATAGAAATGCAGAGCCTGTCACTGCTGACCTTGTAAAATGCTGTCATATCTTTTTGTACGTTGAAAAAATATTTTGTTTCACATACAATTGTTAAAATGAAGATTTAACTATGCAACATAGAAAAGGCAATGCTTTTTTTATTACTCTATTATTTACTAATAATTAGTACAAATTAGTAGTCAAAAATTATCTGCCAAGAATTGATTTTTTTATAGCAATTACACAGATCTAAATCCCCCCCCCCCCCCCAAAAAAAAAAAATATGTTTACCATATGTATACATGCATAATAAAGTTAGTGAAGTACTATGAGAAAAATAAGCCTTGTGAGATGAAAGTAGTGCTATATTTATTTTACTTTTGCTAATTTTAGCAATTGCAACTGGGATATATTTTAATGCAATGCTTTCTAAAATGGGAATGCTGGAACCTTCATTAAAGAGGAACTTCAGTCTGCTCACATAATTTGTAATAAAAACATATTTGCCATCCTAAAGCTTCCCTTCAACCACATTGCATATTATTTTATATATACTGTGATTCTGTACTTGCCAAATATGCAGTAGAAATTTCCCTCCACTAAGTCTGGCTGCAAACATTTTAACTGTGGGCAGCTGAACTGCTGCCTGTTCACTTCCTGGATTTACACAGACACACACCTCCAGCTCTGCAGCTCTCATTGACCCTCTTACTCAACCCCCCCCCCCCTCCCTTCCTGGCAAACTCTCAAGAGAGAGAGAGAGAGAGAGAGAGAGGTGTGCATGATGTCATAAGCATAGGCGTTTTTCCAGACAAGAAACAGGATGGGGGCTGTATAAGGTAATTACTGGCAGAAAATAAATGTTTTACTATCCAAAGTTAAAACAAAGGCGGAAGATTTAATAGATGGAAAGATGAAAAAATGACTGAAGTTCCACTTTAAGATGCCACTGGAACATGATTTAAATGACTAATGCTTCTATTCATGTCTGCCCACTGTCACTTTCTGTGGTATACGTTCATTTCAGTGACACATTAAAGAGGAAGTAAACCCTGATGAGTTTACTTCCTCTTTCATTCCCTGCAAAGGCAAAGCATAATGGACTACTATGCATCGCATAGTAGTCCATTATGTGTCACTTACCTGACACAGGAGCCAGCGAAGTCACCGCTGTCCCCTGTAGTCTGGCGCATCCATCTTCTCGGTGGGGTCTCGCAGTTCCGCCGCTGTCATTCGGCGAAGCCGCGATGACGTCACTCCCCTGCATGCCCACGGGAGCCGCCACTCGCGCCATATCGCCGTTGACCGCGGCACGCTCACTGCGCCTGCGCGCCGCTATCTACGGCGCATGCGCCGTAGACATCGGTGCCTGTCTTTTGGCAAATATCTCCTAAACGATATTTCTTAGACCTACAGGTAAGCCTTAATCTAGGCTTACCTATAGGTCAAAGTGGTTTATAAGGGTTTACAACCACTTTAAACCTCTATGGGCCATTATCATCCTCTTTTTTCTTTTAACACTATCTCTGCCTTATTATAGGAAGCCCTCTACTAAAGCAATCAGGGATTTGGCTCATTGGGTTTGATTTACTAAAGATGTACAGAATGTTCACTTAGTTTAATGGTCAAGGTGAAGCTATCCTCAGTTTATCCCTTTCATGACTAAGCCTATTTCTGACATTTGGTGTTTACAAGTTAAAATCCCTATTTTTTGCTATAAAATTACTTACTTACAGCAGAGAATCTAGAGAATAAAATGGCGATTGTTGTTACATAAAAAATTGAAAAAATTGATGTCACATAAAAAACACACAGGGTCCTGACACGCTTACAAACACCCCTATATAAATTTTTTCCCTCAGGCTCCGGATTTTCTGCCAAAAGTGACCTGAGCGCTTTCCAATGGTTCCCCACCTTACCTGGACAATTGGTAGTTCTGGGAACCGATCCGATGCTGGAGGAGCTTCACCTTTGGTTCCAGCCCCATGTAAAACAATGTCATTTTTTTTTAAAGTGAAAGATACAATTTTTTGTAATCTTTTGCTTCTCCATAAAGAGATGTCATGCTGTATTGTTATGGGATAAAGGGATGTTTACATTTCTTGCAATAGCAATAAGAGTGATTTAAAAAAATTAAAGGGATAGTGTAAAAATTAAAAAGTAATAAAATAATAAAACATTTTTTTTTAACCACTTGCTTACTGGGCACTTAACCACTTGCCGCCCGCCCTATAGCAAATAGACGGCGGCAAAGTGGTTTCATAATCCTGACCGGACGTCATATGACGTGATCGGGATTATGAGCCGATGCGCGCCCCCGGGGGCGCGCATCGCGGCGATCGTTGTTGCGGGGTGTCAGTCTGACACCCGGCAACTACGATCTCGGTAAAGAGTCTCTGACGGAGACTCTTTACCACGTGATCAGCCGTGTCCAATCACGGCTGATCACAGTGTAAATAGGAAAAGCCGGTGATCGGCTTTTCCTCACTCGCGTCTGTCAGACACGAGTAGAGGAGAGCCGATCGGCTGCTCCTCTGACAGGGGGGGTCTGTGCTGATCGATTATCAGCACAGCCCCCCCGAGGATGCCCACACTGGACCACCAGGGATGCCACCAGACCACCAGGGATGCCAAGGACAAGGTATGCCACCCTAGACCACCAGGGATTCTAGTCAGTGCCACAATGGATGCCAATCAGTGGCCATAATGGATGCCAATCAGTGCCCACAATGGGCATCACTGATTGGCATGCATTATTGATTGGCACTGATTGGCATCCATTAGTGCAATATATTATAATACAATGCCGCCTATCAGTTCCCATCTGTGCCGCCTATCAGTGCCTACCCATGCCCACCTGTGCCGCCTACCAAAGGCCCACCTGTGCCGCCTACCCATGCCCACCTGTGCCACCTACCCATGCCCACCTGTGCCACCTACCCATGCCCACCTGTGCCGCCTACCCATGCCCACCTGTGCCGCCTAACCCATGCCCACCTGTGCCACTTATCCATGCCCATCCATGCCAATCCGTGCCAATTTGTGCCACCTATCAGTGCCCATCCGTGTCGCCCATCAGTGCCACCCATCAGTGCCGCCTATCAGTGCCACATATCGGTGTCCATCAATGCCACCTCATCAGTGCCACTTTATTGGTGCCACCTCATCGGTGCCCATCAGTGCCGCCTTATCATTGTCCATCAGTGCCCATCAGTGAAGGAGAAAACTTACTTATTTGCAAAGTTTTGAAACTGAAACAAAAAAACATTTTTTTTTTCAAAATTTTCGGTATTTTTTTATTTGTTTAGCAAAAAATAAAAACCGTAGAGGTGATCAAATACCACCAAAAGAAAGCTCTATTTGTGGGAAAAAAATGATACAAATTTCATTTGGGTACAGTGTAGCATGACCGCGCAATTGTCATTCAAAGTGCCACAGCGCTGAAAGCTCAAAATTGGTCTGGGCAGGAAGGTGTTTAAGTGCCCGGTATTGAAGTGGTTAAACACCCTTCCTGCCCAGACCAATTTTCAGCTTTCGGTGCTCTCACACTTTGAATGACAATTACTCATTATTCATGCAACACTGTACCCAAATGAATTTTTTGTCCTTTTTTTCCCACAAATAGAGCTTTCTTTTGGTGGTATTTGATCACCTCTGGGGTTTTTATTTTTTGTGCTATAAATGAAAAAAGATCGAAAATTTTGAAAAAAAAACGCATTTTTCTTTGTTTCTGTGACAGAATTATGCAAATTATTCATTTTTCTTCCTAAATTTTGGCCACAATTTATACTGCTACATATCTTTGGTAAAAATAACCCAAATTAGTGGATATTATTTGGTCTTTGTGAAAGTTAGAGAGTCTACAAGCTGTGGTGCGAATCGCACAAAATTGATCACATCTGATGTACTGGTGGCCTATCTCGCTTCTTGTGACCCGAACAAGTCAGGAAAGTACAAATACCCCCCAAATGACCCCTTTTTGGAAAGTAGACATTCCAAGGTATTTAGTAAGAGGCATAGTGAGCTTTTTGATGTTGTCATTTTTTCCCACAATTCTTTGCAAAATTAAGATTTTTCTTTTTTTTTTCTCTACAAAATTGTCATTGTAATAGGTTATTTCTCTCACGTGGCATGTGTATACCACAAATGACACCCCCCAAAAAATTCTGCTACTCCTCCTGAGTATTACAATACCACATGTGTGGGACTTTTTCACAGCCTGGCCACATAGAGAGGCCCAACATGCAGGTAGCGCCATCATGTGTTCTAGGAACATAAATTACACATCTAACTTGTTGACTATTTATTACACTTTTGAAGCACCAGGACAATGACACGTGACACTGATGACAGATGGCACTGATACGTGGCAATGATGACACTTATACGTGGCACTGATGACACGTGGCACTGATGACAGATGGCACTAATATGTGGCACTGATGACAGATGGCACTAATATGTGGCACTGAAGACACGTGGCACTAATACGTGGCACTGATGACAGATGGCACTAATACGTGGCACTAATACGTGCCACCGAGGACAGATGGCACTAATACATGGCACCGATGACGCGTGACACTGATGACAGATGGCACTGATAAGTGGCATTGATGACACGTGACACTGACAACAGATGGCACGTGACACTGACAGGTGGCACTGATGACAAATGGCACTGATACGTGGCACTGATGACAGATGGCACTAATACGTGGCCCTGATGACAGATGGCACTATGTGGCACTGATGACAGATGGCACTGATGACATATGGCACTTATACGTGGCACTGATAACAGATGGCACTGGGGACAAATGGCACTGACAACAGGTGGCACTGGGGGCAGGTGGCACTGGGGGCAGGTAGCACTGGGGGGCAGGTAGCACTGGGGTGGATGGCACTGGGGGCAGGTAGCACTGGGGTGGATGGCACTGGGGCGGATGGCACTGCTGGGGGAGGATGGCACTGCTGGGGGAGGATGGCACTTTTTTTTTTACTTATTTTTTTTTTTTATTAACTCCAGGCAGAACGGCTGCCGCTGCAGCCGTTCATCTCTCCCCTCTCTCACTGTCTGTGTGAGGAGGGAGAGCGGCGCTGAGAGATGATCTCATATGTTTACATATGAGATCATCTCCCATTGGACACGCCGATCACGCTGTAAACGGCCGCTGTGATTGGCCGTTTACAGCGATCTGTGTTTGCCTGTCCCCGGGGGACACGGCGAACACAGAACTTCCACGATGCGCGCCCGCGGCGACGGCCTCCCGGATGAACGCGCCTGCTCTACGGCCATCATTCGGCTATAGGGCGGGCGCGAGGTGGTTAAAGTCCCCCCCTCCCTATGCTTGTGCGCAATGGTAAATACATACGTAGGTCACGCCCACATATGTAAATTGTGTTCACACATGTGAGATAATGCTGCGATTGTCAGAGCGAGAGCAATAATTCTAGCACTAGACCTCTTCTGTATCTCTAAACTGATAACATGAATACATTTTTAAATCGTCGCCTGTGGATATTTTTAAGTACCATAATTTGGCACCAGTCAACGAGCACGTGTGGTTTAAAGCATGACATGTTAGTTATCTTTTTACTTGGCATAACATTATCTTTCATTTCACCTGTGTCTGTGTTTGTAAGCGTGTCGGGACCCCATGGGGTCAAGGACTGTGCTTTACCGCAGATGGACACCAGCGGCAAAAAAAGCGCCCTGAGGTGAATCAGTTCACATAGATAGCACTATACAAGTCCCTCATTCATTCATTCATTCGCACGGTATTTGTGCAGAGGTGTTTTAAACGCAACTTTTTGGGAAAATGGACACTTTCATGAATTAAAAAAAACAAAAAAACAGTATAGTTATCCCAATTTTTTTTATATAATGTGAAAGATGTTATGCCGAATAAATAGATACCAAACATGTTATGCTTTATAACTGCATGCACTCATGGAATGGCGACAAACTTTGGTACCTAAAAATCTTCATAGACGACACTTAAATTTTTTTTACGGTTACCAGGTTAGAGTTACAGTTATTGCTCTCGCTATGACGATCGTGGTGATACCTCACATGTGTGATTTGAACTCTGTTTACATATGCGGGCGTGACTTCCGTATGCGTTTTCTTTGCTGCGTGAGCTCGTGGTGACAGGGGCACTTTGAAAAAAAAATGTTTTTTATTTATTTTTATATTATTAAATTGTGTTAAAAAAAAATAATAATTGATCACTTTTATTGCTGTCACAAGGGATGTAAACATCCCTTGTGACAGTAATAGGTGGTGACAGGTACTCTTTATGGAGGGATCGGGGGTCTAAAAGACCTCCAATCCCTCCTTTGCACTTCAAAGTATTCAGATCACCAAAAATGGTGTATCTGAATACTGTATACTTTTTAATGTGGATATTATTTATTGTTGAAGTATTTGACAAATGTAATCATTTCATTACTTCATATTTGGTTCATAGAGATATGCACACTTATTATTTCGTATAAGGTTTTTTAATGTCCTGTATGCAAACATTTTAAAGTGTTGCAGTCTCATGCTACGCTAAGCGGGAGATTATTTTTGGGGTTTTCAAAAGGAATTATACACCCTAATTGATTGTGGTATAAAGAAACCAAAACAATATTTTTATTTCACAGAAATATCAATACATTTTGTGTACATTCTGCTGTGCCACTGCTATTTTTAAGGAGAAAAGGCTAATACCAGAATCTGGGTAGTTTTACATGTAACACCCAGACAGTAACCTTTGTTATATTTTTGTATTACTTTAGAATGTATGGTACTATAGGTCACCCTGGGGTGCCTTCAGTTGTCCTCAGAGGTGCCTTGGCAAAATACCTAGAAATTGCCCAAAACCTGTATACAAGTCAGCAGGTGGAACAAGCCTGCCTATTAGTTACACAAAGCCATAGGTTTTCATTGTGCACCATTACAACCTTCTAGCCGCCAATGTCCTAACAACCAATGATGTAATCGGTTAATAAGGACGCCGGGCACCTGCCCCTCCCCTTCAGCGCCAGAGTCATATTAGCTGAGTGAGGAGAGAAACAGAAGAAAAGAAACATTGGAATTAGGGTTGCACCAATACCGATACTAGTACTGGTGCCGATACCGAGCATTTGCCTGGGTACTTGTACTCGGGCAAATGGTCCAATGGTTAATTCAATACCTGGACAGTCAGGGGCGATCAGTACGGTGCTAGGGAGGAGTTACAATCACTGATCTTCCTGTATAGATTTAGATAAAGCAGCTGACAGACGCTTTTCCTTTTCCCCCCATGGCTTTCAGCTGCTTTATTGAAATTTATACAGGGATATCTGTGATTGTAACTCCCCCCTCACCACCCCACCGATTGTCCCGGACTGTCCCCCATATCCTCCAGTCCAGCTCTATGCTCCTCTGTCCCCCTCTGTGCTCATCTGTCCCTCTCTGTGCCTCCTCCACCCCCTCTGTCCTCAATCTGTCAGAATGGAGACCAGAGCAAGGAGCCAGTTAATATGTAATTTACAGGCTCCTTCCTTTTCCGAATGCACAGAGTCAGTGATCATTGACTCTGTCTATTCATAACTGTCAAATGCATCGTAAACTCTGTTTACAATGCTTCAGTTTATGAATGGAGAGGAGCCGCTGTCTCCTCTCCATTTATCTTGAGTGCAGCTGAGGCTGCAGAGAAAGGGACTGGAGAATCTCTATCCTCTTTATCTTTCCATGCCTTAAAAGCCACCCCCAAACAGGGCTAGAAAAAAAAAGAATTGTAATAAATAAATATTTAAAAGGTTAAATTGTAATTGTAAAAATAATAAAAAAGAACAGAAAAAACACAGCCACCGTTCACCCCCCCCCCCCCCCAAAAAAAAAAAAGTATTGTAAAAAAAAAAAAAATAACAAAAAAAAAAATTGTAAAAAAATAAAATAAAAACTACCGACAGTCTACACATCATCAGTGTTGCATATTAGTGCCACTGTCACATGACATAAAAACAGTATCGGTAACCGGTATTAGCGAGTACTAAAAAAGTATCAGTACTTGTACTCGGTCTTAAAAATGTGGTATCGGTGCAACCCTAATTGGAATACTACTCAGTACCAGTGACCAAAGGTGTAATTGCTTTGGAAGAATGTTGGGGGTACTGCGCATGTGGATATTGCTACTTTATGCAAAACGATTAATTTTGTTTTTTAAATTTTAGAATTAGGTGCCTTGAGATTGTGTGGAAGTTTAAAGGGTGCCTTGACTGAAAAAAGGTTGAGAAACACTGCTATAAGTTATACTGCTATTTACTATTTTGGAAACAATACAACCTGTTCTTTCCATTTCAAACACATGGTGGTGCTAGATGCCTTCTGATGAATACAGTCACACAAAGCTTACTACCTGACTTGACAAGATTTCCAAGATTTCCAGAACACCATTAAGGGCTCAATTACTAAACTTGCTAATAATTTTGGAGCATTCTAATTTGAATATATATAGTTATACCATTTATAGCAACAAAAGAAAAATGAAAGCTGGAACAGTATATTATGAGTACTTTGCTATGTACACTGATAAATTGGACAAGATTAACACAGATAAATGACACGAGATCCTAATGTAGTTCTATCCCAAGTGTAACCAAGAGTTGTAACATATAAGCCCTGATATATTAAAGAGCAGCAACACAAAATACATGTATTAAATTGGAGTGCCAAACAGCTAAATACACAGAAATACTTATGTATGTTCTTGTCAACCAAAAGATTTGTAATTCTGTTCATTCAGTCCAGTGATTTACATACCTCTGTCACACTGCATATTTGGGCAGGAGGCAAAACATCTATTTTGATAAGGTTTCATTAAAGAGCGTGTTAAACATACTGTAATTCAATGGTGATTACATCTAAAGTGTAACACACTGAACACACAGTGGCAAAACTGCAGAAGTGTGAACCTTCCCCCTATAGTGACAGTCCAACAAAGCAAAGCAATGTAAATTACAAGAACGGCTGATTATAACTGCAAATACTTTTCAGAAGTAAAAATGCATTTTTGTATACAGTATAATGCCAAAATCACTAGAATGTCTGCCTTTTACACGCACATGAACTTTAATGGCATCCCAGTCTTAGTCCGTAGGGTTCAACATTGGGTTGGCCCACTCTTAGCAGGTATAACAGCTTAAAAGAATGGCCAAACATTCCCATAGACACACTCCTAAACCTTGTGAGCAGCCTTCCCAGAAGAGCTGAAGCTGTTATAGCTGCAAAGGGTGGGCCAACTCAATATTGAACTCTACGGACAAAGACTGGGATGCCATTAAAGTTTATGTGCATGCAATACGTTTGAAAATATACTGTAGTGTATTTGCTGTTTATCTGTATGTTGATGGCCCATTCGCACCTATACATTTTAACGCACATCAATGCACATATACAGGTTAATAAAGTATGAAAACAGAAAGCTGTAAAACAAGCCCATGGGGTCTATTCATGTTTTTAACTAAAATACACAGATTTACTGATTTTTCAAATGGAGTCTGGTGTGAATGGTGTGTGAAAGTTGTGTGCATCGTGGGTGATAACATTGATAAATAGACCCCTAAATGTCATATCAAGTTTTATTACCAGTTGCTACACTGTATTATAATATTGATAGTAGCATTGATTTGTCACTGAGAAATTATGTTATTGTTTAGATTTGTTTAGAAAGATTAGCATTGTGACCAGTTCCCTTAAGGCTGTACCGGTCACTGATTTGCATTCACAACTGTTTCAGAGCTCCTTATGTAATGTCTATGCGGTGAGAGGTATTTAGTGTCAGCCACATAGATAAGTGTGTGTGACTTCTATAAGAAGTTTTGCTATTTCTCTATACCAAATTACCTATTTTTCAATCTTGTACATGTTACTGATTGGGGCATGGCTAGAAATAAGTAAAAAAAATCAAGAGAATAATGTTTCTGATGTTCTAAACACTTGAAATGTTTTTCTTGTTACGTTATTACTTTATTTACAACACATTTTGTAAATGAGATAAAAAAAATTAAGTATATTTTTTAGTACTACTCCTATACGAGATCAGTGCAGTGCAGATCTTCTTTAATTAAAAAAAAAAAAACCTTTCCAATTTGCAAACCGCTTTCTGGGACACTCAAAATATTTAAAATGGTTGTAAAGTCTGAAGGTTTTTTTATCCGAATGCATTCTATGCATTAAGATAAAAAGCCTTCTGTGTGCAGCAGCACCCCTCAGCCCTCCTAATACTTTTCTGAGCCCCCTCTGTTTCTATCCACGAGTGACTCAGCCATCCGAGACTCTCTCTCCTGATTGGCTGAGACACAGCAGCGGTACCATTGGCTCCTGCTGCAGGAAAAGTCAGTTAGCCAATCAGGAGAGAGAGAGGGGGGTGGGGATGGGCCGTGGCTCTGAGTCTGAATGGAGACAGGAAGCTGTGACTTGGCTCCGGTGCCTGCATAGCAAGCTGCTTGCTGTAGGGGCACTCAACAGGGAGGGGTAAAACCACTACACAGGGCAATTAAAGAGATAAAGTGAATCAGCCACCAAGGATAGGTCCCAAATGAATTGCAAATTTTTTTTAAATTGGAATGAGGGGACTTTTAAGGTGCCTGCAACAATGAAAAACTATATGCTGTATAGTATAAGAAGCACATTTTTATTTAATACATTGGTTTAAAAAGATATAACAATCTTTGATTGAAAATTCAAAAATTCAAGGATTGTTATCTTTTTTAACCAATGTGCTTCTTTTACTATACAGCATATAGTTTTTCATTGTTTCAGGCCCCTTGAAAGTCCCCTCATTACAATTTTCATTTTTTCACCACACAGGGCAGGTAAGTATAACATGTTTGTTGTTTTTATAGAAAAAAAACAGAGACTTTACAGTCACTTTAAGGAGCTTAAAGTTGTAGGAAACTCCGCTTAGTCACTTTTATAGTAGAGCTTACTTGTAGGTATGATGAATATCTTCTAGACGTGGACCATTTAGGAGATATTCATATGTTCTGTAGCCAGTGACATCACTAGCGCATGCCCACTGCACTCGGAATTGAGGGCACACTGAATGTGCCATAAATCCAGAGCGCTGTGCCGTGATTGCCATTCCCATGCACAAACCCAGAAGAAAGACCAGGTTCGGATGAAAGCCCTGTGTCATGATCAGGGGTCAAGCTCGAAGATCAGTTGCTATAGCAGACCAGGGTGATACAGACCAGGGTAAACAGTATAGGCACTTATTTGTAATGTTTTTACATTTTACCTGCAAAAGGGGCCAGCCTTAAGTCACCTAGCAGGACTTCATTTTCTGACTAAAGTTCTACTTTAAGTGCTTACTTTAGCAATGCTTAAAGTATTAACGCAAAACTTTGGAGTTTGTTAATACCCTTTATTGGCTAACTTAAAGCAGAGTTCCAGCCTAAGCCTAACTAGTCATAAAAATATTCCCCCACCCCCAACACCTCTGCTGACTAACCTGTGTAAGAAAAGATGCATATACTTATCTATTTTGAGCCCGCTCTGGTGGAGTCACATCATCCGGCTCCCCTGTGTCAGCCAGCACTAAAAGAAAAGGGAGTGCAGACAATTGCAGCTTTGCGCTCAGCAAAAATTGCATTGTGAAAATGTTTCCAAATTCTAGATGTGGGTCTCACCATTTTACTGACAGGAGGAAAATAAAAAACTATTTACTGACCAGACTATAGGGAAACATTATGCTGTGATAGTGGAGAACATTAACCCCTTTGTGCTGACTGCCTCCCAGCCCTTAAAAAGTTCTAAAAGCCAGGAGAAGTTGGCGGGTCATGAGAACTCTGTGATGAGATGTCACCTGCTGAGCAGCCTCATATATGAATGAGGCCAATGCCAAGAGGTTAACAGGAATCATTTAAAGGTTAGAAACGATAAACTAACTTGTTAGAAAAATGTACCCTCTTACCTGTCAAGGCCTAAGATGACAAAAACTAACATCTACTGTATCGCAACAATCCCCCAACTGTAGGGGGTACAAGATGGAGACCACAAGCAAACTGAACTGGAGCCTTTCCCCTGCACTGCCCCATAGTGGCAGAAACGCATGCTTCTCTTGTTTGAAAACTACAATGAGAGTGTTACTTGAACTTTATTCCAGGATTTGATTGCCTTCAGCTCAAAGAACTTCCAGTAATTTAGGACTTTACAGGTTCTTATATTATAAAGGTTTAATACTGTAAGGTAAAGCGGATCTCCACCACTAAAAGGCCAGTACGGATACATGCTCATGCACATTGCACAATATTTATAAGCGAAAGACCAATGTAATTTCTGCAGTGCCAGTTCAGTGTGCACAAATTTGTGTGCGCGTGCAAATCCGCACATGTGTGCGTGCACATACCAATTAGCACTTGGCGCCCAGCGGCCTATTTAAACGGCTCTATCACTGTGAACAGTTGCTGGATGATCTTCAGCTTGTTCCTGACTTCCCAAGACCTGATCTGCTGTTCCTGTTTGTTTGTGTATGACCTGGCTTGCCTTTGGACTTTGCCTTTGCTTGTGCTTTAGCTCTGTTACCCGGTATCCTGACCTTGACTTGTTTAATGGATCTGATCTTCCTGCTCACTTGGTACCTCATTGCCCAGCTGTTACCGACCATAGCCTATCTTCTGCACTTGCTTTGCCTGCTGATTCGGTACCTTACTGCCTGGATGCTGCTGACTGCTGCTCCTCTCCTGTTTCTGCTTCTGTCCCATGCTCTGGTGTCAAGCTGCTCTTGCATCCTGTTCCGAGGACTGTGACTACCAGCTCTACCCACCTACAGGGTGGACATCACCAGCAAGGTGCTACGGCACTCGTGCCACTTCTTGCCTTTACACTCTCTGTCCCCGCCTTCAGGAGTGTTAGGTGGGAGGTGCAAGAGAGGCCTCCACCACATTCCAGTCTTCACCAGGTATGTGATAGTATTATCCAGCCATGACTGAGACTGGAGTAGGTACCTCTCTGCTTGAAGCATTATGCCAGCAAATCTCAACCTTGATCCAAGTGGTGACCGGACTCCAGGAGGCTTATTTCCTGCTTGAAAGTCGCTTACCCACTGCATCTAAAGCTTCTTTATCTGGTGAATCAGCTTCCGCTCCTACTCCAGCTCCCGCACCTACAGTAGTAGTTTCTCCCCTGGAGCCTCAAATACCTGCCCTGGAATACTTTTTTTTTAGGAAATTGCTACAAATTTCAAGCCTTTCGCAATGCCTGCCAGCTGTATTTCGAGTTACAACCACAAACTTTCTCTCTTGAGTTCACTAGAGTGGGTTTTGTCATTTCCTTCCTGCATGAGGAACTACAGACATCATCTTCTGGAACAGACGAGCCCGGTCCTCACTTCAATCTCTTCTTTCTTTGCGGCCATGGCTGAGATCTATGATGATCCTCAACCTCCACAGCAGAGGCTATACTACATACGCTCCAGCAAGGACTTCAGCCTGTGGCAGATTTATGTGGTTAAGTTCCATAAATGGAGTTCCGACACTGCCTGGAATGATGCAGCCTTGCAATACCAGTTTCGCTTGGGACATTCAGAGACTCTGAGGCCGCGTACACACGGGCGGACTGTTCGCCCAACCTTGTCCGCTGAACAGTGTTTGGGCGGACAGTCCGCCCGTGTGTGGGCTTTCAGCGGACAGTTTCAGCGGACAGTTGGACGGACAAAGTCTTTCGGAAATTCCGAAAAACTGTCCGCTGAAACTGTGTTTGAGCGAACAGTCCGCCCGTGTGTAGGCTACTTTCGAAATGAGCAAACTGTTCCCGCTCGGAAAGTCCGCCCATTTCGAGCGCGTGTACAGGTAGGCGGGGCCCGCGAGGGAGACGTCGCGGGCTCCGCCGCCTGGAATGGGCTTAAAGGGGAACCCCAACGCCGAAAAAAATCGGCGTGGGGGTTACCCCAAAGTCCACACCAGACCCTTGTCCGAGCACGCTACCCGGCCGGCCAGGAAAGGGGGGCGAGCGAGCGCGCCCCCCCTCCTGAGCCGTACCAGGCCGCGTGCCCTTAACATGGGGGGTGCCTTGGGGAAGGGGGGGCCGCGCGGCCCCCCCACCCCAAAGCACCTTGTCCCCATGTTGATGAGGACAAGGGCCTCTTCCCGACAACCCTGGCCGTTGGTTGTCGGGGTCTGCGGGCGGGGGGCTTATCGGAATCCGGGAGCCCCCTTTAAGAAGGGGGCCCCCGGATACCGGCCCCCCACCCTATGTGAATGAGTATGGGGTACAATGTACCCCTACCCATTCACCTGTGAAATAAAGTACAAAAAAAAACACAACACAGGGAAAAAATATTTTATTGCACAGCTCCGGGGGTCTTCCGTCTTCGGGGGTCTTCTCGCCGGACTCCTCCGCTATCTGTGTGTAGCTCTTTTGCTAGCGGAGGAGTCCGGCTTTCTTTCTCCCCGCCGCCGGCCTCTTCTCCCGACTTCGGGGGTCTTGTCCCCCTCTTCGGTTCTTCTGCCGGGCCACCGCGCCTTCTTGTAGCTCTTTTGCAGGCGGTGGCCCGGTCTTCTGTCGCCGCCGCCGCCACCGCCTTCCGTTCTTGTTCTTCTTCTTGTTCTTCTTCTTCTCCTGGAGATGTTGACTCGACGAGCTCTCCGGCCGGAATGCCAGAGCCGCGCTGTGCGGTCACTTATACCATGTGACACCGCCCCATTGTCACTATATATGTCACATGGGTTGGTCACATGGTGACCCCGCCCCCTTACGATGTCATAGTCCCCATGTGACATCAACCCATGTGACCAACCCATGTGACATATACCATGTGACACCGCCTCATTGTCACTATATAAGTGACCGCACAGCGCGGCTCTGGCATTCCGGCCGGAGAGCTCGTCGAGTCAACATCTCCAGGAGAAGAAGAACAAGAAGAAGAACAAGAACGGAAGGCGGCGGCGGCGGCGGCGACAGAAGACCGGGCCACCGCCTGTAAAAGAGCTACAAGAAGGCGCGGTGGCCCGGCAGAAGAACCGAAGGCGGCGACAGAAGAACGGAAGGCAGCGGCGACAGAAGAACGGAAGGCGGCGGCGGCGGCGACAGAAGACCGGGCCACCGCCTGTAAAAGAGCTACAAGAAGGCGCGGTGGCCCGGCAGAAGAACCGAAGAGGGGGACAAGACCCCCGAAGTCGGGAGAAGAGGCTGGCGGCGGGGAGGAAGAAAGCCGGACTCCTCCGCTAGTAAAAGAGCTACACACAGATAGCGGAGGAGTCCGGCGAGAAGACCCCCGAAGACGGAAGACCCCCGGAGCTGTGCAATAAAATATTTTTTCCCTGTGTTGTGTTTTTTTTTGTACTTTATTTCACAGGTGAATGGGTAGGGGTACATTGTACCCCATACTCATTCACATAGGGTGGGGGGCCGGTATCCGGGGGCCCCCTTCTTAAAGGGGGCTCCCGGATTCCGATAAGCCCCCCGCCCGCAGACCCCGACAACCAACGGCCAGGGTTGTCGGGAAGAGGCCCTTGTCCTCATCAACATGGGGACAAGGTGCTTTGGCACCCCCCCATGTTGAGGGCACGCGGCCTGGTACGGCTCAGGAGGGGGGGCGCGCTCGCTCGCCCCCCTTTCCTGGCCGGCCGGGTAGCGTGCTCGGACAAGGGTCTGGTGTGGACTTTGGGGGAACCCCCACGCCGATTTTTTTCGGCGTTGGGGTTCCCCTTTAAGCCCATTCCAGGCGGCGGAGCCCGCGACGTCTCCTTCGCGGGCCCCGCCTACCTGTACACGCGCTCGAAATGGGCGGATTTGCCTCCTCCTTACGTGGGCGAGTCCGTTCATTTCAAAAGTTGAGCGAACTGTTTGGCAAACAGTTCGCTGAAACAGTCCGCTCGTGTGTGGGCAAGTCCGCTCATGCAAATTTTGAGCGGACTGTTTGCCGAAACTGTTTGACGAACAAGGTTGGGCAAACAGTCCGCGCGTGTGTACGCGGCCTGAAAGATTAACTTGCCAGACTAGATCCACCAAAAACACTCTCAGAATTAATCCAGCTTGTTATTCGGCTTGACCGCAGAAGCCGAGAGAGGAGGGCAGAAAGGTTTGACAACATTCAACCTACCTGGCCACCAGCAGCACCTGTACCCACAGCTCTGCTACCATCCTCCTCCATGATGGAATCTGTTGGGACTTACCCCATTCACCTCTGTCGTCCAAAGAAAGACTGATGCCGGCAAAATGACTTATGCCTTTACTGTGGTGGCATTGGTCACTATCTGTGTAACTGTCCAATAAGATCACAAAAGACTGTCCATGCTTCTGACGCTTCCAGTTATCCTGTAAAGAGCATCTCCACTCATCTCCTGTTGGCTCTCTCCTTGCAGCTACCAGGAGGAAGCATCCGTTTGGCATCCTAACCATTATTGACTCCGGTTGTTTTATGGACTACACTTTTGCTAAACAACACCAAGTTCCACTGCAAGCTAAAATGCAGCATCTGAAGACTAATATGGCGGATGGCTCAAACCTCAAGTCAGGACCTATCATGCAAGAAACCTGTCCTCTATTGGCAGTAACCTCCTTGGGTCACTCAGAATACCTAAATCTGGACATTATTCCATTACCCTTATTCCCCATCATCCTATGCATTCCATGGTTGCAGGCACACAATCCCCAAATAAACTGGAAATCTGGAACTGTGTCATTTCCTACCACCTACTGCCAGCAGCACTGTTTTTCCCAAGAGGTCTCCACCACAACTCCCCTAATGGAGCTGCAACCAGAGATTTCAGTTTCACATGTTCCATCTGTTTATCATGATTTCTTAGATGTATGTACTACTTTCCAGCATTTAGACAATATTTTTAGAGATTTTTTCAACCTCTTCTTCATAATTATGTATCTTGACGACATACTCATAGTCTACCCTTCCATAGAAGAACACCGGGTGCAAGTTAAAAAGGTCCTCAACCATCTCTGGGAACACCAGTTATTTGCAAAGTCTGAAAAGTATGAGTTTGAGAAAGAAACAATCCAGTTTCTGGGACTTATTATCTCAACATCAGGCATCGCAACGGATCCACAAAAAGTTACTGCCATTCTTGAGTGGCCAGTGCCAACAGATCAAAAAGGAATCCAGAGATTTGTTGGATTTTATAACTTTTATCGTAAATTTATCAAAAACCTTTCAGCTATCATCAGTCTCATCTAACGGCTTACTAAACAAAATACCCGATTTCAGTGGGCTCCAGCAGCGCAATTCGCCTTTGATAAATTAAAAGCTCTCTTTACATCAGCACCAATTCTGCAACATCCTGACCCTGCATTACCCCATGTTCAGGAAGTAGATGCTTCAGAAAATGCAGTTGGTACCATTTTATCTCAACGACAAGGCGCTAAATCACTTTTACACCCTTTAGCTTTCTTCAAGGAAACTCTTCAGAGAAAAATTATGATGTGGGAGACCGTGAGCTAGTGAGCTACTTGCCATCAAGTCTGCTCTGGAGGAAGGGCATAGTCTGATTGAGGGAGCAAGTCACCCAATCCTTATTTGTGTATTAGTCTGAAATCCCATCAGGCCAGGTGGGCCTTGCTTTTTTCAAGATTCTGGTTTCATATAACCTACAGACCAGGCTCTAAGAATGGGAAACCCGACGCTTTGTCAGGCATGTTTCAGGAAGAAAAGGAAGTTACTCAACCCGATACCATCCTATCTCCACAAAGTTTCTGTTACTGCAAGGAGATTTGGTGCCACAGCTTAAACAAGCATCTAGGGAGGAAGGTCCACCGCATGACTCAATTGCAAGAACGGGATTGATTGTTCTTCCATGAGCAAGAGTTTTTGTACCTTCAAGTTTGTGCCAGTCAATCTTAAATCTGTGCCATGACCATCCCTTGGCAGGGCATTTTGGGATTCACAAGACTTTGGAGCTTTTACAACGATACTTTTGGTGGCCTAGCCTGAGGCCTGATTGTCAGAACTACGTAAGGAGTTGTGAGATTTGTATCCGAAGCAAAGGAGACAAGACCAAAGCTTGGGGCTTGTTAAGGCCCTTGCCCATTCCTAGCAAGCCCTGGGAGATGATTAGCATGGCCTTTATTGTTGAGCTCCCACCTTCTGAAAACGTTACCACTATTTCTTTGATAGTTGATAAGCTATCCAAAATGTCACACTTTGTACCAATGATTGGAACACCATCTGCTTTAGAAACTGTACAAACATTTGTCAAAGAGATAGTACGGTTGCATGGGGTTCCTCGGAGCATAACTTCTGACCGAGGGGTTCAGTTTACATCCAAATTCTGGAAAGAACTTTGCAAAGCATTTAAAATTGAAGTGTGGTTATCTTCAGCATATCATCCCCAGACTAATGGTCAGACAGAACGAACAAACCAGACTCTAGAGCAATACCTTCAGTGCTTTTCTTAACTGGGCTTCGTTTTCTTCCTCTAGCAGAGTTCGCCTAAGACGACTCTGTCCATTTGACTACAGGTCAAACTTCATTCTTTGCGAACTTTGGATTTAATCCTTCTTTCTCACCTGATGCAGTCTTTGATTCATCTGTACCAACAGTCCAGGAGTGACTGATGTTTCTGCAAACCAACAATAAAGTTCTGCAGGAAGAGATTACCAAGGCCCAACAGGACAACAAAAAATTATTTGATAAAAAGAGAAGGGGTGATCTGGATCTCAACCAGGGGACAGGGTTGGGTTATGAACCACTAATCTGAAAATGGCCTGTCCTTCCAAGAAACTGGTCCCCATGTACATTAGTCTATTTGCTGTAAAAAGAAAAATAAATCCAACAGCTTTTGAACTTTTACTACCAGAGAAGTACAAGATTCACCCAGTTTTTCATGAATCTCTGCTAAAGCCTACTGTACCAGACCCCTTTCCTGGTCGTAATCCAGGCCTCCAGCACCAATCATGATTGATGACGAAGAGGAGTATGAAATTGAGGCTGTTATGGATTGTAGGAGGAGGGGAGGCCGCATTCATTATTTAATCAAGTGGAAAGGTTATAGTCCTGAGGAGATCTCCTGGGAACCAGAAGACAATGTCCATGCCCCAAGACTGGTAAAAAAGTTCTTCCAAGCCCATCCTGCAAAGATGTCTCAGATGGGCATCCGGAGGCTGCCCAGTACGGGGGGCAATGTAAAGTAAACTGGATCTCCACCACTAAAAAGTCAGTGCGGATACATGCTCATGCACATTACACACGTGCTAATATTTATAAGCAAATGACCAATGTAATTTCTGCAGTGCCAGTTCATCGCACAGATTTGTATGCACAGACACGTGCACATACCAATTAGCACTTGCCGCCCAGTGGCCTATTTAAACTTCTCTATCACTGTGAACAGTCGCTGGATGATCTTCAGCTTGTTTCTGATTTCCCAAGACCTGATCTGCTATTCCTGTTTGCTTGTGTATGACCCGGCTTGCCTTTGGACTTTGCCTCTGCTTGTGCTCTAGCTCTGTTATCTGGTATCCCAACCTTGGCTTGTTTACTGGATCTAATCTGTCTGCTGACTTGGTACCACATTGTCTGGCTGTTAACGACCCTGGCCTATCTTCTGGACTTGCTTTGCCTGCTGATTCGGTACCTTACTGCCTGGTTGCTGCTGACTGATGCTCCTCTCCTGGTTCTGCTTCCGTCCCACACTCATCACAATAATCAGCTAGCTGCCTTTACACTCTCTGTCCCCATCTTCAGGAGTGTTAGGCGGGAGGTGCAAGGGAGGCCCCCACCACACCCCAGTCTTCACCATGTACGTGATAAATACCATGTCATAGATATCTCTTATTATTGTTAAATAACATACTGCACAATTTTTTCCAGATTTTTCTGGAAAAAAACAAAAACCGGCTTTGAAAAAATTTCCCCCCCAATTTTTCTGCTTTTTTTTCAGGCCTTCCCATCTCTAGTCAGCATAGGTGTTAGGAAGAGGAGAGGGGACATTTTTAAAACTGGTAAGGTTTAGGCTGGAATTCTAATTTGACTCATTAAAATACAAGGTTTCAGGATACAGTAGATTCCTTTGTTAGGCTCTACGAATTGTATAGTGCAGTACAGTGGTGTAGTGGTTAGTACTTTTGCCTAGCAGCAAAAGGGCCGCTGGTTCAAATCCCAGCCACGACACTACCGGCCTGGAGTTTGCATGATTGATCTCCCTGTGTCTGCGTGGGTTTCCTCCCACACTTCAACTACATGCTAGTAGGTTAATTGGATCCTGTCTAAATTGGCCCTAGTATGTATCAATGTGAGTTAGGGACCAATTATACAAGTACCTGAAATAAATAAAATAAAAATATAAATGTCTAAAGCCTGACCAAGAGATCTACGTTTTTCCAAAAGATTTCTGTCAAGGACCTACCAGCGGTAGACAGGCGCATTTGCGCGTGCGCATGCACACACGCGCTTCTTCGTGAACTGAGCATTGGCGCATTCCCATTACTGCGCGTCAGCGCACACAGCAGGCACGAGAGATGGGCGGGCATGCGTGTGCACGAGCGAGTGCGTTAGGTGCACGTGTGTGCGCGATAGTGCGTGATAGTGTGCTCTCCAAGTGTGCTGGTGCGGCGCTGTTTTGTCTCAGCTTCTGTGTTCCTGATTACCCGTATCTGATTATCTGCTGTTGGACCGACCCAGCTTTGTATGCCTAGACACTGACCGGAGTTTACTCCAGTCTGTACCCAAGTATTACCATGAGTTTATTGATGTCTTCAGCAAGAAGGGAATGGACTCACTGCCAGCTCATTGCCCCTATGATTGCCCGATTGAACTGCTTCCTGTGGCTGAAATTCCTTTCGGGCGTATCTTCCCTCTGTCAGAAAGGGAACAGGAGGCACTAAAGACTTACATAAATGAGGACCTAGAAAAGGGGCTAATTCGTCCTTCAACCTCCCCCAGCAGGTGTCGGAATCTTCTTTGTTACGAAGAAAGACCAGACCCTCCGCCCATGTGTGGACTACAGAGAATTGAACAAGATTACGGTTAAAAACCCACTATCCCTTACCCTTGATACCGGAGCTCTTCCAGAAACTGAGATCTGCCGTCATATTTACTAAACTTGACCTAAGAGGGGCTTACAATTTGGTCCGCATTCAGGCCAGGCATGAATGAAAAAACTAGCTTTCCAGACCCAATTCGGGCATTATAAGTACTTAGTAATGCCCTTCCGGCTCTGCAACGTTCCAGCCACCTTCCATCATCTCATCAACTATGTATTTAGAGACTTCCTAGATGTATTCGTGATTGTCTACCTGGACGATATTTTAATATTTTCTGGATCACTCGATCAGCATCGGGAACATGTCTGCAGGGTCTTAAGCCGTCTTCACCAGCACAGACTTTACGCAAAGGCAAATGCGAATTCGAGCAAGGGAGCATCCAATTTTTGGGACTAGTAATCTCTCCAACTGGCATTAAGATGGACCCCCAAAAAGTGTCTGCTGTATTGGACTGGCCAGTGCCCCTGGATAAAAAGGGCATACAACGCTTCATCGGCTTTGCAAACTTTTATAGTAAGTTCATAAGAGGATTCTCAGCCATAATTGCGCCCATCACACAATTAACCAAACAAAACTCTAATTTTTGCTGGACTCAGGAAGCCCAGGGTGCCTTTGAAGAGCTTAAAAGACTTTTTACTTCTGCCCCAATCCTCAGTCATCCTGACCCATCCTTACCCTTCATTCTTGAAGTAGACGCTTCCAAAGTGGCCGTGGGATCGGTCATTTCTCAACGTCAAGGCAACAAGAACCTAATGCATCCCGTGGGGTTCTTCTCTAGGAAACGCTCCCCCGCAGAGAGTAATTACGACTTTGGTGACCGGGAACTACTCGCTATTAAAGCTGCCTTAGAGGAGTGGAGGTATCTGTTGGAGGGCGCTGCTCACCCGGTATTAATATATACCAATCAAAAAAACTTAGAATACCTAAGGTCGGCCAAACGGCTGAGACCCCGACAAGCCCGCTGGGCTCTGTTCTTCTCACGCTTCTGCTTCTATATAACCTACCGGCCAGGGTCAAAGAACGTGAAACCAGATGCGTTGTCATGCATGTTTGACAATCTGAAAGACTCATCGGCTCCTGACACCATCCTGCCTGCAGGCAATTTCCTACTTCTACAGACTGATCTTTCTCAGATCAAGAAAGCATCCTCTGGCTCATCAAAACCCCCTGAGGTCAAATCTTTGTTCCCAAGGACATTTGAGTCAAAGTATTAACTCTACTCCATGATCATCCGCTGGCAGGTCACTTTGGGGTCTGCAAGACCCTTGAGCTCGTGCAACGCACATTCTGGTGGCCCAACCTGAAGGACTTCTGTGAGAAGTATGTCAGCTCTATCCCTGCTTGCATCCAGAATAAGACGTCAAGAAACCAAGCTTAGGGACTGCTGAAACCCTTACCTGTACCCGATAGACCCTGGAGAATGATTACCATGGACTTTATAGTTGAGCTTCCATGTTCTGAGGGGTGCTCGGCTATTTTTGTGGTTGTAGACCGCCTATCCAAAATGGCCCATTTTTTACCCCTAAAAGGGACCCCATCTGCTGTGGAGACTGCCCGCATATTCATTAAGGAGATTGTGATGTTACATGGAATTCCAGGAAATATAGTATCCGACAGAGGGGTTCAGTTTACCTCATGTTTTTGGAGGGCCCCGTATGAGATCCTGAAAATTGAGTTGGCCCTGTCCTCGTCCTATCATCCCCAAACCAACGGGCAGACGGAGAGGACCAACCAGACTCTCGAACAATACATTAGGTGTTTTACTTCTTTTGTACAGAATGATTGGGTGTCCCTGCTGCCCTTAGCAGAATTTGCATACAATAATGCTAGCCATTCAGCCACCGGTCAGTCCCCTTTTTTCGCGAATTATGGCTTTAATTTAACCTTTCTGCCTGACTTTCTTCCAGAAACCTCAGTTCCGGCGGTCCAGGGGACAGTCCTCAGCCATAACAACCGGGTGTTACAGGAGGCAGTGGCAAGAGAAAGTCCAGGCAGACAGCAAGAGAGCCTTTGAACGGAAAAGAAGAGGGGAACTGACCCTACAGCTCGGTGATCAGGTATGGCTTTCTACCAATAACATTAAGTTGGCTTGTCCTTCTAGGAAGCTTGCACCTAAGTTTATGGGATCTTTTCTGGTAAAGAGGAAAATCAATGAAGTTTCCAACGAACTAGCCCTGCCTGAGTCGCTCAGGATTCACCCTGTGTTTCATGTATCACTGTTGAAACCTGCTGTCCCTGATCCTTTCCCTGACAGAGGAACCAGACCCCCAGAACCTTAGTGGATGGGAACGAAGAGTATGAGGTGGAGGCCACCCTTGATTGCAGAAGGAGACAAGGGCGAATTCAGTTTTTAATCAAGTGGAAGGGGTTTGGTCCAGAAAGCAATTCCTGGGAACCTGACAACAACATCCACGCCAGGCAATTAATTTGCGCTTACTTCTCTGCCCATCCTGAAAAAAGGGAATTGTTAGGCATCCGTAGGCTTCCCCTTGGGGGGGCAATGTCAGGAACCTACCAGCGATAGACAGGCGCATTTGCGTGCGTGAATGCGCATGCACGCTTCTTTGCGAACTGAGCATCAGCGCATTCCCATTACTGTGTGTCCGCGCGCCGCAGGCATGAGGTGCACGTGCGTTAGGCGCACATGTGTGTGCGATAGCACTGTTTGCCGCCACTGAGCACATAAAGGTTCTCCAAGTGCGCTGGTGCGGAGCTGTTTTGTCTCAGCTTCTGTGTTCCTGATTAACCGTCTCTGATTATCTGCTGTTGAACCGACCCAACTTTGTCTGACCTCTCTACTCTCTCCAACCCGACCCAGCCTGCCTGACTCTGCTACTGCCTCTACCTGTGTACCGTTGCTGGCCTCTGCCTGTTTTACCGACGCTGCCTTTGCCTGCTGTTTCCACCTGCCTGATTGCCCGGTGACCCGGACCGTCTGACCTTGCTCCAGTCTGCTGCCCTGTCCAGTGTTCTGCTGTACCTCCGGCTCTCCTCACAGGCTCCTGTGACTGCTGCCTTTGCACTCATCAGCTCTTCCGTCTTCTGCCTGCCCTGGTCCATTATCACCTGCCGTCCAGCCATCCCAGAGGGATCTCTACTCCACCACCAATACCAGCGGATCCTACACCAGCAGGCACTCCTACCCACTGTGCTCTCGAGACCACTGTTCCCATTCCAGTGGCTCCTGAACCAGTGTTGTAAGAGAGGTCTTCTCCTATAAGTTGGCTTCACCACCAGGTACCTAACACTTTCATCTTCAATAACTCTGGTTAGTCAATAAACAGGGTCACCTAAACTCCAAACTTTCTTCATTGATCAATGGGGAGCACGAGGAAAATTATAAAATTATTAAAGAGGAGATCGAGAGCAATTTTCGTGAAAATTACACTCCAGATCTGGCGAAAGCAACTATTTGGGAGGCTCATAAGTCTGTAATTAGAGGTAAATTGATCGCTATTGGAACAAGAAAAAAACAGGACCGGAAAAAGGATACAATGAGAATTACTAAAGAAATCTATGAATTGGAACAAAGCCATAAAAAGCAAGTGAAAAAGGAAATATTTCGGGAACTGACTAAAAAATTTGAACAACTGAAGATAGCACTGGAGGAAGAAGAAAGATGTAAATAATCCAGAGTAGCCCTAGAGAGATACAAGTGGTGTAATAAAACAGGGAAGTACTTAGCAAATTTTGTAAGAAAAAAGAAGTCAACAAACTATATAGAAAAGATCAAAAATGAGAAATAGTAAATAAAACATCAGAGATTGCAGCAGTATTCCAAAGTTACTACAGTGCACTATATTCAGTAAAAAAGGAAGAGTCGGCTCAAGAAAAGGAAGTTAGGAGAAAGAAATTTCAGACTTATTTGAAGGAAGCAAAATTACCCAGGATTCAAAAGGAGCAACTATCAGAATTGGAAAAAAGAATCACGGAGGAAGAGATCAAACAGGCAATAAGGGATACCCCACCTGGAAAGAGCCCAGGCCCAGACGACTTCACGATTAAATATTATAAAAAATTCCAAGAGCTTTTGGTTCCTAGAATATGTGAATATCTGAACCATCTGGGTGAGAAAGAAAAAACAAGAAAATAATCATTACTGGCATACATCACAATAATACCTAAAGAAGGGAAAGATAAAACCAACTGTTCAAGCTATAGACCTTTTGCCCTCCTAAATGCTGACATAAAAATCTATGCAAAGATACTGGCTACCAGATTAAAAAAATGAATACCAGATTGGATAAATCCCTACCAGACCGGGTTTGTCCCGGGCAGAGAGGGAAGAAATAACAGCTTAAAAACAATCCTGATGTCAGGGAAAGGAAAGATGAATAAGACCCCAGCTCTACTCCTGTCAATAGACGCCGAAAAGGCATTTGACAGGGTATACTGGGGATTCATGATGGATACATTAAGACATCTGGGTATAGGTCCAAAGTATATGCAATGGATTGAGAATTTATATAATGGCCCAACTGCTATGGTGAGGGTTAACGGGAGATTATCTTCCGGTTTTGAGATGCGTAACGGAACACGCCATGGTTGCCTGCTCTCACCTCTCCTATATGTTCTAACAATGGAACCCTTTTTGGTGACCCTAAGAAACAACTGGGATATAGGAGGGGTGAGAGTGGGAGCAAAGGTACATAAAATAGCGGCATACGCAGATGACAAGCTGATGTATGTGACAAATCCTAAGGAAACCTTGCCAAACATACTGAAAGAAGTAATAAAATATGGGGAACTCTCAAATTTTTTAATAAATCCTGTTAAAACAGAAATATTAAATATAGGAGTCGAGGAAAAGAAGGCACAGATTCTCCAAAAAGAACTCCCGTTTACTTGGGTTAAAAAAGAGCTAAAATACCTGGGAATTAAACTAACCCCAACTGTCGAAAAACTATATGTAGCAAACTATATCCCATTAATAAACGAGGTTAAGGTGAATTTGAAGAAAACATGCGCACGTGCACTGTCGTGGATAGGTAGAATAAACATGTTTAAAATGGCCATCCTACCAAAAGTAATGTATATATTCCAAATGGTACCAATAACCAATAGGGATCCCGCAGAGTTTTTTCAAGACAATAAAAAAATGCTGATAAAATTTATATGGCAGAATAGAAAGCCAAGAATACATTTTTACACTCATCACTAGGAAAAGGGAACATGGTGGACTGGAAACCCCAGATATATATAGATATTACAAAGCAGTAGTATTGACACGATTGATAGAGTGGACAATTGAGAATAGTGAGAAAACATGGGTAGAGATTGAAAACACATTAGGCAGGAGCACATTACACAAAAATATATGGGTACCACAAAAATATAGGATATTGGACCAAGACACACATGTTCTGACCAAAAACATTTTTCAAATGTGGGACACAGTGCATCGGAAAGAGAAGTGGGAATATAATTCCCCGCTAATGGCACTCATGGGAACAAATTTTTTCACACCAGGGAATGAGATATTCACCGCACGGAAAATAAAAAACCCACAATTGAAAGATGTCACAATGAAGGGAAAGATTAAATCACGACAAGAAATAGAAAAAAAGCGCAGGATGGAAAATAAACGAATGGAATCAAATCCAACTCACACATTTTGTAAAAATACTCCCACAGCCAATAAGAGATGAAGGAGAAAAGAGGCCCTTGGAAAAGCTCTGCTATACACAACAGTCATTAAAGAAAGGAATATCAAAAGTATATGGAATACTTTCGGAACTGGAAGGACAAGGAAGACCGGCCTACATAGATCAATGGGAAAAGGAAATGGACTTAAAACTCGACGATGGTCAAGTTGAGAGGATGATTGGAGCAGTATGTCAGTGAATGGGATATGAACACCATTGAAATGAATTATAAATTGCTGGCTAGATGGTACTTGACTCCGGTAAGAAAAAACATTATCAAGCGGAGAGTTCTCCATTATGTTGGAGGAAATGTAATCAAAGGGCAACAATGGTGCCTATCTGGTGGGAGTGCCCAAAGATAAAGGAGTACTGGCAAGAAATAGTGTGTATTATAAAAGAAATAACGAATGAGAAGATAGAATACAAGCTACAGACATGTCTATTTCTGGACATGAAAAAATCAAGGAAGCAGAAAAGGAAAACAATTATCCCGACACTCCTAAATGCTGCAAAAGGGTTGATCCCAAAGAATTAGCTAAATAGCGAAAAAACAGATATGAGAGATTGGTTCGATAGAATAGAGTATTACAATAAAATGGCACACTTGGAGAATAGAGATAAAGGATGATCTCAGATCAATATAGGAATATGGGAAAGCTGGGAAAAATTTAAATCCTCAGAAAAGTATTTAGAGAAAATGGCAGACAGAGGAAGGTAACAAAGGAATAGGAGAGAACATTACGAACACGGGAGGAGCAGGTGGGTAAGGAAGGGGGGTTTAGGGGATAAATTAAGGGGTAATAATGTTTTTTCACTTTTGTATGCAACTTAAATTTTACTGATAAAAGATTAAAAATAGAATATAAAAATGTAAGCCACGATGATGTGAAAATGAGATGCGACTAAAATTTGAACTTGGAAAGTTGAAATAAGTCTCTCAGGAAATAAAAAAATCAATGAGGAGCAGGGTACAACACTACTGTTGCTATGATGGTAAGTATCATGGCAGTTAGGCAAAATGAAACTAAAATGCAAGTACAATAATATACAGTGCAAGTTATTTTAAATATTGCAAATATAAATGGAATCTTGCACACACATGCCTTACTGGTCTTGTAAGACATGCATAAAAAAGGAAATAAAGTGAAGCAGGAAACAGACACAATTTTGACACATTTACTACATTTTATTCTAATAATATGCCAGTAACTACTATAATATATTGCTGCATAAAGGCACGTTTTCTTAAAAAATGTTTTAAAATGTTTTAGTTTCAGTCTTCATACAAAATAAATTCTTCAAATATATTTTCTCAATTTTCATGCGTATACAATCATAACTTGACCCTTAAACCACTTAATAGATACACACACACAAAAAAAAAAAAAACCTTAAACAATAATTATAAGGCATTGCTTTGAATAAATACAGAAAACATTTCATTTGAAGGGACACATTAGGACATGTTATCTAAAGTCGATATGTAAAATAGAATAGTCTGTCTAGTTACTACTTCTAATTTGTTTACATTAGCAGCTGGACTATTCTGCAGAGCTACTGTACAGTGCCTTGCAAAAGTATTCACTCCCCTGGCATTTTTTGTGTTTTGTTAACCTCACAACCTGGAATTAACATTGTTGGATTGTTTGAGGATTTGCATCATTTCATTTACAGAACATGCCCACAACTTTGAAGATTTTTTTTTATTGTGAAGCAAACAAATAGGACAAAATAACAGAAAAAGTCAATGTGCATAACTTTTCACCCCCCTAAAGTCAATACTTTGTAGAGCCACCTATGAGCTTGCCACATGGTACCACTGGGATTTTCGCCCATTCCTCCACTGGGATTTTTGCTCAAGAATATCCCTATATTTAGCACCATCCATCTTTCCCTCAACCCTGACCAGTTTCCCAGTCCCAACTGCTGAAAAAGGTGTTCTTTGGGTGATGTGATGGGTTTGCGCCAGACATAGCGATTTCTTTGATGGCCAAAAAGTTACATTTTAGTCTCATTAGACCAGAGCACCTTCCCCCATACATTTTGGGGGTCTCCCACATGCCTTTTTGCAAACTAAAAAGGTGCCATTTTGTTTTTTGCTGAAAGTAATGGCTTTCTTCTGGCCACACTGCCATAAAGCACAACTCTATGGAGTGTACGGCTTATTGTCGTCCTATGTACAGATACTCCAGTCTCTCTGTTCACACAGCTAAGGGCCTCTGCCTTCAGAAAATATATAATGTTCTTAGGATCCTTGATTACTATACCCTTGGTTGCAACCCATTGGCGATAACATTGTGACGGACCTCCACTTCATATGTCCACATTGGAAGCCGTGTATGCTGACATACGTCTCCCCTAGGTGTGATACACCACAAGCTCTGTTGACTCATTAGGCGTATGCCTATTTGAGTTCAATGTGTCTGGTAATAAGCCTTTCTTTCTACTGGTGGTGGATTATCTGCAGTCAAATTAGTTTACAACGATTCACTTTGGAAGTCACTTTATTAATTGGAATCACCTTTATGGACTATATACAAATATGGACATGCACTTTAATTTTGTGTAAATGTATCAATGTTCACTTTACATAAGTCTTATATTGTGTTTATCCATTATCACTTATTTCATGTTTTGTGGCAGTGTCTGGTTAGTCTTGCCTCTTGCTTAGGTCTTGCAGCCTCTGGGGCCTTTCAAAAAGGTGCGTATATGTGACACTTAGATTGCACACAGGTGGACATCATTTCACGAATTATGTGACTTCTGAAGGTAATTGGTTGCACCAGAGCTTTCTATGGGCTTCATAACAAAGGGGGTGAATACATACGCACATGCCAATTATCCGTTTTTTTATTTCTGAAAAATAGTTTTAAATATATATTTTTTAAATTTTACTTCACCAATTTATTAGACTATTGTGTTCTGATCCATCACATATAATTCAGATTAAAAAAAAACATTGAACTGAAGGCTGTAATGTAACAAAATAGGTAAAAAGCCAAGGTGGTGAATACTTTTGCAAGACACGGTATATACAGAATCAACTAGTTGTTTTCCAAATAGGCTTATATATACACAACACCTGAGAATCCATTCACAAAATTGCATGAGTTATTTTACATGCGTTTGTTCATCAAAATATTCTATTTACAAATAAAAAAAATAACATTGACGTGAAACCATATTTGGAAATTAAAGTGATTGTAATGTTTTGAGTTTAAAAAATAAAATAAAATAACAAACATGTCATACTTATCTCCACTGTGCAGTTTGTTTTGATCATACTCTTCTGGTGTCCCCTGGTGGCGCTGGTAGCTCCTCCCTGCATTGTATAACCCCCTGGGTGAAGCGTTCCCCCGGGGGGTTACCTTGTTGGCCCGCTCCCAAGTCTGGCATTCGGCGTCCATAGACACTGAATGCCAGACTCGGCTCCGCATCACTGGAGTTGATTGACAGCAGCAGGAGTCAATGGCTGCCAAGATCCGAGAACCCTGGGCAGAGGGAGATCACGTCTCCGCCGCGGGAATTTCCAGGGCTCAGGTAAGTAAAACGGGGGGTTGGGTGCTGGGGGGCCGGTCACTGGCAGGTGTTTTTTCACCTAAATGCATAGGATGCATTAAGGTGAAAAAACATGAGGGTTTACAACCCCTTTAAACATTTAGCTCCTGAAAGTCTCTATTTCTCATAATTTATTTAGAAAGCCTAGATTTCTCATAAATACATTTTTTATCTCATGAGTTATTTTATCACCTCAAATGACTACTTTACCATCTCTCTCACACTGTTAATACCAGCCAGAAGCTGAAACAAGAGTGATAATCTATGTACTGACTTCTACATACAAAATGCTGCATAAATTGGTCACTTAAAATATGGGACCATCAGCAGATTTGTATTATAAAAGGTAGGTAGGCACCATTTACAGAACACATTACTTTTTTCTTAATGAATGCAAGGCATTCCCTGATTGGATAAGGGAGATCATGATGTCACCATCCTGCTTGTCCACCCCATCCAACCATAGAATGCTTAACATTCATTGAGAAAATACAGTGTTCTCTGTATGGCGCCCATGCTGAGAGAGAGCCCCCCCCCCACCCCCGTTCACTATGAATTAGGGCAGCCACTTGGCACAGGACCTGGAAATTAGTAGCGGTGCCTACTACAGTTATTTGTGACTTACACAAGGATCAGTCAGGTATGGCACATACAAACTTACATTCGTCCAAGGTGAACCAATGTAACTAAACAAAAAAGTCATACCTAAACCGTACCTTTAAAATCATTTAAACCCAGGTTGGCTCAAGGCCTAGGGTTGGCTCAAGGCCTAGGGTGTCATACATTTAGGTGGGTGGCAGGCTCTGTTTTAATTCTCCTTTCTATCTTACTTTCTTTTGTGCCTGCAAAGTTGTAACAGTATTATTAATATTATTGTTAAACAGGTCTTATATAGCACCAACAGTTTGTGCAGTGTTTTAAACATAAAGAGAGAAAAAACAATTACAGTACAATCCAAGAGGGTTAAGAGAAATCTGTTTGTTTACAATCTAAACCAAGGAAAACGAGTATTTAATTGTGTAAATATTGATAAACCTATTTCCAGATAACATGTGGAAAGAAGTGGGCACAATGATCTACAGATCTGGAGATCCTACAACAAAAACGGCCTAGGTTTTGGAGAGCTGTGCTTTTATTCTTTTTGAAATGTACTTATATTCAAATAGTGGTCATACTGATAAAAGCCCCAGTTTTGGAGTGTCATTTCTATTGAAAATATCAACATTTTCTGAAGTAGTGTATTTAAAATGCAGAAAAAAAGGTTTTATACTCCAGTTGTTGAAATAAAGCATGTAGAGGCTATAGCACATGCAAGATTATTTTGCAAGCGACTGTGGGCATTCAAATATTTGCAAATAGCTCTTAAGGCAGGCCATAAATTCGTCTTTTTTTTTTTCATTCAACCAGCAGAATGAACAAAAGAAAAGGACTGGGATTCCCCCAGCTACACATTGAAACGTAGCGGAAACCATCCCACTAAGCTATTCTAATTCAACAGCGGGGAAACCCTGTTGTCAGAATACATAGATCAGCACTGGTGGCTACAGCCAGCGGCGCTGATTGAGAGAAACTTTTCTGATGGGCCATACAAACACAAGTCGATCGAAAGATTGACTTGTGTAAAACCAGCCTGCCCATACATGGATTGAAAATGCACCCTGTTCAGTAGAGCTGCATGATTCTGGCCAAAATGAGAATCACGTTTTCTTTGCTTAGAATAAAGGTCACGATTTTCTCACGATTCTCATGGTGCAACATCATCTTTCACATTATACAAAAATATTGGGCTAACTTTACTGTTTCGATTTTTTATAATTCATTAAAGTGTATTTTTTCCCCAAAAATTGCATTTGAAAGACCGCTGTGCAAATACAGTGTAAAATATTGCAACAACCACCATTTTATTCTCTAGGGTCTCTGCTAAAAAAAATAAATAAAAAAAAATAGATATATAATGTTTGGGATTCCAAGTAATTTTTTACCAAAAGTGTCAGAAAAAGGTTTAGTCTTTAAGTGGTTAACGTTTCTTCATTTACAGACCTAAGTTCATTCCTTTGATCTAAAGAACAAAACGTTACAATGTTTATAGGTACCGTAGCTCAGCGGCTGAGGAATGTGGTGATACTTAGCAGACTGCTTGTTTTTTTTTCCCTGACATCTGTCGGCTTCAGCAGAGATATCTCTACATGGGAAAATGCTTTGTTAAGATCGCGAGGGGGAAAACAATTGCGATAACGATTCTTAACGATTAATCATGCAGCTCTACTGTTCAGCATTGTGATCCATGTATGGCCATCTTAACTGTACCATATTTGGAGGAACTGTCCCTCTTTTGGAAATAAATTCTTATTTCCGTTTCTACCTCAGATTTTCTTTACTTAATGTAGAGATGTATGTAAAAAAAAAAAAGAACTTTTTAACCACTTAAGCCCCGGACCATTTGGCTGGCCAAAAACCAGAGCACTTTTTATGACTCGGCACTGCGTCGTTTTAACTGACAATTGCGCGCAACATGGCTCCCAAACAAAATTGATGCCATTTTTTCCCACAAATAGAGCTTTCTTTTGGTGGTATTGGATTCTTCTACATTTTTTTGGGAAAAAAAAAATCGCAATAAGCGTTTATTGATTGGTTTGTGCAAAAGTTATAGCGTTTACAAAATAGGGGATAGTTTTATGGCATTTTTATAAAAAAAAAATGTATTAGTAATGGCGGCGATCAGCGAATTTTATCATGACTGCAACATTATGGTGGACAGATCGGACACTTTTGGCACGATTTTGGGACCAGTCACATTTATATAGCGATCAGTGCAATTAAAAATGCATTGATTACTGTGTAAATGTGACAGGCAGTGAAGGGGTTAACCACTAGGGGGCCGTGTGTGACACGTCACAGATCACCACTCCCGATCACAGGGAGCTGTGATCAGTGACACTGTCACTAGGCAGAACAGGGAGATGCTTGTTTACAATAGAATCTCCCCATTCTTCCTCACCTTGAGAAGATCACAGGTATCCCTGTGGACATTGAGTCCTCGGGACCCGCGAGCCGCATCTTAAATGGCAAAGTACAGGTATGTGATTCTGCCTGTACATGTCTTTCTGCCGATGTATATCGTTGCGAGGCATTCGTGAAGCGGTTAAATACCAAAAGCGTTATACTGCACTAAACCTTTCATCCAAGCTCTAAATTGTGTCCTCCAGCTGTCCAATGAGGCATTGCAAAGCTGATGGTTACAAGCATGACTCCCAGAGGCAGAGGCATGATGGTAATTGTAGTTCAGCAACAGCTGGAGGGCCACAGGCTGAGCACCAATACTCTAAATGATAACATTTGCAAATTTGAAAAAGCATTATAAACAAAAGTAGTAAAAAAATAAAAATAAAACACTTGTAGATTTAAACAGTTCGTATATACTCTTTGATCTCTCTGAACATATTTTGCATGGTGATGAAACTACAATATATGTTTTATCTGCTTATTTTATTTTAAACTGTGTGTAAAAATTATTGTAGAAGGTATGTTAGCTTTACCTCCTGTTGGTTTTCACTAAGAGAGGATACTGCATAGTCCCGAGTTAGAGCGATATCAAGATAAATGAAGAAGCCCAATAGAATACACGCATCTGTTGTTTTAAATGGCATCAAATACCAATTACACTATGTATATACTGTATGTCTCTCCTTACCTGCTTCTCCTCTCCTCAACAGTTAAGCCCAGCCTTGTGGGTGAAACATGTCAGTTAAGGCATGTTCATGTTGTCCAGATGAATAAAGTCTACCAGCATTTGAATGTTTTTTGGCGTGCAGCTGCTCTTCTCCTTTGTATTTTTGGCTTGCTGCATAGTTATTCCAAGTAAGAGACTCAAATTAGTGAAACCATAGGCCAGACAATGTGGTGGTTTATGGTACTGAACATTAGGCTGGTGTAATCTATTCATGGACTTATTAAGCGTCATATATTTATTTATAACTGTTGTGGATCTGATGCTTTTTCAAGCATTTCCCTCTTTTGCATTATATATACAGCATGCTGCTATTATAAACATTTTAAAAACAAAATGGATTTACCTGCAAATTATGAAAAAAAAATGAGTGGAAGACTGTCAAACAACATGACTTACCTCCCCAGAGCACTCCCTTTTTAAAATATTTTTTATGCATACCACATTTTTTAGGTATATTTGGTCCAATGAAGTCACAGGTCCTCTAACATCTGCTTTAGCTAGTGGTGGGTAGATCCTAAATGCTGTGTAATGACATGGCCCTTCTCTCTGCAGCATTCACCTATGAGTCCAGGTTGGGGCCCTGATGCCGTGAACTCATGGAAAAAGGTTGAATGGATTTGTATGTCATTCATTTCTGAAGAGGAGCAGCACTGGATCGTTGAGTACCTGAGTATGAGGGGGACAGCACCAAAGGGGAGGCATGTATTACAAAGTTGTTTTTATATTTTACAAAGTACTGGCCAATGTAACCTTCATTCTTTGGCAAAGAAAGGAGTGCTGGCTTTTTGTGCACATAAAACACCAACTAAAGCTGGTGTGCGTTTCGTATACTGACCTGCAGTAATACATAGCACCATGTATTAAACCTAAGTTTTGTCTTCACTTTGGCAGCGAATGTGTTTCTGTTACATTCTCAGAGCTAGCACCTCTCAACACAGTGTCATAGTAAGCAAACAAATATTGTGACACACATATATTAAACTTCATGCTGCATGGATACCTCTCATTCTAAACACTTCAGCATTAAATAGAGGAGCTCTTGCTGATTGCATTAAACTCGGGTACTCTACGTTTGTCTCAATCATTTTATCACTGATGTGTTCATCATAAAAATGGCACATATGGTCTTGATAAATAGTGAAACAACACTGGATACCTTTGTACCATGGGTCATGCCACTCATGGAGCAATTTCAATATGTTAGCTGCTCAGTTAGAGTCCAGAGCACAGCAGAGCTAGTACAAGGCAGTAAAGAGGATGACATTTAAACAATTAAAATAAATAATGGTCCTGAGGTTGTTGTGCAATTTCAGAAAAGATGTACACTTCCAGAGAAATGTCCTTTCATAAACGGATGCTCTGTGCATTTATCGCATTGCCTTGACATGTTGTCATAATTAATTTGGACTTCGGTCTCCATCTCTCCAATACTGTTCGGTCTGCATCTCAGTAAGTCGAGATAATGTACGCTGAAACGCAAAGATTTCTTCTTCACCTGTAAAAACCGACAATCCTGCAGATGCATCCTGCATTCAACACAATGAAAACATAACAGGTAAATTAGAGTTTAAAAATGCAATTGTATAGACATTTAATACATTTATCATTAATAAGGTGCACTGTAGACTGTAAACATCTGCCCTTGTTGTAGGGAAAACTTTCCAATCACTGATGTAGTTATCACTAATTCTTCCACATATTGAAACTGAAATCCAGGCAAACAACTAAATCAGGTCTTAACAAATTTGCTTTAAATCCAGGAGCCAGCTAAAAAAGTTAAAAGCCAGTTTGTGTGTTTTCATGAGTAGGTGCCAACTTATGTTTGTATGTGCATATCTTAGGAGGCGGGGTTCAAATTATTTTTTGGGGGGGGGGGGGTATGTGCTTGGGTGCAACTTAAATTTTTTACAATTAAGAAAAACATTTTTTTTTTTACTTAACTTTTTTTTCCCCATCATATAGGGGACAAAGTCTTCCTCCTTCCCCTCTACCCTGCGGCAATTGCTATGCCAGGCCTGGGCCCGCAGATAGGCAAGCAGAGCCCTGAATACATAGCGGAGGTGCTGGGGGGGGGCAGCACTTTACTGGCATGTGTGAAAGCTATTGGGCAGCAACAGAGCCACCTAAATGCTTCCACCTGACATGTGAGCCCTGCTGCTTGTTGGCTAAAGGGCCTGGGCTAAATGTAGGAAAAAACTACCGGCCCAGGCGTCAGGTGATACAAATTGTATATCTCTGCAATAGTGAATGAGCTGGAAAAAAAAGCCCAAAAGCTCTGAATTAAATATATAGGTGAAATGCATATAATGATTTGTGTCCTGAGATTTAAGCTAGGTACACGCAAGTTGGTTCAGTAGTTACTGGCTGACTTACAACCCAAGTGTACAGCTCCATGACCAGCTTCGGTCAAATATGCACAAAACCAGCAGCCAATTGGCATCTGATCAGCGCTTGCAGCCAATGGCTGAGAGTGCCTGACCGATGTGTTTTGATGGAGGGGGGTGGTTCCCCTATAAGAAAACATTAGCGGAGATATCGTTGTACCAACATCATATAGTTAGTACAGTGACTTTTTCAGTTTTTTTTCATTTAGTCTGCTGTGTTGAAAAAAAAAAGTCTTGTGTGTACCAGGCTTTACACAGCTCTGCCACACAACAAAGCCCTGTCTGGCAGGACAAGAGACCTGATTATTGCCTGCCACAGTTAAATAGCAAATATAGGTATTATCTCTCCCCCAGCCTGTGACTGCTTTCCCCTCCCATCAGGATGGTTCCTTTAAGCAAATCAGAACGGCAGCAGAACTTGACTTGTGCACTGTTTCTCACTCTCCCAATCTGAGCTCTGCTGTATAGGGACTGCCAGAGACAGTACTTACATTGCTTAGATAAAAAAAAAAATGAAACTATTATAAATGTAATTCTTTTATTTCTGCCTGGAGTTCAGCTTTAACATTCCTACAATCACACCTTATGCCACGTACACACGACCAGACTTTCCGGCAGACTAGGTCCGATGGAATTCGTCGGACAATCCGATCGTGTGTGGGCTAAGCCGATAATTTTTCATTAAAAAAATTAGATGGACCTAGAAATAGAACATGTTTCAAATCTGTCCGATGGACTCAATCCCTATCGAGAAAACCGTTCCTCTGTTTGCTTGTCCGACGGACCAAATACGACGCAAGGAAATTATATTGGCTACTGGCTATTGAGCTTCCTTTTTTAGCCCCGTCTTACATCATCACGTTCAAAACGAACTTTCGAACTGACTTATTCCGTTCATGTTTGGCCAAGTCCGTTTGTCCGGAAAGTCAGTCGGTATTCCAGTGAAAGTCTGTCAGGAAGACCGTCGGACCAAGTTTGCCAGAAAGTCCAGTCGTGTGTATGCGGCATTACAGTTAATAGAAGAACCCTTATTGACATATAAGCCTACTACAAAAGTTTTGCTCTAAATGTTTTCATATTCCTCTATTTTCCAAAGATTCAGAAAGTTTTTAGTTTAGCCAATAGTCATTACCAATTTTCAACCTTTACTTCGATACTTCCAATTTCCATTTGAGAGGTTTATAAAATGAAGGCTAAGAAAAAATTAAGCAGTTGTAATATGGACAAAAGAAATATACCTGGCTTAATTCAAGATCATCTAAAAGAATTCTAGACTCTGTATCATCTGCATCCTTAAGCTTTTGCATGAACAAGCTTTGCAAAGGAGTGTCAGCAGAGCAAACAATACGCACCTAAAAACAAATAAAGTACTGTTACATAGTCATTAACTGGAAAACAAGCGTGAGTAGACCTATAACAAGGAACCCAAATTTTATTAAAAGTTCACTTCATTTTACTAAAGTCAAAAATGTTATAGTTTGATGTGTATTTTTAAACCCAAAATTTGCAAATTTACATTTAAAGATGAACTTCCAAATAATCTTTTTTTCTTTAAACTTACAGTTGTGCAGGCTTAGTTACATCTAATTCTTCATATGTCACATCCAGGGGACTGTTGATGCAGAAACTCATTGTATTAGTCTGTGCTATATACAGTCAGTGCTGGTCTCTTCTGGGTGTGGCTCAAGCAACTTGTCATCTGTATACTGAACACAGGGGGGTTGCTTACTTGGCACCTCCATTATTCTGATAAAAATAGGATTTTTGTATACAGCTTACCTGTAAAATCCTTTTCTTGAGAGTACATCACAGGACACAGGAGCTTCATTACATAGTGGGTTATATAGGCACCTCTGGTGATTGGACACTGGTTAACCCCAATTAAGGAGAATTCCTCCCCTATATAACCCCTCCCATATGGGAGGCACCTCAGTTTTGTAGCAAAGCAATAGGAAACCACGTAAAACCCAAGAAGGGCGGGAGCCCTGTGTCCCATGATGTACTCTCAAGAAAAGGATTTCACAGGTAAGCTGTATATAAAAATCCCATTTTCTTGATCATACATCACGGGACACAGGAGCTTCATTACATAGTGGGATGTCCCAAAGCAATGCTCAGATTGAGGGGAGGGGGACACAGATCATAATTATACACCGCCATGGACCGGAGGACCTAAACTGCAGCCTGCAGTACACTGCGCCCAAAGGCGATATCCTCTTGCCCTCTGACATCCACCTGATAGAATCTGGTGAATGTGTGGACTGATGACCAAGTTGCAGCCTTACAGATCTGAGCCATGGAGGCCTGGTGATGCACTGCCCAAGAAGCACTTACAGCCCTAGTTGAGTGTGCTTTCACTTGAAAAGGAGGGATCTTCCCTTTAACACTATAGGCCTGAGAAATAATCTGTCTAATCCACCTTGAGAGAGTGGATTTTGATGCCGCCTGGCCCTTCCTAGGGCCTTCTGGCAAAATAAATAAGCAATCAGTTTTCCTTATCTGAGCAGTTGCCTGAAGATAGATACTGATTTCCCTTACCACATCCAAAGTGTGCAAAGATTCCTCTTTCTGCGGACTGTGGGTCCGGAAAAAAGGATGGTAGGATTACCTGAAACCACCTTAGGCAGAAAGGACCTGTTGGGATGCATTACCACCCGGTCCTTATAAATAATTAGATATGGCTCTTTGCTGGAGAGAGCTACTAGTTCTGACACTCTTCTAGCCGTGGATATGGCTACCAAGAAAACCAATTTTTTAGTCAAAAGAACTAACGAAGCCAGATGCAAAGGTTCAAAAGGTTGCCCCTGCAAAGCCGAGAGAACCAAATTCAGATCCCATGGGCATACCGGAGGTTTGACTGGCGGCCTTATCCGCATAGCCCCCTGGATGAAAGCCCGCACCAGGGAATGCGATGCAAGTGGCTTCTGAAAAAACACTGACAAGGCCGTAATCTGCACCTTGATAGTGCTTACGACCAAATTCATTTCTAGGCCCAACTGGAGGAAGGCCAAGATCCTGCTAATGACATACTTTCTAGGATGCCATTTCCTGAGTTCACACCAGGAAACATATGCCCTCCAGATTTTGTAGTAAATAAGCCTGGAGGCCGGCTTTCTGCCATTGACCAGAGTAGAAAGAACTGGCCCCGAAAGCCCACGGTCTCTCAGAATGTGGGTCTCAGCAGCTAAACTGTCAAATTCAGACTGTGTAAAGCAGGATGGTAAATTGGACCCTGTGAGAGCAGATCTGGCCAGAGAGGGAGGATCCACGGCCTTCCTACTGTCAACCTCATGATCTCTGCGTACCACGGTCGCCTGGGCCAAGCCGGGGCTACCAAAAGAACCGACTTTGTCTCCCTCTTCACTCTTCCCAGGAACTGCGACAGAAGCGGGCATGGGGGGAAGGCATAAATCAAATTGTACTGATCCCAGGGAACTGTCAGAGCATCCGACCCCTGAGCGAGTGTATCTCTTGTCCTTGACACGAATTTGTCCAGTTTTCTGTTGAACCTGGATGCAAACAGATCTACGTCTGGAGTACCCCACTTGCGACATATGGAACATGCTTTTCTGCCCAGAAAAGTATGCGATTCACCTCTTTTTGCGCAACCAGACTCCTGGTACCGCCCTGGTGATTGATATAGGCCACTGCTGTGGCATTGTCGGACTGAACCCGAACAGGGAGACCCCGTAGTCTGAAAGACCAGCTTATGAGAGCCATATAAAGTGCCCGGATCTCCAAGACATTTATGGGCAATAGCTTCTCGATCGCAGACCATTTCCCCTGCGAGCACGTCTCCTCCAACACTGCTCCCCAGCCTGTCAGGCTGGCATCTGTCGTAATAATCTTCCATGGAAGAGGAAGAAAAGTTTTGCCTTTCAGCAAATTTTAGATTTGTAACCACCAGACGAGACTCTTGCGTGTCCCTGGGGATAGACGCATAGGAAGATCCAAGGACTGGGGCTTCCGGTTCCAAGCCGCAAGGGTACATCTTTGCAGAGGCCTTGAGTGGAACTGGGCGAATGGAATGGCCTCGAAAGGAGACGACCATTTTCCCTAACAGTCTCTGGCACAACCGAATGGGGGAAGATCTTCTGCCCAGAATTAGGCGCACCAGATCCCCAATGGCCAAGGCTTTTGGCCTTGGTAGAAACACCTTGCCCTGAGCGGTGTCGATAACCATACCCAGGTATTCCAACCTGGTAGCAGGCTGTAGGGACGACTTTTCTAGGTTTATAATCCAACCTAGGCGTTCCAGGTGTTCTAGCGTTCTGGTAACACTGTGGTTCAGGAGCGCTACTGTTTTCTCTATGAGAAGCAAATCGTCTAGATAAGCCATGACGGCTATACCCTGAGCTCTTAGGTTTGCCAAGAGAAGGTCCAGAATCTTTGTGAAGACTCGAGGGGCCGTAGCGAGCCCAAACGGAAAGGCCACAAATTGAAAATGGCGCCGCTCTACCGCGAACCTTAGATACTTTTGGTGCAACTTTTGGGAAAAACTGGCACATGGAGATATGCATCCTTGATGTCTATTGATGCCATAAACTCTCCACCTTGCAGGGAGGAGACCACAGTGCGAATTGACTGCATTCGGAAGGACCGGATGCGTAAAAACCGGTCCAGATCCTTCAGATCCAGGATAGGTCTGACACTTCCATTTGGCTTTGGAACGGTGAAGAGATTCGAGTAAAACCCTGAACCCTGTTCTTTTGGGTCTACTTCTACTATCACCCCCTGGGATAGTAAGTGATCTAAGGCCAGAAATAGCGGTCTTTGCTTTACTGGGTCCCTGGGGATCCTTGACCTTAGAAAGCGAGAAGGTGGAATCTCCTGAAACTCTAGCTTGTAGCCCAGAGATATCCCGAAGAGACCACCCACTTGTCCCGGATCTCTTCCCGCCAGGCTTCCGCAAACTGCAGGAGCCTTCCCCCCACTCGGCCGAGCGGGGGCGCCCCTTCACAAGGAAGCTTTTAGGCTCTGCTTGGCAGGCTATCGCCCCCAAGATTTCTTCTGCCCCTGGGCCCGGCCTTGAGCCTTTCCTGTAGAGGAGGGTTGAGAAGGCCGTCGCCACTGCTTAGAGCTTGATGCTCCGGGAGAGAGGGAAGGCCTAAATGATGGACGTTTGCTCCTTTTGACTGGAAGGAGAGTAGATTTACCCCCTGAAATTTTTGGGACGAATTTGTCTAATTCTTCTCCAAACAAACGTTCCCCTTTAAAACGGGAACCCAATCAAATGCTTCTTGCATGCTAGTTCAACTGCCCAATTCTTTAGCCATAGGGCCATTCGCATGTGTACCAACAGGAGAGACAAACGAGATGCTTGTTGGACAGAATCCAAAATCGCATCAATCATGAAGCACAGAATTTGAGGTATTTCTGCATAATTCTCCACTTCCTCACTGGGAAGGAGGCCAAGCATCTGCTTAACCTGTTCCTTGAGGAACTGACACAACCCCACAGCTGCGACTGTAGGAGTCATGGAAAAGGAGGTTTTTAATAATATTTCCAGCTTCTTATCAGTTGGATCTTTAAATACCTGAGCATTATCCAAAGGACAGGTCAGGTTTCTATTCACGCAAGAAACAGCCGCATCGACAGATGGGACCCCCCATTTCTTGGTGAAACTTTCCTCCAGAGGATAAAGCATAGAAAACCATTTAGGAGGAGCAAACAGTTAATCGGGATGTCCCCAATCCTCATACAACAATTTATCCATTAAGGGATGAATTGGAAAGGAAAAGGCAGTCTGTAGGACTTTGCTGACTCCCAGGGAAGAAACAGAGGACGTAGCGACCTCAGCAGCAGGCATTCTGAATGTGGTACGCACCAGTTCAGTATAATATTGCACCTGTTTTCTGAGCGCCTGGGAGGAGGGGACTCTCTCCTCTTCCTCTGATCCATCCGACTGCTAAAGATCCCTATCCAAAGATAGGGATCTCTCCTCATTGTCAGAAGTGTCATCCGAAAGAGGAATCTCAGCAGAGGGAGGGGATCTACCCCTTTTCCTGCTATCTTTCAGGGAAGCTGAAATAAAATTCATAATTCTCCCTTCAAAACCCTCCAATGTAGCCCTAAGGGAGTCCTCAGTGATGTATACCGGGGCTGAAATATTAGGAGAGGCTGCAAAACCTGACAAGGGCACTGACTCATCCTGCGAGGCTGGCTCCAGTCTTGCAGGGGGGGATGGTAACCTACAGGCATTTTTAGAACCCCTGGACCTAGGCGGTGACTTACCAGTGCCCTTGTTACCTCCCCCTGAGACCCTCTTACGAGGAGACATAGTCCTAAGCTACAAAGCAGAGGTACTAGTACAAAGTGCAATCACTGTTGTGCTTAAAGTCTCACAATAAATATATATGCTTAAACTGCACAACCTGATGCTGAGTAGGTGTCTAAGGTTTGCCTGGATCCAATCGCTTGGGATGCTTACTGCCCACAGCTCCTGTGTCTCCACTTACAGCCCCCTGACGCTCTGGGCTTTTTAAAACTGCCGCCTGGGCAGTACAGAACCCTGCACACCGACGTGCACGGCTCGCAACCACACTCCCCCCTCCTCCATTAGCCCGGGAGCGCGCTTGGCGCGCGTGCACTCGGACCGCCGGTATCCAGGGGGGAAGGGAATCGCCATCGGAGCTCCGTGGGACCCCCGGACTACGTGGGACCCCTGTATTACCTTTATTGTGGCAGGGATTGCAGTGGACACGTAAGTCATCTGGGAGAACCAGGCTTCACTGAGCGTGTGTAATGAAAGGCATGTAAGTATGCATCAGGCTGCTCTTACTCCCTCTAGTGGTGGAAACCAGGTAAGACATACTACTACTCAATGAAGAAATCCATAATATAATTTATATAGGATTAACTTCCCTTACCTGTCCTCGCCGCAGGAATTGCTGAAAACAGACAGATTCCAGCCTTCACCCATCACGGCTGGCAGAGTTGTGCCAACCTTCAGGTTTTTTTGGGGTTCTTTCTCAGAAGAACCTCCTACCTGGACCTTGTAAAAGACTCTGCCAGAAAATTTCGTGCCACTATGTAAATAGTACACCAAGTCTGGTTTTCCCAGAGCCCAGTCTTCCAATGGGAGAGGACTTACAGACAAAACCTTGTTTCTTCGGACGACGAGGCCCGGGTACCATATCATCTTGGGAGTCAAAATATCGGCCCGAGATATGGATCCGGTTTGTTGTAGCCCTTAGGCCCCCGCAGGGACCTGCACAGAGCTTTCTTCATAGCACATGTTTTACGTGACCAACCACCATAGACACTGGCGAATAAACGGAGGTGCCTCCCATATGGGAGGAGTTATATAGGGGAGGACTTCTCCTTAATTGGGGTTAACCAGTGTCCAATTACCAGAGGTGCCTATATAACCCACTATGTAATGAAGCTCCTGTGTCCCATGATGTATGATCAAGAAAGGAATTTTTTTCAAGTGAACACATGCCATTTCTGATTTGATGAAGTGGTAAATGCAACATTATCCCCCTCTTCTCTCCCTCTCATCCAGAGAATCTGGAGATGAAGACGTAGGTGTAACCAAACTGGACCAATGTAAGTTTAAAAAAAAAAGATAATTATTCAAATTCATCTTTAAAGTTTAACATGGTAAAAGTGATGAAAATATTGTTTTTGTTAAACAATATTGATACAAGTTTTAAAAATGAAAACACGATAAATTTGTAAAGCAGAATATAGGTGTCAAATAATATATATTATTTATCGGCGTATAACACACACCTTAACTTTAATAGGGAAGTTTCAGAAAAAAACATACATTTTAAAATAAGGGTCAGTGCTCTGCAGCCTCACCAGTGCCCATCAATGCAGCCTGATCTATGCCCATCTACAGCCTCTAATATGCCCATTATTGCAGCCTGTTTAGTGCCTATCTGCTGCCTCGAATATGCCCATTATTGCAGCCTGTTTAGTGCCCATCTGCAGCCTCTAATGTGCCCATTATTCAGCCTGTTTGTTGCCCATCTGCAGCCTCTAACATGCCCATTATTGCAGCCTGTTTAGTGCCCATCTGCAGCCTCTAACATGCCCATCATTGCAGCCTGTTTAGTTCACATCTGCAGCCTCTAATGTGCCCATTGTTGCAGCCTATTTGGTGCCCATCTGCAGCCTCTAACATTCCCATCATTGCAGCACGTTTAGTACACATCTGCAGCCTTTAATGTGCCAATTTTTGAACCCTGTTTAGTGCCCATCTGCAGCCTCTAGCATGCCCATCTTTGCAGCCTGTTTAGTACATTTCTGCAAACTCGCCTTTGCCAATGATTGCAGCTGCGTTAGTGCTGGGTGACACAGATCCGCGATCTCCTGTGTATCCGGTGCTCAGTCACTCACAGTCCTGCCCAGCTCATATGATGGACAGAACAGTGGTCTATTGCCGGGCCAGGGGGGTGGGGCTGTGTGTCATTGAGTGCCGGATACAGAGGAGATTGTGGCTGTGTGTAATCCAGCTGCGCTCGTCCCCTCCTTCCACTCTGAGGCAGCAGGTATCAGCGTACACACACACACACAATTTACCTCACTGCAGCTGTCATGAAGAAAAGATAGAGTGGCATGTCATGTGATTGCCAATCTGCGATCAGCTGCATTTTTAATAAAGCATAGTCACAGGGGGACATTAGATGAATCAGCAAAGAGGATAATGTAATGTTAACCCTAATTTGAGCAGCAGGACAGGAGGGGGAGGCGCAGACACAGAGCAGACAGTCAGAGATGGGAGGGGGAGAGGACACAGGAGACACAGAGCGGGCTGCGGATGATGGAGGCATGTACTTAGACAATGATGTCAGGCCCTGATATATCGTGGTCAAAGTACATAGGGGAGGGCAGAAACTGGCAGGATCAGCCAGGTATTTTAGGTGATACGGGGGGCCAAATTACACAGCACAATCACTGTGCTGTATATAATGCTTTAAAGGAGCAGGATCTTTATTTTATTTGGGTTAACAAACACTTTAGGTTTTTCACCTTAATGCATTCTATTTTTCTTTTACTTACCTCAGCTCAATTCGATCCAGTGATGTGCACGAGCGCAGCGGCTACAGTTGCTGTCTCTCTCCTCATTGGACAGATTGATAGCAGCAGGAGCCATTGGCTCCTGCTGCCGTCAAATCCTGTAATGTGGGAGCAGGGGGCCTAGTCCCAGTGTCTGTGTCAATGGACGCAGCAGCAGGACTCAGGAGCGAGGCCGCACGTGAGTCTCAAGGGAAAGCAGCATTCTGTGGGAGCCCCCAATGAAGAGAAGGGGCCTGGAGCGCCGATGGGGGCCCCAGAACAGGAAGATCGAGGCTGCTCTGTACAAAACCATTCACCCGGAACATATGCCTTATTTCTCAGTATCCATGTCAAAAGTGAGATGGCTCTTAGGGCGACTTCACACTGCCCTACTGTGCTTTGGCCACAGCGTGAGTGCAGCATAGTGTTTTGGTGCCAGTTAGCTGTGCTTTGCCATAGACTTCAATTATGTCCTGTGGTTTTGGTGCATTTTCTGAATACACCAAAACAGCAGGACATAATAGAAGTCTATCGCAAAGTGCAGCTAACCCACACCAAAACTGTGGGTACACTGTGTGGCCAAAGGGTAGTGGGTCAGTGTAAAGTATATATTACTATATATAGAGTATATATAAACAGTAAAAAAAAGAGAAAATCACTGGAGGCTTCTTTTACCCATTCAGCTTTACAACATGACTACTCCGATTTGTTCTCCTCTACATTCTATATAGTCTCTACAATGATGGGCCCTTCTCTGTACTCTCTATTGCATGTAATAACTATTTCAAAGAATCTGGTACTTCATCACATTAAAAAAAAATAGGCACATTTTTAATTGTTAGTCTGAGTTGTTAGTCTTAAGTGTTCTCAGTGAAATATACGCCTCTTTTTTTTTTTTTTTTTTGTAGAAAAAGATTATAAATGGACAGATGTAAAAAGTCGATTCTAAATGTATATATTTAGTTCAACTTAATTACTGTACCTTGTGATCATAGAAGGCATCAATGAGAGTAATGAAACGACGAGCTTGTGAGCGCTTTGTCATGTCTAGACGTGGAATTCTTCTGATAAATACAGTGTCAAATTTCTTGCACATTTCCAGGTAGTCACTGGCTCCTAAAGGCTAAACCATAAAATTGAATTAATTTTTTTATCTTCTCATCCATGCAAACTCATATTACATAGTTATATTTCATATGTTTCACTTAGTACCATGGGGATCATTTTCTGCAGCTGGCCCCTTTTGCCTGACTAGTCACCTAACTGGACACTAGTAAATCATACCAGCAGTGGCTTTTCTCATCATGTAATTGCTTGCATCTCTGGACATTCTCTGTGGCCATTCTAAGATATTTTCTGCCTTGAACCTGTCCAAATTATGGCAACTTCATTTGGCCTCATGGGTAATACAGTGTGCTGGACTGAGCCTAAGCCCTTGTACACACGGTCGGAGATTCCACCAGAATGTTTCCTATCGGACCGTTTTGTCGGATATTCCGACTGTGTGTGGTCTCCATCGGACTGTTTCCGTCGGAATATCTGACAGACCAAGTTTTCCAACTTGCCGGTAAAATTTTCTGACAAAATGCTCCTATCGGACATACTCCGATCATGTGTAGCCTACTCCGACGGACAAAGTGCCACGCATGCTCAGATCAAATTCCTAGGCCAAAGCTATTGGCTACTAGCCTGAACGTAGTCCCATCGTAAGGAATAAACTTCATCACGTTATGTACAATCGGATTTTCCGACAACTTAGTCCGACCGTGTGTATGCAACATCACTTCCGGATCTCTTCCGGAATTAATCCGTCGGAATTACTCAGACGGATTTGGTTGTCAGAATCTCCGACCGTGTGTACAAAGGCTAAGTCATCAAAATGTGACATAGATACATCAGTCACCTCCGACTGCCTAATAGAATCAAGCCATATTACAGCATGGGACCAAAGATTTAGTTGAGCAAATGGCTTCCTCCTTTACTTTATGCAAAGAAATTAATTGGTGCCTTTTTACGTTCCTTGAATTTGGCTTTAAACTGTGAATATATTATACATTATCATCTGGAGTTGTACACCTGTAGTGCAAGCAGGGCCGGTGCTACCACTAGGCGGACTAGGCAGCCGCCTAGGGCGCACTGCCGCCTAGGGCGCCCGGCCACTGGTGACCCTCTTCCCTCTCTCTGCAGCCAGTAACTAAGTCAGTCTCAACACAACAGGCAGCCGCTCCCGAGTCCCTCTGTACAGTGTCAGAGGCGCAGCGGCGGCGGAGAACTGTGTCATCCCCTGCGCCTCTGATCATCACAGTGCCAGACTGCTAGTAACCTGTCTGTCTGTGTTTCACTACAGCCAGCTCTGCCTCTCTCTCTGCCCAGTTCCCATATGCTGCATGGTCCGTTCTCCCCCCATAACTCCGCCTCTTCCCCTCTCCTCAGCCTCTCCAGCAATGTCTATTGTCCAGGGCTCCATGCTTTTAGCCTCTACTGTGCGGGCACTCTGCAGGATCAGAGCGCTCTCCCACCGACACAACACTGCCAACATCCCCTCTCCTGGTAAGAGACTTCATGATCTCTGCTGCTGTTTCTTCTCAGCTCTGTTTTCCTCCCAGTGAGGCTGTGGTCACATGTAGTGGAGCCTGGAGAACAGGCACATGTCTCGCATGATGCTGCAGCCCAGTTAGAAGAAGGTAGCTGAAAAATATGTCATCAGGCAAACCATGTGTACTGTACAGGGTCTGAGCCAGAAAACAGGACACCAGGGTGGCTGGGGAACTGCACATACAGAATCCTCACAGTGTGTAGTGGGATTGAGCAGAGCAGCAGACTATAGCTTTGGGAAGGATGTCCTGTCACTGCTTCAGCGCCCCAACAGGTATGCAGATGCACACAGGTTGGGTGAGACACAACCAGAGTGATGGTAATATTGCTCATAACATCATGTAATACTGACTGAACTGCACTCTAAACATGTGTCAAATATAGTATTATGCCCTACACTGGTTGACAGACCTATGCTGCTTGCTGCCTCTTGTATTTATGTGTGCTTTAGGCTGGGTTCACACAGCTGCGGGTGGGAGACCCGGATGTGATTCGCACCGCACTGCAGTGCAAATCACATCCGATCTCTGTGCGATGCGAGTTCAGCCATACAGATAGTATACAGATAGTATGACTGAATTCGCATCGCACCTGCCCCAAACTCGCACAGGACCCTTTTTTTGGTCCGCAGCAGAATCGGATCGCATGGGTGTTCACACCATGCGATCCGATTCCTGTCCGAGTTTGCAGATCGCACTGCGATATGCGGACTGATCTGGGGGTGTCATTAAGATTTCACTGACACTCCCAGCAGTCCGCATAGGGCAGTGTGAACTGCCGGCGGGAGGCATGCGATGCGGGAAAACGCTGCGGATTCACGGCGTTCCCGCATCGCTCCAGTGTGAACCCAGCCTTACACTGCTTTCAACTTTGCTTTGTCCGTTTTGCTACCAAACACAGACAGATCATGGATCCACTGCATCCACTTAAAATTCCTTCCAGAAAGTATAAATAAAATTGGACATCCCAGTGATTGTAAGGTTAGGCTCGGTTCACACAGGGGGCGACACGAGGCGACACGACTTGCCGTGCCACGACCTGACAAGTCGCCCCCGTTCTGTACTACGGAACCGTTCTAAGAGGAGAGACTCGAGTCGTTCCGACTTAGAAAAAAGGTTCCTGTACTACTTTTGGGCAACCTCGGGCGACTTGCATTGACTTCTATACAGAAGTCATTTGCAAGTCGCCGCTGAGGTCGCGGCAGGTCGCGGCGCGGCAAGTCGTGTCGCCTCGTGTCGCCCCCTGTGTGAACCGAGCCTTAGGTGGGCAGTCTATACAGATGTGACTCCCCCAGCCTACATACAATAAGTGTGTTTTTTAGTGGCTGAGTGTGTGTTAAAACAACATTGTCTTGAGTGGCGGTGTAGAATATTTGATATTTAATATTTATTCTTTTTAGTCATTGTGCCACATTGCTTTTTAGATGGATTTTATTTAATGCTACATCTCACAAGGTAACTTATTTTATTAGCAGCAGCTATTCTTTATTGCTGCTAAATTTTTTGTATTTTGGAGGGGGAAATCCTCCATAAATGTACAAATCACTGTTCAGCCATCTCTGATCTGATCTATCATCCCTGATCACTGCCCAGGCCTGGAGTACACAAAGATGAGGTGTCCAGGGATCTGTCCTGTCAATACCACCTGGTGATTGCTGGCATATACAGAGCTGGCCCTCACACACCAGACTTTTAGCCCCAGTTCACGCTAGAACGCAGTGCAGGAAAACCACCATCCATGTGCATTTTCCACACCACATTCGGGGGGGGGGGGGGGGGGGGGCGGCAAAATTAGGTTTCGCCTAGGGTGTCAAATATCCTTGCACCAGCCCTGAGTGCAAGTTGTTTTAAACAACTGCAGGCACCCATTCAAGCTAACATAGTAACTGCAGAAACTTGGGATCACTAAAAACAATTGTTGCCTATGGGAATTTGGATTGTGTTGCGCCATAACAATTAATGCCACATAGTATAGAATATTAGGAACTGCCAATTGAAGAGAAAGAAAACAACAGCCCTTTTGGGATCCACTTTACGCCATGTAATGCTGCTGTTTTTTTCTCTTCAATTCGCTGTTCCTAATAGGTCCTAAATGACTTATACACATGTGCTGGCCTTGTTGCTGTGAGCCTTTCCAGCCTGTCCCTTTAGGGTGACCCGCCCTACCTTCAGACTTGTCTGACGTGGCCCCCAGTGTTAATTTCATCAGTCAAGTTTTCGTCAGGGGCATTTTTACAGTGACGAAAACTAAACGAAAAGTACAGCACATTTTTGTCCACTGACGAAAACTATGACGAAATTCAAATCCGCTTTCGTTAATGAATGGAAATGGGACAAAAATGTGAGGCAGGGTCGTTTACCCTTGTGAACTAACTTCCATTTTTTCTTGGAGCTCCGCCTGCTTCCGCAATCCACTCCCAGCAAGCAAGCGGGTTCGACTGCACCACGACAAAACGACTGGCAATGCCAGACGCAGCAGCACTGTGCATTACAGGCCAATGAAGCCTCCCGAATCCCCCCTCCCGACGAGACCGAGTCTGTCCCACTCCCGAGTCTCAACTCACGAGACGACCATGCCACCAGGCGCCCAGAGCAGAGAAGACCAGACTGGGTGTGTACAGTTGTGTAGTACATTACAATTAAATCAGGCCTGAGGCCACCCCTCAGACCACCATCGATCCAGAGCACTGTGTGTGCATTACAGCCATCCTCAGACCACTGTTCAGAGCACTGTGCAGCATTACAGGCCTCCTTTGACCACTGTCCAAAGCACCATGCATTATTACAGGCCTCCTCAGACCACCGTCCAGAGCACCATGCAATATTACAGGCCTCCTCAGACCACCATTCAAAGTACTCTACAGCTTTACAGGCCTCCTTAGACCACCATCCAGAGCACTGTGCAGCAGTAGAGGCCTCCTCAGACCGTCCAAAGTGGCTAAATCAGAATCTGTAAGTTTGTTCAAATCTTAATACCATAAATAATAACAGATTTTTTTACTCCAGGAGTGTATAATGAGTTTTGAAAGAGATTTTTAAATAATGCATTATTTTACTAACAACATTTGATTTTAGTTGACTAAAATGTACTGGAGATTTAGTTGACTAAATACGACTAGAACAATTGCAGACGACTAAAATGGGACTAAAACTAAAATGCCATTTTAGTCCTAAGGGCCCTTTCACACTGAGGGGCTTCTAAACTGCCAGTAAAACACTGAATGCTTTTAAAGTGCTTTTCTGCGCTTTTGAAGAACTTTCCATTCATTTCAATAGAGAGGGGCATTTTTCATCGCCCTGCCAGTGCGCTGCCCCAGTGTGAAAGCATTCATTGATTTTAATGGAAATACGTTTTTGTGAGCTTTTCAGGCGCTTTTTTTAGCGTGAAAGCATCTGGAAAGCGCCTCGGTGTGAAAGGGGTCTAAAAATAGCGCCTGTAAAGCGCACTGCAGGGGGCTGAAAAGTGTGAAAGCCGAGGGCTTTCAAACTGGAGCGTTGCGCTATAGAAGAGTGTTCTTCTATAATCATGTGTGTAATTTACTAAATTAATTAATTTAATCTATCCTTATATGGAAATTAAAAATAAAAATTAAAGTTATCCAAGTATCTAATGAATCATTATTTAGTAGTGTAGCATATAGAATGAGATAAAATAATTAGTGTGTTGTATTATATGTATTATGTATTATAGTTGCATGTTTATTTTATATATATATATATATATATATATATATATATATATATATATATATATATATATATATATATATATATATATATATATATATATAAGAAACATTATGGATTGAACGACTGAATGCCACTCAAGCTCCAGGCCTAAATGAGACACAATCGTATAAATCGTTTCTTTAATGAACAATACTAGAATTAACAATTTATTTAAAAAAAAAAAAAATTTTTTTATTTATTAATCCCTTTTGCCAGTACGGCTACTGCATGTTTTTTATAAAATGATGTGCAATATTGAAATCGATACATATGACATTAGGGATTTCCATTATATTTTATGGATTATTATTTTTGATGTATTGTATTATTTAATTCATTTTTGATAAATGATAAGCTCCCGATGAAGCGTTATGATGAACGCGAAACATGTAGAGCACCTAAATATGATTGAGCTGATTCTTAATTGCTATCCTGTCCATACAAATTATTTTCTGTATTGATGGTCAATCCTTTCTTAACCACTTAATAACCGGCCTATAGCCGATTAACGGCTATAGGTCGGTTTGCTATCTCTGAGAGGCCGTTAATTAACGGCCTCCCGGAGAATCGTTCGTGCGCGCCCCCTGGGGCGCGCACGCCGGAACATCCGTGCTCGCCGAGTTCACGGGACCCGGCGCAACACGGATCGCGGTAAAGGACCAATGGCAGCGGTCCTTTACCACGTGATCGCTCCGTCCAATGACGGAGCGATCACAAATGTAAACAATTCGGCTTGCCGGGTCAAGCTAAGGTCATCAGTCTCCTCTCCTCACACCGATGCAGCGTGAGAGGAGAGGAGAACATTCCAGTGAAAATAAAAAATAACCGTGAGTGCCCAGCAGTGCCCAAATAGTGCCACAACAGTGCCAGAACAGTGCCAGAACAGTGCCAGACCAGTGCCATCTATCACCTGTGCCACATCTGTGCCACCTGTGCGACCTGTGCCACCTTTGCCACCTCTGTGCCACCTCTGTGCCACCTCTGTGCCACCTCTGTGCCAGCAGAGCCACCCCAGTGCCACCCCAGTGCATACCAGTGCCACTACAGTGCATACCAGTGCCATACCAGTGCCACACCAGTGCCACACCAGTGCCACCTGTGCCCATCAGTGCCACCTGTGCCCATCAGTGCCACCTGTGCCCATCAGTGCCATCTGTGCCCATCAGTGCTCATCTGCGCCACTGCAGTGCCACATCAGTGCCGCCTGTGCCCACCAGTGCCGCCTGTGCCCACCAGTGCCGCCTGTGCCCACCAGTGCCGCCTGTGCCCACCAGTGCCATCTGTGTGCTAATCAGTGCCACCAGAGCCACACCAGTGCCACCAAAGTCACTATAGTGCCCATCAGTGCCACCTGTGCCCATCAGTGCCACCTGCGCCCATCAGTGCCACCTGCGCCCATCAGTGCCACCTGTGCCACTGCAGTGCCCCATCAGTGCCGCCTGTGTCCATCAGTGCCGCCTGTGTCCATCAGTGGCGCCTGTGTCCATCAGTGCCCACCTGTGCCCATCAGTGCCCACCTGGGTGTTAGCTTTCCAAAATGGGGTCACTTTGTGGGCGTTTCCATTGTCCTGGTGCTCCAGGGCCTTCATAAGTGTAATAGGTGGTTGAGGTATTAGATGTGTAATTTATGCTCCTAGAACGCCTGAAGTTGCTACTTCAATGTTGGACTTGTGTATGTGGCCAGGCTGTGTAAAAGTCTAACACATGTGGTATCACCGTACTCAGGAGGAGCAGCAGAATGTATTTTGGGGTTTCATTTGTGGAATGTATATGCCGTGTGAGAGAAATAGCCTGGTAAAATGACAATTTGGTGTGAAAAAAAATTAAAATAAAAAAAATCTTTATTTTGCAAAGAATTGTGGGAAAAAATTACAACTTCAAAAAACTAACCGTGCCACGTACTAAATACCTTGGAATGTCTACTTTCCAAAAAGGGGTCATTTGGGGGGTTTTTGTACATTACTGGCTTGTTAGGGTCTCCAGAAATGAGATAGACTGTCAGTACATCAGCTGTGATCAAATTGATACATTTTCAGTGATTGGCACCATAGCTTGTAGACCCTATAACTTTCACGCAGAATAAATAATATCCACTAATTTGGGTTATTTTTACTAAAGACATTTAGCAGTATACATTTTTGGCCAAATTTATGAAGAAAAATTACTTATTTGCAAAAAATTTTAATAGAAATGAAGAAAAATGCTTTTTTTTACAAAATTTTCGGTATTTTTTCATTAATAGCACAAAAAATAAAAAACGCAGAGGTGATCAAATACCACCAAAAGAAAGCTCTATTTGTGGGAAAAAAAGGACGAAAATTTCAGATGGGTACAGTGTTGCATGACCGAGTAATTGTCATTCAAATTGTGAGAGCACTGAAAGCTGAAAATTGGTCTGGTTATTAAGGGTGTTTAAGTGCCCAGTGGTCAAGTGGTTAATGTTCTTATGTTGGATATTTATAAAAATATATACAAATTATGATGTACCTGTAATACACTAGACAAGATAAGAAATTTTGAGATCTGGTTTGTTTTTCTCTTTTTAGAAAAATAAAAATTGCTTTAAATTTATTTACTAGCCCCTCTTTTTTCCCCTTTTTTTCTCACTATATTTATATCTATGCCTAAAAAGTCCAGTATGGTCATTAACCTTTGTTGAGGTTTTGTTTTTTAAAAAGTGATGCTCCTGTGCCTTTTGTTGGGTGTATGTGTGTTTGGATTTCACCATCTCCTAATGAAGTTAACGCTGTTCACGAAACACGTCAAGATCATTATCAGTGCTTGATTGTTAAAAAATAGTGTCAGACATTAATATTTACATATTTTGCCTCTTAATTATATGGCTACTTGTATTTTGCACCCTATTTTTTAATCTTTATAAATGATAAAAGATGCAATATTTTATATTATGTGGCATATCTCTATCAAAGTCCCATTGGCAATAATTGCTTTTAGTAATCCACGTCGTGGCATTCTGGCTATTGATTTTCTCATTGATGCAGAAACTTGTTCTTCTTCCATTAATGCAAATCTGACACATACAACTTCAGATTCTGAAGGTGTTCCAATTTTTTTTTAGGCAGCTCACATAAAAAAATAAAACTATCACATGGACAAGTAAAAGGTAGCTTTCTCGATCAAAAATACAAAACGCGCTGTCCGCCAAATATGTAGGCTAGGTATGTCAGGCCACATGGTTTCTGGCTACCAGAATGTATCTGTTGTTTTCAAAAAGCAGTGAGATAGGAGACTTGACTGGTTAGCACCATATACAGCCATGATGCATTCATGATCCATATTGGGAAGTAGCAGTGCCCTCTACACTTATCACTAGGAAATATAATGGAAAGTGAAGAAATTTCCTTGATCTCTTCTGTCAAATGCCCCATTTACTTAAAAGCCCAAATCTTTTATCTCCTGAATTTAACTGCTGTATCTCATTGTTCATAGGTCCTGTGAAAACAAGTGTAGGATGCTTTTACTCATTGCAATTATGAATATTAATTTATTGTGCTTTCTCAGTACATTCAACAGCCTCTATCTTAGCAATTAAAAAACGTAAAGCTTAATGCTTCAAAAAACAAAAACAAAAAAAATAAATAAAAATAATGATGCTCCAAAAACAAAGGAACCCTTTATGTTCTTCATACGTTTCTGCAAACTTCAGCTTTTGTGAATGTTAGGGTGGTACAGAATGTGCAGACAGTACTTTATCATTATCATTGAGTAGACACAACATAAGTGCCTCACAGCACCATCTTTATACAAATAGCCAAAGGAATCTGGTCTCAGACAGTATTTTTATGGTGAACATGATAGCACTTCCCAGCCTGCTATAATGAGTGCTTAATAATCTGTGTTCATTTAACTTCTCAGATAAGCAGGCTCGGCAGCATTGAGGGTTCTTTGGTTCATTCATTGTATACATCCTTCAAAGCCTTTAAAATAAATAAATAAATGTATATACAAGATGATAACACAGTAAAGACTTGAAAAAACACGTACATTTTTATATGATGTTTCCATTTCATTAGTTATGCATTATTGATGAAAAGTAATCTGCCAAAACAGAAATATGGGTGCTGGCCATGACTTGTTTTTGATGGTGCACCCCAGTACTGTTTTGCTGATCCTTCTTTCTTCAGTCACTGAATTTTGAACAAAGTATGGAATATTAGGAGTCCATATGCTGCATGCTTGTGCCAGGCCAAAGACTCATTAATAGTAGAAGTCAGGGTCAGAATGACAGCCATGGAGCTCGCGCCATTCAATACAAGTCAGCACATAGGTTGGACTTGATGGACCTGTGTCTTTTTTCAACCTCACCTACTTTGTAACTATGTAAGTCACCATTGGCAGCTTCCATATTTGTATTTTCACTGGCTTTAAAATACTAAAATACTACTAATCCAGGCCAAATAGACAGATCATGAGCAGTAAGACATGATAAGTATCTGCTAATGAAACATTTTTCCAAACCTATGAGGAAGTCCAACCAAAAGTTTGTGTTTTGTGGCTAACCACAAAGATACCTAAACAGCACTGCTGAGACACTCATTACTCCACCTGTGCATACATAAATACTTGCAACAGGCCAGTATGGATTCACATGTAACTGATAAAAATGAAGGTAAAACCAGGTGTACTTATACAAAATGCACATCAAATTTTTGATTGTAGTAAGGCTGGCCATAGACTGTTCGAATCTCAGCTGGTTCCTGCTGAATTCCTGTTGCGATTCGAACCACGTATGGGCACGCTAAATGTACCAGACTGATCAATCGGTTAACTTGGGTGTAACCAGCCTGCTGGATTTTACTTGCGATTATCACCAGGGGTTGCTAAAGCAGCTAGCAATGACTGTCTTCTACTGGCAAGGGTGGCTTCCCCTGCTCCCCCCTCAACGCCAGGAGAATACAATTGCTCTGCAGGAGGGATTCCCGCATTGTCTGTGTTGATTGTGGAATGGTGCAAATTTATTTCCTGTAACCCGTGGTCTGTGGCCTGCCTAAGAGACACAGCCAGTTGGATATTTAAATCAGTGGCTGTCTAGATTGTAATGAATAGACTCAGAACACAATTTCTATACTGCAAATAACAAAAAACAAAACTACTATGTACTTCATAGTACAAAATTTCTCTCAAAAAGGATAAAATGCATTGAGCTGTGAATGCCATTTTGGTATAATCTTAGATGTTTATCTGCAATTTTATTTAAAACACTATACAAGTTCTAAAATCATAGTACGGTGGAGGAGGAGAGACCACAGCACAACACTATAAGGGAGTTGATAAGGGACACTGGTGTTAAATACAAGTGATAATCATTAGGTTCTTGTTTAGGTTCAGTTCACACTACTGCACTACAGCAATGCATTGATTTTGAGTGGGACTTTCGATGGTTAGCATATTCTTTGGAGCCAAAGTAGCACACAAACCTTTTCCAAAAATCGCACCACACAGTTACATTGATCTGAATGGGCACCATGGAAAATAATGTGAATTCCCTAGTCATGCGATTCTGTGTGACTCAATTTTCACCAGAAATTGCACCAGTGTGAATCAGCACTTAGGCTTAAGGAATTACCTTAAATGTATTAGTATGTTATGGTTTGGGGGTTAGGTTTAGAAATAGGTTCAAATTAAAGGTTACGATCTGGTTTACAGTTAGGGGATAAGGTCAATTTTAAATGTGGGTGATTTAGTAGGTAAAGGTTTAAAGTGGTTGTAAACCCTTTGACCTACAGATAAGCCTAGATTAAGGCTTACCTGTAGGTCCAAGAAATATCTCCTAAACCTATACGGTTTAGGAGATATTTACAAAAAGACAGGCACATGCGCCGTAGACAGCGCCGCGCAGGCGCACTAAGCAGGCCGCAGATCACGGCGATATGCCGCTCGTGTCGGCTCCCGTCACAGTGCCATCACAGTGAGACCCGGAAGTCACTCCGGGATCCATGGCAGCAGCGAAGATGAAGATGGAGGACCGCTTCGGGGGCTTCGTTCTCAGGTAAGTTATTCATAATGAGTAGTATGCTATGCATACTAGCTCATTATGCCTTTGCCTTGCAGCTTGCATTTTTTTTTTTTTTTTTAAATAGCCTTTACTTCCTCTTTAAGGGTTAGGGTTAGATTAAAGATCAAGTATAGAAGTTAGGCTGAAGATTGGGATTGGTTATACATGTATGATAAAATAGGATTTTTGTACTTGCCACAAATTTTTCTAAAGTTCATTAAAGGACACAGGATTCATAGACAATTGGGTTATACTCCTGCCTAGCCACTTTAGGACCGGGCTTCTTTTTTAGTGTTGTTTACAAGTTAAAAACAGTTTGTTTTTTTTTGTTAGAAAATTACTTTATATATAAATAATATAATATAAATAACCCCCAAACATTATAAAAAAAAATTCTAACACCCTAGAGAATAAAATGGCGGTCGTTGCAATACTTTCTGTCACACCGTATTTGCGCAGCGGTCTTACAAGGGCACTTTTTGGGGAAAAAAATACACTTTTTTGAATTAAAAAATAAGACAACAGTCTTGCATTCACGTTTCTCACAACAGGGGATCTCGGACTGACTGGTTGGCATCTGTTGTGAGGATCTTCTCAGACATCAACAAGAAGGATTTCTTTAACTCCAGAGCTAGATTCTTGAGCCACCAGACCAGGGATTACCTTATCTTTGGGGTCAGGTAGATTGGTTTGTCTACAGACTGAACTATTGTGTCCCATGACAACAAAATGTGGAGTTGTAGAGTTTGCTCACTGGAAATGAAGTGAGCAAAAGGTGCTGCCTCATTAACATCAAGTACAGAACTCGCATGCAGGATTGCATCGATTCAGAGGGCTCTGGGCTTGTAGAGGTCTGAGTGTGGAGAGCCACAAGCTTTCCTAGGGTCCAGGAAAAGACCCAGATACTCCAAGCAATGTACCAGTTTCAGCACTGATGTCTGAAGGTTCAGGACCCCACTGAACTATTTTAAAGTATTAAACTGAAAAGCCAATATTTATTATAGTACTGTTTCTGAGATGAGATGGCTGCATCAGTTTTCTTTACTAAGCATGCTTACTTTTATTTTCACCTATGATTCTGCCAGTAAGTGTTTTTCTCTCTCTAACACAAGCTGCCCTGCAGATGTGTAGTTACAGAATTGAGACAAACCATTGTCAGAGGTGCTTACAATGATCGGCTTTTATTGATGTAAAACCTTTACCCCAAAAGGGAAGAACATTGTTGGTGTACCTACTTCTAAAGTATTAGGCTAGGTTCTTATTATTGTGTGTTGAGAATACGTGCACAATAGCGTGTTCCCAACACACAAGAGAAACGCGCTACTCTTTAGCAAATACCAGGCGGTGCCATTAGTTCTTAATGGCACCCACATGCATTGGTAATGCCCGCGTTTTCATGTGCACAATCGCATGGTGTCACACCACCATGCGGTTCCGTGCGGCATCATTTTAAAAAAAAGGTCAGAGAATTATTTTCCCTCATTTCTGAGGGTAGGGCATCCCATTGAAAAGAATGGGCTGCCCTACCCGCAGTAAGCAGGTCACACACATGTGAACTAAGTCCTAGCTGACATTTGGCCTCAATTTGTTAGTGTATTAAATCCGCTAGTGTATCCAACATTCCCTTTCCTCCAGACTGACAACGCTGCTGTCCAAAGGTGTCTCTGTGCTTCTCTATCCAGAGTGTAGGCACCCTAATAAAGAAGTGTGTTTCTGACCAGATCACCAGGTGAAAAAAAAATGAAAAAAAGCCTGAAAAGATGACTAATGCAGCCACCACATCTAATGATTGATAAGTTGCAATAAATTAAATTTTTGGTTTTAGTACCACTAACGTCTGGACTGTCCACATCACATTGTTAATTAGAATCTGTTGCAATTGTTTGCTCAATAAGAGATTATCCAGATATCCCACAATGGGAATGCCCAAGGAACATAGCAAAGCTAGCACAGGGGCCAGTACCTTGGTAAACACTCAGGGTGCAGATAGCAGAACAAATGGTAAGGCCACACTTCATAGGCAAGATGGGATGAATACCCCTTTTTGATTTTGGAACTGTAAAAATGTTGGAGTAAAAATGCTGAAATCTTTCTGTTATGGCAGTAACTCTTTGATCCAAAAGCTCTACAAGAGCAGCACGGAGGTCCACTTTATACCACTCACAGAATCTCTGCATGGACATGCAGTACTCACAAAATCCCTTATAATGCCGCATGCACACGGTCGTATTTTCCGACGGAAAATGTTCGATGGGAGCTTTGTCAGAAACTCTGACCGTGTGTAGGCTCCATCGGACATTTTCCATCAGAATTTCCGACACACAAAATTTGAGATCTGGACCTCAAATTTTCCGACAACAAAATCCGTTGTCGGAAATTCCAATCGTGTGTACACAATTCCGAAGGTCAAAGTTCTACGCATGCTCGGAATCAAGCAGAGGAGCCGCACTGGCTATTGAACGTTAATTTTCTCAGCTCGTTGCCGTGATAACCAATCGTGATTGATTTGACCTCTTTAATTAAAAAGAAAGTCAAAAGACACTTTGGCAGGATAATGCCTGCACACATACTGTAGGTATAACATGGAGATGTATGGAATCCTTCCTCAGAGTTTAAGCGCAAGATATATGTAAACAATAATAGTAGAAACCCATGGTCACAGAATTTGTTATAGATCACTACAAACTTTTTGTTTGGGACTATTCACTTTTTCTAATATCAATCACGGTTGGCTATCACGCCATCAGATCAATTAAGTCAATTCATTTACCTATCACATGTATGAACTTCAATCAGTTTATTTCTACGTATGGTATTGGTATATAGATTTATTTACTAATAGTGATAATTTTAAAGCGCCCTCTGCACACTGCACAAACAAAACGGTTTAACTTTTCCCTAGTAAACAAAAGACATCCATCCTCACACTGCACAAGCAAAAAAAAAGGCACGCTGTGGGAGGATTTATGTAATATGTCTGTGGTCACTGTTTTTTGTTTTGCAGTGTCCAAATTCACACGTAGGTGTAATTCATTACAATTTAATTGTCTCAGAGTCCTGAATCCTTAATGAAAGAGAAAGAATTTGTTTTTCAGTTATATTTTACATTGCACCAAAACAACCACAGCAGTAACTTGGTGAAAAACATAGAAGTTTAAAGGCTCTTTAAAATGTACTGCATTGTGCCTGTGTCTTGTCATATAGTGTCCCCTATCAGATAGTGTCCGCTGTGTACTGCGCATGCGCAGTACACAGCAACACAGATCCCGAAAATTGCCGAGGATGAACGGTGCCTGCGCTGTGAGTCCAGGTTCTATCCCCACTATCCAAGTGGACATAGAGTAGGAATATAAAAGAGCCGAGCGCAGCGAGGCCGAGTCCGAAGTGTGGCGAGCTAAGCTCGCCCGCGAGGGGCCCTCTAATATTCACAACCCTATGTCCGCTTGGATGGTGGGGCTACCACCTCCACTCACGGCGCAGGCGCCGTTCAACTTCGGAGATTTTCCGAAGCTTCGTCTGCTCCGTACTGCACATGCGCAGTACGGGGGGGACGCTATATGATGGCCGGACACTATATGGCACAACACCGGAAACCATTTTTTATGATGGGACAAGATGTTTTGCTGCACAGGAACAACTATCTTGCTGTAAATATAGGTACATTCCATTCCTGCTTTCCTTTTTATTTTGTTTGTTTGATATGGAAGGAAAACAAACAAAACAAAAATATCGCGCTTGGGGCAAACCTGAGAGCTGCAACTAAAAACCATCTAATATCAAAATATGGGTCAAATCAGAAAAAATTATACATAAAGTTGCGCTAAATATACGTGAAAATTGGAGTGAGAAACTCAATACAAATCACAAAGAAAATACAAATCAAAAAAACATCCTGTGTGAAGTTCAATCAAGAAAAAAAGGAGTCTTTGTAATCAGGGAATCTTAGTTCCAAAGAGAAGCCAATAATTAGGGAAATTAATCCTTTTTATGAATTCTGTGAAATCTTCCTGGCTTTGCCACTATCACATCCAGATCTGAAAAAGGTTTGACTCTTACCGCAATGGGTGGACTCCAAACCAGCGGAGTCATTAGCGCGAGCAGACAGCCCTCTGCAGGGTTCTTTTGCGTGTATTTCGTTCCGGTGTACTACTGAGGGCATGGATAGATGCGGATCATTCGAAGGTAGCCAGCCTAGATCGAAAAGTTCCGGAAACCGTCGTACGTCCTACTTCTCCTCTCGGTCACCGTAGAGAAAGGCAAAGTGGCTGTCCGATCTCCCTATTATGCCTGGAGTTATCTACAGCTCCCCAGCGAATCGTCAGATGCCAAGGTTTTTCAGTGCGCAAACCTGTGGTGAAACACAAAACACTCGGGTCTCCCGGCCACGAGCGAGGGGAAGGGGAAAACAAAAAGGACTCCGACAAAAAACAAAAAAGGACGTACCGTTAAGCAGTCGACAATTTTATTAAAAAAATTAAATACACAGCAGACCAAAGGTATGACCGAATAGGTCCGATTCTAACAGCCCAGGGCTGTTTGTGCTGATACCACCACGCTTAGAATATTCCCTAGCACGGGTGTATATTTGTTCTTAATTTTAACTGTTTTTTTTATGCATATATTTTTTATTTGTTAGAATCTGACCTATTCGGTCATACCTTTGGTCTGCTGTGTATTTAATTTTTTTAAATAAAATTGTCGACTGCTTAACGGTACGTTCACGATCGGAGTCCTTTTTTGTTTTCCCCTTCCCCTCGCTCGTGGCCGGGAGGCCCGAGTGTTTTGTGTTTCACCACAGGTTTGCGCACTGAAAAACCTTGGCATCCGACGATTCGCTGGGGAGCTGTAGATAACTCCAGGCATAATAGGGAGATCGGACAGCCACTTTGCCTTTCTCTACGGTGACCGAGAGGAGAAGTAGGACATACGACGGTTTCCGTAACTTTTCGATCTAGGCTGGCTACCTTCGAATGATCCGCATCTATCCATGTCCTCAGTAGTACACCGGAACGAAATACATGCAAAAGAACCCTGCAGAGGGCTGTCTGCTCGCGCTAACGACTCCGCTGGTTTGGAGTCCACCCATTGCGGTAAGAGTCAAACCTTTTTCAGATCTGGATGTGATAGTGGCAAAGCCAGGAAGATTTCACTGAATTCATAAAAAGGATTGATTTCCCTATTCATTGACTTCTCTTTGGAACTAAGATTCCCTGATTACAAAGACTCCTTTTTTTCTTGATTGAACTTCACACAGGATGTTTTTTTGATTTGTATTTTCTTTGTGATTTGTATTGAGTTTCTCACTCCAATTTTCACGTATATATTTAGCGCAACTTTATGTATAATTTTTTCTGATATGGAAGGAAGCAGGGAATTTAACTACATAGGGAAGGAAATAAGTTGAAAGGAAATTAAATAGGAGAAGAGAGAAAAAAGTGTCAAGGGGAGTTCTGTAAAAAGGGGTGTGTGTGAAAGCAGGAGGGGTGGTCCTTGGTGGGAGGGTGTCTGCGAACGTGCGTGTTTGTGAATGAATCAGTTCTTAAACTTTAGGAAAACTCCTAAACTTTCTCTAAGGGGACATACCATAGCTGTGTTCTTAGAAAGAACATGTTCTGGTATTCTTGCAAGGAAATAAACCTTAACAACACAGTTCTATCTCATACTTCGCATACTAAAGTCAATCTCTTAATTTTCCATTTAACAGTTTTTCTAGAAAAAAAAAATGTCAACTTTGTCAATTTGTTTAATGTTAATGGCCCTTTACCAAAGCCAATGGAGAAATGTGTCGTTTTGCACTAATGACATTAAAATAGGAGATTCTGATACAATTATTGTACTGTGCAGAGAATAATGTGGGCGTGCTGCTGCTTGCAAATAGGCTTTTGTTCACTGTTTAAGAAAAACATGGTCAGAGAACGCAAAAAAACAAAACTCTTGGAAAAACAGAGGGGGTGTTAACTTGTTTATAGTTGCTGGGCACTTACACGGTCACAGAGTTCCTCAAATGTGCAGTCAGCAATGGATCCACAGGCTTTGCTCAGCTTCAGCTCCCTGCCCTGCACTTTCAGAATCCTTGGTCTTGTTACTATGGAGACAGGAACAAAAGCTCAGTCTTGTCTGGATAATTACCCTAAAATTCATCCCTTACAGCTAGGAAATGCAAAGCTTGATGAATAATAGCACATGATTCAACACATAAATTAGACAAAATGCTGATACAATGACTGCCACTTGAGTGTGGCATCAACCCATAGACAGCAATGGAACTTATTAATTGGTCAGTGGAGATTGGGCATTGTGTTTTAAATGCGTTCTTTTTCAAGAGAAATTAACTTACGTACCATCATTTTGTTTCTGAGCCAGCTCATCAAACAACTTATCCATGACAGCCTCCACATCAGCTTCACTTGTGCTACAGAAAAAAGAAGAATAGCACGTGAAATTAATAACACTCAAAGCCAGCATCTAACAGCTGCCTTGGACTGCTTAGCTTCCTGTCCATACACCTATACATGTATATTCAAAGGGAAAAGGATGTTATGTTCTAAACACAAACATTACATTTACAATGCACTTCAAAAGTGGGAATATTAACTTGCAGGCAGATGATTTGGCCTTATTTGCATACACTGAAAGGCTCATGTGATTCCGACAGCTTCTCGTAATGAGGCAACACAAGCACAACAAAGCTCTTAATACTATGTGTACACAAAGAGGGAGAGTAAGCTACTGGCTTTCTCTTGGATGCAAAGCAAAAGTAAACACACCAGACTAGTGAAAGTCTTTTATTCATTTGTGTGATGGACTCATCTTGGTGTATAGTGGAGATATGACCAGTCCCCCACAATAGATATTGTTCTTTTATTATGTGCCTGCGATTAAAGATTTTAAGGATTATAAGTAAATCACAGCTATGCATCATAGGGCTCGATCAGTAGAGGCTGGTACACACAGGCAGTTTTTTTTTTCGTTCAACCCAGCAGGCTAAACAAAAAACAAACCTAAGGAGCTCCCTGCTGAGCTAGTGTGTTCTGACAGATAGACTGTGACCCCCCCCCCCCCCCACCAGAACACACAGGTCAGCACAGGCAGCATGCTGATCGGCTGCTTGTTTTCTACCATGCCTGTTCGACAGAAGCCGTTATGTACACACTCGCGAATGTTGGGTGGTTTCTGTTGAACCAGGCGATATTCGGCCAGTGTGTACCAGTCTTAAGGTAATTGTAAAAAATTTTTTATTTTAATGCTTCTATGTATTAAGATAAAAAGCCTTTCGTGTGCATCAGCCCCCCTAATACTTACCTGAGATCCATCTAGATCCAGCAATGTTGAAGGAGTGTCTCGGTTGCCTTGGACTCCCCTCCTCATTGGCTAAGACAGCAGCGTGGTACCACTGGTCTGAATGGAGCTATGGCTTGGCTTGGGTGCCCCCATAGCAAGCTGCTTGCTGTGGGGTAATTCAACAGGAGGGAGAGGCCAAGAGCACCAAAGAGGGAAAGAAGAAAGAATTAGCTGCACATCCAGAACTTCCGATTGCCTTTTATTTTGTTTCACGAAGATAACACCAAAGACACCAAACTATGGCCACGTAAGCACCAAAGAGGGACCCGAGAAGAGGAAGATCTGGGCTGCTTTGGGCAAAACCACTGCACAGAGCAGGTAAGTATAACATGTTTGTTATTTTTAACAAAAAAAAACACACTTTACAAATCACTTTAAGACAAATGACAATAAGTAAAGTTCAAAAACTTAACACCGGAAAGAAAAAATTGCTTGGTGTGAGGGATTCCCATATCAGCACCCGTGGTTGCAGTAAAGAAATTCACACCATCTATGGCCAGCATATAGAGTGTCTTCATAGGGAGATCTTGCAAGGTGACAATACAGGATGAAGTATTTTAATTTGGCCTACTGACAACAGCTAATAAGCAACCAAAGACAAGTTTTGAATTGTTAGGCAACTGTGCAGTCTCCATACCTTGCATAGATCAGCACAAGGGACAAAGTCATATGATAAGCGGAAAGGTAAAAGCAGGCAGCTAACAGGTGGGTAGTAGCAGGCAGGATTCACAGAACACAAAAATGAAGCGAACGTGAACCCTTGCTCATGCTCAATCCCACTGCACAGAGCAGAATTTTAACCTGCTAGTGAGTGATACTGCAGATGTCTCTGTAGTACACTATTAAAACCAGTAGATTGCACAGGTTCACACCCATGGCAAATGCCTCCAGAAACAAAGGGGATAGAATGTCTACAGGCAATCCTGTCAACAGGATATAGGCAACCAGCTTACCAAGGGAGATGAATGACAGATTCTATACTACCAATTTCTTAAAGGATAACTAAACACAAGAACAAAAAAAATACAATATTTTGCAGCTCACCAGTTCTTAGATGTGGTTGGCTGCATCGGTTTTCTTTTTTTAAGGCTAAGAACATTTTGAGAAGTACAGAACATATCTGTTGATCTTGCCAGAAATGCTGTGACTTTCTACAAACTGAACAGGAAGTAAAAATTAATCTAAGACCACTAATCTCCGCCCCCTATGTAATGTAAGCGTATAGACAGAAAATGTATTATTCACAAGAACACAAGGTGAAAATAATGTGAAAAAAGCCTGAAAAGAGAAAACGAAGACAGGCACAAACATCCAGGGACTCGTTACCTGCAATATATTACATTTTTGCTTTTGAGTTCAGATATGTAGATACATAGAGGAGAGGCAAAGAACCTAGAGCCCAACCTACGGCACTTTGGCAATTTTTCTGCATCCCTCAGGGTCCCTGCAGACACTAAGCTGTGTTTTCCTATTGCCCTGCTATAGCAGTGATTTGTAGCAGTTTCATGTAATAGATCTCCAGTCTATGACTCTCTCCTGAAACACGTCCCCAGTGTCCAACAACAGAAAGAAAGTTGGCCCCCACTGCCTTAGAGACACCAGATCATTCACATCTAGTGCAGGTATCTCCAAATTATCAGCATGAGGGCCACAACATATATTTTACATACATTAACAGACTGAAAAAAGAAAATCAGTTTTATAAATATATGAATTAGGGCTGTTACTGATTAAAATTTTCATGTTCGATTAATCGTTTTTTTTTAAAACGATTAATTGACTAATTTCGATTAATTATAACGCACATACAGATCCAACTACTTTTAGCTGATCTCCTTGCATTGCAACTCTGCATTAGTCAGTGGTAAATGTGGTATACACTATATACAATCACTCGACACTAGTTTGTTTCCACAATCCATGACTTAACTTCACAGTTCACACAAATACGTTTTAAATTCAAACTGTAGCACTGACGTAATTTTTTTTAATATTAAACTTTAAGAAAAACGTAGAAAGTTAGTTTAACTTTAATTATAAAACTTATATAGTATATTGACTGTCAGTCACTTTATAGTAGGGAAGTAGGCATCACTTTAGCCAGTCACGCAGACATACCAGAGTGTTTATATATATATATATATTTTTTTTACAACAATGTTAAAAACGGAGGTTATCAAATTTGCCTACACTTAGCTCACTGAAAGATCCCAGTTAACCACATCCATATTTACCATCACTGTCCAGGCTGTCCGGTGATGTCACGGACATCAACGCCACCGGACTCCTCCCCCCTTCGCTTTGTTAGCAGATGGAGGTACTTGGGGAAGGGGAGAGGAGTCCGGTGACAATGTCCGTGACATCACCGGATCTCCGACGGAACTCCCTGAAGACCTGGAAGCCTGCGGAGAGGGGAGTATTTTGATCGGTCAAAAAAATTAACGATTAATCGAGGAATTAATCTTTAATTCTCCCAGCCCTAAAATGAATACATTTTAAATCAATAAATAGGTTTTATATTGAACTTTTTTTTAATCAACACGATGCAATTTGTAAAAAACAAAGAAAGAACTTCAGTAAAATAAAGCAAAAATATTCCAAATACACTTGAGCCATTTATAAAATTCAAATAAAATAAATTCAGTCTACAATTTTTTCATCAGAGTCTTCTTTATATTCCCTATCAAGAGCCTCCCTTATCTCGGAGTCCACATCGGAGACCCTCCTTACATCAGGGTCCACATTTTATTAGAGTTCACCACTACATCAGGTTCCCCATACATCAGTGTCTACATCAGAGTCCTACCATAAATCTGGATCTGAGTTAGATTTCCTCCATATAATAGTATTCCCATCAGAACCCCCCTTAAATAGTGGTCCTCAGAGTTCGTCCTTGCATCAGTGTCCCCATCAGAGTACCCCCGTTACATCAAGGACCTGTCACATTCCCTTCTTACATCAGGGTCCTCATAAAAGTCCCCCTTTACATCAGTGTGTCCATCAGATGCCCCCCATAAAGCCTACATCAAAAGGGGGCAGGAGTCAACCGGTGAAGTCACTGGATGGCCCCGTCCCTCGTCCCTTTGTTTCCTATAGCGGCAGGGAGAACCGGGAATGTTGTTGAGCTACAGGAGTGGTTGGATTTGGCAGGTTATTTTCTTTTTTCCTGCGGGTCAGCGTCCACCGTTCATCATCATTGATGTGGACATAAATCACTGGATGACGTGATTGATGATGGATCTACATTGGAAGGCATTTTTTTTTTGTGTTTATTTACACTAGCCTTTTTTTGTGAATGAGTAGGGGTACTATGTACCCTATACTCATTCACGTGGGTGAGGCTAGGATCTGGGGGCCCCATTTGTTAAGGGGGGCTTCCAGAGTCCGATAAGTCACAACCCCACACCCTCACAAACACTGGGCCAGGGTTGAGGATGAGGCCCTTGCCCTTATCAATATGGGGACAAGGTGCTTTGCCCCATGTTGAGGGCATGTGGCCTGGTATGGTATGGTTCGGGGGGGCGTACACTCGTCCCCTCCTTTCCTGGCCTGCCAGGCTGTATGCTTGGATAAGGGTCTGGTATGGATTTTAGGGGGGACCCCATGCCATTTTTTTTCAATAGTCTGTTGTCTGCGAGGAATTCCCAGCTGATAGCAGGGATGAGTCATGTGTGTGGGATACCAGTGGGTGCCGGCTCCTTAAAAACCAATGACTGACACCAGGGATGAGGTACTAGTTGTTAAATTGGTCCTAAACCCTTTACAACCACTTTAAACTACAGGCAAGACTATAATTAGGCTTGCCTGTAGATGCACTGGATATCTCCTAGATATCCCTGTATTTGCATGTGCCGACGTCATGTGGCACATGAAGTCAATGGAAGCAATGGCAGTACGTGCCGTTGCTTCAGTTGTACTGTGCCGTTCGCGGCAGCTCCCGCGCGCAGGTCACAATCACAGCGCCGGAGCCGTGATACCTGGAAACAAGCCTCGGGCGCGATGTCAGTGACCTGAGGGGGAGACGAGGATGGCTGTGGGGGATTCGTTATCGGGTAAGTAATTCATAATGAGCTAGTATGCTATGCATACTAGCTCAATATGTCTTTATCTTGCAGGGTGTGTGTTTAGTTTTTTTTTCAGGAGGTTTACTTCCTCTTTAAGATGCTGACGAGTTTCAGCTCCTAACAACCAATGCAATCATGGATGTAAAAAACGGACCGTGTTTTTGCTTACATCTAATAAGGTATGCTTCCATTGTTTTAAACAGAGCAAAAATAGAATGTAAATGTAAATGGATGATCATCTGTTTGCCCATAGGAATGCATTGCTGTTCGTTTTTCATCCATTAACTTTTACATAAAATTTTAAAACTACAAATAGTTGATGGGTTTGCAGACTGTTGGTGGTGTAATTGTGTAGGGAAAACAATTCTTGCCACACATTAGATCCATTAATGCAGCTAAACATATAAATGCTACAGTGTATCTGACAACATACATCTCTTTATTGCTCACATAGATAGCCACTGAGTGTAAGCCACTAAATGGTGACAAAAGCTTGCATGTTATATGAATCATAAAGTAAACAAATGCATTTACCATAGCTATATCTCAAAAGGGGAAATTAAAGAAACAGTCCCAATGGGCTTTGGGCTTGTTTTAATGGCATCAGTTTAAGTTCTGAGATAATTCAGAATTTAACCACTTGCCCACTGGGCACTGTCATCTGAACTGATGAGGTTGCACTGATATGTGGCACTGATGGGCGACAATGATAGGCCACTTACCGGCTCTCTTCTCCTCACGTGCAGTCAAAGGGTGGAGAGGAATGCCGATAACTGGCAAATCCTGTTTACACTGTGATCCGCTCTGATTGGACACAGCTGGTCACACGGTAAAGAGCCACTGTGATTGGCTCTTTACCCTGATCTGCGTTCAAAGATCCCTGCAGATGCGTGCCACAAGGGGCACAAGAGAAGCGCGATCACGGGAGGGCAATAGATGCCCTCCTGTAAATGTGCAACCGTGCTGTAGCCGTCATTCGGCTAAAGCGTGGTCATGAAGAGGTTAATGCCAGATCCATTTGACCCAGTTGACCTTTTCTGACCTGCTTGAAACATGTTTTGCATTTCCATAGTCTTGTATGGGAATGCAAAACCTGTTTAAAGTGAACAAAAGCTTGTTAAACACAGACTCTAAGGCCGCGTACACACGGGCGGACTGTTCGCCCAACCTTGTCCGCTGAACAGTGTTTGGGCGGACAGTCCGCTCGTGTGTGGGCTTTCAGCGGACAGTTTCAGCGGACAGTTGGACGGACAATGTCTTTCGGAAATTCCGAAAAACTGTCCGCTGAAACTGTGTTTGAGCGAACAGTCGTGTGTGGGCTTGTCCGCTGTACTTTCGAAATGAGCGGACTGTTCCCGCTCGGAAAGTCCGCCCATTTCGAGCGCGTGTACAGGTAGGCGGGGCCCGCGAAGGAGACGTCGCGGGCTCCGCCGCCTGGAATGGGCTTAAAGGGGAACCCCAACGCCGAAAAAAATCGGCGTGGGGGTTCCCCCCAAGTCCACACCAGACCCTTGTCCGAGCACGCTACCCGGCCGGCCAGGAAAGGGGGGCGAGCGAGCGCGCCCCCCCTCCTGAGCCGTACCAGGCCGCGTGCCCTCAACATGGGGGGTGCCTTGGGGAAGGGGGGGCCGCGCGGCCCCCCCACCCCAAAGCACCTTGTCCCCATGTTGATGAGGACAAGGGCCTCTTCCCGACAACCCTGGCCGTTGGTTGTCGGGGTCTGCGGGCGGGGGGCTTATCGGAATCCGGGAGCCCCCTTTAAGAAGGGGGCCCCCGGATACCGGCCCCCCACCCTATGTGAATGAGTATGGGGTACAATGTACCCCTACCCATTCACCTGTGAAATAAAGTACAAATAAAAACACAACACAGGGGGAAAAAATATTTTATTGCACAGCCGGGGGTCTTCCGTCTTCGGGGGTCTTCTCGCCGGACTCCTCCGCTATGTGTGTGTAGCTCTTTTGCCAGCGGAGGAGTCCGGCTTTCTTCCTCCCCGCCGCCGGCCTCTTCTCCCGACTTCGGGGGTCTTGTCCCCCTCTTCGGTTCTTCTGCCGGGCCACCGCGCCTGGTCCGGTGGCCCGGTCTTCTGTCGCCGTCTTCCGTTCTTCTGTCGCCGCCTTCGGTTCTTCTGCCGGGCCACCGCGCCTTCTTGTAGCTCTTTTACAGGCGGTGGCCCGGTCTTCTGTCGCCGTCGCCGCCTTCCGTTCGTGTTCTTCTTCTTGTTCTTCTTGTTCTTCTCCTGGAGATGTTGACTCGACGAGCTCTCCGGCCGGAATGCCGGGGACGCGCTGTGCGGTCACTTATATAGTGACAATGGGGCGGGGTCACATGGTATATGTCACATGGGTTGGTCACATGGGTTGATGTCACATGGGGACTATGACATCGTAAGGGGGCGGGGTCACCATGTGACATCAACCCATGTGACATATACCATGTGACCCCGCCCCATTGTCACTATATAAGTCACAGCGCAGGGCGGCTCTGGCATTCCGGCCGGAGGGAGCGACGTGTCAACATCGCCTGGAGAAGAACAAGAAGAACAAGAAGAAGAACACGAACGGAAGGCGGCGACGGCGACAGAAGACCGGGCCACCGCCTGTAAAAGAGCTACAAGAAGGCGCGGTGGCCCGGCAGAAGAACCGAAGGCGGCGACAGAAGAACGGAAGACGGCGACAGAAGACCGGGCCACCGGACCAGGCGCGGTGGCCCGGCAGAAGAACCGAAGAGGGGGACAAGACCCCCGAAGTCGGGAGAAGAGGCCGGCGGCGGGGAGGAAGAAAGCCGGACTCCTCCGCTGGCAAAAGAGCTACACACACATAGCGGAGGAGTCCGGCGAGAAGACCCCCGAAGACGGAAGACCCCCGGCTGTGCAATAAAATATTTTTTCCCCCTGTGTTGTGTTTTTATTTGTACTTTATTTCACAGGTGAATGGGTAGGGGTACATTGTACCCCATACTCATTCACATAGGGTGGGGGGCCGGTATCCGGGGGCCCCCTTCTTAAAGGGGGCTCCCGGATTCCGATAAGCCCCCCGCCCGCAGACCCCGACAACCAACGGCCAGGGTTGTCGGGAAGAGGCCCTTGTCCTCATCAACATGGGGACAAGGTGCTTTGGGGTGGGGGGGCCGCGCGGCCCCCCCTTCCCCAAGGCACCCCCCATGTTGAGGGCACGCGGCCTGGTACGGCTCAGGAGGGGGGGCGCGCTCGCTCGCCCCCCTTTCCTGGCCGGCCGGGTAGCGTGCTCGGACAAGGGTCTGGTGTGGACTTGGGGGGAACCCCCACGCCGATTTTTTTCGGCGTTGGGGTTCCCCTTTAAGCCCATTCCAGGCGGCGGAGCCCGCGACGTCTCCTTCGCGGGCCCCGCCTACCTGTACACGCGCTCGAAATGGGCGGATTTGCCTCCTCCTTACGTGGGCGAGTCCGTTCATTTCAAAAGTTGAGCGAACTGTTTGCCCAACCTTGTTCGTCAAACAGTCCGCTCGTGTGTGGGCAAGTCCGCTCATGCAAATTTTGAGCGGACTGTTTGACAAACTGTTTGCCGAACAAGGTTGGGCGAACAGTCCGCGCGTGTGTACGCGGCCTTACACATCTGTTGGAAAAAGCCTATATTTGGAGGGAATGGCCATATACAATATTACAAACCATAAACACTTACCAAGCAAATGTAAAGTAGAGAACAGAAAAAGATTTATACTTACAGGAAGTATATTTTACCAGCTGCAGAGAGTACTCGTTTCCGATAGTCTATACCAGAGTCCAGCTGAACAGTGTTACAATATGTCTGCAAGACAAAATGTAATACTTTATATGCTATACAAAGCTAAAAATCAACAGCAAGAGCACAACATTAAAATTAATCATGGTCAGATTTTATATCAATCTTCTTTTAAAGAATACAAAATAAATGTGTGTGCTGCCAGAACGTTAATTGATTTACAGCACTTTTTGCTTTGCATTACAATACCTCATTACTTTGTGAGATCATAGTTCCTCCCATCATGTATCAAAAGGTTCTTTGCTTTTTTGTATCCAGTGCTATTAGTAGCCTTTTTCATTCTTTTTAACTTGATCACAGACATCAAGATGTTTTATTTTTCATAGAAAGTAGTTTCATTATTGCACATATTAAATATCACCAGTAGTAAACAGAATAGTATGTACTCAGTAGCACTGCAGATGTCTATACTAGGAGCATGTGCACACCTATAATCAAAGTCCTACCTTAAAATCACCTTTGCAATTTTACTTAAGTGGGGCTACTGTGCTGTACATTACAATAGACTGTCCAGAGCCTGCCATGTAGAATGTATAGAGAAACTTGCATTTAGGGGGTTAGCTCTGAGAAGAGCTTTCTGGGCTTGATCATCACAGCTTATAAAGTCAAGCACAGAGGATGCCTGGGAATGTGCAAATTAATTCAGTATTGGACACTGGAAGGCAGACTTTTCACTGCTCTAAAGTAATACAATATGTTGAGCAAATAGCAGTTAATCGCATTCAACTGGACATGTTAGATAACGCTGCATTTCACCACTCATCCAAGTGGCTTTCTCAGTTCTAATGAGTTTAGAGGGTAACTACACTTTTGTGGGAAAAAAAATGATCGCTATTATAAAAAAATAATATAGCATATACAATTGTAACACAAGGCATTTTGTAAAACATTATTAAAAAAAATACCTTTCATTTTCAATCTGCTGCACTGTAATTTTCTATAAAATACAATACAACATGGCAACCTGGAGGAATTATGTACAAAAAAGGTGTACAGAACGGCCCCCGAAAAATGTTATTTCCTGCTTGTGTGATTGTCTCATTGATTTTCCCAGAAGTCTGCACAAAGATACAAATCAGATTTTGGGCATCCTCTTTAACAAATATTTCAGTCTTGGTGAGATACTTCCAAAGGTGAAATCACATCTAAAGGGATTCAAACCCTGCCACTTTTATCATTAGAACTCTTTAAATACAGCAGCTGATCACTATTCAGATTGACTTTTCACATGGACACACAAAAACAGCTATTTCTTCAGAATAATCATAAGGTAGGAAATTACAACAAAGTTTGTTAAAATCCCAGCAATGTACATAAATCACCCAGAGAGAAATGTTTTTCTCAGAAAAAGTGGAGTTACTCTTTAGTAAACATGGATAATGTATGTTTCTGACCCGCAATATAACTGATGTGCTTGGATGAGTGGTGAAACCTATTTATATTACAAAACTGGTTCAGTTAAATGTGACTGACTACTACTATAATTTTTCAAAGACCTAGATAATATATGTATCTGTGAAGGTTTTCATTTATGTCATGTATCTAAAGCATGGAACTTGTCAGCCCCATGTCTAAAAAGGCCTCACTAGACCCATCCAATCCTAACAACCTACGCCCCATCTCCTTGCTCCTCTTTTTATCCAAACTTCTTGAACGTCTGGTCTACAATCGACTGAGTGACCACCTTGCTGATAATAGCCTTTTTGATCCCTTTAGGCCGCGTACACACGGGCGGACTGTTGGCTCAACTTTGTCCGCTGAACAGTGTTTCAGCGGACAGTCCGCTCGTGTGTGGGGCTTCAGCGGACAGTTTCAGCGGACAGTTTGACGAACAAAGTTTTTCGGAAATTCCGAAAAACTGTCCGCTGAAACTTGGTTTGAGCGAACAGTCCGCCCGTGTGTAGGCTACTTTCGAAATGAGCAAACTGTTCCCGCTCGGAGGGAAGTCTGCTCATTTCGAGCGCGTGTGCAGGTAGGCGGGGTAGCGTGCTCGGACAAGGGTCTGTTGTGGACTTTGGGGGGACCCCCACGCCGATTTTTTTTCGGCGTTGGGGTTCCCCTTTAAGTCCATTCCAGGCGGCGGAGCCCGCAACAGACCCTTGTCCGAGCACGCTACCCGGCCGGCCAGGAAAGGGGGGCGAGCGAGCGCGCCCCCCCTCCTGAGCCGTACCAGGCCGCGTGCCCTCAACATGGGGGGTGCCTTGGGGAAGGGGGGGCCGCGCGGCCCCCCCACCCCAAAGCACCTTGTCCCCATGTTGATGAGGACAAGGGCCTCTTCCCGACAACCCTGGCCGTTGGTTGTCGGGGTCTGCGGGCGGGGGGCTTATCGGAATCCGGGAGCCCCCTTTAATAAGGGGGCCCCCGGATACCGGCCCCCCACCCTATGTGAATGAGTATGGGGTACAATGTACCCCTACCCATTCACCTGTAAAATAAAAGTACCCAAAAAAAAAACACAACACACGAGATAAAATATTTTATTGCACAGCTCCGGGGGTCTTCCGTCTTCGGGGGTCTTCTCGCCGGACTCCTCCGCTATCTTCTTGTAGCTCTTTTGCTAGCGGAGGAGTCCGGCTTTCTTCCTCCCCGCCGCCGGCCTCTTCTCCCGACTTCGGGGGTCTTGTCCCCCTCTTCGGTTCTTCTGCCGGGCCACCGCGCCTTCTTATAGCTCTTTTGCAGGCGGTGGCCCGGTCTTCTGTCGCCGCTGTCGCCGCCGCCTTCCGTTCTTCTTCTTCTTCTTGTTCTTCTCCAGGAGATGTTGACACGTCGCTCTCTCCGGCCGGAATGCCAGAGTCGCACTGAGCGGCCACTTATATAGTGACAATGGGGCGGTGTCACATGGTATATGTCACATGGGTTGGTCACATGGTGACCCCGCCCCCTTACGATGTCATAGTCCCCATGTGACATCAACCCATGTGACCAACCCATGTGACATATACCATGTGACACCGCCCCATTGTCACTATATAAGTGGCCGCTCAGCGCGGCTCTGCCATTCCGGCCGGAGAGAGCGACGTGTCAACATCTCTTGGAGAAGAACAAGAAGAACAAGAAGAAGAAGAAGAACGGAAGGCGGCGGCGACAGCGGCGACAGAAGACCGGGCCACCGCCTGCAAAAGAGCTATAAGAAGGCGCGGTGGCCCGGCAGAAGAACCGAAGAGGGGGACAAGACCCCCGAAGTCGGGAGAAGAGGCCGGCGGCGGGGAGGAAGAAAGCCGGACTCCTCCGCTAGCAAAAGAGCTACAAGAAGATAGCGGAGGAGTCCGGCGAGAAGACCCCCGAAGACGGAAGACCCCGGAGCTGTGCAATAAAATATTTTATCTCGTGTGTTGTGTTTTTTTTTTGGGTACTTTTATTTTACAGGTGAATGGGTAGGGGTACATTGTACCCCATACTCATTCACATAGGGTGGGGGGCCGGTATCCGGGGGCCCCCTTATTAAAGGAGGCTCCCGGATTCCGATAAGCCCCCCGCCCGCAGACCCCGACAACCAACGGCCAGGGTTGTCGGGAAGAGGCCCTTGTCCTCATCAACATGGGGACAAGGTGCTTTGGGGTGGGGGGGCCGCGCGCCCCCCCCTTCCCCAAGGCACCCCCCATGTTGAGGGCACGCGGCCTGGTACGGCTCAGGAGGGGGGGGCGCGCTCGCTCGCCCCCCTTTCCTGGCCGGCCGGGTAGCGTGCTCGGACAAGGGTCTGTTGTGGACTTTGGGGGGACCCCCACGCCGATTTTTTTCGGCGTTGGGGTTCCCCTTTAAGTCCATTCCAGGCGGCGGAGCCCGCGACGTCTCCGTCGCGGGCCCCGCCTACCTGCACACGCGCTCGAAATGAGCGGACTGTTGCCTCGTGTGTGGGCGAGTCCGCTCATTTCAAAAGTTGCGCGGACTTAGTACGACGAACAAAGTTTGCCGTATTTGTCCGCTCAAAAAGTGCCGTGTGTGGGCGTGTTCGTTCATTCAAAAGTTTGAGCGGACTGTTTGACGAACTTAGTTTCGGCAGACAGTCCCCGCGTGTGTACGCCGCCTTAGTCTGGATTTCATCCTCAACACTCCACAGAAACTGCTCTCCTAAAACTAACAAACGATCTACTAATGGCCAAAACCAATGGACATTATTCTGTACTCCTACTCCTGGACCTCTCTGCTGCCTTTGATATGGTTGACCACCCCCTCCTCCTCAAAAAACTCCATGTCTTTGGTCTCCATGACTGTACTTTTTCGCTGGTTCTCTTCCAACTTATCCAGCCACACCTTTAGCGTTACTTACAATCCTACTTCCTCCTCTACTCCTTTCTCTGCTGGCGGTCTCCCCAAGGTTCTGTTCTTGGACACCTCCCACTTTCAATCCATACCTCCTCCCTGGGTCAGCTGATAGCCTTCCATGGCTTCCAATACCATCTCTATGCTGGCGACACCCAAATCGTATTCTTTACCCCTCAGCTCACTCCTTCAGTCTCCTCACGTATCACTAATTTACTATCAGATATATCAGTCTGAATGTCACACCACTTAATCAAACTTAATCTATCCAAAACCAAACTTATAATTTTTCCTCCCCCACGTGCTTCTTCTGATCTCGCTGCCGAAATTGATGGCACAACTATAAGCCCATCTCTGCATGCCAAGGTCCAAGGTGTAGTCCTGGATTCTGAACTCTCCCCACATCCAATCACTGTCCAAATTTTGCCGCCTCAACCTCCGTAACCTCTCCAAAATACACCCCTTTCTAACTAATGACACAACAAAGCTCTTAATTCACTCTCTAGTCATCTCTCGCCTCGACTACAGCAACTCCTCTCTCCTCAACCACCTTACCAATCGCTCTGTGTCTGCTACTTGACTCTGTCAGTCCCTCCACTGGCTTCTGCTCACCCAATGAATTAAATTCAAAATGCTAACTACTTACAAAGCCATCCAGAACTCTGCCACCAGCTACATCACTGACCTCATCTCAAAATATCAACCTAATCGCTCTCTTCCTTCTTATCAAGACCTCCTGCTCTCTAGCTCCATCACCTCCTCCTCCCATGCTCGCCTCCAGGACTTTTCCAATCCTGTGGAACTCCTTACCCCAATCTGTCCAATTATCTCCTACTCTATTAGCTTTTAGACAATCCCCAAAAAACCCTCCTCTTCAGAGAAGCCTATCCTACCCACACCTAACAACTGTATTTTCATTTTCTCCATCTGATCACCCCCCTCAGCTATTACCTTTTGTTCCACTTGACCCTCCCTTCTAGATTGTAAGCTCTAACGAGCAGGGCCCTCCGATTCCTCCTGAATTGAATTGTATTGTAACTGTACTGTCTGCCCGCATGTTGTAAAGCGCTGCGCAAATTGTTGGTGCTATTTAAATCCTGTATAATAAAAATATAATAAAAATAAGCAAAACTAACCAAAAACCTGAATCAGGCTACAGGAGTTGTGTACCACATCTTGCAAACAGTTGTTACTTGTCAGCTGCAATCCCCTCTTGTTGGGCAACCTGCAGATCCTCCAAGATCTTGTGCAGGACACTAGTCTGTATTAGCTGACCAGTGAAAATATACTGTTACTTTATGGGAAATCTAAAGTGAGTGTAGTAAAACGTAAAAGCAAAATATCAGTGAGCACTGACTTACACTAACCACAGAGTGTAACTGTCTCACATGCTGCATCCAAAACCTGGCATTGCCTAGAATACAAATGTAAAATGACTGACAATTAAAAATAAAACCTACTTAAAAATCAAAGACTCAAAACAAAATCTCTATGATCCAAATCAAAGCATCAAATGTACACCCTCAAATTATTCTGTGTAGCATGTACACTAGGAATAAAAAAAAAAACTATAGGATGAAGATGAATCAGATTTAATAAAAAAGAATGGTATTAATTACTGATGGCAAGGCATTCCCTAACTGAAAAAAGAAAACCCTAAAAATTACATAGACATTTACAGATTCTGAGGCTTACCATTATTCCAATTTAGACCCTCCCCCTCTCTTCAATAAATAATGTCAAGGAATCCAGGTAGGAATTGGTCATGACCTCAGGGGTAATTGGCTATAATTCAAAAGCAACAAGACTTAAAATGATGTATTCTTTATTTGTCAGCTTGTCTGCTGCTCAGTAGATTAATAAACCACAGGTCTTCTCTGCGACAGTTTTATGAATCAATGGTAATTACATTCTGACATCAAGAGAACTTGGTATCACTTCATCAACCTTTCTAACCTTCATGCAAGTATTAGCAGTAAATAGTTTCTAAAAGAATCTCCCAATAGAAAAGCAAAGCTTTCGTGTGTTGTTCTGTGCTGTGCTACAGCAGTGTCTGTATGTGACCCATATCTGAAGCACAATCATCTGTAATTATCTCATTTGCTATAATACTCTGACTCTTTCAAACACTGTTCAGTGTGACTTACGAACAAATGCTACCTAATTTTAATAGAAATATTTCAAACATAAGGGTCAGCCAGCAATGTAAATTCTTTAATGTATTCAACTGCTCAAATTTAAAGTTAGTATAAGCAAAAAAATACTCTGGTATCAATGTCAAGATAGATATATCAGAGAGCCTTCAGTTGTGCAAAGATGGGTTTCTCTGGATATTAGATGTGAAGATATGTTGAACTGGCAGCAGTGGCATGCCCAGCACATCTGACACTTGGATTTTTTTTTTCTACATCAACAGATCACGGGTGCAATGCCCTGCTTCTGCAGACTCGCAGGATAGCTGAGTTACCTGGGAGCAGGAGTTGCAATGGGCTATGAGGATGCTCACCAGCACCCTCGCAGCTCACTGAAAACTACAAGCCGCAATGGCTGATGGTACTTGCAGGCATTCATTCATAGGAAACTGTCTTGAGTTTGAAAATGAAAGCTATGAGCCGATTGGTTACTATTCGCAGCTGCATTAGATTCTGCCTTCAGTTTGGATACATTCCGCAGAAAGCACAGGCCATTTTACAGAGTACAAACAAAATTACCCCCCTGTTCCCAATACAAATCATCCCCTCAAGCCCATATCATTCACAGTACAGATCTTTATATATAAGGAGAGAGATAGGGACAGTTGCTTAGGCTGTCAACTATAGCCTCTGAAAAAATGGACTATCTGGGCACCAACCACAAAGTTTGATTATCATAAAATATTCATTTATTACATATAAAAACATCAATCACAATATTGATTATTAAAGCAGCAGAGGAAGGTCAATACAGCAATACAATACTTGTAGACTTTCAGGCTGATAACCGGTTAAGAAGTATTTTCACAGATTTATACAGTCCTCAACAGTTTCATGATCAAAGGATCGCTTCTTCAGGAGGATAAATCTATAAAATTGATAGTATAGATCAGCAATCATAAGGAAATATACAGTGCCTTGCAAAAGTATTCACCCCCTTGGCATTTTTCGTGTTTTCTTGCCTCACAACCTGGAATTAACATGGATTGTTTTTTTTCCAAATATTGTTTATTGAATTTTTACAATACAATATGAAGTGTATGCATAAAGGACAGTACAGAACAGCAATAGATTGTACAATAAGTCTAGTGAAACAGCAACTTGTCGAGAACTCGACAAATGGTTATTATGATACAACTGGAAGTTAACAATTGAGAGTAACCAGTGAAAATCAACGATAGAAAAATACTATCCAAAAACTCGGATATGAAGGAGGGGGTAGGAGGTAGGAAATGGGGTGGGGAGTGGAAGGGAAAGGTGGGAAGGGAGGAAGGAAGGGAGGAAAGGAGAAGCTAGTTGGATTGGGTAGGAGAAGGATGGGGAGGTAGAGAGAGAGAGAGTTAAGGTTGAGAGAAAGGGGATAGGAGAGGAGAATGAAGGTAAGAAGGAGAACACAGGAGTGCAGAAAATTATCATTTAGTACTCTTTGAAGAAATTATGGGTGTTGTTTATTATACCATTGTACCCAGGGTAGCCAAAGCTCTTGTATCTTGGGGAAGGAAGGTTTGCTTCTCGAGAAGACTAGTTCATAAAGATAGTGGTTGTGTATTAGTGAAATGACTTCTGAGCTGCTTGGGGTCTCTGGAGATTTCCATTTCCTGGCTATGAGTAATTGAATTGCTAGGAGTATATGGGAGGTGATGAGCCTGAGTTTGGGAGGGATCGTCTCTATGGTTAAACTTAGAATGGCAAGTTGGGGCGTTAATGCTCTGGGTAATTGCAATATGTTTTGTAGGAGAAGCTCTATATCCATCCATAATTGCTTAATGGATGGGCAAGTCCACATGATGTGTAGGAGAGAACCTATTTTTTTGCACCCTCTCCAACAAAATCAACGGTAGAAAAATACTATCCAAAAACTCGAATATGAAGGTTGATGCATGAAATTTCGCTATCCTAAGGGGCGTTAAATACCATTTCATTGTGGTTTTATGTGCCACTTCCCAAAGTGAGGTGCAGTTAGTGCCTTTGTAAGTTGCATTAATAGCTGTCTGCCACTGTAGGTCGGTGAACTGTTCATGGAGATCATGCTCCCAGTCAGTTATGGGTTTAGATTTTTGAAATCTGGTTTTCTCTTGTAGTGCGGAGTAAAATAAGGAAGTACCTTTAGAGTGTGTATTGGCTGTAAAAAGGTAGTTCCAAACCTTTATAAGGAGTGTCATTTCCAAGTGGGGGTGTGCTGTCAAGCAGGATCTTAGTCTGAGGTAAGTGAAGTAATCTGTCGTGGGTGCGTCAAGTTCTTTCTGTATTTGTGGGAAGGACTTGTCACATATCACGGAGCAAAGAGCCGTTACATGGGATGTCTGTGAGGCTAACCAGGTGGGTACGCATAAGTCTGGGGAGAGATGCGTGAGTGTAGTCAGTGGGATATGGACTGTTTTGGTCAGTAGGTGTGGCCATTTGAGATTCTGTAAAGTCCTCCAGGCTTTAACAGAAGCTCTAATGGTAGGAGGGTAATGGTTGATGTATATGTGGTTGGTGAGAGAGCTAAATAGCCAGTCCCTAATATTGTTACCTGGTGTTAGAGTGTTCTCTATGTCTCCCCAGAGGGTCGTGGTTTCGGCCGTTAGCCAATCTTTTAGTTGTGTTAGGATTGTGGCTAAATAGTAGTCCTTTAGGTCGATGTAGCCCATACCTCCTCTAGTCCTGTGTTTAATGAGGACACTGTGTTTACTTCTGGGTTTTTTCCCTTGCCATATGTAATGTGATATTATAGACTGAAGTGAGTGAATGTAAGAGTTAGATAGAGGAAGCGGCATAGTTCTGAAGATATATAAAAGTTTGGGGAGCATCAGCATTTTGAATTCTTCGAGCCTTCCTGACCATGAGAATTCATGCTTGGATAGATTCCCTGTTTCTCTAATGCCGCGCACACAAGATCAGACTTTCCGGCGGACAATTCACCCATGTGTGGGCTTCGGCAGACTTTTTCTTCTCAAAAGTCTGGTGGACTTTGAAAGAAGTCTTGATTCAAAATTGTCTTCCACCAGTCTGTGTGCTAGTCCACTGGACTTTTGAAATGAACGGACTTGCCCACACACGGAGTAAAGTCCGTTAATTTTGAACGTGGCTCCAGGTAGACGGAACTAGCGAAGGAAGTCAATGTCGCCGTCTCCATCAGCGAGATTGACACCCGCTAGCGCTGTCACCTGGTATGGATTTAAACAGGAACCCCTACGCCGAAAAAACGCGATGGGGTCCCCCAAAAGTCCATAGCAGACCCTTATCCGAGCACACAGCCTGGCCAGTCAGTAAAGGGGGTGGGGACGAGCGAGCGGCCCCCTCTCCTGAGCTGTACCCGGGCCACATGCCCTCAACATGGGGGGTGCTGTGGGGAAGGGGGGACCCCGCAGCCCCCCCACCCCAAAGCACCTTGTCCCGATGTTGATGAGGACAAGGGCCTCTTCCCGACAACCCTGGCCGTTGGTTGTCGGGGTCTGCGGGCGGGGGGCTTATCCAAATCCAGGAGCCCCCGTTAATAAGGGGGCCCCCAGATTCCGGCCCCCTACCCTATGTGAATGAGTATAGGGTACGATGTACCCCTACCCATTCACCTGGGGAAAAAAGTGTACATAAAAAAACACAACACAGGTTTTTAAAGTACTTTATTAGACAGCTCCGGGGATCTTCTTCCGTCTTCATGGGGTCTTCTCGCCGGACTCCTCCACTATCTTCTACTCTTTTGTTAGCTCTTTTACTAGTGGAGGAGCCTGGCTTTCTTCTTCGTCGCGGCCGCCGTCCGGGGATCTTCGTCCGACTTCGGGGGTCTTGTCCCGCTCTTCGGTTCTTCTTGCCAGGCCTCCGCTTTCTTCTTCCAGCTCTTTAACTAGCGTTGGCCCGGTCTTGTCGCTGCCTTCTTCTTCCTTCCGATGTTGACACGACGCTCTCTCCAGCCTTAATAGCAGGAACATGTTGTGTGGCGACTTATATAGGGATAAGGGGCAGAGTCACGGGGTGATGTCACAAGGTGACCCCGGCCCCTTATGATCTCACAGTCCCAGAGGATGCTGGGACTGTGACATAAGGGGCGGGGTCACCATGTGACAGCACCCGGTGACCCTGCCCCTTATCCCTATATAAGTCACCGCACAACGAATCCCTGCCATTAAGGCTGGAGAGAGCGTTGTGTCAACATCAGAAGGAAGAAGCAGAAGAGAAGAAGAAGAAGAAGGCGACAACTACAAGACCTTCTCTAGTTCCGTCTACCTGGAGCCATGTTCAAAATTAACGCACTTTACTCCGTGTGCGGGCAAGTCCGTTCATTTCAAAAGTCCATAGTCTGGCGGATTGTCTGCCGGAAAAGTCTGGTCGTGTGTGGGTGTGTGTGTGCAGGTCTGCTCGTTCCAAAAGTCCGGCGGACCTCCGCTGCAAAGTCTGGCGGGTTGTTGTCTGCTGGACTAAGTCTGCCGGATAATAGGGTGATCGTGTGTACGTGGCATAAGAAGCATTTGTTTGAGCTTGATGTAGTTTGCTACGAAGAGCCCTTTTGAGGATTTGGTGAGTGTAATACCCAAGTATGAGATTCCTTCGTCTGCCCATAGATATGGGAATTTGTTCCTAAGTAAATTGCTAGTGACTGCGTCAAGCTCCAAGTCCAGGATATAAGACTTATGCTCATTTACTTTATAATATGATATGATACTAAATCTGTGTAACAATTGCTGTACCGAAGCCAGGGAGGAAAGGGGGTTGGTGATCATGATGACCACGTTGTCCGCAAATAGGTTAATTTTGTGCTCAGAGGAACCTACTTTAATACCAGTGACTGATAAGTTTTTTCTGATATGTTCAGTTAGTTGTTCCATTAGCAGATTAAAAATAAGTGGTGAAAGTGGGCAGCCTTGACAGGTGCCATTGCTGATATTAAAGGGTTTGGATAGCATTCCGGAAGTAAACACTTGGGCATTTGGTGTAGAATACAATGCAAGGATGGTTGACAGGATAGGTCTGTGGAAACCAAATTTTCAGAAGGTTGCCTTAAGGTATGACCAGTTGATTCTATCGAACACCTTCTCTGCATTCAAGGAAAGGAGCAGAGAAGGCGTTCGAGATGTCTCAGCTGTGTGTATCAAGTTGATTAGTCTGTGTGTGGCATCAAAAGTTTGTCTTCCCAGGGTGAAACCTGATTGATCTTTATGGATCAACGTGGGCATGAGGTTTAATAATCGTGTGGCAATGGGTTTTGCATATAATTTAGTATCAAGGTTTAGAAGCGATATGGGTCGAAAAATATGTGGAAAGGTAGGTTCCTTCCCCGGAATTGTTATTGTGGTGATTACTGCACTTAACATTTCTTGAGGAAAGGAGGAGGAGGAGGCAGCATCATTATAGACTTTAGTCAGGTAGGGTGTGAGTATATTGCTAAACCTTTTGTAGTATTCGCCTGTGAGACCATCTGGTCCAGGAGATTTGTTAGGTGTTAGTGCTGATATGATTGGGAGTCAGTTTGGGGAGGCCTATTTCTGCAAGGAATGCCTCTATTTGGTGGGTAGTGGGTTGTATGATGTCATAATTGTCTTTCAAATTCTACAATGTATCATAATGAAAGACTAAATCCATCTGATATGGCATAGTAACCTTTAATTTTGTTGGCCATGGCTTTCCCTGCTGTTGCCAGTAGAGTAGTGTGTGGCTCTAAAGTGTAATTGAGCTTTTTCGTAGGTGTCTAGGAGGTAAGATCTTAATTCTTGTTTAAGGAGAGTCAGTTCGCCTTTTAGTAGGGGATCTGGTTTAGATTGGTTGTTCTCTTCTAGTTTCTTAATACTAGAGGTGATAGTGTCTAGATGCTGAGTCTTCATTCTCCTTTCCCTTGCACATATCTGTATCATAATCCCTCTTATGAATGCTTAGTGGGCATTCCACAAGGTAGTTACATTGGATACAGTCCCCTCATTTCGTTTGAAAAAATCTTCTAGTTTCCCTTGGATAAAGGCCGAGTGCTCTGGAGAATGAAGGATCTGAGCATTAGTTCTCCAAATTGGTGAGTGAGCTTTGGATGGGGTGTCTGTCGTTTTTATAGTGATGGGCGCATGATCTGACCATGTTATAGTGGAGATCTGGCAATCTAATATGTTGGGTAGCAGCCATTTGTCCACTAAGAAGAGATCAATCCTTGTATAGGAATTGTGGCGGTGGGAGAAAAATTAGTAGTCACGTTCAGTAGGGTGGTGGCATCTCCAGACATCGTATAAGTCTTTGATTCTGGTGAAAGTACCTAATGGTGAAGATCGTCTAGACTTGTGGGACGATGTGTCCATGGAAATATCCGGTACCAGGTTAAAATCACCACAGAGAATGAGATGACCATGTCGGAAAGAGTCAATCTTTGTCATCAATTTTTTCAAGAATTTGATCTGGTCTGAATTGGGAGCGTATATGTTCACTAGCGTGTATCTTACGTTATTCAAGGTGCAGTCTAGGGCCAGAAATCTTCCTTCCGCGTCTACCATGCTGTCATGCAAGGTAAACTAAACTGATTTTTTTAATGGCTATCAGCACACCATTTTTCTTTTGTGGCCCAGAGGCTTTGAATACGTGAGGGAAGTGGATGTTTGAGCATTGGGGTTCTGCTGTGATCATAAAATGAGTCTCTTGGATACATACCACTTCACTGTTAAGAGTCAAGTGCGGTGCGCCACATAGATTTTCTCTTAGCTAGATGATTTAAGCCTTTGGCGTTGAGAGAAAGGAATTTTGGCATCCTGTATATAGGTTTGTGTGAATAGTGTAAAGAAAATGACACTTACAGTCAGCGGTGATAGACGTGACTTTCAAAGAGGTGTTGTAAAGTTTCCTGGTGGTTCCCTTGATCTTGAGGTTGGTGAGGTTAAAGTTCCGATATAGGGTGATTCCTGCGTTCTCAGAAGCGAAAAAGGTACAAGAAAAGAAGTGGGGTTAAGAGAAAGTATTGCAGGTAGGAGCAAAAATGGGGGTGAGAAGGTTAGGATCAGCAGTGAATTTAGGACTGCTGGTGGTCGTGAGGGTAAAAGTTTGTGTGCTGTCAGCAACGGGCAGGCACTGAGACAAAGCAAGGTACAGTAGAGTTCACTTGGATAAGTATGTACCACTAATCTGGCGTTCAAGTTGTAGGAGTAGTAATGCGGTTGTTGCTAGTGCTGTGGGCGCTAGGATGGTTGTGCAGGCTGGGCTGGGGTGCTTCTTCAGGAATGATTCCCCAGGTGCGGAGTAGTTGGATTCCCTCTCCTACAGTAGTGATGTTGTGTTTCACCCCGTTTTTATTAACTATTAGTTTAGTCGAGAACCCCCATTGATAGGGGATTTTGTGATTGTTGAGAGGTTTAGTGATAGTGCTCAGCTGTCGCCTTTGCTGACGTGTAAAGGCAGAGATGTCAGCAAACAACTGAAGTTTCGAATAAGGTGCTGGGAGTTGACCCAGGTGTCTCGCTTTGCTTAGCAGCATGTTCGATGAATTGCGTCTATGATGGTTTCCATCGAGGACAGGTCCGGTAGGAGAGTGGCAATCAATTTCCTGACATAAGGGTCATACATCTTTCCCTCAACTCTGACCAGTTTCCCAGTCCTGACTGCTGAAAAACATCCCCACAGCATGATGCTGCCACCAACATGTTTCACTGTGGGGATGGTTTTCTTTGGGTGATGTGATGTGTTGGGTTTGTACCAGACATGGCGTTTTCTTTGATGGGCAAAAAATAAAATGTTAGTCTCATCAGACCAGAGCACCTTCCTCCATACATTTTGGGAGTCTCCTACATGCCTTTTCGCATAAACTCAAAATGTGCCATTTTATTTTTTGCTGAAAGAAATGGCTTTCTTCTGGCCCAACTCTATGGAGTGTACGGCTTATTGTCGTCCTATGTACAGATACTCCTGTCTCTGCTGTAGAACTACTCCACTCCTGCTGTGTTACCTTAGGTCTCTGTGCTGCCTCTCTGAATAATGCCCTCCTTGCCCGGTCCATGAGTTTTGCTGTGCAGCCATCTCTTGGCAGGTTTGCTGTTGTGCCAGGTTCTTTCCATTTGGTTATGATAGATTTGATGGTGCTCCTAGGGATCATCAAAAATGTTGATTTTTTTTTATAACTTAACCCTAACTTGTACTTCTCAACAACATTGTCCCTTACTTGTTTGGAGAGTTTCTTAGTCTTCATGGCAGTGTTTGGTTAGTGGTGCCTCTTGCTCAGGTGTTGCAGCCTATGGGGCCTTTCAAAAGGTATATATCATGTGACACTTAGATTGCATACAGGTGGAAATAATTTCACTAATTATATGACTTCTGAATGTAATTGGTTCCACAAGATTTTTATGGGCTTCTTAACAAAGGGGGTGAATACATACGCACATGCCAATTATTTTTTTATTTCTGAAAAATAGTTTTATATATATATATTTTTCTAATTTTTCTTCACCAACTTAGACTATTGCATTGTGATCCATCACATATAATTCAGATTAAAAAAAATTGAACTAAAGGCTGTAAAGTAACAAAATAGGGGGATTGTGGGGAGGATGTTAGAGCGGATGTGAGAGAGGAGAGGGGAGGGGCTTGACTGCGGCGTCCTCGTGAGCGATGGAGGAGGCCCCGAGGTGTATGCCGGAGACGAGCGCAGGGAGAGAGTGCGCTGCTCCGGAGTGAAGGCTGATCATCCTCGCCGACCCCCACCTCCGTCCCTCCCGCTCGAGTAACCGCCAATAGTGACTTCCAGGTGGCTGGCCGGCCCGTTCGTTTATCCGCATGCCACTCAGCTAGCAGGTTGGGAACGATTGGAGGAAACAGCGGCACGAACGGAACGACCAAGACCAACACTCAGGCGGACTGAAAGAAGGAGACTCTTTCGGAGACAGCGGAGCCTCCCCCGGACCCCCCCTCGAACCCACTCCTGATCCCCGAGGAGGAGCATCCCCCTCTCAGAGAATGATTCAGAGGGAAGATAAGGTCAGATCTTTTCAATTGGCAGCTGCTTTAATGTGACTGAATGCATATGCAAATAAACACAACATTGGGTCAGACAGTGTACTGAGAGAGGATAAAGAATATTTCAGAGGTCTGGAAGGGAGAAAGTGGTAACTCAGAGTCTGGACCCAGGAGGCTGTGTTTAAAGTGCAGTGGGTCTAGGTCCTCTCACTCCTTTTTGTTTCTATCTGGCTGTGTTACCCCCCTGTGGGCTGCTGAAATTAATTAAAGGGACAGTATTACATCTCATCTGAGCTCCTGTAACTATGGTTTGAAAAGTCTGCAAACTGAGGAGTGGTGGTGACAGCACAAGAGAAACCCCCAGCCCAGGGACCGCTTAAAATAAATAATACTGCAGAGGATCGGAAGGGAGAAAGTGGTAATTCTGGTAATTCTGGTTATCCAGAGCCCGGACCCTGGAGGCTGTGTTTAAAGTACAGAGGGTCTAGGTCCTCTCACTCCTTTCCGTCTCTGTCTGACTGTGTTACCCCCCTGTGGAGGGAGGGATTGAGGGGGAGGCGGGGGGGGAAATGTTCCTGGCAGGTGAGGGGAAGAGGGAATGTAAAGGAAAAAAGGAAGGAAAGAGAGATAAGAGGGGGTTCAATGGCATGTCAAAGGGCGCAGAATAAACTTTCCCAGGGTAGGATCGGATGACAGAGATAAAGTTTGTGTCATATAATGTAAAGGGTTTGAATTCTCCAGATAAGAGATTCAAACTTTTAAAAGAATTACAACAATATAAAGCAGAAGTAGTATTTCTACAAGAGACTCATTTAACGCAAGACACAAACGTGAAACTGTACTCCGAAAACTACCCAAATTGGATTTACGGAGATTCGCCAATTAGGAGGGCTAAGGGAGTGGCAATTGGGTTTGAGAAAGGTATAAAATTCAAGGTGTCCGATAGGCTGATTGACCCAGAGGGGTGATATTTGTTCTTGAATGGGAATATAGGGGATCGAAATATCACTCTAGCCAATATATATTGTCCAAATAAAAACCCAGAGAGATACATGATACAAATACTAGGAAGACTCGCGGAGTTTAAAAAAGGAGATGTAATAATGGCAGGGGACATGAATTTCTGTATGGATCCGGCATATGACAGTACGTCAAGTGTAAAGGGGAAGAGTGTGAAGAGTTTAAAAAATGTTAGGCTCCGGTTGAGACGGAGCCAACTGATAGATGTTTGGAGGACACAGCATGAAAAAATAAAAGACTACACGTTTTATTCCCCAGTGCACGGGACGTACTCCAGGCTGGACTATATATTGGTTGAACACAGATTATTAGAGTTTGTTATGGAAACAAAAATAGAAATAGCAACCTTTTCAGACCACTGTCCGGTGGCAATGAAGATGAGGATACCCGGGATACAGAGACACCCGTTTACCTGGAGGCTAAATGAGGATCTCCTATGGGATAAGAAAACGGCAGAAACGATACAGAAAGAAATAGAATTTTACTTTATGACAAATGGCACAGGGGAGGTGTCGGGTGCCGCCCTCTGGGAGGGCCATAAAGCGTATGTTAGGGGTGTCCTCATCTCCATAGGGACCGGAAAAAAAAAAAGGAAAGAAAAGAAGAAAAGGAGAAGTTGATGAGAGAGGTCCACAGACTGGAACAGGAGCACAAAAAGCAAGGGGGTCGACAACAAGAGATATTCCACCGACTGATTAATAAGAGAGAGGAACTTAAAGATATTTATGACGAGGAAGCCAGAAGGGCATTAATAGGGAGAGCTAGAGAAAGGTACTATGGGGAAAACAAAATAGGAAAAAGCCTAGCGAGACAGGTGAAAAGTAAGAGAGGGTTTAATTTCATAGACAAAATAAAGGATAAGAAAGGTAAAATGGCATATACCGCTAGGGAAATAGCGGAAGTATTTAAACATTACTATGAAGCACTGTATAATGTGGGACAGAAAGGGGAACAGGGTAAAGGGAAAAAGGAGAAAATTAAAGAATTCTTGCATAAAGCTAAAGTACCTCGAATAATAGATGGGGATAGGGAGGATATGGATAGTCCCATCACTGAAGATGAAATTTATAAGGCTTTAAAAGATACAGCTTCAGGGAAAAGCCCGGGCCCAGATGGGTTCGTGACCTCGTATTATAAAAAATTTAAGGAAATCTTAGTCCCCCAATTATGCAAATATATAAATGGAATAGGCACAGAATATGACATGGGGAGAGAAACACTGCGAGCCGCGATTACGTTGATCCCGAAAGAGGAGAAAGATCATACACTATGTGGCAATTATAGGCCGATAGCTCTGCTAAACACGGACGTAAAGTTATACGCCAAAGTATTAGCAGCAAGATTAAAAAGAAAAATGACAGAATTGATACACCCGGATCAAGTCGGATTCATTCCCGAGAGAGAAGGTAGGGACAATGGACTAAGGGCATTGCTCCTTATTCAAGCATTAAAAAATAATGGGTCCCCAGGGCTATTCCTGTCAATGGATGCTGAGAAAGCCTTTGGCAGGGTAGACTGGGGACTCATGCTAGAAACATTAGAAGAGATGGGGGTGGGTCCGAGGATGTTACTTTGGATCAAGGCATTATATAAGAACCCACAAGCGACGGTAAGGGTTAATGGAGAATCTTCCACACTGTTACAAATGGGAAATGGCACCAGACAGGGGTGTCCATTATCACCCCTGCTGTTTGCGATTTCCCTTGAACCTTTGCTGGCTGCAATTCGAAACAACTCAGATATCAAAGGGATTAGGATGGGAGAAGAGGAGCACAAACTAGCCGCATATGCGGACGGTGTGCTCTTCTTTATTACAAACCCCCGGATAACGATCCCGAACCTGCTAAAGACACTTGAAGAATTTGGACAAATATCAAATCTGAAAATCAACCTTGGTAAATCAGAAGTTCTAAACATAAATATTAGCAATCAGGAAGAGGAGAGATTACGAGCACAATTTTATTTCCCCTGGCGTAAAAAAATTAAATATTTGGGAATTTTCCTATCGAATACCATAAGAAAAATATATTTGAAAAATTATATTCCTCTATTAGAGGAAATTAAGAGTGAGATAAATACAATTTCATCCAGTCCCCTCTCGTGGTTGGGTCGGATAAATGTGGTAAAAATGATTTTAGTTCCGAAGATAATATACAAATTTCAAATGATACCCATTGCACTCCCTGCGACCTATTTTGCAGTTTTAAGGAAAATAATATCGAAATTTATTTGGCAAAACAAAAAACCGAGAATTTTGTTTGCGGTACTAAGGAGGGGGAAAAAACAAGGGGGGTGGCAGCTCCGGATGTAAAAAGATACAATAATGCAGTGGTTCTTTCACAGGTGGTAGAGTGGGCGAAAGAGGTAAAAGTAAAAAAAAAAAAAGTAACAAAATAGGTAAAAAGCCAAGGGGAGTGAATACTTTTGCAAGGCACTGTAATTTATCAGAACATAAATAATAAGTATAGCAAAACAGCAGAAAGAAATATAAAGGGCACAGCTGCTTACCAGCGACTCAATGACCAAGCAGATATTTCAGGCACCAAGGGTTCCCCCCACGGAAGACATGGGGGATTTATGCAGACACTATTAAATCTGGATAAAATATATGTATAGAAATATATATATATATATATATATATATATATATATATATATATATATATATATATATATTACAGTACATCTTAAAAAAGCATGCTAAAAAATATGTAAAAACCCAGCCCTAATGGCACACTGCTCAGCACTTCAGGATAAACAGATTATTAATTGATATAAAAATACATCAATAAAAAACAAGCAATAATACAATTGTATAACCACAGCAGCTGCTTTTTTACCAAATAATGTTTCCAAAATATATAAAAAATGTAAACTTGACAAATTGATCCAATCAATCCCCTGACACCCTCAGACGAAGTCGGAAGTGACGAAATGCGTCAGAGCGTAATCATACCGGAAGTGCCGTGTGCTTTCCAGACTCTGCACTCCAGTAAACCAAGGTATCAGGAAGTAAACCGCTGCTGTACACAGCAGACGACCGCTGTTCCTCGGATACACTGGACCCGGAATAAGGCACAGTACACATTGATTAAGCGATTGTTACATTGTTCATTTGGTACGCATATTTGTATTGGGGGTTGTTTATAATAAATGGTTAAAAGCAGTATCACGCTATGTTCGCATGCTTTATTCCTTTTATGAGATATACTGGACCCCCATACTGATAGCAGAGACATCCAGTGGCCAAAGAGGAGGTGATTAAATTGGTTCATTGAAGGCTCATATTTTCAGGCATTTGGTGAGTGCATTCCCAAAAGGGGATTGATTGGATCACAAGAGGTGTATCGTGTGGTGGAAGCTGTTTGTGTCTCTACCTTATATCACAAGTAGAACTGTTTCATCAAGCACCATCACTTCCTGAGCACTGGAAGATTTTAATAATTGTTCACTTTGGATGGAAGTGTTTATGCGCTGCTATACAGTGGTGTGAAAAAGTGTTTGCCCCCTTCCTCATTTCCTGTTCCTTTGCATGTTTGTCACGCTTAAGTGTTTCGGAACATCAAACCAATTTAAACAATAGTCAAGGACAACACAAGTAAACACAAAATGATATTTGTAAATGAAGGTGTTTATTATTAAAGGTGAAAAAAATCCAAACCATCATGGCCCTGTGTGAAAAAGTGATTGCCCCCTAAACCTAATAACTGGTTGGGCCACCCTTAGCAGCAACAACTGCAACCAAGCGTTTGCGATAACGTGCAATGAGGCTTTTACAGCGTCCTGGAGGAATTTTGGCCCACTCATCTTTGCAGAATTGTCCTAATTCAGTTACATTAGAGGGTTTTCGAGCATGAACGGCCTTTTTAAGGTCATACCACAACATCTCAATAGGATTCAGGTCAGGACTTTGGCTAGGCCACTCCAAAGTCTTCATTTTGTTTTTCTTCAGCCATTCGGTGGTGGACTTGCTGGTGTGTTTAGGATCATTGTCCTGCTGCAGAACCCAAGTTCGTTTCAGCTTGAGTACACAAACAGATGGTCGGACATTCTCCTTCAGGATCTCTTGGTAGACAGCACAATTCATAGTTCCTTTTATCACGGCAAGTCTTCCAGGTCCTGAAGCAGCAAAACAGCCCCAGACCATCACACTACCACCACCATATTTTACTGTTGGTATAATGTTCTTTTTATGAAATGCAGTGTTCCTTCTATGCCAGATATACTTGGACACACACCTTCCAAAGAGTTCCACTTTTGTCTCATCGGTCCACAGAATGTTGTCCCAAAAGTCTTGGGGATCATCAAGATGTGTTGTGGAGAAATTGAGACGAGCTTTGATGTTCTTTTTGCTCAGCAGTGGTTTTCTCCTTGGAACTCTGCCATGCAGGCCATTTTTGCCCAGTCTTTTCCTGATGGTGGAGGCATGAACGCTGACCTTAACTGAGGCAAGTGAGGCCTGCAGTTCCTTGGACGTTGTTGTGGGGTCTTTTGTGACCTCTTGGATGAGTCGTCGCTGCGCTCTTGGGGTAATTTTGGGCGGCCGGCCACTCCTGGGAAGGTTCACCACTGTTCCATGTCTTCGCCATTTGTGGATAATGGCTCTTACTGTGGTTCGCTGGATTCCCAAAGCTTTGGAAATGGCTTTATAACCCTTTCCAGACTGATAGATCTCAATTACTTTCTTTCTCAATTGTTCCTGAATTTCTTTGGGTCTCGGCATGATGTGTAGCTTTTAAGGATCTTCTGGTGGACCTTACTGTGTCAAGCAGCTCCTATTTAAGTGATGCCTTGATTGTGAACAGGTGTGGCAATAATCAGGCCTGGGTGTGGCTAGAGAAATTGAACTCAGGTGTGGACAACCACAGTTATAGTATGTTTTAACAAGGGGGGCAATCACTTTTTCACACAGGGCCATGATGGTTTGGATTTTTTTTCACCTTTAATAATAAACACCTTCATTTACAAATTGCATTTTGTGTTTACTTGTGTTGTCCTTGACTATTGTTTAAATTGGTTTGATGTTCCGAAACACTTAAGTGTGACAAACATGCAAAGGAACAGGAAATGAGGAAGGGGGCAAACACTTTTTCACACCACTGTATATAGAGAGTGGACTCTTTTTTTGTCAAGTTTACATTTCTTATATATTTTGGAAATATATACTGTATATATATCTATATATATCTATATATATCTATATATATATAGATATATATATATATATATATTGTAGCAGAGCGTCCCAGAGAGAGCCAGGAAAAGTCCTGTTTGGGGTTTATACCTCTCCCAGGCTCCTCTCATACACATTCAGGAATCTGTGATCCAGTTCGGGTCTTGGTCCTCCTCCCCAGGCTAATTTAGGCTCACCTGAGCAGACAGCCTTTGCTCTCTGCCTGGGACATTCACACAAAGTTGGTCTGTGAAGAGAGTAAGGTTGGTAAAACCTGTTAAGCAGTTCTTTGTAGAGACTGACAAGCAGTAGGCTTGTTCAGCCTGGTAGTGAGGGCCTGCAGACTGTATAGCTAGGGCCGTGACACGGCTAGGTTTTGTGTTTTGCTACTTTGCCCTTTATTTTGTTTTCTGGAGCACTGTACAGCACCTGTATATGGACTTGTATATATCACCAATAAACACATAAAAGCGTGGAAGGGGTAAGAAAGAAACTGAGTTAAGAGAGGGGGATAGGGAAGGGAAAAGCAGGGAAGGGGGGAAGAGGAAGGAAATAGGGGACGGGGAGGGAGAGAGAAAGGGTGGATGAGACAGATGGAAACACAGGTGGAAGAGAAAAGAGGGGTAGGGAAAAAGAAGAGGAAGGGAGAAAGGAGAGGAAAAGTCCAGCCATGTGGTGATTTACCTACCAATCTTATCAGAATACAGATGTACAATTATACCCGGGGGGGGGGGAGGGGGCTGAAAGAAAACCAGAGACTAGGAGCACTTTAGGTTCATAACACCAATGGTGAATCACCTTAGTGACCTTGCTATATAGCAATTGCTGTATCCATCCACATGGGTGGTATTACAGCCTGGTTAGTTAGTATGCAAGATACATATCGGCAAGAAAACTGCATAACGGTTTAAAAGTCCCCACAAAGCCATGCAACAGCTGGGTACATACCTTCCTGTGTTGGTCTCAAGCTTCCCCCCCGGGTGAGAGCATCTGCATGGCTCACAATCCTGTTTATTAGCTCCCCAGCCCAGAAGGCGGCAGGCGCCAACCACATGGCGGTGCTAGTATCACCGGAATGATGGCACGTGGCATCACCAGGTCAGACCACCCGCCGTGTGAGTCAAATGGGCGGAGAGCCCAAAATCACAGCAGTGCAAGCAAGGGGAGACCTGTCATGGATAGGCCACACCTACCAGGGAGGTCACATGCCCGCCAATACGGGTAAATACAATAGTGACGAACATCCTGGGCAGAATCATCTGGAAAGCTTAAAGATACACATACACAAATTATCCACAACTAATCTACATAGAAGGGGACTAGAATACTTATACCAGATGATACTGATAGAAGTATGTTGTAAAGAACAAAAAAGAAAATGATCATTCTAGATTAAAATTCAGCCAACAAATGCCTGTCAAACAGATGGCAGAACATGGTAAAATTAGGGCAGGGAGCCAGGAGAAGGGCATAAGTTGCAACAACCAAGGGAATGAGGTATGGAGGGGAGGGGACAAAGGGGAAAAGGAAAGGGGAGAAAGGGGGAGGGGAAAAGGAGAAACAAAAAAGAAGGAGGGTGAAGAAGGAAGGAGGAGGAGAGGGAAAAATACCTTCATAAGAAATGTTTATATGAATTGGTTTTGTTCAAACCGGGGGGGTTGTGGCATTGAGACATTCTTTCCAATATAGATCTATCCCAATCTCCCCCTCTTGGGCTCAGATGGACGACCTCAAGAGCAAAGAACCTCACTGCCATTAAATCAAATTTGTGGTGCAAGCCTATATGATGGCCTACGGTAGTTAATTTTCCTTTACCGGAATAGTATAAATGGTCTATCCTCTGGTGGAATTCACAGATAGTTTTGCCACATAAAATTAATGGCATTTGCAGATCATCAGATAAATCACCCCCATAGTACCACAAAGTGAGGAGGTACGGGGGGGGACTAAAGTTTTGCCATTGGCTAGTAGATACTACAAGGACACTGGCCACACTGGGAAGTGGCGCGTGGTCCGGTCACGTGTGGTTGAGGGATCCCCTAATGGCTGCTAATGTGGCAATCTCTGAGTGAGGAAGCCCTCCGAAACACAAGATCGAGAGTGGGACTTATGTGTCTATTCAGCACATGATGGCTGGTAAGAAGGTGCCAATGTTTGCCCACAATTTCCCTGATGGTGATGAGCGTAAAATCTTGTTATACGTTTAACAGTATTAGCTTGTTGTTATTTAGGGGTATGGTAAAGCAATGAGATTCTAGTGCATGCAATGGCTCGTATTTTAAAAAGGCAGTCTCTCAAAGAGTTGGCTTGTATTCTGAAATCTGATTCCAGCTTAAAGCTCCTTCATAAGCGCAAAAATTGCACATGCAGTATACTCTGTATAAGGGGTCGTGGATGGGCACTAGAAGCATGCAACAAGGTGTTGCAGTCTGTGGGTTTACGATAGAGATCAGTTCCAATGGTTTAATCCGTTTGACGATAGTCAGATCCAAAAAGGGGATCTGCATATCGTCAAAACTAAAGGTGAAACGCAGGCTAAATTTGTTGTTGTTTAGTAAATGGATAAACTCCAGGAGCATCCTCCTAGTGCCCGTCCACACAATAAACAGTCAATATATCTGTACCGGAGTAAAATATGATCAAAAAAGGAAGACAATTGCTCTTTAGAGGTTATAGCTCGTTCCCAACCGCCAAGATACAAATTGGCATATGAGGGTGCACATGACGTCCCCATAGCGACTCTTTGAGTATGTAAATAATATTGAGCATTGAAGACAAAATGGTTTTTGGTGAGTATAAAGAGCAGAAATGGCAAAATAAATTGATTCAAGGGCCAGGATGTTTGTTCTTGTTCCATCAGGAAGGATCTGGCCATCCGGACTTCAACTTCAATATCGATAGCCATGAACAGGGCCTCTAGAGAGACCTGGATCCCCTCGACTTGTTTTAAAAGATCTGTAGTATCTTATATAAATGAAGGCAACCCACAAACATGTGGCTTTAAGAAGGCATCCACGAATTTTCTAGCATTATTGGTCAATGACCCGATCCCAGAGACTATCGGTCTTCCGGGGTGTGCATGGACATTTGTGTGGGTCTTGGGCAGTGCGTAAAAGGTGGGAATACGTGGAAATTTAGGAATCAGAAAATCCAAAATATCTCGGTCAATCAAACCTTGCAAATAAGCTCCTGTAGAGAGGTCTCTTAGCTCACCAGCAAAGGTTTGAATAAATGTGGGAGGGATGGGTCTATACCATTTATGAATTGTCTAGGATAGTATGGCACATCGTCTGATAACGAGTATGAGTCATTATAACGATGTTACCACCCTTTATCCGATGGTTTGACAACCATATTCAGTGCGTATTTGAAGGCATTTAAGTGCTTGTATTTGTCCCTTATTGAGATTGGATGGAATTTTTTGCCATGTTTCTTTTTTGAGGTCAGCAATGGATTTGTGCAAAAAAGCCCAGATGGCAGGACAGGTCAGTAGATCTGGAAATTGTCGGGACTTCAGTTTGAATCCGTTGATGGGCTGAGCTTGAGTTTCCACTTGAACTTCATTGTAAGGGAGAGGAGATGACATGGCGTCATCAGTAGCATCCTCATCATAGAGCAGCATTAGGTCGTGTAAGGCCCAAAACTCTTCCATAGAGAAATGTTTAGTTCACTCAACAAGCTCACGCTCAAGATTAACTTGCTTGCATTCCTTATAAAAAATGAATTTAAATCTAAGATTTCTAGCGAAAAGGTAAAGATCCTTAATTGTCTCGCTAACATCGATAGGATCTAATGGGCAGAAACCCAAGCTCAGTTGCAAAACCGAAAGTTTGTCATCGGTAGGGATGAGCTCAGGCGTGTTCGCATGGTCCACGTGCAGAGCCTGCCAGGAAGTTGATGCAGCACTGTGCTAATCACAGGCAGTGAGACATTTCTCGATATCTGCAGCTGCGCATCGGGGTAATGTATTACTGCCTGTGATTAGCGCTGAGCCAATTTCCTGACAGGCTCTGCACGTGGACCATGCGAACATGCCTGAGCTCATCCTTAGTCATCAGGAAATCAGAGAGGAGTCAAATTGATGATGTTTAACTTGGTGGCACCGTGGCGGCATTGAGTGAAGGTAGAGGGGGTTTGAGGACAAAGGTGTCCAAGTTGCTTTGTTCCCTTTTGGGATCTAAAAAAAATTTCATCATGGGATTCAGTGGCCTTAGAGATCAGAAGTGGGGACCCCAGGATTTTTGGGGATAGTGCCGTGTAGAGTGGAGGATGCGGTAGGGGGAACATCACCGCCACCTGCAGCCTGAGTCCCTGCAGTGTGGGTTTTTGGTTACATTCGTGACCCTTTAGGTCGTTTAGTAGCTTTTTTGCTTTTATTGGGAGCCATAGGTGGAGTATTACCACTATAGCGTAGTCTTTTACGTGAAGAGTTCAAAGTATCTGTAATGCATTGATTATTGATCTAAACTATCTATTTTATAGATTTATCCTTCTGAAGAAGCAGTCCTTTGATCGCAAAACTGTTGAGGACTGTATAAATCTGTGAAAATACTCTTTAGCCAATTATCAGCCTGGAAGTCTACAAGTATTGCATTGCTATATTGACGACCTTCCTCTACTGCTTTGATAGTCAATGTTGTGATTGATGGTTTTATATGTAATAAATTAATATTTTATGATAATCAAACTTCGTGGTTGGTGCAGAGATAGTAAATTTTTTGTGGAGGCTATAGTTGACAGCTTAAGCAACTGTCCCTATCTCTCTCCTTATATATAAATTACTGTTTTGGATGATGGTACCTTTTAAGTCTAATCAAATTCTGATAATGATTGAGGCTAACTTATAATATACACAGTACAGATCTCCTGTAACATCTCTAAATCCCCCCTCCAAACCTACTCCTTCAGTACAGCCCCCAAACACAGACCCTTCTTTACAGACTCCCCTCCCAGTACAGACCGATCCCCCCAACATAGACCCCTCAGTATGGACCAACTTCCCCAGCATAGACCGTTCAGTACTGCTGCTCCCCCCTTCTAGTATAGCCCTTGAAGAGATGCTACCCCACCCCAGTTTAAACCCCTCAGAGATGCTTTCCCCCTCCAGTATAAAACCCTCAAAACTGCTCTCCCCCTCCAATATAGACCCCTCAGAGCCATTCCACCACCCCTCAAACTTACTCAGATGATCACATTCAGTGAGAGCACAGTGTAAGAAAAATTCGGGCAGGGAAGTAGAGTGATGGGCAGAGCAGGGGAGGGGACTTTCTCTCACTCTGAGCCCCAGCAGGGGGTGCTGCGGCTGCCTGACAATTATCTTTTGTATTCCACAGAACTGTGGTGCAACACAAAAAATTACTGTTAGGTGGCCACCGCACCACCTGCCACTGACAGGTCTTTTTTTGGAGAATCTAAGCCAGTGGTCTCTGGACCTTTGCTAACTAGCCCTTTGTTTAGAAAGTTTGGAAAACCCTGATCTAAGTAACACTACTGCAATAGAAATAACCAGTGGCGGCCCGTGCAATAAGGGGGCACGGGCGCCGCCCTCTCTCTCCAGCAACCTCCCCTCTGTGTATAATGGATAGATTCATGCATAGCATGAATCTATCCAGGGCCGCCGATGCCACCCCCAGGCATCCGGCCCCTTTTCGGATGCCAGGTGTCTGAATTAAAGCGGCGTCTGATTAGAGCCTAATTGTGTAAACAGCTTTTAATCCCCCCTACCTTTTTTATTGGGTTATGCTCAATAAATATACTTACTTGCCCCAAAAAATCTAGCGCTGTTCTGTTGCAACCCTTAGGTCAGCTGCTGCCTACTTGGTTCCACATGACCGTTTTCTTTGCTTACGTCATTGGGAGCTAGCTCTCTCTTCCTAGTTCTTGCAGCTACCCCCCAATGATGATGCCCCAAGCCCTTCCTCCAGTGCTATATGGAAGCTGATGCCTCCTGGGATAAGTAATGCACAGTAGATATCCTGGGAGTCAGCAGAAGTAGAATTTAATTACATTTCATTCTCAGCTAGATGAGAATCAAGACATGGGGTATAGTGGACTATAAATAAGAAAATAAGAATTAAAAAAGGTAAATAAGCAGAAAAAAATTATAAAAAAGTTCAGCTTTTTTTAGATTGTGGAGAGAGAAATGTCATGGTGCAAAGTGTAATTTTTGTGTGAAGAACCACTTTAACAAGATGTTTGTAACCAATATGGTCTATAAAACTATATAATATTCAGCAACTGCAATTTTTTGTGTGTGTGTGCTATGCATAAATTTTCCATTTTTGTCAACAGCCTTAAGAAAACTTTTAGCTCTAATGTTAATAACAGTGGAAGAGTTGAAAAAAATGCATATGACTTAAAGTTAAGGATTCTCCTAGTTTACATTCCTTCTCTCATTACCTACCAGGTTAAGAAAAAAAAAAAAAGAAAAAGAAAGAAAGAAAACTTTTCTTGCATTCTGTTTGGAGAAAGCTAAGAGTTTCTTGCTGCTGAGCAGATTTGGGGGTTGCAATGCTCATTCACTCTTTATGCACTGCTGCCATTATGTAAGAAGAATAAAACACTGCCTTTATACTGCCAAACCACAATGACTCTTCATACATCAAAGCATTTACACCACGAGCAGTTTTTACTTCCAAAATGATTCAAGCTGAGGGCAAAGAGACAACAATTCATACACCCTAATTACATCTAATTATCTATTCCCTTGTAGACCAGATTTGGACAGATCTATTAGCTATGTGAAATTCTCACAGCCTTTGCATGGCCTGTCCATTCTGTATAACACTGGATTATTTCAATGGTGCTGGCTTCGTGTATACTGAAAATATTAAGTTTGTCCAGGTAAACACATTATCCTCCTATGACCATTGCTTAATATGAGCATGAATTCATTGGTAATATATGGAAAATCCCACGGTGAAACAACTGGTTAAAATGACCCTCAACACACTCTTGTTGTAGCTTCTCCCTTGGCTTTCTATTCATATTCCCAAAGAAATGTTTATTGGATTAAGGAGCCTCTCTGCAGACCTCCGGGATAGCTTGTGATAAAAAAAAAAACTTCAAAAGGTCCTTTTAACTGGCTAAGAGTCTTTTCTGGCATGTGTATACCATTAACTGGAGGAAAAAATGTGTTCCAAAGTATCCTTTAAGAGTTAAACTGACTTATGAATAATATACAGTATATCTTATCACAATAACAAAAGAGGTCTGTCAACAAATACATTAAAAAAAAAAAAGCAATATTCAGAAAGAAAAAAAAAAATCAGATTTCAAGGGCTTGGTTGCAATTTATCAAATGGTACAAGGAATGAAGAAGCACTGGAGGAAATGCAATTTTCTAAGTATGATTCATTTTATTTGTTTTGTAATCACTCAGATATTTTTAGAGGCATAAACTGTTAAATGAAAGTTGCTTTTCTATAGAGAAACAGTAAAGGTTTTTAATATTGAATGCAGAGCAACAGCATAACCAAAAAAAAACAAAAAAGGCTAAACAATTTGCAATTTCCCTTGTTTGGCCTTCATTATAAGCTGAGTAATTTAAAGTAGTGACTTGAAGTCCAGGCTATCCCTATCTATGCTTACATTTGCTCCCACCCCTCTTCTAAATCGTATTCTATCTCCCCTGTGAAAGGAAGATGCTTATACTTAGGTTTATACATGATCGGCTCCAAGAGGTGGATTCAAGGGAGAGGAGGGGCAGCCGACAATGGATGCCCTATAGCAAGCCTATCGGTGACATCACTGCACAGGCGATTTCCCATAGAAACATTGAAAAGTGACAACAGAAAAAAAGGACGAGTAGTCCATCAAGTCTGCCCATTTTTTTTAAATTAATTTATTTGCCTGAGTTTAGATCGATGTTTGTCCCAAGCATGTTTGAAGCAATTTACGGTTGACTGGCTCACTCTGCTGGACATTTATTTCAAGCATCAACTACAGATAAAATAAACTTTCTAAAATGAGTAAGTCTTCTTTCCCCTGAAGCCAGCTGCTGGAGAGATCAAGTGAATGAACCGGAGCACCCTCAGAATAAGTATAAGCATTTTCCTTTAATGGGGTATTTAGAAAGGGATTTAGAAGGGGGTTGGAGCAGGTTTAAGAATAGTTAGGAACAGCCTGGAATTCCACTTTTTTGTATGTAAAGCAAAAACTTAATTCAAAGTGAACAATATTCCCATCTCAGTGAGCTGCCACAAAACAAATGTCTGTGTTGGGGGAGTTTCCTTTACTTCTTGCTCTGGTGACAGCTTAAAACTGAAAAATCCCATAGTAACCCTGAGATAAACTTGGAAGCTGCTCTGTTGGGATCATATGTGTACTGAGCAATTTAGAGGACCACACTTTAACCCCAACATCAACACAAATGTCCTGGTCTGGAGTAGATATATGGGGGAAGCAAATTCCATTTCTCCTAACACACCTCTTTGGGGCCATCACACTCTCCCCATCTATAAGCTTCACCTCCCCAGCTGGATGTTTTTTTTTAGCTATCTCCAGCTATGCCACACAGCTGCCATTACCTGGCAAGAGGATCTCCCCCCACCCTCACTGATGACTGGGAAGGTGTGCAGCAATATATACCCCTCATGATCTGTCAGGGACAGGTATATCCAATTAAAATTCCTTCATCGTGTGTATTATATGCCCCAGAGAATTTCCCTCATTTACCCCACAGTTGACAACCACTGCACTAAATGTAGGTTGGAGGTTGCACTGTCTTACATTTGGTCTGGTCCTCCCCTTGGCAGCAGGCTCACTGACCTCACACTAACCGTTGACCCTATACTCCTCCTATTGGGTGTATGTGACAAAATTGCCACCTTCCATTAAAGGCATTTCTTCTTCTATGCTCCTTTCCACGCTAGAAAGACTATCCTGGTGAAATAGAAACGGAGGGATCCTCCTACTCACCAACTATGGAAAACTAAGGTGAATGAGTTGTTGCCTCTGTACAAATTAATATATATTGGACAAAATTGCCACAAAAAATTCCATGGAGACCCTGGGTGGAAGCCAGAGGCCTGACATTGTGAACAATCTAGTGACATATCACCACTAGCGTGTCCAGGTTAAATTCCTATCAATCTAATAGCAACAACTTTAGTATGTATAGGTTATGACTTTTCAGTGCATTGATGGGGGATATCTTGCTCCACCTCCACCCAACCTCCCAATCCTTCTCCTGGTCCTGAATCCTTTCCTCTCGAGATATTTGCTCCCTGCAAAACTATGTTCATGGAAAGATTTAATTTGTTACTTGTAACCAGACTATTGTAACCTATCTATTGTCTTGGCCTCCGCCTGTTTGTGATCTGTGTGCCTCTATCAGACCTGTATGTACCTATGACTTTTTGTCATCTTATGCTGCGTGCACACGACCGGACTTTTCGACAGACTAGGTCCGACGGTCTTCCTGATGGACTTTCAGCAGAGTTCCGACGGACTTTCCGAACGAACGGACTTGGCCACACACAAGCACACCAAAGTCAGACGGATTCGAACATGATGATGTAGGACCGGACTAGAATAAGGAAGTTCATAGCCAGTAGCCAATAGCTGCCCTAGCGTCGGTTTTCGTCCGTCGGACTAGCATATAGACAAACAGATTTTTGGACTGGACTCAAGTCCGTCAGAAAGATTTGAAACATGTTTTATTTCTAGGTCCGTCTGACTTTTGGGAAAAAAAAGTCCGCTGGAGCCCATACACAATCGTAATATCAGACGGATTCATTGTGTCGGACCTAGACCGTCGAAAAAAGTCTGGTCGTGTGTATGCGGCATTACAAAGCATGACCTGTCTCTTTGTATTTTGTGCCATACGAACCAATACTTTGTAAATTTATTTCCTAAACAAAATCTTCCTGTTAAAAAGAAAAAATGTAAAAGCCAGCCTTCTGCATTGTATGTTAAAGGGGTTGTAAAGGTAATTTTTTTATTTTCTACATAGGTTCCTTTAAGCTAGTGCATTGTTGGTTCCCTTACCTTTTCCTTTGATTTCCCTTCTAAATGTTTTTTTGCTTTGTCTGAATATCTCACTTCCTGTTTCTCCCCAGTAAACTTCTCACCATCATCCGAGCTGGTGGTTAGTCAGCCAGAACAGCTTACTGAACAGCTTACTGAGGAGGAACAGGAAGTGAGAAATTCAGACAAAGAAAACAAAGAAAAAAAAACATTTAGAAGGGAAATGGAAGGAAAAGATAAGTGAACCAACAATGCACTAGCTTAAAGGAACCTATGTAGAAAATAAAAAATTTACCTTTACAACCCCTTTAAAGAGAGGCAAACCTGTCTTCTTACTTTTTGTCTAGATTCTAGATTCTGCTATGATACCTTCTCCAAAGAAACATATAAAAGGTGAGATATGTTTTTCAAACAATTTTTTTTAGGTATACTGTGTGAAAGGGAATGCATAACAATATAGTGGGGTTTTGTCAAATTTGACTGCAAAAGTGGAAATGTACTTTAAACATACTAGCAATATAAAAAGTGCAATCTTAGCAAAAACCAAAACAAATCAGAAAGTTTGGATTTTTTTCAATTTCTTGTTGTTCTTCCACTGTATTACAAAAGCACCCATCTGCTGTCGCTTTTCACAGTATGTAAAAGGCTAATACAATGTGCCCAATTGTGAATGTACAAGTTGAGTGGGTACAGAAAACAGTGTCACAACTGTATAGTTCAAGTATGGTAATTCTATGATGATTTAAAAAAAAATGTTTTTTTTTGTGTGTGTCTGCCAAAGATAACTATGTTTCAAGTGTACTTACATTGTTTAGTGCAACTTACTTTCATTGCTGTTCTTTACAAACAGCATCATGCAACAGTCTAGACAGATGCTTAAGCGAGGGCTACTCCATGAAAAAGATTATTTTTTGATTTATATGAGGAAGTCTCATATCTAAAAATCATAGCATACACTTTTATTTTTACCATCAGCATTGTAATTGTAAAATAATCAATAGTTATTTTTGATAATACAATATAAGCTTACTTAAAATCTCCTTTATTAGTAGTAGGTGCTGCATATCTGCTGGCTATCTCTTTCCACAACTTCCTGGATTCCCTGCATGCTTTGCGGCTTCTTCTCTGCTCATTCCTTTGGTTTACTTTTAAATTCTGATGACAACCTATCTCATGGTACCTTGCTTTCTTGTCTGCAAGCAGTGATTTCTGTACTGACACCCCATGAAACTCCTCTTTTCAGCTCCTCTGTAGTTCAGAAGGGAGGCTCTGTAAAACGTGTGACACAACAGTGCATATTCACAAGGCACTGTGAATACAGTATACCGTATGTCACTTCAATAAAGGGAAAACAAATGTAGGGTTCTTCACAAAGCAGGTCTGCAAACTTCAAGGTCATTTGGATTAAAATAAGTAGGCTAGATGTAATTGAAATTCAATGTTGAAATGCGTATATGAATAAAACATTCATAGATATAGAGAAATACTTTAATTAAGGAGAAGTACCTAATTTTTACATATTATATGATTTATATTCAAGGATATTAGATTATTGCTATAAGACTCTGTATTAATTTTATATGTCAGGTTCTTAGTAAATTAAGTCATCAGTTTAGAAACAACAGCTCTTAAGGTCTATTCACACCAGCTGCTGCGTTACACTCAGTGGCTAGTGTGCGGTGCGATCCAGCAAGATAACAGCGGTGCTGATGCACCAATCACTTTAAATTTTTTACATTTTTATGAACAAGACGTAGTCCCACTGAACCAGCACCTGGTTACATTGATCTCAATGGGCATTTCACTGGAATGCAGTGTTCTACTAATGCTTTATGCTACACTAATCTTAGAACAAATTTTATTAATGAGTGCACAGAGAACAGTGAAAACACCCAGTCATGACCTGTATTTTTAAAACGGGTGGCAAAACAATGGCAGAATGGATTCATACATGCAGCCTTAACAGTGTGTCTTAGGCAGTGCAAATTCCAGCTCCATTTTCACAGCTAATTGACAAAGTAGTTGTTCAGCGTTTCAGGTCAGTTTTTGATCAGGATCAGGTCAGGACTGCATAAGGATCAGGTCAGGATTTAAACCTGTTCACAACTGAATGACATGTGCGATTCAGAAGCATTCCTATAGAAGTCATTGGGCCCGTATTTGCACCTGAGCCGGACCACACTGCTCAGAAAACTGACAGCACTCTTTTTCAATTTGGGAGGGTAAAGTGCTACAGGGATATTTTTTATGTTAATGCAGGGAATGCTTTAGGGTAAAAATGTTATAACTTTAGAATCACTTAAACTCAAAGAGATAAAAGCATGTGTGTATCCAGTTTTTTGTAGATCTTGGCAAGGCCAAATAGTTTAAGAGATATTTTTTAGTTAAACTTCTTGACAAACTATTGCCAATAATGTGCAATGAGCAGTCATAAAGAACTTAAAGGGTAGCATTTGTAGGGGGGGGGGGGGGGGGGAACAAATAAAAAAAATGAAATTGAATGTTATAAAAAAAATGACCTTTTGTTTTCAATCTGCAGCGCTGTAGTTTTCTGTAAAATGCAATGCAATATGGCAACTTAGAGGCGTTCTGTACACAGGTGGTATACAGAACCCCCCCCCCCCCCCCAGATATGTAATTTCTTGCTTGCGTGATTAGTGTAAGCTGGGTACACAGGCTGAAAATTCATTGAAAATGGATGGTTCAACAGGAACCAGACGATTTTCAACTCATGTATATAGTTGCCTGTTCCACAGAAACCAGTTTTACAACTGGCTTCTGTCAAACGGGAATGCTGGAAAACCAGCACTGGCAGCCAATGGCTGCAACCGCTGATCAGTGTGTTCTGGCAGGGGGGGGTCAGTCCCCCTGTAAGAAAAAAAGACACAGTGGGGGAGAACGCAGCACTAACATCTCTTGGGTTAGTATGGTGATCTCTCAGTTGTTGTTTTTTCGATCAGCCTGCTGGGGTAAGGTAAGGAATCTGCAAATTTGTTAAAGTCCCTGTAATGTACACAGATCACCCAGAGGAGGAAAAAAAACATTCTCAAAAAAAGTGGAAATACTCTTTAAAGTGTTTGTACACCCTGATGCCCTCCCTATTTATTTGTGTTGGGCACACAAACCACAACCAATACAACCAAAAACCACAGAAGTATAATCCGCAGAAATACTTTGTTTTATGTCAGTTTTGTAATTTACAGTTTTTTGTAAATAATGTGATCAACATCCCTCTCCTCAGTTTTGCACAGCCTTGGTCGGTAGGCAGAAGTCCAGGTCATGCAGAGCAAAGTAACTGCTTGGCTTCTAAAAATAGCAATGTTTATTATGCTTATTGTAATTGCAGCAAGTTAAAATGTTGTCCCTTAAGTTGTTGTGTTGAAAGCAGAAACAAAATGAGCAAGTGTAAGGATAAAGGCTAAATTGTAATGGCTAAATTACTGGGTCAGAGTAACTCCAAAACTACAGCTCTTGTTGGATGTTCCTGGTCTGCATTTTTCTGAACCTAGCAAAAGTGGTCCAAAAGAAGGAAAACCAGCAAATTGGAGAAAGGGTCATGGGTGGCCAGGGGCTAATTAATGCCTGTGAGGTGAGAAGAGGAGATTGGCCCATGTATTCCGATTCATTAGTAGAACTAATATAGCACAAATTGCTGAAAAATTTAATGCTGGTTCTGCTAGAAAGACGTTAGAACACACAGTGCAGTCGAGTTTGTTGTGTAAGGGGCTGCATAGGCGCAGACCAGTCATGGTGCCCATGCTGACCCATGTCTACAGCCAAAAGAGCCAATGTGCTGGGGATAGGTAGAGGTGCTAAAAATGATATGCTATAATCTAAAGCATATCTATGGTTAAAATATTTTCATTTCCACAAGTGTATTTAAATTATTTCTAGCCTATTCCTATTACTTACTAAATTTAATCTTGAAGTTTGTAAAATTACATTGTGAAGTTCACCACATGTTTACTTCCTTGAATTCTGTGACATGAATTCTGTAGCTTAGACAGGCTCAGATTCTTACTTTTTAATTTAAACTCAATAACTTTAAAATAATTTCACTGTTGAAAGATAGAGGTCAAAAGCAGGGTCTCATTTCATGACTGTATGAGATACTGCATAACAAAAAAATGCATAGAAATTCCTTCTAGGGTCCATTGGGAACGAGACCTGGGACCATTGTCAGATGATCAGTGGTTAAAGGCTTTGTCCGTGACCTCAAAGGTATTGTCATCTGCCACACAAAAATGTATTGTTTATCTTACATAGATCGTATTATACCCTGGAGAAACTGTTTAAGTGGAAGTGTAGAGACTTCCCCCTATGTTTGCATTGTGGAGGTACCCCGGCAAATTTAATACATATGTTGTGGAGATGCCCCAAACGCCACCGATATTGGCAGGGCATAATTAAGACTATTAATGATGTGCTTTAAATTAAACTGTCATTAGATCCTGGAATGTGTCTATTAAATATAATGGAGGGATCTAGCTTTTCGAAAAATACTTATTTTACAATAGTGAGAAGTCCAGGCACGGAAATTAATAGCACCGAAATGGATCTCCATATACCCACTGACAGTGGAGGAATGGAGAATGCAAATAAAAAAAACTATATTAAAAGTGAAAGTTAAAAGGGAAATTTGAGGCTTTTTGGAAAGGCTGGTTAGAGACCTTGGGTCCTGAAATGTGAGATGCCTTAAAGTGGAGCAGGGACATCAGCCGGTTGGATTGAGATGGGGAATGGGGGGATTGGACACTTTTAGAGAAAGAGGTCGGGGAGGTTTGATCTGGGGCAGAGGGGGGAGGAGGAGAGGGAGATGGGGAGGGTTATTTGATTTGAAAGTTGTTTTTAATTTTTTATTGGGGTTATTAAAGGTAATGTGTATTTTTGCTGTATCTGGATAATATGAATGTGAAATGTATTAGATGTATTGATGTAAGAACATTTTTGCAATAAAGATTACTGGATTTAAAAAAAAAATGTCAAATCATATTTTCATTTCTACAAGGGTATTTAAATTATCTCTAGCCTATTCCTATTACTTGAAGTTTAATCTTGAAGTTTGTAAAATTACTTTGTGAAGTTCCCCAGATATTTACTCCCTTGAATTCTGTGACATGTATTCATTACCATAGGATATGTAGTTCTTGGAAATTCTAAATAAACAGCAGAAGAGAAGCTGCAAATCAAACTGGAAATCCAGGAAATTGTAGAAAGAATCAAAACACGAAATGTGATTTTTCACGTTTCCTTAAATTGGATTGTCAAAAATAACTATTGTGTGTATTGAAATTACAATGGTGATGTTATAAAATGAAAGTGTATACTGTGACCATAGATTTAGTTTAAGCCTCTCCCTGGCTGCATCAGTGACCAGCAGTGATACCCATTATATATTGGGCATCCATCCCTTCACCCATCTGGACATGGAACGCAAAAAGCACCCAACACCTGATGGCAGCAACATGTGTCTGCTTGTTCTACAGACAAAATGTAATTATCATGCCATCAAAAAATACATTCAATATATTACATCACTTACCTTAAGAACGGCAATGAATGGAACAAAATTAGCCCTCTGAAGTCCATTTTTATAGAGATCTGAAAAACATATTACAGTATGTGCAATCTTATTTTTAAGAAATAAAAACGAAAAAGATTAAATACATAGATATTTGGTGAGAAGTTCCACATCCGTAAAGTTTAATAAACAGTCTCAATATGCTTTTTTTAATAGACAGCAAATGTTTCTAATTGTATTGGTAACTGGGCCCCTCAAAAAGCTCAGTGAAAGAGCAAGGATGCCATGTTGTTTAGAATTCATCCATGACCGTTTGTAACACAAGTTGGTGGATAGCAGCAGTGGTCTCCCTTTCTTAAAGCCCCCAAAGCATCTGGTACAATACACACACTGTTAGCTGATGCCAGAACCTCCTTATCGGGTCAGGACAGAGGCAGACCCTCACATGCTTATTAGCCAAATCCACACTTCAGCCTGGAAACCCTAATAATGTTGTCTAAACTGTTCGCTTGAGTTACAGGAGTTTTAACAGATACATGCCAGCTCTCCCCCCTATCGTAAATTATAGCAATACACATTCATGATAGACTGGTTATCAGCCAAGACTCTAAAACGTCAGTATATTTTAGAACACATGAAATAGTAACAACACTGCCAGAATAAGGTTCTAATGCAAACTCAAAGAATCCCTGTCTCTTAAAGAGCGCTACTATAGTATACATCTCTGAATATACCTGTCTGTGGGGACAGTATGTGTTACAGACATTTATTTTAAAATCATAGTTATACTGGTAATCTTGTGAAAGTTTCCAATTCTTTCAGGAAAAGCCAGTGATGTCAGTTTAAAGGGTTAAATGCTTAGTTAACTTAATGCGGTGACAACCACTCTCAGTCTGTTGGCACTTGGATTGTGGCCCCGTAAACTGTAAAATCTTTGCGCAGGGTGAGGCTGAGTGTGTCATTGTTGCGTAAACCGTGACAGCGTGGTATGAGGTCAACCAGTCCTTTGTCATGAATTGGTGAGAAGGGCAGGGGCCCAATCTCCAGCCTAGCAGCCCGTGCAATACAACACACTTCCACCCAGACAGCTGTCTAGGTGGCACAGAACACTGATCACCTGATTTAAGAAAACCCCTGGCCATTGGCTGAGATACCCCATATACCCATAATCTGACCATGCAATGCCCTTCTAATATCTAATGCCACCAGATACCCGACCACCTAGTAGCAAAAGAGAGAAGTGCAGCAATTACAGTCTTAGAGTGAAATCAATTGATCCTCAACAATTAGCCAAAGTAGCTATACCTGGCAGGTAAATTTAGGAGCAACCCTGCCTAAACACCAGGGTGCTACTTACAACTGACACAAGCAAACAATTGCAGGAGAGTCCTACTACCTACCTGCCAGGTATAACTGACTATGTCATTGTCCCTTGTGTCTGCACCATCCCTAGATTAGAAAGCTCTATGTAAGTGCCACGCAAGTTTCACCCAAATAGTGTAGCTTTACTTCTACCCTGGGTACCCCATGCATTATAATCTAGTCAGCTACTGTATTAACATTAACACCTACCTCCTATATAGATTACTAGTAGCTGATATCACTATAATATATAGTAACTCCTCTGCCAAATGCAAATAGATAAGAAGATTTCCTAATATTTAACTGCCATATACCTCATGGCAAGCTTGAAAAACCCTCAGGAGTTTCTAGTATATACCGTATATATATTAGATTGTGGTAACCCAAAGGTTTTCAGGAAAGTCTTTCTACCTACCTCCTAAGTGTAGCTCACCAGTCTCCCTTGTATCTGCACCATCCCTACTACCCAGATTAGTAGTTGTCCTGCAATTTCCACTCAACTGGTGTGGTTTTTTTCAGCCTGCCTGGCTCCCTTCACGTGTCTCCACTGCACCTCTCCCGACACGGGGACTCCACACAAAGTGGAGAGCTCCTCCCCCTTTACTCTACTGGCCTGTGCCTGTCAGCTGACTTTCTCCTCCAGGCAGTTTCAGCCTCCCAACATGGCATGTTTCTCTGTAGCTGAGAACTCAGGTGATAGGAAAGTCAAAAATAAATGTGGCACCCCCCCCCCACAGTTGCGGGATGCCAGCCGCCCGCATTCTACTCATAAATAAAAATAACTAAGATCACATTAACAGATAACTCATAAAAAACTTCTAAAAATTAAAGGTCACATGGACAGATTTTGAGTAAAAGTATAGGCAGCCAAAAATATGAAACTAAGTGTCAAAGTGCTTAGGTCGCATTAATTACACATAAAAATGTAAGCACTTGCAAATAAACGACTAAATGACACAGTGCTTGGTTCACATGGATAAATTGTGCTAAAAATGTAAATCACAACTAATACAATTCATAAATAAGGAGAAAGAGAGAAAAAAGGACCAAAAAACTATTTAAATTTAACTCTATATAAAGACCAGCAGGGACAAGTATTTTAGTTTCATATATCCAGTATGGCTCCCTATGGCTAAGCTGTCTAATAAAGTTCCCTCCCCTCCAATGTCTTTCCACTTTCTCAATCCCCTGGAATTTAAGACCTGTAAGGTCCCTATTATGGCAATTTTTGAAATGTTTGGACACATTGTAATTTATTTACACCTTTTTTAATATTACTGATATGTTCCCTTGTTCTGACCTGTAACTGTCTGGAAGTAAGACCGAAATATTGAAATACCCACAGACATTCCAGCATGTACACAACACCCTCCATGGAACATGTTATCAATTCCTTAATTTTGTAATTTGTTTTTCCTTATATTGGATATTATTATTGAGAAGAATTTTAAATTCATTTGCAGGTGTACCTTCTCTCCCTACGGGAACCTTACCTGGAATCATCACATTTCTGTTCATCTCTTTTACTTATTTTGTATCATAACCCCTTTATAACCTTTTTGTATAAATCTCTTAGATAAAACATCAGACTCTTGTTAAAAATCATTCTCAGAAGAACAATAACGCTGTAGTCTAATAAATTGCCCTCTGGGATGTTAAATGACCAAGACTTATGGTGACAGCAATCAAGTGCAATATAACTATTGCGATCTGTTGGTTTGAAATAATTCCTGGTCCTGAATTGTTTATTTTCAATCGAGCTCTCTAAATCTAGAAACACAAAATTTTTCGGATCCATCTTTCACAAAAGCACAACATTTTCATTATTTTCATCAAGTTTACTTATAAATGCCAATAGACTAGTCTCATCTCCCTTCCAAACCATAAACAGGTCATTAGTGATTAATTTGTAACATTTTAACTGTCTATCATGCAAAGAAGAAGCCATATCTGAACATGATCCAGAAATGCCACTGTATTCTCTGGGCCAAAGCTCATTTAAAATGGTCTGTTGCAAAATGGAAAACTGTTCTGTGGTCAGACAAATCCAAATTTGAAATTCTTTTTGACAACCATGGGTGCTGTGCCTTCCAGACTAAAGAGGAGAAGGACCTTTCCATTTGTTATCAACTCTCAGTTCAAAAGCCTGCATCTCTGATGGTACGGGGGTTGTCACGGTACTACTTACAGCGAACCCACAGGCGACCAGGTGACATGGGATCCCCCAAGGGTGTGGAATCTAAGAGCCAGCCAGTGTTCCGCCAGGGACCCTCTCATGAAGGTTTGGACTTAGCTGCGTGCTGGCCCCAGGTCACAACCCCCGGGTTCACCCTGCTCGCTTAGGGAAGTACCAGAAGACACTGTAGACAAGGAAGGATAGATGAAGCAAGGAGAGCCAGATAGTAAGCCAAGGTCAGGGCGGGCTGCAGACAACGTAATCAGAACAAGCCGGGTCGGTACACAAAAGATCAGTTCACAAGAAGTCAGGTAAAACAGGTTACACAGGGGAGCTTCAGAAACAAACGTTGCTCAAGCAATGGTGGCTGGTTAGGAAGGGATTTAAATAGAGAAGCACATAAGGGATTTAAATAGAGACGCACATGAGGGGCTGGACAGGAAGTAGCAGGAAGGAAACATATATTAGGCAACAGGTGAAGGGCGGCGACACCCATAGCTGCAGAGTGCATAGAGCTGAACACCTGACAGTGGAACAACAGATGCCAGCCGACCCACTGCAGTAAAGGTGAGACACAGATCAGCTCCGCAGCTGATCTGTGACGGGGTGCATTCATGCATAAGAAATGGGCAGCCTGCATAGCTGGAAAGGCTATGATACAATGATAAAATATATATCCAGGTTTTAGAGCAGCATATGCCCCCATCCAGGCAGTGTCTTTTTAAGGTAAGGCCTTGCATATTTCAGCAGGACAATGCAAAAAAGCATACTGCATCTGTGACAACAGAATGGTTTCATGGTAGAAAAGTTTGAGTGCTTAACTTACCTGCCTGAAAGTCTAGACCTTTCATCAACTGAAAATATTTGGCGCATCTTGTAACGAAAAATATGACAAAGACGACCCAGGACTGCTGAGCCATTACAATCCTACATTATTTGTATACAGGATTTATATAGCGCCGACAGTTTAGCAGCGCTTTACAACATTAGGGCAGACAGTACAATTACAATACACGTCAATACAGGGGGGAATCAGAGGGCCCTGCTTGTTAGAGTTTACAATCTAGGAGATAGGCAAGAATTGGACAATATTCCTCTCCAAATACTCCAGTAACTGATCTCAGTTCCCAGATGTTTACAACGTGTTCGTAATAGAAGAATGGTCGGTAAACATAACCCTGTTCCAACTTTTTTGAGATGTGTTGCTGCCATCAATTTCAAAATTACCCTGTTTTTTTTTCTTAAAATGGTTTATTTTCTCAGTTTAAACATTTGGTTTCTATTGTAAATAAAATATGGGTTTATGAGATTTTCCAATCACTGCATTCAGTTTTTATGTACATTTTACAAAGTGCTCAACTTTTTTGGAATTGGGGTTGCTCAGTGCATCCGGAAAGTATTCACATTGCTTCACTTTTTCCACATTTTGTTATGTTACAACCTTATTCCAAAATGTTCATTATTTTCCTCAGAATCCTACAAACACTACTACATAATGACAATGTGAAAGAAGATTGTTTGAAATATTTGCAAACTTATTAAAAAAAAAAAAAAAATCGCATGTACATAAGGATTCACAGCCTTTGTTTGATACTTTGTTGAAGCACCTTTGGCACCAATTACAGCCTCAAGTCTTTTTGAGTATGTTGCTACAAGCTTGGCACACCTAATTTTGGGCAGTTTCTCCCATTTTTTTTCGCAGGACCTCTCAAGCTTCATCAGGTTGGATGGGGTGTGTCCATTTTCAGATCTCTCCAGAGATGTTCAAATCGGGATCAAGTCTGGACTCTGGCTGGGCCACTCAAGGACATTCACAGAGTTGTCCCATTGCCACTCCTTTGTTATCTTGGCTGTGTGCTTAGGGTCGTTGTCCTGTTGAAAGATGAACATTCACCCCAGTCTGAGGTACAGAGTGCTATGGAGCAGGTTTTCATCAAGGATGTCTCTGTACATTGCTGCATTCATCTTTCCCTCAATCCTGACTAGACTCCCAGTTCCTGCTGCTGAAAAACATCACCACAGCATGATGCTGCCCCTACCATGCTTCACTGTAGTAATGGTATTGGCCGGTGATGAGCGGTGCCTGATCTCCTCCAGACACGATGCTTGCCATTCAGGCCAAAGAGTGTTTCTCATGGTCTCAGAGTCCTTCAGGTGGGCTGTCATGTGCCTTTTACTGAGGAGTGGCTTCTGCCTGGCCACTCTACTATACATGCCTGATTTGTAAAGTGAAGCAGAAATGGTTGTTCTTCTGGAAGTTTCTCCTCTCTCCATAGTGAAATGCTGGAGCTCTGTCAGAGTGACCATTGGGTTCTTGGTGGACTCCCTGACTGTCAGCAAGGGCATGCCAGCACCCAAGATGGCTGCAGAAGAAGATGACCTGTTACCTCTACCACTGTCAGGATGCCATTGGTGCACACGCACCATCTGACAGCTTTTTCCGCCCAAACAGGCTAGTTAAACTCAGCCAGTTTCCAGACTCAGTGCTGTCTGCTCTACAGCGTTCCATGTGTAACCTGCAATTACTTACCTGCCTTCTGTTCCTGTTGTGACCCGGCTTGCTTGCTGACATTCCTGTTTCCTGCCTGCATCCGACCCCGGCTTGTCCCCCACTCCGCTGCCAGCCTGTTGATGACGCCTGTAATCTGATTTCGCTTCTGCTTCAGCCCCTGTTCCTGATGTGCCCATTGTGTATGACCCAGCCTGCCTGTACCTGCCTTCTCTTCAGCCTTGAGGGTGCCACCATCCCTTCTGCTGCATCTGCACTCCTGCCTGTGGGGACTGGTTGTCTACTCGCTCCAGCTACCTGCCTACCACTGCTCTGGGATTCCTGCAGACACCTCTACAGCACGGCAGAGAGCTCCGATCCAGCACCAGGTTCAGCGATCCCGCCAGGCACTCGCACGACTCTACATCTCGGTGCTTCCTGTCAGCTCTATCAGGGGCTCCAAGTCAGAGTTGTAAGAGAGGCTATCCTCTGCATATCAGGCTCCATCCCCAGGTACATGACACAGACTAAGGCCCTTCTCCTCTGACCGCTCAGTTTGGCTGGGCAGCTCGCTCTAGGAACAGCCCCGGTGGTTCCAAACTTCTTTTATTTACAGATGATGGAGACCACTGTGCTCATTGGGACCTTCAATGCTGCAGAAATGTTTCTGTACCCTTCCCCAGATATGTAACTCGATTCAATCCAGTCTCAGAGGTCTACAGACAATTCCTTGGGCTTCATGGCTTGGTTTGTGCTTTGACATACACTATTAACTGTGGGACCTTATATAGACAGGTGTGTGCCTTTCCAAATCATGTCCAATCAACTGAATTTATCACAGGCGGACTCAAATCAAATTGTAGAAACAGCTCAAGGATGATCAATTTTGTTTGTATCATTGCAAAGGCTGTGAATACTTATGTACGTGTGATTTTTTTTCTTTTTAATAAAGTTGCAAAGATTTCAAACAAAACTCTTTCATGTTGTCATTATATGGTATTGTTTGTAGAATTTTGAGGAAAATAATGGATTTAATCCATTTTGGAAAAAGGCTGCAACATAACAAAATTTGGAAAAAGTCAGGTGCTGTGAATACTTTACAGATGCACTATAGACAATATAAATGTTACAGTAGGTAAAAAAAAAAAAACCCTGACATTAAGCTAGATTAATACCTTTGGTAGGTAAGAAATATACAAATGAAGAATGTGCCCTATACAATACTCTTTGATTACAATATAAAGACTGAATGCAGAACTGTCTGAACTGTTAATGTGTCCCTACATTGAATAAACCTGCTGCATTCAATGAGTTAAGTTTTTTTTTTTTAAGTAAAAAGAAAATTTGAGGAAATATTCATGTACGAGAGAGCATTGCTGATATGACACTTAAGAAAAAAAAGACTGTAATGATTACACTGAAGAGGGTATTTTTTTTTTTTACTCCGATTTAAATATGATGCTAATTAGCTAGGTAATGAAGTACACCATTCTTCTCCAAACTCTCACTATCAAAAATGTTATCTGTAAGGTTCTCAAAGCCTTTCTTTGAGAATGGGAAGGATTTGTAAAACTTAAAACTTTGCTGTTTTCATACAGCGCCATTGCAAATCCTATTGTTTAATGAACACTATGAGAGATCAGGGTTCACCACATGGTAACTTGCTCTCTTCTGACTATGCTTTCTAAACTGTAGCAGATAAACAGTGTCAGCGGAGACAGAGTGTTTGAATCTTAGAACAGTGAGATATTCTGAGAACGAAGGACCTTGAATAAATGCTTATGCTTTAATAAAACCTCCACGTTAAAGGCCTGGAAATAAAGAAAATGGTTTTATCTCAAGAACATAAGGACAGCTTTTCCAGTAGATTTTTTTTTTTTTTAGAATAAAGAAACAGGTGAGCCTGAAAATTTTGCATAAGGCAGACAGAGAGACAAATCTTGTTTGGCCATGTAGAAAAGGTTATGTAAAAGCTACTTTGGTTGTTATGGACAATATTCAGATTAGAAACACAGAAGAGCGATGTCTGAAAAAGACCTAGTCCATCAAGTTTGCTCCATTATTTGTTTCTTTAACTTTTTTGCCTGAGTATAGGGGATATGTTTATATTAAAGTGTAAGTCCACCCCAACACTAAAATCCCTGCATCTACACACATCCACGATCTACGATCACACAGCCAATCATGTCTCCAGCGGCTGAAGCTCTGCAGAGGACACGGCCATTAATGGCTGTAAAATGAATGGGGAGTGACCACGACACCCATAGACTTACTTTGCGGTTTCCGTTGTCAGCTGTGTCCTCTGCACCCGCCTCCACAGTGAAGCCGCAGCTGACAGCCCAGTGTGGGATCGGGTTTAATCTTCTTCAAAAAAGGTATGTATACTGATTTATTCTTTACAGGGATAGATAGGTTAGTGTTAGATCTTGGATGTAGTGTTAGGGTGGACTCCTACTTTAAGCATGTTTAACTGCTTCCCACCCGCCGTATAGTGAAATGATGGATGGGCAGGAGCACTCTCAATCTGGGAGGACTTCATTTGAGGTCCTCCCATTGTTGGCATGCCCCAATTGGTAGTGCGTTGTGTCTCTCAGACACAGTGCATCACCAATCATGTGATTAGCTGTGTCCAAATCAGCATTCATCATCGGGAACAGCTGCACTGACAATCAGGGCACTGATCATATTCAGTGATCATATAGTGCCCATCAGTGATGCCTGTCAGTGCCGTCTGTCAGTACAATCTATCAGTGCTATATATTAGTGTATCCTCATATGTGCAGCTTCATTAACGCACATCAATGAAATAGAAAAGTTACTTATTTACAAAATGTTATTACGGAAACTAAGAAAAACATATTTTTTTCAACATTTTCTGTCTTTTTTTGTTTGTTTAGCAAAAAAAATAAAAACCCAGTGGGGAATAAATACCATCAAAAGAAAGCTCTGTCTCAAAGAAATGATAAAAAATTATGTTTGGGTTCAGCGTTGACCGCGCAATTGTCATTCAAAGTGCGACAACACTGAAAGCTGAAAATTGGCCTGGGAAGGAGGGGGTGAATGTGCACTGTAGGTAAGTGGTTGAATACATTTACTGTTGACGCCCTCACTACCTCTGCTGGAAGTCCATTCTCAGTGTCAACTTCTCTTTTGGTAAAATAAAACTTTCTAAGATTAGTTTGAAATTTTACACCTGCTGGTTTGAGGTCAAGACTCTGTGTTCTTGATCTTAGCATCATATTGAAAATACTGCCCTCCTGAACTTTATTCACACCCTTAATGTATTTAAAGATTTCAATCATATCTCCCCTTTGCCTTCTTTCCCCAAGACTGTACATATTAGGTTCCTGAAGTTCCAAAATTGACGTCCTTATTTTCCCCACAAACAGAGCTTTCTTTTGGTGGTATTTTATCACCCCTGCGGTTTTTATTTTTTGTGCTATAAACAAAAAAAAAAGAGCGACAATTTTGAAAAAAACACATTATTTTTTACATTTTGCTATAATATTCCCCAAATATATATATAAAAAAACATTTTTTTTCCTCAGTTTAGGCCGATATGTATTCTAGGAGGCAGTATATGGGTTAAGTGTACCCTGAGGAGTGTTTCTAATGGTGGGGGGACATGGCTACGTGTGACATGTCACTGATCTCTGCTCCCAATCACAGGGAGCAGAGATCAGTGACACAGTCACTAGGCAGAACGTGTGGCGATCGCGGGTATCCCCACGGTGATCCCCCCCGCTGTGATCGAGTCCGCGGGACCCACTGGCTTCCTCTTAAAGGGCCACGTACAGGTACGTTAGTTTTCCTGCACGAGCCCGTCTGCCGATGTATATCATGTGAGGCGGTCGGCGAGAGGTGAAAAAGCCATAAGAAGTCCCGTTTGCAGTTTGCGAGAAGCCATGTGGGTAAAAATGTGGAAGAAGGTGCTCTGGTCAGAGGAGACCAAAATTGTATGTGTTGGCCTAAAAGCAAAACATGGAGAAAAAATTAGATTTTTCTAACAGCTTACCTGTAAAATCCTTTTCTTTGATGTACATCAGGGGACAGAGAGCCATAGTAATAACTATGTGGGTTATATCGGACCATCAGGCGCTGGACACTGGCACGCCCCTTAAGGCGTGAACTTCCTCCATAACCCCTCCCACTACTGGGAGTCTTCAGTTTTGTAGCCAAGCAATCAAAGTGTATAAGAAGCTGGGAGGGACCTCTGTGTCCCCTGATGTACATCAAAGAAAAGGATTGTACAGGTAAGCCATTATAAAAATCCTATTTTCTTTTCTTACATCAGGGGACACAGAGCCATAGTAATAACTATGTGGGATTTCCCATAACAATGGCAACTAAAGGGGGGGGGGACAGAATCAAGGAAACAGGAGGCCAGAGAACTCATACTGCAGCCTGCAGTATATGCTGTGCCCAAAGGCAATATCCTCATGACCTTTAATATCGATTTGATAAAATCAGATAAATGTCTGAACTGAAGAGCAAGTTGCGGTCTTACAGTTCTGAGCCATAGAGGCCTGATGATGCACCACCCAAGAGGCACTAATTGCCCTGGATGAGTGTGCTATTAATCTGAGAAGGAAGAATTTTCTTCTTTAAGCTGGAGCTTGAACAATCACTTGACAAATTCATTTGTAAAATAGTGGATCTTGACGATGCCTGTCCATATCTTGGACCCTCTGGCAGTACAAACAAAACCTATGTTTTGCGCACCTGAGTGGTCGCCTTTAAATAGATTCTGATCGCTCTTACTACATCAAGAGACTGTAGTGCTTTCTCTTCCCCAGATTAAGGCTTCTGGGGAGAAAGAAGGAAGAATAATATCTTGGTGTAAATGAAAACCTGTTACCACTTTTGGTAAGAATTCATAAAACAACCTCATCCTTATGCATGATGAAATATGGCTCTTACAAGACAGAGCCTTTAGTTCCGATACTCTTCTAGCAGAAGAAATGACAAGCAAAAAAGATTATCTTTCTTGTCAAAGAACCAAGAGAATTTCTCGTAAGGTTCAAATGGCTAACAAAGCCGATAAGACCAATCTTAAATCCTAAGGTTATAGAGGTTCCCCCGATAGGGGGAATAAACCGTGTTACCTCCTGAATAAGCTACGCACCAAGAGTGGGAAGCAAGAGGCCATAGGAAAAGACATTGAAGCGGCCTGGATCTGGCTCTTGATAAAACTCAAGGCCAGCTTAATTTCAGATCCCATATGCAGGAATCCTGCCTATTGACATACTTCCTGGGGTGCCAACCCCTGGATCCATACCAAGAAATCTATGCCTTCCAGATCCTTTAGTAAGTGATTCTGGAAGCCGGCTTCCTGGGCTTAGTCAAAGTAGACACTACTGAAGGAGATCACCCACGATTTTCTATAGAGTGGGATTTAACAGTCAAACCTGTTAAACTCTTTGTCCGTAAAGTAGGATGAAATACCGGACCTTGTGCAAGAAGGTCTGGCTATAATGGCAGAGTCCAAAGAACTCCTACTGCCATCTTTATGATCTCGATAAATTAAGATCTTCTGGGACCCGGCTGGGGCCACCAGAATCACCTCCTTCTGTTCCTGCTTAATCCTGCGGAGAAAGCACAGAAGTAGCAGAGCTGGAGGAAATGCATAGATCAGTAAAATCTGATCCCCTGGGAAGACTAATGTGTCTGTTCCGCCTTCTAGGGGACCACTTGTTTGAGTTGTCGACCTTATTAATGAATCTGGACGTGAATAGGTCCATATCTAGAGTACCCCATCTGACATATTGCCAGGAAGATGTCGGGGTGAAGAGATCATTCTCCTGGAAATAATTGTTGGTGTCTCAAGTAGTACGCCTGAAATATTAAAACTGTCGATAGACAAGCAGTGTTGTGTTCTGCCAATCTAGAACATTATTCGCCTCTTTTTTGGGCTGCACGACTTCTTGTGCCTACCCTGGTGAACGATGTAAGCCACCGCCATGGCTCTGTCAGACTGAATCCTGTCAGGACAGTCCCGTAATCTGACCACCAAGATTCTATGGTCAGAACTGCCTGAATCTTCCAACAAAGTTGATAGGCAAGGTCCTCTAACCTGGACCATCTCCCCTGGACAGAATCTTCTTCAGTACTCGCATGCAAAAGCTGAGGGACAACCACTTACGATTCATCAGCAGTTTTACCGTGGATCTGAGAGTCTGCAAGGAGAAAAACTCTCGCTTCCCTGGAGTCCAACAGCAAGCCTAGGTACTCCAGATGCTGGGTCGGCACAATCACTGACTTTTTGAGGTTCAACAGCCACCCAAATTATTGCAGGGTCTGCATGATAATCGCCACATCCTCCTTTAATTCCGTGGTGGAAGATGCTCTCATGAGGAGATCGTCTAGGTATCCAACAATCGCGATCCCACATTGTCGCAGCAACGCCAAAACTGGAGCCAGTACCTTGGTAAAGACTCAGAGGGCTGATGCCAGACCAAAAGGAAGAGCCACAAACTGGTAGTGGGCTTCCCCGAAACTGCAAATCGCATAAACTTCTGATGCTGAAGGCATATGGGTATGTGCAGGTATGCATCCTGGATGTCTAAGGACGCCAGGGAGTCCCCTTGATGGGGTGCAGCGACTACTGAGCGAACTGATTCCATTCTGAGCCTCTGCACTTTCACAAAGTGATTGAGGGCTTTTAGGTCCAAGATCGGATGTACCCCTTCCTTCTTGGGAACCACAAACAGATTTGAGTAGAATCCCTGGAAGTGTTCCGAGTCCGGAACCGGTACAATCACACCTAGATTCAGCAAATCCCTCACCGCCCTCAACAGGGCCTCCCGGCGAACCGGGGATATGGGTATGCTGGAGGGGAAGAATCTGGCAGCCAAGAGAGAAACTCTATCTTGTAGCCTGTGGAAATCAGATCGCAGACCCATTGGTCAGATAACCGGGAGGACCACCGGGCTGCAAACTCCCGAAGGCGACCCCCCCACCCGAGACATGGGTGGGGGCAAACCTTCATGTGGTAGCACTTTTATTCGCAGGCTTGCGGTTTCAGGGACGTTTTTACCGTCCGTGGGCATCCTGTCGGCTGAGGACATTTTGTCGAAGCTCCGGGTGGATGAAAAAGCTGTTTGTGAGCGGAAAAAGAGGGCCATTGCCTTCCTGGTCTGTGGGAAAAGGGTACTCTTACCACCGGTGGCATTTTAAATAATGTCATCTAATGGGGCTCCAAAGAGCTGCTCGCCAAGGAAGGGAAGAGCCGTCAGGGCTTTTTTGGATGCCTGGTCAGCAGACCAGCATTTTAGCCAAATTAGGCGCCTCAGCACCACAGCTGACACTGAGGCCCTGGATAACAGAGGGAGAGTATCCAGAGCCGCGTCACAGACATACTTAAGGCCTTGCACTAGTTGGTCTGCTAGTTCCACGCAGACAAGGGAAGCCTGTTGCTCTCCCAATTCGTGGTGCAAAAGTTTTGTCCACTCAGTCAGTGTCTGCGACACAAGTGCGGATGCCAGTACATGTCGCACGGCTGACCCCACAACCATAAACAAGGAACGAGCCACCGCCTCGGCCTTCCTGTACATGGGATCCTTGAATGCAGGAGTCCCCTCAACCGGGATCGTGGTTACTTTATTTAACCTGGATACAGGGGGGTCCACAACCGAAGGAGCTGACCATTTTTTGAGAAGGCTTCCCTCAAAGGGGTAACGCACCGCCATGAATTTGGGGACCAAAAAGTTCCGTTGTGAGCGACCCCATTCCCTGTAAATGAACTTGTCAAAATAAGTCAGATATAGGAACACCTTAGGTGAACGTGCTGGTTTGCGGGACCCAAAAGGGACCGGTACATCAGCAGAGGGATCCCGCTGGCTCCTGACAGCTGTGATAAGTGCTCCAACAAGCGCTTTGTCGCGCCCGGATCCAGACGGGGACTCATCCTCACTATCCTGGTCAGCGTCGTCTGACAAGACAGAGCAGGGGTCACCAGCCACAGTAGGACCCGAGTCTGCGTCAGAGCTCTCCCCAAAGGACGGGGGGGGGGCAGGGGCCGCTTTTTAGCACCTTTCTTCCCACGTACCGCCTCCATATTGGCAACGAACGAAATTAGGACCACCGTCAGGGTGTCCATGGGAACTGCGCACCTGGTTGCAATTACCTGGATTTCGGGGGAAGAAACACCAGTTTCTGAAGCCATGCTGACCCTACCCTGTCTGCCACCCGAAGGGGACTTAGGACAGTGACAGTCCCACCCTCCTTGCTGCCGCTGACTGAGGGGCTCTAACCCGCCGGACTCACCACTCTGAGGAGTTCTGCGCTGTTCACAATTAGTGCCTGTAGACCCCTAGTGCTCGCAGGTGCAGAGGAAACCAAACCTGTGTCGGTGGCAGTTCGCCAGAACGATCGCTAAACGATCTGAAAAACGTGCTCAGTCTACAATAAAATGGCCGCCCAGCGTCCAGTAAAAAGACAGGAAACTGGGAGCACATACAGCTGGTGCTGGAGAACACTGAAAATGTGCTCAGGCTTCTACAAAATGGTCGCCAGTGTCCTGAATAGGGGAGCACTGGGAAAATGGCCGCTTGAAGCCCAGAAGGACATGCTGCCCTCGCCCACACCTAAAATGGCCGCCGGCCAGCTTCCATGAGGGACAGAAACAGAATGTGACAGACACAGTGCTGCACCGAAAACACAGCCAGACCCTAACAGGCACCCCCCGGGAGCTTAACACACAGGATCCAGGACACCACCAGCCAGCCAGTCCCCTATCCCAGGTTAGAGCCCTCAGGGATCTTACACCCACACCGCTCAGCACCACATGCAGCATCCCCCCCGTGAGGGGGAGGGGAGAGAAGATAGGAACTGGGGAGAGAAGAGAGGGAGGTGAGGGACCCTCAAATCGACCTCCCAGGCAATGCCCAGCTGCTCAGCCCCGCCGGGGCAGGGAGAGCTGTACTTACCAGTCCTGAAGAGCTGGGAGACATTCCAGTGTAGATCTACTCCTGATCAGTACAGGGTAGCTACTGGCCTCGGCATACTGTGACGCCCCGGAGCATAAAAGATCACCGACCACCTTTTGGAGCTGAGGTATGTCATGGCCTCCCGAGCCGTAGCTGCGACCTGCACACACTCGATGGCCGGACTGGGGAGACTACAAGGATAAGAGTATCCAGCCTGTCACCCAGCTGGCTATTGATAGTAGATCACAGGATCATTCATCTTGCGCAAAAACCCAAGCTTCTGCATAAAAAAGCACAAACCGATGGGCCCGCAGGGTTCCTAGGTCCTTCTCCTTTACTAGGCAAAATAAAACTGATGCTGCTTTGCAGAGTGGAGGGTTGTAGCCTGAGGGACCGCCCCCCGGGTGGAACTAAGAGTTCTGAGTGTTGTGTTACAACTTTGCCTAGTATTCTCCTCGTGATAAGGCTAACAACCCATTTGTTACAGAGAGGAGCTGTGTCGGTCGGTGAATATAAGAGAAATGTGCCTTTAAATGTTATGGGCGGAAGTGATGTTTTGACATCGCTTCCTCCCTGCTATGGTATAGAGATGAGTGGGGGCCATCTTAGCCTCACTCAAGACATGTCCCGATCGCCTCCGCCGCTACCGACGGCTCCGTTGCGAACCCGCCACAGAGACCACCATTATCATACACACGACCAGCATCTGAAGAGATGGATATCTTGCTTGTGGCAGCAGCTGCTGCCATTATCGAGATATCCATCTTCAAAAAATGGACGTATAACGACGTGCGCTGATCATAAAGTGGTTAAAGTCTTCTGTTATCTCCATTGATGTTCAAGCAAGTCTAAAGATCCTACCAACTAAAGCACTGTTTGACCTTCTTTTTAATTAAAGAGGTCATATTCGTCTGGTGAATAGGAAATCTTTATCAAGCACATCAGGTGTATTCTGCAAATTTACTGCCATATGGTGAAGGCGTCATCATTTTTGTCACTTTGAAAATCCATCACTTTATAACCTATGGACTTCACAAAGGACTGGTTTATTATTCAATCATAATAACACTGAGCACATTGCACTTTACTATTGTTTATGAAATTGATTGTCTATTATATGTTATTGCTGAATCATTTGTGTTCACATCACTATATCATTAGTGCCCCCCTCACTTCTGTTCATTATTACTAAAGTTAGTATGTCTATACTTTAAGGATAGCAGCGCTATTAGTCATTTCCATTTTTTTCACTTTGTTGGCTTTGTTGTTTTTTTTCAATATTTTCAAGCCTTATTATAAGCTTACCTGTAGGTACAAGTCAAAAATAAGACTTTATTACCACTTTAAAGGATAAGTTCACTGTTAAAAAAATGCTATTTTTTTATTTTGCAGGAGCCTGTAAAACATGGCACCAGCGATCTGCTGATTCGTCAGATATGATGTCATCAGGAGCGCATAGGGTGGAACCACATACACATGCTACCACGCACTTGTCGGCCATTTTGCTTTCTGGAGGAAGTTCGAGTTCTGGAGTTATTACATGCTTTTATATCATCTATCCATGTGAGTGTAATTTTATTAATTTAACTAATCTTGTTTTACAATGTTACACTATGTGGAGTATCCTTTCATTTCATGCTCCTTATTACGGATTCTAAGGCCGCGTACACACGGGCGGATTGTCTGGCCAACTAAGTTCGTCAGACAATCCGACAGACAGTCCGTTCAAAATTTGCATGAACGGACTTGACCACACACGATGAGCAGACAGTCCGCTGAAAGCGTGCGAGATGACGTGTACAGCACGTACGACGGGACTAGAAAAACGACCTCCTATACACTGCAATGCAACCTTCGGCCGTGTAAATCCTTTCTGAGCATGCGCCATACTTAGTCCGTCCAACTTGCCTACACACGAGCGGACTGTCCGCTGAAACCAAGTTTGAACGGACAAAATTTCGGAAATTCCGTAAGACTTTGTTCGTCAGACAGTCCGCTGAAGCCCACACACGAGCGGATTGTCCGCTGAAACACGGTTCAGCGGACTAAGTTGGACAGACAATCCGCCCGTGTGTGCGCAGCCTAACACTGTGTGGGAGCCTGGATCATAGTGAGTTTGTATCATTTGCTGAGGCTTCAGTGTACCACAGTCCCTACGATGCTTTGTTACCTGAAGATTGCCAAGGATTGCTTTACAACCTGGGATGTTGGCACTGTTATTGTAAAAGAAGTGCATTCAGACCACTTAAAGAATACATTACCCCACCATTTCATATTCTTGATATGTGCCTGCTGTACCAAGTACTTGTATGAAAAAGTTATACGTTCTCTTTGTATTGCTTCATTTTGTGTGAAATCCCTGAGGTTCCTTTCAGTCCCTCTGCTTTCCCGATTAAAAACGGATCACACAAAGCATCAGAACACAGCACAATCAGTCCTCTAGCTAGGCTGGGAACTCGGACTACTCTCCCCCAATGATCAGTATTCTGCTCACACGCCACGCCCCTGCAAAGCCTATCACTGGGAAGTTCAGTATACTGCTGTTGTTCCTCCCTCACCTCTCTGTGCTTCTGACAATAGAGATTATGATCACATCATTTTTTTAACTCTATACACAAATGTTTTGTCTATCACTTCTATTTTAAACTGAATGATTTGTTTTACAAGGCGAGGGTTTACATACGCTTTAAGAAAGGGAGTCACACATGTCCTCTCTGGAGTCACATATTTATCTAGTAGCTTATTTTGTCACGTAATATTGTGTGACAAAAATTTGGTTATTTGTTTATTCACCGTTTTACTTTAACCACTTCGCGCCCGCCCTATAGCCGAAAGACGGCTACAGAGCGGACGCTATCTGCCGGGAGGCCGTCCCTGGACGTCCTCCTGTTTAATTTCCCAATGCGCGCTCCCGGGAGCACGCATCGGGGAAGTTCTGTGGTGGCCGTGTCCCTCGGACACAGCCAGTCACAGATCACTGTAAACGGCCAATCACAGCGGCCGTTTAGAGCGCGATCGGCCTATCCAATGAGAGATGATCTCATATGTAAACGTATGAGATCATCTCTCAGCGCCGCTCTCCCTCCTCACACAGACAGCACGTGAGAAGGGAGAGATGAATGGCTGCAGCGGCCGTAAAAAAAAAAAGTAAAAAAAAAAAGTAAAAAAAGTGCCATCCGCCCCAGTGCCATCCTCCCCCAGTGCCATCCGCTCCAGTGCCATCCGCTCCAGTGCCATCCTCCCCAGTGCTACCTGCCCCCAGTGCCACCTGCCCCCAGTGCCACCTGCCCCCAGTGCCACCTGCCCCCAGTGCCACCTGCCCCCAGTGCCACCTGTTAGTGCTATCTGTCCCCAGTGCCACCTGTCCCCAGTGCCATTTTTCCCCAGTGCCATCTGTCATCAGTGCCACGTATAAGTGCCATCTGTCATCAGTGCCACGTGTCATCAGTGCCACATAGTGCCATCTGTCATCAGTGCCACATATTAGTGCCATCTGTCATCAGTGCCACATATTAGTGCCATTTGTCATCAGTGCCACCTGTCAGTGTCATGTTCCATCTGTTGTCAGTGTCATGTGTCATCAATGCCACTTAGTGCCACGTATTAGTGCCATCTGTCATCAGTGCCACGTATTAGTGCCATCTGTCATTAGTGCCATCTGTCATCAGTGCCACTCATCAGTGCCACGTAGTGCCATCTGTCATCAGTGCCACATATTAGTGCCATCTGTCATCAGTGCCACATATTAGTGCCATTTGTCATCAGTGCCACCTGTCAGTGTCACGTTCCATCTGTCATCAGTGTCACGCGTCATCGGTGCCACGTATTATTGCCACGTATTAGTGCCATCTGTCATCAGTGCCACGTATTAGTGCCATCTGTCATCAGTGCCACATATTAGTGCCACGTGTCATCAGTGCCACGTATAAGTGCCATCTGTCATCAGTGCCACATATTAGTGCCAGCTGTCATCAGTGCCACATATTAGTGCCAGCTGTCATCAGTGCCACATATAAGTGTCATCATTGCCACGTATCAGTGCCATCTATCAGTGTCACGTGTCATTGTCCTGGTGCTCCAGGGCCTTCAAAAGTGTAATAGGTAGTCAACAAGTTAGATGTGTAATTTATGCTCCTAGAACACATGATGGCGCTCCCTGCATGTTGGGCCTCTCTATGTGGCCAGGCTGTGAAAAAGTCCCACATATGTGGTATTGTAATACTCAGGAGGAGTAGCAGAATTTTTTTGGGGGTGTCATTTGTGGTATACACATGCCATGTGAGAAAAATAACCTATTACAATGACAATTTTGTGGAAAAAAAAAAAAATCTTAATTTTGCAAAGAATTGTGGGAAAAAAATTACAACATCAAAAAGCTCACTATGCCTCTTACTAAATACCTTGGAATGTCTACTTTCCAAAAAGGGGTCATTTGGGGGATATTTGTACTTTCCTGACTTGTTCGGGTCGCAAGAAATTAGATAGGCCACCAGTACATCAGATGTGATCAATTTTGTGTCATTCGCACCACAGCTTGTAGACTCTCTAACTTTCACAAAGACCAAATAATATCCACTAATTTGGGTTATTTTTACCACAGATGTGTAGCAGCATAAATTGTGGCCAAAATGTATGAAGAAAAATTTATAATTTGCATAGTGTTGTCACAGAAACAAAGAAATATGCGTTTTTTTTTCAAAATTTTCGGTCTTTTTTCATTTATAGCGCAAAAAATAAAAACCCCAGAGGTGATCAAATACCACCAAAAGAAAGCTCTATATGTGGGAAAAAAAGGACAAAAAATTCATTTGGGTACAGTGTTGCATGACTGAGTAATTGTCATTCAAATTGTGAGAGCACCGAAAGCTGAAAATTGGTCTGGGCAGGAAGGGTGTTTAAGTGCCCAGTAAGCAAGTGGTTAAGGACTGCACTGTTTGCATTTTAATGAGTTGTCATTTAACTATTTATTTAGTACTACTATTTAAAACACAGCTTCAGGTTGTATGCACTGCACTTTTTTTATGTTTCTTTTTGTGCCTGATATCAGGGGTATAGTGTTCAGTAGCTTTTGTTTATTAACTACAAGCGCATATATTTATTTTTGTTTCTTTCTTTCTTTAGCATATATTCACCTGTCTTTTTCTCCCTTACCACTTCATTCAGCTGTGGTGGGCTAATAATATTTTCTGTTCTTTAGACTGTGGCTGTTTATGAGACAGCTTTGCTAAAGAAGTTAATTTGTTTGCATTTTGTGTTTTTTCCTTTTATATACTTTCCAGTTTACTCACAGGCATTTGTACTTTAGAAACTACCAATAGCGTTTTTGGTTAGATATACAATAAGCACTGTTGTCTTCCTGCATGTGTACGAGTGACTTACCCTCTGCTGCCAGAAAGAGAGAGAATTGCTTGTATGGTATCTCTGACATTCTGGAACAGCTTTGCATTTCTTTCAATGAATACAAGGCGTCTCTGGTTAGCCGAGTAAGACAGACGGGTAGATGATGTCATGATCCTCACCACATCCAATCAGAAAATGCCTTGTATTCATTGAACAAAAAAATACAAGGGTGTTCCTGAATGGCACAGATGCCATATGAGTGACTATCTCTGATTCTGCCAGGATCGTTCATACCTGTGTTAGAAGAAAACAGCACTTACTGTGTATAGCACAAACTACTATAGTCTGTTACAGCATCCCAACAGCCAGACTGTTCTGCCATACAAATAAATATATATTAGCCAAGCTGGCCCAAACACACAATTTAAAGTTTGAGGACCTCATAGCTTGGGTGGTATGTTAATGCACTTTCCCTCAGTTTGTCCTAACTGCATTTAGTTATTGTTTAGAATAGCTTTCTGTTCTACGAAAAAACCTGTTTCAAAGAAAAAACGAAAAAAGTAGGAAATGGGTTTTAAATTTTTTTGTAGGTATGCTGTGTGAATGGGAACACATGACAAACATATAGTGGGGTTTTTCCTAAATGTGCGTGCAAAAGTGAAAATTTAAAGCTGTGGTTTGTCAATACAGTGCAAGCAAACAGCATATATTCATATTTCCTTCTCACCCATTTAGCTACCAACAACTAAGTTACCCAATATGCATGTGAAGCACTCCTCATTGTCTCATGTGACAACACTGGGGCTTGGTCATTGGCTCCATGCTTTCACATGGGGTGAGGTGAGTCCACAGTATCTGGAGAGATTTAGACCACACAGAGTTGTCGAAGAAGTAAATAGGAAGTGTCCGCGTCATACAGGCACTGATGTGAATGCACAAAGAAGAACCAAAGTAGGTAGTAATCAGTAGAAGACTTGGGCTTTAGGCATCATGTGATTGTGGCTTAAAGTGATTCTAAATTCAGAGTAGGATTACTGCTAGCCCCTCTGTTATACCAAGGTATATACTACACAGTGTGTTTGTTTAAAATGATGCCTATAAATATGTTATTTCACATTGCCTCTGTGCGGTCACGTGACCTTCTGCCATCTCCTCCCCCGATCTAAAGGCTACAGCGGGAGGGGCTGAGATACCCCTCTGATGTCACCTGGAAGGTCACGTGACCACTGTGCTGTCTGCTCAGCCCCTCTTGCTGTAGCCCTTAGATTGGGGATGGAGAGCGTCGGGAGGTCACATAACCTGCACAGAGGCGATCTGAAAGAAGATATTTAGCAGCATCATTTTAAACAAACATTTACACTATGTAGTATACCTAGTTATACCAGAGGAGCTGGCTGTAATCCTGCTCTGACTTTACTGCCGGCTACTTATAGCGGCAGGAGGGGAGGGGTGGAGAGGAGATTTCTCACACACAGGAGCTGACAGGCAGGGAGAGAAGAGAGACTGCAGGATGACAGAGGCACGTAAACTGACCACAGTATAATGCATCGGCAGGTATGATTACCATGGTAAGTTCACCTAGGGGGACACAGGAACAGGCAAGATCAACCAGTTTTTTACAGCATAGAAAGGGACAGATTCTTTGTTATTATTATTTTTCAACCTCTTTAAAGGTAAGTAAAAAAAAAAAAGGCTTTTCGAGAAGGATAAATTTTTTAAGGATCCAGATAAAGGCTTACCTATAGATAGTGTAAATATCTCCTAAACGGGCACTGGCCACGTACCAGAAAGCATGATGGGTGAAGATGGGAGCACCTGCAACTTTGACATCTGAGTGCTTGAAAAGCTTCATTTTAAGGTAAGTTTAACAAAGTATGCGTTGTATACTAGCACATTATGGCATTACCTTGCAGTGTAAGAAAAAAAGAAAAAAGAAAAAAAAACGTCCAGCGGTTTACAACCACTTTAAAGTGAACCTGCTACTCCACCTTGCTAATGTTTGATTTACCTACCAGCCAATGTCTACCTAAAAATAAAATGTCGGTGTAAGATGACCTCTACGTTCCCATTTCGCCATTCTTCCACAAAATGACCTATATCAAAATACATTATGTCCTCAGCAAAGATACAAATTCCATTACTTCTGTGCATGTCACATTCTTCTAAGAGTAGGAGATAAATATTTATTTCATATACGAAATGTGTACAACATAATCGTGCTTAGTGTATACTGTTTTGGAAAGGGACCTTCATGGCTAACAATTTCCAATTCATTTTTCAACAGTTTCAAAATTCCTATGTCTCATACTCAGTTTTTATTTCTACGCCATATCTATGCCGGTCCTTATCAGGCCCCTATTCTCTCTCTTCCTCTCCTCAAAATATCGCCTTTCTTCTTGCTCCAGGAGAAAATTGATTAATTGAACCTCTTCTCATGAGCTATCCTACCATATCTCATATAATTCTTCAATTCATTTAGCATTCGAAATAAAGTTTATCCCCTACTATGATGGGATGTTTGATGTGTAAATATTATATAAAATCCTGGGTATAGAGGAAGATAAAACTGGTAAAGAAATATGAAAAAAAAAAATAATCTTCTTTCAGATAGACTATTTAAGTACAAAAAATACAGCACCAGCTACACGTAAGGTAGCACGATATGAATGAACACTTCAACTCCCAGCGGTTTATATGGATTTTAAGAGATTTTATCTTTGTATAAGATTTAAGACAATACTGTTACCTTCAGGTGGTCTGTTAGATGTTGCTACAACAACTACTCCATTTTGAAACAGGTTTTCAAACAGTTGTTTTAGTATCATTGCATCTGCTATATCAGTCACCTAAAAAGTAAAGGAATAGTTACATATAAATGTTCTGAAACAAACCCGAGGCCACTTTAGAATATAGGCAAAAACATTGTGGTCTTACTATTCAACATACACTTTATCCAAATATAACAAAAAACAGGTTTGACGTTAGATGCATTTTAAAGGGAATGTATATTTTTTTTTTTTTTACTTTTTTTGGACAATTACCACTTTATCAACTGATGTTTTATATCATTTGTATCAACGTTTATTGTACAAATACAAATTTAATACAAGGTGCATCAATGAGCCTCAGCCTGAAAAGCATGCACCCTGTGTATAACCAATCCAGATGGACCTGTCTCTGCTATAAGGAATTATTTTCTCCTTGTAATCCTTCACATTAGTGAAGATAAAAGTTTCAAATGATAAAACTCTCAACAATAACATAAATCAAATTCTAAAAGTACTAATTTAGACAAATTAAATAATCTCATTAGGCAACTGTAAATAAATAAACCATAAATTGAATTTTCGGGAGCTAAACAGAACTTATTTTGTGACATTCCCATTTACATTGTTATGGTGTGTTGCATTAAGCCAACACACTGCAGCGTTCATTTTGTGAATATCGTATGGTGAGCTATAGTACTGATGCATTAATAAATATTGTACATGTGTACTGGGATTACATTCGGAACGCACCTATACCCGTGCAAAAACATGGTGAGAACAAAGTCTACCTTTACCAAAAAACTGCCTATGCAGATAATAGGGCCTGTATATAAAAACTGTGCAGCTATACCAAGGTTGAATAATGCCTTTGCCATAGGTGTAGGCAATTTACATACCTCATGAAGCCTGACTGAATTACTCCCAGAGACTGCATTTTCCCACCCTGCCTTGTTGCCAGAATATTGTTAAGACACATCCACCGCTACTGTTCTCATTCACCATCAAAGAAGCGAGTTCACAAACACTTAGCTTAGAGCTACTGCATTAAGAGAGAGAAAGCGCATTTGAAGGTTTGAAAGTGCTTATTTCTGTGATGGTGAGGGTGAACAGTAACAGTGAACAGTCTTAGCAACGTCCCAGCAACAAGGCAGGAAGGGGAGATACAATCGTTGGGAATTTTTCAGTCAGGCTTCATGAGGTAAGTAATAAGCTTACATCTTTTGCAAGGGTATTATTCAACTTTGGTCAAAGCTGCACAGTTTTTTTTTTATCTACAGCAACCCATTATCTGCATAGGCAAGATTTTGGCAAAGGGTGAGTTATGCATTTAAGTGTTTGCAAACACTGATATTGCTAAATGCATGGAAAAAGGAAAACAAGGAATGAATGAGCAAAATCCAAGGGGGAGATAGACAGCAAGCTCTGGATTGGAACAAAGAATGGGGGCAGAAAGATAGTGGAACAAAGCTAAGGAATAGGTAGCAGAGAAAACACAGAAGAACAAGAAGAGAACAATACACAAGATGTGCATTGGGAACAAAAGGTAGGATAAAACACAGACAGAAGTTGCATAAAGACAAAAAAAGTGACAGAAAAAGGAGGTGCGGAAAACATCCAGTAAATATACACAAGGGGAAAATAGATGTGAGAACTCAGAAACACTTAAAGTGATACTAAACCCACACTGTTTAATGTACATTATCCCTTCTCTTTCTATATGTGGATGATGGAACTGTAATTATGTTAATTAAAAAACAAAACATTTTTCCTAATCAATATACAGCTGTGACACCACCCAGAGTTTTCCCAGCCTGTCTGTAGGAATACAGTAGCTTCTAGTCCTCTGCTACTGGTCACCCCAAAAAAAAACAGCCTTTGGGATACAGAGTAAAAACAAATAATTATTATAAATAATAGTTATTATAAAAGTTAATAAATTATTATAGAAATTGTTTTAAATTGTCATACAAATATATATATATATATATATATATATATATATATATATATATATATATATATATTTAAAATTAAATCGGTATACATTTTTTGGCAAAAACATGGTGTGGGCCTGTGTCTTAGAATAACAGGGAGGTGAAGTGTTCATCACACCAGATGTAATATTCACATCCATTGTGTTTAGCCAGTTAGTGGATATGGAGGAGGAGAGGGAGTGGGCTGTCATTTACCACTGTACACGCCCACATGTGTGATTTTTTGGTCATATGGGTCTGCTCAGATGTGATAGAGAGAAAATGCTCAGGGGAGAAATACATTGAAAACTGAGCATGTGCAGAGTTGACAACAGTGTGCTGAAAAATACCCAAATGCAGTGGTGACATGGACAGAAGGGGGTGATAGAGAACAGAATCAGGCCGGGTTCACACTTGTATGACAAACGCTCCGACATTGGGAGCCCATGTCGTATGACGTGTGCATATCAATGGTTCCCTATTAGAGCCGTCTTAACGGTCTGACTTTGAAAAGGTTCCTGCACCCACCACCCCAAACCACCTTGTCCCCATGTTGATGAGGACAAAAGCATCTTCCCGACAACCCTGGCCAGTGGTTGTTGGGGTCTGCGGGTGGGGGGGCATATCGAAATCTAGAAGCCCCCTTTAACAAGGGGGCCCCCAGATCCTTACCCCCCATCCTATGTGAATGAGTGTGGGGTACATTGTACCCCTATCCATTCACCTAAAAAAAAAGTTCCAAAAATAAAAACAGTACACAGGTTTTTGACAAAGTAATTTACTGTGACTTCACTAAATGGTAGAGCAGTGACGTCACAAGGGGCAGGGCCTCTGAATGATGTCACATGGTGGCCCCGCCACATGCCTATATAAATAATGGCACACTGCAGACCTAGTATTAGAGTGGGAGAGAGCGTCAAGAGAAGAATGGAGAAAGAACAGAGGACAGCTCAGAAAGGAGACCCAGCAGAGGTAGAAGACATCAGTGGAGAGAGGAGACCCGGCAGAAGAGGGAAAAAACAGTGCATAGAAGAGAAGAACCGGCAAAGGGAGACGACATCTCCGGAGGAGGGAGAAGAGCCGGAGAGGGGAGAAGAAAATCATAAGACGCCAGAGCTGGTTTAATAAATTACTTTGTCAAAAACCTGTGTACTGTTTTTATTTTTGACACTTTTTTTTTAGGTGAATGGGTAGGGGTACACTGTACCCCATTACTCATTCACATAGGGTGGGGGGCTGGGATCTGAAGCCCCATTGTTAAAGGGGGCTTCCAGATTCCAATAAGGCCCCGCCCGCTGACCCCGCCAACCCCCGGCCAGGGTTGTCGGGAAGAGGCCCTTGTCCTCATCAACATGGGGACAAGGTGCTTTGGGGTGGCGGGCGCAGGGCCCCGCGCCTCAAAGCACCCACACCCCCATGAGGAGGGCATATGGCCTGGTATGGTTTGGGGGGGGGGCGCTCGCTCGTCCCCACCCCCTTTCCTGACCTTCTGGACTGCATGCTCGGATAAGGGTCTGGTATAGATTTTGGGGGGACCCCACGCATTTTTGTGGCATGTGGGTTCCCCTTAAAATCCATACCGGACCGAAGAGCCAGGTATGGTCTTGGAGACGGAACCCCATACCATTTTTTTATTTTTATTTGAGTTTCCCTTTAAGATTCATACTAGACACAAAGTGCCTGGTATTGTCGGGATCAAAGTCAGATCCCCATTCATTGAAGTCGGATAGATGTTGGACTTCAAAACGCAGGGCAAAGTCAGATCCACAGTCCTACGACTGTCACGTCATACAAGCATGAACCCGGCCTCAACCAGGATTTTGCAGAATACAAAAAAACAAAAGACGAAACAAGTAAACAAAGCGAGTATGAACCACATATAATACAGCATTTATTGATAGTTTTTAATGGCACTTCAAGAAATGACAAAGAAAGGAGGGCAGAAAAAACTGTTTTCAGATAACCTTATAACCAAAGATGTGTTTTAAATATTCTTACCACACACTGAAATAAATGAGGGTTGCAAACGGTTGTGCAAAAAACATGAGGACGATTTGAAAATAATAACAATTATGGAATATAGGCCAGTTATACATTCCCTTCAAAATTAATAGACTAAAGGAAACACATTTTAGTTATGGTAGATTTCCAAAATATTCCATATCTTAGGAAGATTTTGCAATATGCCTAATTTTCTCACCCATATTTAGGTTTAATTAAGCAAAACAATGTTCCTATTTCATTATGCATTTAAAGCACACAAAAAAACACTGAATATTATTGTATTAGTACAAAGCAAATCAGATCATTTTTAATGAAAGAATAAGAGTGCTTAGTGAACAAAGTGGTAACAAACATTGGGGTGGACCTGTTAATTAGAAGCAACATACTGAATAACACAAAACATGAATGTTTTTTGCATCCCTATTGTCCTCAAGGTGTAAATGCTGAAAGATGAGGAGAATCTAGGTTATAGTACTTTAGTCGTCTACTTGTCCTCTGTTGTGGAGTGGAATCAAACGACGTGGGCACCATTATAAGCTAACTGAACAACACAATTCAGCAGATGGCCCATCTGAAAAACATGTAGCTTCATAGTGGGGTGAAGCTTTATTCTTGGTGTTTTAAACAACTGCTCATAGTCACTTTGCCCAATAGATCTTAACCTATAACCTTCCATAAAGCTGATATGCTGCACAAATAAGTGTACTTCAAATAAATCCCAAACACATGGCTTCTTTTGTTATATAAAGACTTGCACACCATTTTGTTTAAAATAAATAATTGCATCAATGACTTTAAATTAGCAGGAATATGGCTATGTATACCTCTTAGTTTATAGTTACATATACATATATAGTAAGCAAGGTTTGAAATATACACAGGTCCATCCAACCCAATTTAGCTGTGTGTCAGTTCAAGGTTTCATTTTTAAAAGTGTATATATCTCTGTATATTGTGATATTTGAGGAAGGTATCTAGAAGCTTTTTTTGAATTTGTCAGTTGATACTACTACCCAAGGAAGGGAGTTCCATATTTTTGCTGTTCTCTCCAAAACAGTCACGACCGATTAATTTGTAGATAGTGTTCATGTCTCCACTTAAATGCCTAATGTCTAAGGTGAATATGTTTAGTTTAGTCGTTCCTTGTAACTATGAACTTTTTCTAATTCTAGAACATCTTTCTATTGATTGGGAAGGTAAATTGCATACTTAAGATGAGACCAAACCAATGTTTAAAGGGGTAATAGCATTGATTTGACCCTAGAATAAATATCCTTTTTAATGGATGTGAGTATTTGGCTTACTCTACTAGCAGCAGCCATAGAACTGCATTCTATTGCTAAGTCTGTGGTCTACTAAGACCCCCACATCTTTTTCCATCACTTATTGTACCAGTGTAACCCATCCTAATGAATATATTGCCTGCAAGTTTTTAGCACCCAAATAATTCTGCATTTATCAACACTTGGCCTCATCTGCCAAATCCCCACTTATCCAACTATATTTTCCAGGTTTTCCTGTAACGTTGCTACATTTCGAAATCCAACCTCAATGTTTTTTTTTTATAAACAATTGGGCAATGGCCCCAGGACATAATTCCTTAGCATCCCCTCAAACACCTGCAATGTTAGGCTAACTGGTTTGTTGCTCCCTGGTATACATCTAGACCAGGCATGTCCAAAGTCCGGCCCGCGGTCCGGTTTTGAGCGGCCCGCCTGGTCTCTCTCAATTTATTGTGCTGCGGGATCAGGGCTGTCAGATGAGTCCGATCCCCGGCACTGTGAGAAGCTCCGTGAGCTTCAAAAGTGAAAGTAAAGTGCAGAGGATTGTGCTGTGCTCTCTGCTTCCCCCTACAGTGCAGTACCCGGCTTTATGAGGAAGCTGCAAAGGTACTGTACTACAAGCTAGATTAGTGTTAAAAAGGCCTTTATTCATGTGTGTGTGTGTGTGCACATGTGTCTGTGTGTGTGTGCACATGTGTCTGTGTGTGCACATGTGTCTGTATGTGTGTGTGCACATGTGTCTGTATGTGTGTGTGCACATGTGTCTGTATGTGTGTGTGTGTATGTGCACATGTGTCTGTATGTGTGTGTGCACATGTGTCTGTATGTGTGTGTGTGTGCACATGTGTCTGTATGTGTGTGTGTGTGTGCACATGTGTCTGTATGTGTGTGCACATGTGTCTGTATGTGTGTGTGTGCACATGTGTCTGTATGTGTGTGCGTGCACATGTGTCTGTATGTGTGTGCGTGCACATGTGTCTGTATGTGTGTGTGTGTGTATGTGCACGTCTGTGTGTGTGTGTGTGTGTGTGTGTGCACATGTGTCTGTATGTGTGTGCGCACACATCTGTCTGTATGTGCACATGTGTCTGTATGTATGTGTGTGTGTGCACATGTGTCTGTATGTGTGTGTGTGTGCACATGTGTCTGTATGTGTGTGTGTGTGCACATGTGTCTGTATGTGTGTGTGTGTGCACATGTGTCTGTATGTGTGTGTGTGTGCACATGTGTCTGTATGTGTGTGTGTGTGCACATGTGTCTGTATGTGTGTGTGTGTGCACATGTGTCTGTATGTGTGTGTGTGTGCACATGTGTCTGTATGTGTGTGTGTGTGCACATGTGTCTGTATGTGTGTGTGTGTGTGCACATGTGTCTGTATGTGTGTGTGTGTGCACATGTGTCTGTATGTGTGTGTGTGTGTGCACATGTGTCTGTATGTGTGTGTGTGTGTGCACATGTGTCTGTATGTGTGTGTGTGTGTGTGCACATGTGTCTGTGTGTATGTGTGTGTGCACATGTGTCTGTATGTGTGTGTGTGTGTGTGCACATGTGTCTGTGTGTATGTGTGTGTGCACATGTGTCTGTGTGTATGTGTGTGTGCACATGTGTCTGTGTGTATGTGTGTGTGCACATGTGTCTGTATGTATGTCTGTATGTGTGTGTGCACATGTGTCTGTATGTATGTCTGTGTGTGTGTGTGTGTGTATGTGTGTGTCTTTATAGTTGTCTGTATGTACGTGCACATGTGTCTGTATGTCTGTATGTGTGTGCATGTGTGTCTGTATGTATTTCTGTATGTGTCTGTAAGTATGTGTATGTGTATGCATGTGTCTGTATGTGTGTGTGTATGTATGTGTGTACATGTGTCTGTATGTATGTCTGTATGTGTGTGCATATATGTCTGTATGTATGTGTATGCATGTGTCTATATGTGTGTGCGGCGTGCATTTGTCTGTATGTGTGCCTGCATTTGTGTGCTTGTGTCTGTGTGTATGTTACTTTTAATCCGGACCCCCCCTCCCCCCATTCTTATACCATCAAAACTGCTTTTGTAGGGCTTGTGTGTGATATTAGCCAGGACTCCTGCTCCTCTGAAAAGCAATCCATGCACAGATCTCTTTGCAGAGGCATTTGAATGGCGGTAAAGAGGCATTATGTTGCCTCCTCACCACCTGTTTTAAGCCCGTAAATGCAACATCTGTGTGGCTGCGTACTGTGTGTAGGGCAGCCCATTAATTTCAATGGACTTCCCTACTCACAAAAATGCAGGAAAAGAAGTTCCCGAGCTTTTTTTTTTTTTTTTTTTTATTGCACTGCACCAAAAGCACCCTACATTTTCCAATGTGTGGGGTACCATTAAGAATTAACGGTGCCCCCTAAAGTGCAGAGCATTCGTCTGTGTGTTGGGAACGAGCGCGACAAAGGCAAGAGAATTCTTCTTGGGCCGTGTATTAGTGCTCGGATGGACACACTTAGACCGAATTTTCAATGGTTCAAAGAATGTCAGGCAAAATGGTCGGCCCTCAGGCATGTTCACTTCATCAAATCCGGCCCACTTTGAAAAAAGTTTGGACACCCCTGATCTAGACCCTTTTTTGAATATTAGAACCACATTTGCTCTGCTCAAATCAGTTCAGTATCATTCCCATCAAGAGGAGTGGTTTGGCTATCTCTGAGCTAAACTCCATGAGTATTCGTGGGTGTAAAGCCTAGTATACACTGCTGTTTGTTCTCGTTTAACCCAGCGGGCTGAAGGAAAAAAAAACTGACAGTTCAGGTCGGAGTTGCTGTACTAACAATCCGATATTAGTACAACAATATCCCCTTCTTTTCTATTGTGTTCTGACAGGGAGACGACCCCCCTGCCAGAACATTCTGGTTAGCACTCTCAGCCAATGGGTGATTCCGACAGACATTCAGCCCATGTGTATGGGACTTAAAGTGGATGTAAACCCACTCCTACACCCAGTAAAGTGAATAGCCTCAAATGATACACAGAGATGAAACAAATCTCCCTACAGAAGTGTTACATGTATATCTGCTGTCTTCAGCTTTCTACATTCTTTAGAAAGTACACATCATATTACAAATCTTTCTTCCTGTTTCAGAAGTGGGTGTGGAGTATAGCCATACACTGTGTGAAAGCTGATTGGAGGAAAGGCACAACACCCCCCCCCCCCCTCCACATAGGCAGAGGAACAAAAACTTGCAGAGCTGTATTGTGAATAGACAAGCTCTCTGCTTATCTATCTCTACGTTCCCTCCCAACACAAATTTCCAGCTTCTTTTATTTCATGTGTCAAACTTGTCAGAAGTTATCATGCTGATAACAGAGGAACGGAGCAGCAGAAAGACATGGCACACAGAGCTTTGGCGAGAAATAAGTAAACACTACAGATATTTGTGCCCAGGTCAGATTTCATGAACGGGTCCTAGTTAGCTTTTTTTAAATCTGTTTCAAATCACATTTTCTGACAATCACAATGGGGTTACTCTTGCATTACTATCTCTGCTAATGAAGGTATTCTATTTCCTGTGAATAAACTGAAGAAAAATGTATTTAACACATTATCATTATCTATGTCATTTGTGACTAAGCTCTAATGTTCATTTGTCATAGGGCTTACTGTTTTAGTCCTTACACTTTTTTACCGTTAATGTATTTATATTATGTGTTTCCCATACTCCATTTTAGCCACTCTGATCGTGCTCTTGCATTTCTTAGTTCAATCTTATTTTATTGAAGGGAACAAAAAGGGGAGTGCATTTTCGCATAGATAACATCATTAACAGTAGTAAGTAATGACATATGTATAGGGAGGTTACAAAATGTAGTATTGTATCCAGTTTGCTATGCATGTCAAAAAACATTAATTAGAACAACATGTTGAGGCATAACATGGATAACTAAAGGGTCCTCCCACTGCAAAGGAGAGGATTTTGTGTAATCATAATGTATTACTACAATCAAACTTATTCTAAAAACCTGTTATGCTGTAGTGGATTTGTCTGTAAGGGTCATATTTTGTATCTGGAATACGTGTTTAATGGTTTCTGAGGAGTACACTCGGAGCCGATGCGAGTGCCCTGCGGGGGGATGAACGCTGGGCACCTGCTATCGCTTTTGACAGAGCAAGAACTGGGATCTGTGTGTGTAAACACACAAATCTCGGTTCTTTCAGGGGAGTAGGGACAGATTGTGTGTTCATAATAAGTATGGACACCAATCTGTAATTTCCTCCAGTCAGTCCCACCCCCCTACAGTTAGAACACACCTAGGGAACACAGTTAACCCCTTGATCGCCCCCTAGTGTTAACTCTTTCCCTACCAGTGACATTTATACAGTAATCAGTGTGTTTTTAAAGCACTGATCACTGTATAATGGTCCCTAAAATGTGTCAAAAGTGTCCCATTTGTCCGCCACAATATCGCAGTAAAAAAAAAAAATAATAAAATGCCATAAATCTATCCCCTATTTTGTAGACGCTATAACTTTTGCGCAAACCAATCAATATACGCTTATTGCGATTTTTAGTTACCAAAAATAATAAAGAATACATATCGGCCTAAACTGAGAAAAACAATTTGTTTTTGTTTTTTTAAATGTGGGAAATTTATTATAGCAAAAAGTAAAAGATATTGCGTTTTTTTTTCAAACTTTACGCTATTCTTTATAGCGCAAAAAATAAAAACTGCAGAGGTGATCAAATACCACCAAAAGAAAGCTCTATTTGAGGTGAAAAAAGGACGCAAAATTTGTTTGGGTACAACGTCGCATGACCATGCAATGGTCAGCTAAAGCGTCACATTGCCAAATTTTAAAAAGTGCTCTGGTCAGGAAGGGGGTAAAAGCTTCCGGGGCTGAAGTGGTTAATTTGCTTGGGAAGAACAGCATTGGGCTACATGAGTTTAACTTTTGTTCTCTTTTGGAATGGTGAATGCTATTATTTAACGCACTCCCACTTCTCCTCTGTGTTCTCTGTTAACAGCTGATCCCATTTGGTATTACCTAGTAAAGAGGAAAGCCTATCGAAGTTGGCTTTTTTTTTTATATATAAGAGATTTAGTGGTACCCACATATTTATTCACTTTATAACTGTATCTTTCTTATGGGGCACATGATGAAGCTATCCCAGCACAAAAAAGCCAAATGTTTAAAACACAAGAAACCTTGGTCACAGACCAGTCCTAATGGCACTACACAGCCAAAGAGAATATATTTGGACTCCAAATATAAAAGTAAAAAATTGTTTTACCTGACAATATATTTTTATTTCTGTTCAAGCATTTTTGCCACACAGCACAATGTAATCAAGAAAGTCACCTTATTTTCAATTTTCCAAGATTGCAATACAGCTTGGTCATCCACTCACCTCAAGCCTGCTAACTGCAAATTGAGGAAGAATTGTTCTCCCCACCTGTAAGCAAGCTCCAATCTACATGTTAGTTTGACGGCACTGTGAATCTCAACCTGGCTCACATTGGTGGCCTTGTTCTGCTGGGCAGGGGATTAATAAAGTAAATCTGTACCCAGATAATGCACACTAAATATTTATATATTCCGAACAAGCACTAAAAGCACTTTAAAACAAGTCATCCTTCATTGCTGTATCTCTAAGCAATGTGGAGGAATTCATTTTCACATTTTAGAACACTGTTTTTTTTCTTTGAGAGCAGAATGAAAACATCCAGTGTGTCTATATATGCGGTTATTCCCTTGCCGCAAGGTAAGGGGCCACTGCTTATCAGTGTGTGTTTGCACGAAGTGGAGAAACACCTGGATGCTGTCACATTTTTATTGGAGAGATTGCACTATTGCACAGTGAAGCACTTGCACTTGAGAAAACTCTCATATTCGTTTGCACTTTATATGGACTGAACACTGTTATCTATTGTCATTAATTTTAAAAATACTTTTTTATTTTTTACACATATTCATTTTTTTTGTATATTGAGATATTTATTTGGATCAAATTACCTTATATGATATTTGCTGCTATTTTAATATTTATGCACGGTTTCACAGGCTGGGTGTAGAGGACGTTGTGTTTTCTTGCACTTGTGCATGATATTAATATTTATTTTGTTTGAATCTACTATATTTATTTTGCACTGGTTCACTTTGCACTTTAATATATTAATATTTAAGATTTTTTGCACATATTTTTCTGGATTGTTTATATTAGCAACCTTGGAATTATTTGAATTATCTTGGTGTACTGGTTGCATAATACTACTATTATTTCACAACAATATTCTAAATAGGAATACTTGTATTAATTTATATCCTTTTTTTCTATATTCTACTACACTTATTCATGCTGGTATTGTAAACACAGTAATATACTATCCCACATCCTAAAATGTACCATAAGGGGTTTTAATACTGTACGAGTGGAAATGTCTGCGGGTTAGGGGTGCAAATTACTTGTCTTGACTTGGGTGCTGACAACCCATGCTACGAAAATAATTTTATTGTTAGGGGTCCCCACAACTGGGGAAATTTTATCAAGGGGCTATGGTACTAGAAAGGTTTAGAACCACTGCTCTAAACGTATTACCTGTAAGATCTTTTTAGGCATCGTCTATTGACAATTTTGATTACAGACATTTGTCGCCAATTCACAGGTGCACACAATTTTAGAAACATAGAAAGTGATGGCAGAAAAAGACTATTTACTTAAGCTTATTGCAAACTACCACCATTTAAAATTTTCCATGGTCCCTGTTTTCAGAAAATATATAACAGTAATGCCCCATACACACGATCAGAAATTCTGCCAGCAAAAGTCAGATGTGAGCTTTTGGTCAGAAATTCCGACCGTGTGTATGCTCCATCGGACTTTCGCTGGCAGAATTGTAGCCAGCAAAAGATTGAGAGCAGGTTCTTTATTTTTCGGTCGGAAAAAGTTCCTATTCTAAAATGCATTCGTCTGTATGCAATGCGGACACGCAAAAAATCACGCATGCTCAGCAACAATTCAACACGCATATGCTCAGAAGCACTGAACTTAATTTTCTCGGCTCGTTGTAGTGTTGAACAGCACCACGTTCTTTCTTGTCGAAAGTTTCAAGAACTTTTGTATGACCGTGTGTATGCAAGGCAAGCTTGAGTGGAATTCCATCGGAAAAAACATCCAAGTTTTTTCTGACGGAATTTCTGATGGTGTATATGGGGCATTAGAAGTTTAACTAATCTTCAGGCCTACTGTCTGAATTTTAACATGTGTGCAAAAAAAGAAAAGAATTCAAAAAAGAGAAAGGGTTAAGGTAAAGGACTACAGAATCCACAGACCACATGTCCAGAAATAGCCTGTCCAGGGGAAAATAATGCCTTACATGATCAGGAGTAAACCATTATAGCATAGCAAGCTCCCCGAGCTTCACACAGCAAGCTTGTCAAAAAAGAAGGAACTGATTAAGTCTCTGTAGCAGTATAAGCCATAGAGAAGTCTATATCTGGATCAGCAGAATAAACATCTATGGGCATAGTCAAGTGTACATCAGCAATCCGACGAGGCCCCAACACTGAGCTTATTAGATTCACTATTAACCTCCCTGGCGGTATGATTCAGTCTGGTTTTAGGTGCTGAAAGCGGTAAAATTATTTTGCGTGGAAATTTGGCGTTTTATATTGTAGTCCTGTAATTCTTAGGAATAACTCTCTTAAATCTGTTCAAACCAGAGTCTAGTAGACATCCCCAGTATGATAAAGTTTATAATATAATAAATAATAATAAAAATTATTCAATAATGTAATCAAATCCTAAAACACTGAAAAAGGGACACTTTTTGGTTGCTATGGACAATCTCCAAATTTCAGGCAGAAAAAACAGTATTTATAATATAAAAGTGCATGCAGGGCACTGCACAGACCACTAGGGACAAAGGGGGTGTGTATTTTTTAATACAGTACTGTAATCTGTAAGATTACAGTGCTGTGTGTGTTTTGTGTCTTTTTACTTTTTTGGATTTGCCGCCGTTCTCCGCTCCCGTGCGCCATAACGTCGCAGGGAATGGAGCTCGGAGGCATTCGGCACTGTGAATCGAGCGGAGGACAGCTCGATCACACAGCGCGGAGGACATCGCTGGATCCAGGGGACAAGGTAAGTTACTTCTCCCTGTGTCCTCCCTGCATCCAGCGATGCGATCCCGAGTCTGGCTCGGGGTTACCACTCCTGTTAGTAAAATCCCAACCCGAGCCAGACTCGGGATTACCGCCAGGGAGGTTAAAAACAGAAATCACTGGCAGGTGCTTTGAAGATTCCATACACTATCCAAACGTAAAAAAATAAAAGTTTTGCCTATAGTGCTACATTAAAGATAAGGTGCCAATAGACCCAGAGCTTTGTGCTGCCAAAGAGGAAGAAGTCAAAAACTTCTGAACATCTGCTAGAAGCTTGATTCAATAATTGCATTCAGACTCACAGAAAGTGGAGATAAGAGGTCTGGTAGCTCTAGCAGATGTAGCAGGCTCAGGTAGTGAAACCAGAGAAGCTATTGTATTGATGGGAACAAATATAAACTAGGGTTCCAGGACTGTTCTACAGGGAAGATGGTTAACTCATCTCCATAAATAGTAGGGAAAACATGAGACAAGGTTGCCTCATGTAACAGGGCAGTCTGCTAAACAGCTTTTAAAAGATATAATGGACCAGTAGATTGTTGTATTAACCACTTACTCCCCGGACCAATTTGTAGCCAAAGGACCAAGCCAATTTTTGCGATTCGGCACTGCGTCGTTTTAACTGACAATTGCGCAGTTGTGCGACGTGGCTCCCAAACAAAATTGGCGTCCTTTTTTTTACCACAAATACAGCTTTCTTTTGGTGGTATTTGATCACCTCTGCGTTTTTTATTTTTTGCGCTATAAACAAAAATAGAGCAACAATTTTGAAAAAAATGCAATGTTTTTTACTTTTTGTATAATAAATACCCCCCCCCCCCCCCCCAAAAAAAACAAAAAAAACATTTTTTTTCCTCAGTTTAGGCCGATACGTATTCTTCTACATATTTTTGGTAAAAAAAATAAATAAAAATCGCAATTAGCAATTATTGATTGGTTTGCGCAAAAGTTATAGCGTTTACAAAATAGGGGATAGTTTTATAGCATCTTTATTAATAATTTATTTTTTTACTAGTAATGGCGGCGATCAGCGATTTTTATTGTGACTGTGACATTATGGCAGACACATGGTACATTTTTGGAACCATTGTCATTTATACAGCAATCAGTGCTATTTAAATGCACTGATTCCGGTGTAAATGACACTGGCAGTGAAGGAGTTAACCATTAGGGGGCAGTGTAGGTGTTATGTATGACGTTATGTGTTTTTTTATTGTAGGGGGGCGTGGCCTGGCATGTGACGTCACTGATCGTCCTTCCCTATAAAAGGGAACAGATGATCGGTGACAGCCACACAGGGAAGCACGGGGAGAGGTTTGTTTACACAGACCTCTCCTCATTCCTCAGCTCTGTTACCCGATCGCGGGACACCAGAGGCGGGACATCAGGTCCGCTGGTCCCACGGCCACGGAGCTCAGTGCCGGGTACGTGCTTGTGCCCAGCCGTGCCATTCTGCCGACGTACATCGGCGTGAGCATGGTCCTTAAGTGGTTAAACAAATAGGCCCAAAAATAAGCATCGCCTTGTGTACACAAGGAGAAGCCGGTAACTGATTACGATAACTTTGTAAATGGCGGTGCAGGAGGGGAGGCACAGACAGCATAGAGGCAGTGTGAAAAATTCCCAAAAAGGCATATTGACATACAGTGCATCCGAAAAGTATTCACATCGTTTCACTTTTTCTACATTTGGTTATGTTACAGCCTTATTCCAAAATGAATTAAATGCATTTTCCTCAAAATTCTACAAACAATACCACATTATGACAATGTGAAAATTTTGTTTGAAATATTTACAAATTTATTAAAAATAAAAAAAATTACATGTACATAAGCATTCACAGCCTTTGCCATGATGTTCAAAATTTGAGCTCAGGTGTATCCTGTTTCCACTGATCACCCTTGAGATGTTTATAAATCTTGATTGGAGTCCACCCATGGTAAATTCAGTTGATAGGACATGATTTTGGAAAGGCACACACCTGTCTATATAAGGTCCCACAGTTAACAGTGCATGTCAGAGCACAAACAAAGCCATGAAGTCCAAGGAATTGTCTGTAAACCTCTGAGACAGGATTGCATCGAGCCACAGATCTGGGGAAGGGTAAAGATACATTTCTGCATTGAAGGTCCAAATGAGCACAGTGGCCTCCATTAGTCATAAATGGAAGAAGTTTGGAACCACCAGGACACTTCCTAGAGTGGGCCACCTGTCCAAACTGAGCAATCTGGGGAGAATGACCTTAGGTAGGTGACCAAGAACGCAATGGTCACTCAGAGAGCTCCAGAGTGAAACTTTTCAAGAAGAAACTTCCAGAAAAACAACCATTTCTGCAGCACTCCACCAATCAGGCCTGTATGGTAGAGTGGACAGACAGAAGCCTGTCCTCAGTATAGGGAACATGACAGCCCACCTGGTGTTTGCCAAAAGGTACCTGAGGGCCTATCAGACCATAAGAAACAAAATTCTCTGGTCTGATGAAACAAAGATTGAACTCTTTGGCCTTAATAACAAGAGTCATGTCTGGAGGAAACCAGGCTCATCACCTTGCCAATACCATCTCTAAAGTGAAGCATGGTAGTGGCAGCATCATGTTGTAGGCATGTTTTTCAGTGGCCGGAACTAGTCAGGATCGAGGGAAAGATGACTGCAGCAATGTACAGAGACATCCTTGATGAAAACCTGCTCCAGAATGCTCTGGACCTCAAACTGGGGTTAATGTTCATCTTCCAACAGGACAACTACCCTAATGCCCCGTACACACGAGCGGACTTTTCAACATCCAAACTCCGACGGACTGAGTCCGTCAGACTATTCGATCGTGTGTGGGCTGCAACGGACTTTTGATTCGCCAAAGTCTGACGGACTTTAGAAATGAAGCATGCTTCAAATTTTCCCGACGGAACTCCGCCGGACCCGGTCCCCTTCGAAAAATCCGCTCGTGTGTATGCTACTCCGACGGACTAAAACCGACGCTAGGGCAGCTATTGGCTACTGGCTATGAACTTCCTTATTCGAATCCAGTCGTACGTCATCACGTTCGACTCCGTCGGAGTTTGGTGTGATGGTGTGTGTCCAAGTCCGTTCGGTCGAAAAGTCCGCCAGAACTCCGCCAGAACTCCGTCGGAACTCCGGCGGAACTCCTTTGGAGGTCTGTCGGACATAAGTCCTCTCGTGTGTACGCGGCATAAGCACATGTACTGTCCTTGATCCCAGACTTGAACCTGACTAACTCTGGAGAGATCTGAAAATGGCTGAGCACCGTTGGTCCTCATCCAACCTGATGGAACTTGAGAGGTCCAGGCAAAGGAAAATTGGAGAAACTGCCCACAAATAGGTGTGCCAAGCTTGTAGCATCATACTCAAAAAGACTTCATGCTGTAATTGGTGCCAAAGGAGCTTCAACAAAGTATTGAGCAAAGGTGTTTTTTTATTTTTTTTATAAATTTGCAAAGATTTCAAACAAACTTCTTTCATGTTGTCATTATGGGGTATTGTTTGTGGAAAATAACGGATTTAATCCATTTTGGAATAAGGCTGTAACATAAGAAAATATGGAAAAAGTGCACTGTATGTAAGTGCCCTTGTTTAGCTACATACTTTTACATAGAAACACCCCCATTTACCTGCTTCTTAGTTTAATCTTTGTTCTTCACATCATGCATGGAACAACCCCACTGGATGTATTAACACAGTAGAAGACAGAATTAAAGAAGCACACTCTAATAAAAATGCAATTTCTATTCTATACATTTATTTCTTCAGCAGCCCCTGGATTATACCTCCTCTACAGCTGGTCTTATCAAATGGACCAAGTATTTCCACCAGCTTCAAGCCGACTTTCTTTCACAATCATTACATTTATTTTAGAGCACAGTCAAAGCCACTATGTACCATGAGATGGTACTTCAGTTTTTCCATCACTTTTATATATTGTCATATCGCTTCTACCCCATAGGCCTAAGCTTCTCTTCTTGGTTTCTGAAATGCCATGAGCTTGATGTGGGCCTGTTTCATGCTTTCTATCACAATTCTATCATGCTTTTTATCACAATTTTAAGGGACTGTATACAATATCTTACTGCCATATCTCTTGTAGTACAGAAAGTGATCCTATATAAGTGGATCTATCCAGAATCTCCACTATTTCTTTGTTTATAGAAAAACTATGTTAGGTCTTCTGCATGGAATTGGCAAAAGGCTTTCCTACAAAAGGAACCATAGGTCCAAAAATTCTTTGTCATCTGGAAATCTTTAATTTGCCCATAGATACTCAACAATCTATACTACAATGTTTTCAATTACCCCGACCTCCCAACTGAGGTATCACTTTCCTAAGTCACAACTATACTTAATACTTTAAGATCTGAGGCCTTCTTCTCTTTCCCTCACCTACCCCAACAGCCATCCATCTCAGTATTTATTAATGTTCATCCTTGGAACCAGTACAACTAGTCTGTTTCTAACTATACTAAAAAATGCTTTCTGGCATCTTTCTGTTGTCGCATTTCCCAAATGATGCAGTCACTCTCATTGTGAACTGCATTTTCGCTTTAGAAAAAGTTGGCAATAATGCCTTTGGTATTATAATTTAAAACGGAACAAAAGAATACGTTTAATTCTTTGCCTACAATGCAAATGCATTTTCATGGGACCTGCTTCAAAGAAACACAATGCAAAGCATGTCAAATGCAGCCTCAAGACAGTCATCCAAACTATGTAGCGGATGTAAAGAGTAATCTGCTGCCCATTTCAAAGGCATGTCCTAGCAGGAACACAACGCCCATCTATAGTGTTAGGGCCATTGGTGATGGGTTTTTGTTTGGTTTATACAGATTTTGCAATGGAAATGCAAAACCTGCGTTAAGCAGGTCAAAAAGAGGTCAACTGCAGGTCACTTGCACCTGTCAGCAAATTCTGAAGGATCGCAGAAGCATCTCAGACTGATAAAGAAAGGTGCCATCAATATGTAAGTCCTTAGAATAACTAAACTAAGCACATAAATAAAACCTTACTGGCAGAAACTACTGACCCTTCTTTGGTCACTCTGATCACTGCTGCGCAGAGCTAAAATACAAAAATATAAAGACTCATCTGACTTATTAGATATATTTATAAACAATTTTAATGATTAACAAAAACATAACTGACTAAACGACTATAAACATAAAACGTATTCTTATCATAGAAGAAACCCTTAAGAGGTTATATGATAGAGATATCAAATCCTTACATGGTGACTCTAGCATTGGGAGGACATTTTTTTTTATGTCTCCAAAAAAGACGCGCAGCCACACAATGAATTTGGACAAGAAGCAATTCAATCTCAAACTGCGTAAGGGGTTCTTTATAGTTTGGACAGGAGGGATGTGGAACTCCCCTCCACAGTTGGTGGTGCCAGCAGAGAATGTAGACATGTCACAAAAATGTTTTGATGTGTTTCTTAGCCAGCACAATCTAAAGGAATACACACACACACTCAGATTGAAATGGATGAACTGGTGTCTTTATTCAATCTTACCAGCAATGGGGTTGATTTACTAAAACTGCTGAATGCAAAATCTGGTGCAGCTGGGAATGGTAGCCAATCAGCGTCTAAACTTCAGCTTATTCAATTAAAGCGCGAGTAAATCCACACCTTTTTTTCTAAAAACAAAAAACCCTGCAAGGCAAAGGCATAATGAGCTAGTATGCAGCGCATACTAGCTCATTATGAAATACTCACCTTAGAACAAAGTGCCAGTATCTCACCCGATCCACGCCGAGGGCGCCGACAAGTTGCCTCGGCGTGAATTCTGGGTATCGCAGCTCCGGCGCTGCGAGTGGCTGAAGTTGTGATACGTCACTCCCGCGCAAGCACAGGAGTCTTTTTCCCGGCAAGGTCTGGCAGTTCTGCCGGACCTTCAGCTGGGTCTTAAACGTGCATGCACGTCAGCGGCTGTATTAAACGTAAATATCTCCTAAACCGTACAGGTTTAGGAGATATTAATTTTACCTTCAGGTAAGTCTTAAAAGTAAAAAAAAAAAGACTATACAACCACTTTAAGCTTTGATAATGAAACCTGAAGCTAATTGGTTACAATGCAGAGCTGCACCATATTTTGCACTCTAGTTTTAGTAAATCAACCACCATGTGACTAGATTAAAGGGTCTTTTCATCTTTAATGTTTAATTTGATAATTCCACCCCTCATGCACTGCAGACAACTTCCATAGACAATGGGGCGAATTTATCAAAACTGGAGTAGTTAGAATCTGGAGCAGCAGTGCATGGCAACCAATAGGCTTCTATCCTCAGCTTTTTTGGTTCATGGTTGAAAAGAAAGTTAAAATCTGACTGGTTACCATGCACAGCTGTTTCAGATTCTGGCTCCTCCAGTCTTAATAATTTCCCGTCTATTCACATTCACTGGATGGTCAGTAGAGTAAATTTAACAGTTGCACGATAATTGTTTGAGGCAGTGAATATTTAGATTTTAGATAAAATGGTAATAGACAAATATTCAAAGTTCACCTTTTTTTCTAAATTACAGTTACCCAATGTACCAATATACCATTAATGTACTTATTTTGCAAAAATAAAGCAGCTTTCTATTCATTCTACACATGCTTACCTCGTTGACTTCACATCTGTTTAAAAACACTGCTTGATTACTTCTGCCTTACTTCCTGGAAAGGCTATAGGTCAAGACACAGGAAAGAGTTGACCAGCTGATCTCATTTGCACACACCCTGCATCATCTACCCTCAGCTGGTCAACTTCTTCCTGTGTCATGATCTAAAGTCTGTCCAGAAAGTAAGGCAGAAGTAATGGAGCAGTGTGTTTAAACAGCTATGAAGTCAGTGAGGTAAGCATGTGTAGAATAAATGGAAAGCGGTTTTATTTTTGCAAATAAGTACATTAACGCTATATTGGTACATAGGGGAGCTGGAATTTAGAAAAAAAAAGTGAACTTAGCCTTTAACACCCATTGTCAAAGATAAGAAATCAGATATGCATCTTTACCATAACAGTCAGTTCTGCATGCCTCAGACTAAGGGGGGTGGGTGTAAAAAGCCAATATGTATGTATTCCACCCTTTTTATTCTAGCCAAAGTGGACCACCAAACTTATAAATGAAGGGACAATACATAATCAACATAATCAAAATGAATACAGTATTAAATTAACCACTTTCAGACCGGACCATTTTGGTGGTCAAAGACCAGACCACTTTTTGCGATTCGGCACTGCGTCGCTTTAACTGACAATTGCGCAGTCATGCGACGTGGCTCCCAAACAAAATTGACGTCCTTTTTTTACCACAAATAGAGCTTTCTTTTGGTGGTATTTGATCACCCCTGCGGTTTTTATTTTTTGCGCTATAAACAAAAATAGAGCGACAATTTTGAAAAAAACGCATTCTTTACTTTTTGTTATAATAAATATCCCCCAAAAATATATAAAAAAACATTTTTTTCCCTCAGTTTAGGCCGATACGTATTCTTCTACATATTTTTGGTAAAAAAAAATCGCTATAAGCGATTATTGATTGGTTTGCGCAAAAGTTATAGCGTTTACAAAATAGGGATAGTTTATAGCATTTTTATTAATAATTTTTTATTATCATTTTTTTTACTAGTAATGGCGGCGATCAGCGATTTTTATTGTGACTGCGACATTGTGGGGGACACACATTTTTGGGACCATTGTCATTTATACAGTAATCACTGCTATATAAATGCAGTGATTCCTGTGTAAATGACACTGGCAGTGAAGGGGTTAAGCAGTGGGTGGCAGTGTAGGGGTTAAGTGTTCCTAGGGGGTGTGTTACTAACTGTGGGGGGGTTGGGCTTTCATTTAGTGGACACTGATCTCTGCTCCAATCACATGGAGCAGAGATCAGCGTCACTAGTTGCTAGGCAGAATGGAGAAATGCTGTTTACACGGCATTTCCTCCATTCAGCCGTCCCGTGAGACAATCGCGGGTATGCCCGCGGCGTTCAAGTCCGCGGGTCCCGCGACCGGACTCACGGGGGTACCGACTAGCGCGCTCCCGATGGCAGGGCGGCATTGAAGATTGGACGTACATGTACGCCAATATGCCTGCCCATGCCATTCTGTCGACGTACATCATCGTGCGCTGGTCGGGAAGTGGTTAATAAAGCCTTTAAGCTACATTATATTATGCTCAGATTCTGTTGTTAATGGGAATAAAAAACAGAAACAAATGTGGTGGTGTCATTTTAAAATGCTACTCTTAACCAGACGCTCAACTAGCAAAATACATGCTTGTACAAAGTAATATAGAGCAGCTTCAGATAATTGGCATGCAATTTACGTGCATTTAACTCCTCTTTCTGCCATAACACAGTTGTAATGATTTTCCTTTTTACAGAGCTAAACATTACTTCTGAACCAGTGTTTGGAAAGCTCTGTAATAACATTTGGATTATATGACTGAGAGGACTACACTGAACTGTGAGACTGATGAGTAAGAAAAAAAGCTGGATAGATCTGCCCTGGGCTGTAATGTAGTGTTTTGATGCGGCAAGATTAAAATGCCTTTTGCCTTAGGAGAATAAATTGATTTGTAAAAGCTATCTAATTAATAAAGCAAGAGTCACTTGATGTGCTTGCTTGCCAATTTACTCTCTTTTGATCTTGTCCCCTTACTTATACTGTAAAATTACAGCTCTGTTTCAGAGCGGGAGAAGTAAGCAGGAAAACAATGAGCAACGTATTTTTGTAATAGTCTTTTTTTATAGTATTCAGCATTCATTATATCGTAGAACAAAAGCGAAGGCTACAAATTACCACTAATGGCAGTCTACTAATGAAGAGAATGGAGAAATTTCATTAGCATTTAAGAGAAAAGATTTATTATGACCTAGACTTGCTTTCTATTATGACTCACTTAAGTAAGAAAAAAGAGGAAAGAAAAATCTAATAGTTAATTTACATGTGTAAGTGGCTGAGACTCTGTCATCTGCTGATTGGTACAGAGCCACATAATGAATAGCAAATATAAGCATATATAACCAGTAATTAGTGTTGGCGCAAATGATGTGCATCTTGCTGAAAATTTCAAACTGTTCTGTGCGTTTCTCTTCTGTTTAGCAGGTACCCTGTCAATGATATTAAAACCACTAGAAACCATTCTCTAAGTCGAAGATAACTTCCCATTTGCTAATAAAAGTTAAAAGCATAGTAAGCATATAACATGTTTCATAACATCAGTTAACAATAAACACTGTTTGTTTTTTTAAGCAACTCTTTCATTTGCCAGCATATGCAGAAGCCCCCACAGAGACCAAGTTATTCACCCATTGGGTGCTCACATCTGGTCTCTCTCACAGGATAGAGAAAGTAAAACCAGACTGTCAATCACAGCCCGTAACTTACTTACACTTCTGCACTTCCTATGACAGTCTTGTGTCACTGATATCTGCATAGGTGACCAGGGACATGATTACAGATTCAGATGAGGGCTTATGTATGGAATTTGACAAACTATCAAAAGGTGCATGTCAATAACAGTGCTGTTAAGTCTATGTGTTTTTAGGGGAAAATAGGATTTTTATAACAGCTTACCTGTGAAATCCTTTTTTCGGAGTACATCATGGGACACGTAAGTAATAACATAATGGGTATATAGACACCTTCAGGTGATGGACACTGGCATACCCAATCCAGGAAGTTCACTCCCTATATAACCTCTCCTCCTTCCAGGAGCACATCAGTTTTTGTAGCAAAGCAATATACCTAAACCCCAGAAGAGGGGAGGGGCCTTTGTGTCCCATGATGTACTCCAAGAAAAGAATTTTACAGGTAAGCCGTTATAAAAGTCCTATTTTCTTTATCGTACATCATGGGACACTGAGCCTTAAGTAATAACTTAATGGGACGTCCCATAGCAATGCTACTTGAGGGGAGGGAGACACAACCCGCAGGGTACCCCCAGATTTGAGGACCTATACTGCTGCCTGCAGCACACTGTGCCCAAAGGTGATATCCTCATACATCCTTACATCCATCTGATAACATTTTGTGAATGTATTTACTGAAGACCAAGATGCGGCCATACAGATCTGAGTCATGGAGGCCTGGTGATGCACTGCCCAAGAAGCACTAACCGCCCTAGTAGAGTGTGCTTTGGCATAAAAAGGGGGAAACTTAACCCTTAAATTATAAGTCTGAATTCTAACTTGCCGAATCCACTTAGCGACAGTGGATTTCGGCGCTGCCTGTCCCTTCTTAGATCCCTCTGGCAGAATAAATAAGACATCAGTCTTTCTAATCTGAGCAGTTGTCTTTAAATAGATTTTCACTGCTCTCATCACATCAAGACAATGTAGTGACTTCTCTTCCCTGGAACATGGTTTTGGAAAAAACTATAGCAGGATAATATGTTGGTTCAGGTGAAAACCTGAGACCACTTTTGGCAAAAAATCTGGACGAGGGCGTAACACCACTCTGTCCTCATGAATAATCAAGTATGGCTCTTTACAAGAAAGAGCAGCCAATTCGGAAACCCTCCTTGCTGAGGATATAGCAACCAAGAACACCAGCTTCCTTGTCAGAAGGACCAAGGGAATATGCTGTATTGGTTCAAATGGCTGTTTTTGTAACACTGACAAAATTAAGTTCAAGTCCCAAGGGTTCAAATGAGGTTTGACTGGCAGATTAATTTGCATTACTTCTTGCATAAAACCCCAGACTAAAGAATGTGTAGCAAGCGATCGTTGAAATAAGACCTATAAAGCTGAGACTTGGCCTTTAATAGTACTTAATGATTTTACAGGTAAGTGGTTATAAAAATCCTATTTTCTCCCAAAAACATGTAGACTTACCAGCAATGTTACTGACATGCACCTTTTGATAGTTTGTCAAAGTCCATACATAAGCCCTCATCTGAATATGTAATCATGTCCCTGGTCAGCTATGCGGATATCAGTGACACGACTGTCATTGGAAGGGCAGAGGTGTATGTAACTTACGGGCTGTGATTGACAGTCTGGCTTTACTTTCTCTATCCTATGAGAGATACCAGATGTGAGCACCCAATGGGAGAATAACTTGGTCTTCAACTCTACCCCTAATTGTAGAGAGGCAAGAATTCTGCCTATGATATATCTCCAAGGGTGCCAACCCTTGGATTCACACCAGACCCTATAAATATATAGTTCTGGAAGCTGGAAGACCATGGACCCTCCACTGCCAACTTTACGATTTCTGCATACCATGACCTGCTGGGCCATGCTGGTACTACCAGAATTACCGGCTTTCTTTCCAGCTTGAACATGCAAAGTCGTCGAGGCAGCAAATGAACAGGAGGAAATGTATAGATCAGGGAGAACTGATCCCACAGGGTCACCAAGGCATCTGTTCCGCATGCGAGTGGATCCCTTGTTCTGGACACAAAGTTTACTAACTTCATGTTGAATCTGGACGCTAGAAGATCTACGTCCGGAGTCCCCCATCTTTGGCAAATAGCCCAAAAAATGTCGGGTGAAGAGACCATTCCTTTCTGCTCAAGTTAGAATATGGTTCACCTCTCTCTGTGCTGAGAGACTCTTGTTGCCCCCTTTGTGATTGATATAGGCCACAGCTGTGGCATTGCCGAATCTCTAGGATATTGATGGGCAAGGTTCTTTCGGCTCTTGACCACTGTCCTTGGACAGTTGTCTTCTCTAGTACTGCTCCCCTGCCTTAAAGGCTGGCATTTGTCGTTCTCACTATCCAGGTAACAGGTCTGAAGGATTTTCTTTTCAGCAGATTCTGAGTTAGTAACCAACTGAGGCTTTGGGACACCTTTGGGGACAGTCGCATTGGCAAGTCTAAAGCTTGAATTGTTTTGTTCCAAGTAGACAGGATACAGGATTCCCTCATCAGCTCCAAACTCAGTACATATAATAAAAGCAACAATATCTAGTGCTCTCTGAATAGCCACAAGGTATTTATTTATAAAAGCAGTAAAATGCACTTACAAAACTCGCACTGTGCCCCAGTCGGAAACCACGTGACTCTGATCGTGACGTCACCTGTGTCCTACATGCTGATCTCCGTGGATACACATCGCTATTGGATATGCTATTTACCCTTAGCACTGAGGCACAGTGCGAGTTTTGTAAGTGCATTTTACTGCTTTTATAAATAAATGCGTTGTGGCTATTCAGAAAGCACTAGATATTTTTGCTTTTATTATATGTACCGAGCTTGGAGCTGATGAGGGTTTCCATGTGCAGTCATATAAACCGGCATCGTTTACGACACTATGATGAGAGCTTGCTTACTTATCACCCTTAAAGGGAACTGCTGTCTTGACCTGACTGATTTACTCAGGGGTTCATCGCATGAGGTGAGCGGCCATTTCTCTTGATGGTGGAGGATTGTCACAAAAGTCACCCTATATGATTTGCTTGTCACCCATCGCACTGGATGTTTGCTGGTGTTCTCCTTAACCAACGTATTTTTAATGATGAAGATCAAGGACTGTTTTTTGTGCCATATTTATTGATACTGATATAATTCTAGCTTTGTTTTAATTGTTTGCGCTGTTATGCCCTGTGCCCTTAACCACTTTCAGACCGGACCATTTTGCTGGTAAATGACCAGAGGTCTTTTTACACTTTGGCACTGCGCTGCTTTAACTGGTAATTGCGCGGTCATGCAATGTTGTACCCAAACAAAATTTGCGTCCTTTTCTTCCCACAAATAGAGCTTTCTTTTGATGGTATTTGATTGCCTCTGCGATTTTTATTTTTTGCGATATAAACGTAAAAAGACCGCAAATTTTGAAAAAAAATGATATTTTCTACTTTTTGTTATTAGAAAAATCCAATAAACTCAATTTTAGTCATACATTTAGGCCAAAATGTATTCAGCCACATGTCTTTGGTAAAAAAAAAGTCAATAATTGTATATTTATTGGTTTGCGCAAAAGTTGTCACATCTACAAACTAAGGTACGTTTTCTGGAATTTACGCAGCTTTTAGTTTACGACTGCCTATCTCATTTCTTGAGGTGCTAAAATGACAGGGCAGTACAAAACCCCCCCAAATGACCCCATTTTGGAAAGTAGACCCCCTAAGGAAATTGATAAGAGGCATGTTGAGCCCATTGAATATTTTATTTTTTTGCCTCAAGCGATTGAATAATGACAAAAAAAAAATTTTTTTTTTTTTTTTACACAAAGTTGTCACTAAATGATATATTGCTCACACATGCTATGGGCGTATGTGAAATGACACCCCAAAATAAATTCTGCTGCTTCTCCTGAGTACGGGGATACCACATATGTGGGACTTTTTGGGAGCCTAGCCGCGTACAGGGCCCCGAAAACCAAGCACCGCCTTCAGGCTTTCTAAGGGCGTAAATTTTTGATTTCACGCCTCACTACCTATTACAGTTTTGAAGGCCATAAAATGCCAAGATGGCACAAAACCCCCACAAATGACCCCATTTTAGAAAGTAGACACCCCAAGCTATTTGCTGAGAGGCATGTTGAGTCCATGGAATATTTTATATTTTGCCACAAGTTGCGGGAAAATTACAAACTTTTTTTTTTTTTTTTTTTTTTCACAAAGTTGTCACTAAATGATATATTGCTCATGCATGCCATGGGCATATGTGAAATGACACCCCAAAATAAATTCTGCTGCTTCTCCTGAGTACGGGGATACCACATATGTGGGACTTTTTGGGAGCCTAGCCGCGTACGGGGCCCCGAAAACCAAGCACCGCCTTCAGGCTTTCTAAGGGCGTAATTTTTTGAGTTCACTTCTCACTACCTATTACAGTTTTGAAGGCCATAAAATGCCAAGATGGCACAAAACCCCCACAAATGACCCCATTTTAGAAAGTAGACACCCCAAGCTATTTGCTGAGAGGCATGTTGAGTCCATGGAATATTTTATATTTTGCCACAAGTTGCGGGAAAATTACAAACTTTTTTTTTTTTTCACAAAGTTGTCACTAAATGATATATTGCTCACGCATGCCATGGGCATATGTGAAATGACACCCCAAAATAAATTCTGCTGCTTCTCCTGAGTACGGGGATACCACATATGTGGGACTTTTTGGGAGCCTAGCCGCGTACGGGGCCCCAAAAACCAAGCACCGCCTTCAGGCTTTCTAAGGGCGTTACAGTTTTGAAGGCCATAAAATGCCAAGATGGCACAAACCCCCCCCCCCAAATGACCCCATTTTAGAAAGTAGACACCCCTAAATTTAGGGGTACACTAGTGAGACTAGGTAATAAATGGCGGGTGCCCTGAAACTATAAAAAAATAACTAACCAACCAGCGTCACCTGTAACAGTTATATGGTGATCACTGGTGAAAGGGTTAACTAGGGGGCAATCAGGGGGCTTTATGCGGTAGTATATGGGGGTCCCTGGCGCTATAAAAAGCTGCGGCGAACCTAAATACCTACCTGCCTAACTAGCGTCACCTGTGACACTAATACAGCGATCAGAAAAACGATCGCTTATTAGGCTGGGTTCACACTGGAGCGATGCGGGAACGCCACGAATGCGCGGCGGGTTCCCGCATCGCATGCCTCCCGGCGGCAGTTCACACTGCCCTATGCGAACTGCTGGGAGTGTCAGTGAAATGTTAATGACACCCCCAGATCAGTTCGCATATCGCAGTGCGATCTGCAAACTTGGATCGCATGGTGTGAACACCCATGCGATCCGATTCTGCTGCGGACCAAAAAAAGGGTCCCGTGCGAGTTTGCGGCGGGTGCGGCGGGTGCGACACGAATTCAGCCATACTATCTGTATAGCTGAACTCGAATCGCACAGAGATCGGATGTGATTTGCACTGCAGTGCGGTGCGAATCACATCCGTTCTCATAAACCGCTGCAATGTGAACCCAGCCTTAGTGACACTGGCGACGGGGGGTGATCACGGGGTTAAACCTTTATTGGGGGGGTTAGGGGGGTACCTTAGAACTAAAGGGGGCTAACCCTAACTGCCCTAACAGTTATTAGTCACAAATGACACCTGCCGGGTGATCAGGGGGTTAAACCTTTATTAGGTAATAAATGGCGGGTGCCCTGAAACTATAAAAAAATAACTAACCAACCAGCGTCACCTGTAACAGTTATATGGTGATCACTGGTGAAAGGGTTAACTAGGGGGCAATCAGGGGGCTTTATGCGGTAGTATATGGGGGTCCCTAGCGCTATAAAAAGCTGCGGCGAACCTAAATACCTACCTGCCTAACTAGCGTCACCTGTGACACTAATACGGCGATCAGAAAAATGATCGCTTATTAGGCTGGGTTCACACTGGAGCGATGCGGAAACGCCGCGAATCCGCGGCGGGTTCCCGCATCGCATGCCTCCCGGCGGCAGTTCACACTGCCCTATGCGAACTGCTGGGAGTGTCAGTGAAATGTTACTGACACCCCCAGATCAGTTCGCATATCGCAGTGCGATCTGCAAACTCGGATCGCATGGTGTGAACACCCATGCGATCCGATTCTGCTGCGGGCCAAAAAAAGGGTCCCGTGCGAATTTGCGGCGGGTGCGGCGGGTGTGGCGGGTGCGGCGAATGGCTGAACTCGAATCGCACAGAGATCGGATGTGATTTGCACTGCAGTGCGGTGCGAATCACATTCGTTCTCATAAACCGCTGCAATGTGAACCCAGCCTTAGTGACACTGGCGACGGGGGGTGATCACGGGGTTAAACCTTTATTGGGGGGGTTAGGGGGGTACATTAGAACTAAAGGGGGCTAACCCTAACTGCCCTAACAGTTATTACAGTCACAAATGACACCAATGCAAAAAAAAAAAAAAAAAAAAAAAAAATGACATTGGTGTCACTGTGACTGGGGGGGCAGGGGTAATTGGGGGGGTGATCGGGGGGTAAAGGGGGGGTGTGAGTGTGCCTGGCATGTTCTACTGTGTGTGGGATGTGTTGGTGCAACTCACTGATCCGCTCTCCTCCGTGTCGGAACGAAAAATACCGACACGGAGGAGAGAATACATCACTTCCTCTCCTGTGTTTACATTACAGGAGAGGAAGTGATGTCACCGGGGATTTCCATTCGTCGGGAGCGATCGCGAGGGGGTGGCCATGAATGAATGGCCGTCCCCTCGTCCGGGATCGCTCCCGAACGAAAACCGACCGCCGCAGGCACCGGGCGGGGGCCCGATCGGGCCCCCGACCCGCGGGAGGCAAATCACGTACATGTACGTGCTTATGCCTGCCCGTGCCATTCTGCCGACGTACATCGGCGTGCGGCGGTCGGCAAGTGGTTAACCTGGCTAGAGGTGAGGCCAGGACTTTTGTAAACACCCGGGGTACTGTAGCTAGTCTGAAGGGCAAGGCTACAAACTGGAAATTCTGCTGTTCTACTTCGAACCACAGAAATCTTTGGTGAGCGGGAAATATAGGAACTTGCAGATATGCATCCCTGATGTTGCTAGATGCCAGAAGTTCTTCTTCTAGTAGGGTAGAAACTACTGACCTAATCGTCTCCATGCAAAAGGAGCGGATCTTCAGGAACTGATTTTGATTCTCCTGAAGTTTGAAGACTGACCCTGAAGTTTTCATCTAGAGTCTGACAGCGGAGGCCTTCACTACTGCCAAAGGCAGAAGCCCCTGGCGCAGGAGAAAGAGCCAGCTTAAATGAAGGCCTTTTATACTTTCTTTTGACTAGCAAAAGAGTACTTTTCCCACTAGAAATTGTTTACATGTATTTGTCCAAATCATCCTTAAATATTAGATCCCCATGAAAAGGGAACCTAGTCGGGAGCTTTTTACATGGTGCTTCGGCTGACCAATTTTTTAACTGCAGGATTCTATGTATATGTACAAGCATAAGCGTAAGGCAGGACTCCTGGTGAATAGAATCTTTAATGGCATCTATGGCAAAGCATAATGCTTTGGGTAGTTAGGCTTGTTGTGCAGGAACCTCTTTAAGGGCCTGTCTAAATTGGTCCTTTAGGTACTGACAGATGCCTATTGCAGCGACTGCAGGCTGAGTAACGGCACCTGCCAAGGAAAAAGCGGATTTTAACAGGAATTCTAACCTTTTATCTCTTGGATCCTTAAGCATTTGTGCATTGTCTACTGGACAATTTAGACTTTTATTCACACTGCTGGTACCTTCCATTTTTTGGTGAATTTCTCCTCCATGGGATAGAAAACTGAAAATCTCTTTGGAAGAAGAAAATGCTTATCCGGGTGATCCCATTAAGCATAAATAAGCTGTTCTAGTAATGCATGGACAGGAAACGCATGCAAAGGCTGTGAAGGTTTTAAGGAACCCGAGGAAGAAACAAAGCTTTCAGCAGACTCTGTTAAGGGTAGCATGAAAGTAGAACGAACCCTCTCCGTAAAAGATTCTATCAGCAATTTCAGATTGCTAGGCTGAAAAATATTCATCTACCGTTGTTTCCTCCACAGAGGAATCATCGGTTTGTCTTGCCTCCTGATTGCTTGAGGGTAACACCTCATCCTGTCCCCACTGTTCCCCTTGCAAAGGGTCTAAAGAGGGGGAGGGGGATCTAGCACGCTTCCTATCCATTTGAATGGAGGATGCGATGAAAGACACTATTCCTCCTTCCAGGTCTTGCAGGGTGGAGGAAAAGGCATCTTCAGTCACGTATACAGGGGCTGAGATATGGGAAGCAGCTGCTCCATGAATTTGTTCCAATGGCTCACCCTGGCTGGCCATAATTGGTATTTCAGGTGAGGATGACAGTGTACGACTGGAATTCCTAACGCCTGGGGGTGAAACATTAATTTTTTTTTTTTTTGTGGTGTCTTTTTTGGTATGCATAGCCCAAAAACAGAGGTACTATTAAATTACACTATTTGCTGAAAATAGTCATAAAAGAATGATGCCGCTATTAAGTTCAGCCTAGTGCTGGAAAAATGCCTTTCCTGTATCAGAAATGCCAGTCGCAACCCTTACGTGCCCCACTGATCCTGTGCCCATTTGCAGCCTGCTTGCTTCTCCTCGCTATCAGTGGAGGAGACACTGCTCCAGCTGATTGTTTAAGCCTGTTTGTTTGCAGTGTGTCCTTGTGGACATTACACGGCCCGTGCCTAGGCCCCGCCCCCTTTGAAAAACCCACCCCCCCCTTTCATTTTGAAAAAAAAATTCCTGTGCGGGCGGCTTTCGGGTCCATAGACCCAACATGCGGATGGGAAGAGTAGCGATAGAGCCCTGTTGATAGCAGGCAAAAGAAAAAACAACAATAACAGTCTGAGCAAAACCTCGAGACCTCTGCAGGGGTAATGCAAGGGGGGTACACCGCTGATGTTCCCCTAACCCTCCAGTCCTTTCAGGGGGAAGAAAAAAGCATTTGGCAGATCTCTTACCTGACAGGAATCCCCCTCCACATAGGTGGACTTTTTAGTTCCCAAGTTTCTTCCCTTATCTTATCCCCACCACAGGATTTGCTGAATTAACAGACAATCCAACCTTCACCTAGCACGGCGGGTTGCATTTAGCAAACCTTCAAGGACTGGGTCCCTTTTTTATCAGGGTTCCACTTCCTTGGACCTGTAAAAAGCACCCCACCAGGAAAGCTTTAGGTAATGGAGCACGACCAAAGCCCTGGGTCCCGGGGTCCAGCTCTACAAAGAAAGGCGTTGCAGGCAAAACCTCGTGCTTCGGATACGAGGCCCAGGTACCATCCACTTTGGCCTTTTGGATGGATCTGGTGTATGGAGGATATTTAAATCCAGAATGGATCCCTCCTGGAGCTCCTCAGAGCACATCTTCACATGTGACCAACACCTTAGACACTGGCAAAAAACTGGCAAAAAAACGGATGTGCTCCTGGAAGGAGAAGGGGTTATATAGGGAGTGAACTTCCTGGATTGGGTATACCAGTGTTCATCACCTGAAGGTGCCTATATACCCATTAAGTTATTACTTAAGGCTCTGTGTCCCATGATATATGATAAAGAAAGGAGAAATTTACGAAACAGCTGATAGAGGCACATTATGAAGGTACCACGGTAATGTTTTAAATCACAGTTGTACAATGCATGAGTGTGCACAGTTGCCTTCTCTCACTGTTATTTCAACAGACTGATCATGGAAACCACACTCACAAATAAGAGCTGAAAAGCCAGTGACTCTGATTTCCACTAACTGATAACTGTCAGTGACAGTAGACAGTGACCTCCTGACACAGCAGGATTTATTAAAGTTAATCTTCTGTTATTCACCTGGAACTCATCGAAACACAACAAACAGGCTTCATCACTTATTTCTTCAGCTATAGGGGCAATAGGGTCATAGGTATTGGCCATGAATCCTGCTTTCCTTTTTGGTAAACTTTTCTTAAGGCGATGTATTCCTGTGTACAAAAAACAAAAAAACTACTTCAACATGGTCACCTATGGATAAGGCAATTTGAAAAACAAAGACTGAATGTCAAGGACATACAAAAATTCTTAAGATGAACACCAGTAACATAGAACTAATGGTAGCACAGACTGGTATAATAAAAGTGACCTTTTACTTTAGGTGCAACACCAGAAAGCATACTGTCCATTTATTTTACTGACCCTGTAAAATCAGTATAGGTTGTAAATAATCTAATACACAAGAGCCTGTTCCATATATGCTTTTTTTTTTTTTTTTTTTTTTTTTTTTAAGGAACCAACTATACAGAGGGTCCATAGTGTACTTTATAGTTGATACGCAAAACCTAGTTGACACAGTCGTGATATAACTTACTTTCATGTACATCAAGCATAAATCCATGAAAGTGCACTCGCTTTTTCTTTTCTACTTCAACATGTGTAAAAAACATGTCCATTACCATGGTCTTGCCAGTGCCTTGAAATAAGAAAATAATGTATTAACATATTCAAACATTTTTCAGTACACATTTGACTAAAATCAACCTATCATGTGACTAAATATTCTGTATAATGTAAATTGTAGACAAGGATCTATAGATATCTTGAAGATATATGGACCAAAAAAAAAAACTTGGCCATTTAGTAACCACCATCAAAAGACTTCGCTGTATCTAAGAATTAACTGTACATTTAAAAACTATGACATGTATCACCTAGCTACAATGCTATAATTATGCCTTAGCCCTTGTACACACGGTCGGACATTACGACGGAAAATGTCCGATCGGGCCGTGTTGTCGGATAATCCATGTGTGGGCTCCATCTGACTTTTTTCGTCGGCATGTCCGAACAACAAAGTTTGGGAGCTGGATATAAAATTTTCCGACATGATCAATCGGACTCTGATCGTTTGTAGAGAATTCCGATCGGATAAAGTGCCATGCATGCTCAGATCAAATTACAAGACCAAAGCTATTGGCTACTAGCCTGAACGTAGTCCCGTCGTAACAAACAAAATCACGTTCCAAACGATCAGATTTTCCGTCAACTCTGTCCGACCGTGTGTATGCAACACCAGTTTCGGACAAAATCTGTCTGAAAAAATTTGCCGGATTTTGTGGTCGGAATGTGCGACCGCGTGTACAAGGACTTAGGCCGCGTACACACGCGGGGACTGTTCGCCCAACTTTGTCCGTCAAACAGTTTCGGCAAACAGTCCGCTCAAAATTAGCATGGACGGACATGGCCACACACGACGGACGAACAGTTTGCTGAAACCGTGCGCGATGACGTGAACGGCACGTACGACGGGACGAAAAATACGACGTCCTATACACTGCATTATAACTTTCGGCGTGTAAATCCTTTCTGAGCATGCGCGGAACTTAGTTTGACAAACAAGCCTACACACGAGGGGACTGTTCGCTGAAACAAGGTTTCAGCGGACAGTTTTTCGGAATTTCCGAAAAACCTTGTTCAGCGGACTGTTCGCTGAAACTGTCCGCTGAAAGCCCACACACGAGCGGACTGTTTGCCGAAACACTGTTCAGCGGACAAAGTTGGGCGAACAGTCCCCGCGTGTGTACGCGGCCTTAGACTTTAACAGTACAAAATCTTGTTCATTAAATGGTTTCCAAAAAAATTTCTTCTGTATGAATCTTAATTACTTTTAAATAGTAAACAGCAGAGTAAGGTGTCCAGCAGAGTTAGGCATCCGTAAAATTTCACTGCTCCATTCTCCAGCATTCTCAGAGGAGATCGTTCTCCTCTGGATGCCAGTTTATGGATCTTTGTAAATCGCATTTCTAAAAAAAATTAAAAGACAGCAGCTACAAATACTGCAGCTGCTGACTTTTAAAATAAGGACACTTACCTGTCCATGGTGCTCACGATGCCCTCACCCGAAGCTGATCCATCCCCTCAGCTGTGGGTGAAGGCGCCGGCATTGCTAGAAAGGAAATCGGGAAGTGAAGCCTTGCAGCTTCACAGCCTGGTTCCTTGCCCATGCGTGAGTTGCGCTGCGTGTTCTGAGTGGCCCCTGCTGTCTTCTGGGACCTGTGTGTCTCCCAGAAGAAAGCGGGGAGGGGGAGCGAAGGAGGGTCCGGACATGGCGCAGATAGCTGTAGATACTGAGGCTATCTTTTGCCGAAAGTGGGAGAAAATGGGAGAAAATATCTTTATTAAATAGGTATTTGCATTTTTGGGTGGAACTACGCTTTAAAAACACAGTAAAGATAGTAAAGTAACAATCAGTAACATAGTATACAGTGTGCAAACTCTAAAACAGTGAAATTAAATAAAATTATTATTCTATAACTTACCAACATCTCCAAAGACATAAAGTCCTTTAGGAGTTTTCTTTTGTGAGAAAAACTGAAATGAGAAAATGGGACAAGAAGCAACAGTTATTTTGAACTTTTTTTTTTTACATATTAACTGACAAGCATAGCAAACTTATACTGTTCACTATTCCAGCCGGAAAGGCGCATACCAAGATACAAAATAATATTCTCTCTTTATTAGGCTAGCCATCAGGAACCAGTTAAATTCTGACATGTTTCACGCTAGACACAACACTTTTGTGAGAAAGTGCTGTGCCTTATCTGAAACATCCGAATTGAACCTGTTTCTGCTGGATATGTGTGAGACATTCCCTTTGCTGGTACAACTGTATCCAATAACAACATTTTCTCTTAAATAGAATTGGGAAGCTTTCTATTGCTCTCTGTTACTCTTGGAAAGATTCACTCTATTTGTGCAGATGACCATTGGCACAAGGACTAAACCTAATTGAAAATCCAAAAAACTGAGTTGAACTTGTCACTGAATTGAAGTAAAGGAGAAAACTTACAATTTAGTTAGGCCTTAAAGAGGAAGTAAACGCTGATGGGTTTACTTCCTCTTTTTTTCCCTGCAAAGGTAAAGCATAATGGACTACTATGCATCGCATAGTAGCTCATTATGTGTCACTTACCTGACACAGGAGCCAGCGAAGTCGCCGCTGATCCCTGTAGTCCGCCGCGTCCATCTTGCTGGTGGCGTCTCGCAGCTCCGACCAATGACAGCGGCGAAGCCGCGATGACGTCACTCCCGCGCATGCGCACGGGAGTCGCGCCTCGCAGCTCCGCCGCTGTCATACGGCGAGGCCGCGATGACGTCACTCCCGCGCATGCGCACGGGAGTCGACAAATTTGGCAAATCCATTCTTGGATTTGCCGCATTTAGTGCGCATGCGCGCCGCTGTCTACGGCGCATGCGCCGTAGACAGCGGTGCCCATTTTCGGGCAAATATCTCCTAAACCATATAGGTTTAGGAGATATTGCTTGGACCTACAGGTAAGCCTTAATCTAGGCTTACCTATAGGTCCAAGTTGTTTGGAAGGGTTTACTTCCTCTTTAATGTTAGACCATGGTGTCCATCTTATGAAATGCTTGAACCATATTCACCTTGAAGTTTAACCCCAATTTTTTTGAGAAAAAAAACAATCCCCTCTGGATGATCATTGTACATTGCAAGCATTTTAACAAACTTTGTTACGGGGTCTTACCTTTTTTTTCTGCTCTAAATAAATTGCTATGTGCTTCACCCTGCCCTTTCCAGACTAATGCCCTGTACACACGGTCGGACATTCTGACCACAAAATCCATCAGATTTCTTCTGATGGATTTTGGCCGAAACTTGTGTTGAATGCACATGGTCGGACAAATTTGTCAGAAAATCCAATTGTTCTGAAAGTGGCGATGTTTGTTGCGTACGACTGGACTATGTAGATGCCAGTAGCCAATAGCTTTCGTCTCCTAATTTATTCTGAGCATGCGTGGCACTTTGTCCATTGGAATTCTCTACAAACGATCGGAAAAAGTCAGATCAGATTTTGTTGGTGGAAAATTTTAGATCCAGCTCTCAAACTTTTTCCGTCTAAATTTCTGACGGAAAAAGTCTGATAGAGCCCACACACGATCGGATTTTCCGACAATATAATCCGATCGGACCGTTTTTGTCAGAATTTCCAACCGTGTGTACAGGGCATAATTCCTGAATGGGAGGAGGGTCTTCCTTCATCATAACCACCTAATACATTCTCACTGTTTTAATGAGAAAAGCTGCATTATCTGCAAGCCTTAGAGGATATAAGCAGAGGATACACCCCCAAATAATGAATCCAGGATGGCAAGAGTCAATTACATACACTGAATATATACGTATCGTCATTTCAAGTCATCCACTATGGGAAGAGGAGTGTGTTCCTCTGAATTGAGGTTAGTATATATATAAAAATAGAAAAGAAGTCCAAAGGAATTCATCAATGAGGAACATCCAGTATTACAAAAATACAAAAAGGTTTATTGAAACACCATACAAGCAGTAAATATGGAAACTACACCTCCATCATATTTTGATAAAAATATCACAACATTGTCACAGGACCCAGGTAGCTACCACAGACACTCATCCATTCACAAGCATACTGTTATGTAAAAATCCAAGGGCAGTCTGCTGACCACAGTAAGGGAAAATAATCACAGACCAAGGGAGCCAGATTTACTCAAAGGGATCAATGCGATATTCCACTAGTCTAGCGCTAGCGGTGCAGTCCAGATTAGTGAAATAAAGTATGCACAGGTAAATCGGATCCATCACAGTTCCAGGATATTAGCAGTAGACACAGATCAATGCCGAAAGTTACAGTGTGCAAATAAGACATGTATAAATAGAGCAAATTCCTGGAGTGGAGATAGGCCACATGGACTGTAGGCTTGTGTGTGAATTGAAGGACGCTTTAGTAGACAGTGTCCCGACACCGGTAATAAGGGGGGGGGGATAATGCTGCTACCTACACCTGCAAAATCACATGCATCAGTCTCCGTACACACAGTCTTGCTGATAGCTGGCTCGTATGCAGCGGGGGATGAAGCCTGGTAAAAGGATGTCAGCAGGGGGGTCAGTGAAAATGTAAATCCAGCAGGGTGTAGATGGAAGTTCACCACTTCCCAAAATTCTCAGGCCACCCCAGCCAACGCCAAGCTATTCTTACATCCTCACAGGAGGGAATGATCCTGGTAAGAATGAGTGTCCATGGCAGACAGACTATTTCCAAACATCATGGACGTGATGATGTCATGCTGACAAGTTTCACTCGCCAGGCACGCTTCTTCGGATCATGGTAACTTAGGGGGTAACTCACCAAAACTAAACTCTTATTGCTAGGGATGCATACCATTTTACTTAGGTGTCCGTTTATGAAGCAATGATCAGTGGAGATCCAGAGGATCGCCGCTGATCACAGCCCATAAACAGTATATAAACCAGAGATAATCGGGGGAGATGTGTTTGAACTTGTTCTCCCGCCGATTATCTCCGCACATGGAGAATCCACATAGACTGACACAGTAACGGTCACTATATGAAGCTGTGATCTCAGCGCTTCACTGGTGATCTGTGTCAGAATTCACACGCCCTGATTCACCAACTCAGAGGTGGAGAACCGGGGTAGTGAAGAGGGAATTGGGGGGATCTGAGGAGGAAAGAGGAAGATAATTAACTTCCTTATGCCTCGTTCAGACCCCCCAACACTGTAACCATGTCCCCCTGTCATATGTATGTGTATACATATATATACATATATATATATAATGTGCATATGTATATATATATAATGTGTGTGTATATACATGTATATATAATGTCTGTGTGTGTATACATGTATATATTATGTAGGGGGACGCTTTATTTCACTAACATTAATCACACCGCGTGTCAGTGTATTGAGCTGTGATAATTTATCACTGCTTAATATAATGACATCTGTGTGTATCAGTGAATTTCTAGTACTGTAATCTCGTAAAGTCTCACGAGATTCCAGTATTAGGGGCCGTTCTCCAGTGTTAGAAGCGTTTGTAGATCGCTTCACTCCTCCAAGTGTGAAGCGATCTACTCCGCTTCATATAGTGGCACACAGAGGAGAAAGATCTCCTATGTGAATGCCGGAGAATGAAGCAGTGAATAGATTTCACTGCTTCATAAAAGGACACCTTAGTGCTTAGTGTAACTTTAGTACAGACTTCTGTGATAATCAGACAGCCAATGGACATGTTGCCAATTTGCATTGAATATTTTTGACAGTTTTAGAAAATAACAGTGGCTGTAGATTGAAATGGAAAGGTATATTTTAATCACGTTGATTTTTAAATGCTATTTTAACTAAACTGGATTTTTCCTTAAAGAGTAAACAAAATAGCTCAAAGGTTGGACCGCATCCTTGATTTGTTTTCAGAGCACCAAGGTATCCTTAAAACCCAGGTGCTATATTATGTAAAGAGAATAGCTTAAGTTGCTAACCCCTGTCTCTTTCTTTCTATGACGCCCAATAACTTTGCTTCTGCTTATCAAATGCGTTGAGACCTCGCTGGTCAACAGGAAACCAGAGGGAGTAGGATGAGGTAGGCCAGGCATCGATCACAGAAGCTTTTATCAATATCTTCAAACTGAGTGCATGCTTTTTTTTGCAATAGGGGCGCTAAGATGATGGGAGAAGAAACCTGGAAGTTTCTTCTTAATGGATCTGGGGCAAGTAAGGTTAGTCCTCAAGATCACTTTCAAGTCTAAAATGGAATTCCAAATTTTAGGCACTAGCTAGACAAAATTATGTGACAATGAAGGCAAAGAACAACTTCTATACTTATTACAAATACTCATATTTCCCAACAGTTTTTTTTTTTGGATTAAATATTTTTATTTTCCACAAAATTTACAATTTTACAATGCACAAACATTTTTCTCTGTTCAGTACAATCATTCCACATATAACATATATAGGTAAACCATAAAGTTCCTGATCAAGTACAGGGACTGTTGCTATGCAGTAATGCATTTTTTTTTTTTGGCGCATCAACATACTTTTTTCGATTATGTATGCTTGAAGAGAGTGGCATATATGACTCGGGCCCAGCTGGACGGCACATGACAGAGGGAGACGTGTTCTATAGTGCTATACACGTGTCAGATGCATTAAGCCAGCGGTCCCAAACTTTGTTATAATTTGCAGGGCACCCTCTAATAATGTACATTAATTTTTGTAAAAGTGAAAGACTGGGTCACGCTGGAGCACTCTTTTACTTCCCTATCCCTAAGATCTATGCCTTGGCTACATCCACGCCAGGTGCCTATTCACGTCAGACAACATCCCCTAATAGGACCCACATTACATATTCTTCATCATACGTTAAAGACGACATACCCGCATCCATGGCGCAGTCCTCTCACACCATTACGAGGCAACCCAGACTTCCCCCCTGGTCTTAGTGACAAATTCCTATTTGATATCTGGCCTCACAAGGATATATATGCCAAACAATTTTTTACCCATAGGGGTAGTTTCAGATCCCTTGCAGACCTAAATACTATGACAACGCCAAACCACATCTCTCATTGGACATATAGGCAACTCCATCATTTCCTGGTCGGACAAAACATTTCCCATCACTACTCGAGAAATCTTAATCCTTTAGAGGACTTATGCTCGCAACATTTACCTCAAAGACACCTTATCTCTATACTCTATTTATTTCTCTTCAAGGACGATTCAGCGTTCTCCAGTAAGACCTTCTCCTCTTGGGAGAAGGACTTGGGTATCAAATTCTCTGAATCGGAATGGGAAACTATCTGTACTTACGTACACAAAGGCTCCCTTAATGTAGCCATACAAGAGTGCGGATACAAAATTCTCTCCAAATGGTACAGAACCCCATCTTTGCTACACAAATTTTCTAATACTATCCCAGACATTTGCTGGCGCTGTGGCATGGAGGAGGGAACCATGCTCCACATATGGTGGTCGTGTCCTTCTCTCCAAATTTTTTGGAAGTCGGTTCACGACACCATTGCTGCAGTAACCGCTTGTCACAATGACTTTTCCCCTGCCACTTATCTTCTCCACCATACCAAGATCCCCAAAAGACGCTACCTCAAATCCCTTAACATGATTATGATCAATGCAGCTAAACAATGCATACCGTGTCACTGGCGCTCATCGTCCGTCCCGACTTTGGCGGAATGGTTCCGCAGACTGAACAATATTGAAACCTTTGAGGAACTGATCAGTATCTCCAATGAAACTGTAGCTAAATTTGCGGCAATCTGGCACGATTGGCAACGCTTCAAACTTACTGACGCTTATTCTCCTCATCCTGACTAATTGTATCCCATACAAAACCATATATCTCTCTGTCAGTATATTCCTTCCACCTCAGCAGGGTCATCCCCTCCCACTCCCTTTTTTCATACCTGTGAACCTCCCTACATTGACTCCTTATCCATTGCTTCTCTAGGTAAATTCCGATAACTCCTTTTACCGGATAAACACATCCTATTAGTAAACCAACACCGATTAGAAAAGCAGTCCTAATGTACTTTAATGTATTCTTAAGAATTGGTTCCACGATCTGTAATATTGCCTAGTTCACTGTATTATTCTGTACGCTCCTACATGTAATCTTCTACAATGCTATGAGAACTTTGATATAATACCTTCATTGGAAACTGTTCTATGTATGTTTATATTACATCAATAAAATTTTGTGGAAAAAAAAAAAAATTTTTTGTAGGGCAATGGGATGTTTATGTCAACCTTTCAGTCAGATAGTATGGGGGGGAGCCTGTCTCATCCAAAGTTTAGCGATTGTTTCCCGGGCAGAAAATAGGGTCTCATGCATAAAAATGTGGGTATATTTGTCAGTGTCAGCATCTGGAAAAATACTCAGTAGGCACGGTTTGGAGTCTAGAGCCAGAGGGGAACCCATGTTGTCATGAAGGAAATCTACCACCTGTTTCCAAAATCCCTGCAGGTATGGGCAGGACCACAGGAGGTGGTAGAATGTACCTGTTTCTCGATTACATAATAGACATGTGGAAGTTTGTTCCTGATTAAATTTAGCCATTCTTACAGGTGTGAGGTATGTACGGTGTAGAATGTATATTTGGCTTAATCTGTCAGATAGTCCGGACAAGACAGCTTTGCATGTGCCCAGTGTCTCATTCAAGTCTTCGTCCTCTAGGTTCCCTAGGTCTCCTTCCCATCGTGTTTTTATATTATAGGTTATTTTCGTTGACGAGGGAGTATGTAGCATGTTATAGAATATTGATATTAGTTTCAGGGGGTCTTCACTTTTGACTACATTATAGGATTGTGGGTGGGATTAGGTATCGATTCTGGGAATTGGGAGTGAATAGCATATTGGACTTATAGAAATCGGAGAAACATGTGCTTCAGGAGAGTGAATTCTAGTTAATGCATTGAAAGTTTTCAATGTGCCAGCAGTGAGTAAGTGTGAGGCCGCGTACACACGGGCGGACTGTTCGCCCAACCTTGTCCGCTGAACAGTGTTTGGGCGGACAGTCCGCCCGTGTGTGGGCTTTCAGCGGACAGTTTCAGCGGACAGTTGGACGGACAAAGTCTTTCGGAAATTCCGAAAAACTGTCCGCTGAAACTGTGTTTGAGCGAACAGTCCGCCCGTGTGTAGGCTACTTTCGAAATGAGCAAACTGTTCCCGCTCGGAAAGTCCGCCCATTTCGAGCGCGTGTACAGGTAGGCGGGGCCCGCGAAGGAGACGTCGCGGGCTCCGCCGCCTGGAATGGGCTTAAAGGGGAACCCCAACGCCGAAAAAAATCGGCGTGGGGGTTCCCCCAAAGTCCACACCAGACCCTTGTCCGAGCACGCTACCCGGCCGGCCAGGAAAGGGGGGCGAGCGAGCGCGCCCCCCCTCCTGAGCCGTACCAGGCCGCGTGCCCTCAACATGGGGGGGTGCTTTGGGGAAGAGGGGGCCGCGCGGCCCCCCCACCCCAAAGCACCTTGTCCCCATGTTGATGAGGACAAGGGCCTCTTCCCGACAACCCTGGCCGTTGGTTGTCGGGGTCTGCGGGCGGGGGGATTATCGGAATCCGGGAGCCCCCTTTAAGAAGGGGGCCCCCGGATACCGGCCCCCCACCCTATGTGAATGAGTATGGGGTACAATGTACCCCTACCCATTCACCTGTGAAATAAAGTACAAAAAAAAACACAACACAGGGAAAAAATATTTTATTGCACAGCTCCGGGGGTCTTCCGTCTTCGGGGGTCTTCTCGCCGGACTCCTCCGCTATCTGTGTGTAGCTCTTTTGCTAGCGGAGGAGTCCGGCTTTCTTCCTCCCCGCCGCCGGCCTCTTCTCCCGACTTCGGGGGTCTTGTCCCCCTCTTCGGTTCTTCTGCCGGGCCACCGCGCCTTCTTGTAGCTCTTTTGCAGGCGGTGGCCCGGTCTTCTGTCGCCGCCGCCTTCCGTTCTTCTGTCGCCGCCTTCGGTTCTTCTGCCGGGCCACCGCGCCTTCTTGTAGCTCTTTTACAGGCGGTGGCCCGGTCTTCTGTCGCCGCTGTCGCTGTCGCCGCCTTCCGTTCTTCTTCTTCTTCTTCTTCTTCTCCAGGAGATGTTGACACGTCGCTCTCTCCGGCCGGAATGCCAGAGCCGCGCTGTGCGGTCACTTATATAGTGACAATGGGGCGGTGTCACATGGTATATGTCACATGGGTTGGTCACATGGTGACCCCGCCCCCTTACGATGTCATAGTCCCCATGTGACATCAACCCATGTGACCAACCCATGTGACATATACCATGTGACACCGCCCCATTGTCCCTATATAAGTGGCAGCGGAGCGTGTCCCTGGCATTCCGGCCGGAGAGCTCGTCGGGTCAACATCTCCAGGAGAAGAAGAAGAACAAGAAGAAGAACAAGAACGGAAGGCGGCGGCGACGACAGCGGCGACAGAAGACCGGGCCACCGCCTGTAAAAGAGCTACAAGAAGGCGCGGTGGCCCGGCAGAAGAACCGAAGGCGGCGACAGAAGAACGGAAGGCGGCGGCGACAGAAGAACCGAAGAGGGGGACAAGACCCCCGAAGTCGGGAGAAGAGGCCGGCGGCGGGGAGGAAGAAAGCCGGACTCCTCCGCTAGCAAAAGAGCTACACACAGATAGCGGAGGAGTCCAGCGAGAAGACCCCCGAAGACGGAAGACCCCCGGAGCTGTGCAATAAAATATTTTTTCCCTGTGTTGTGTTTTTTTTTGTACTTTATTTCACAGGTGAATGGGTAGGGGTACATTGTACCCCATACTCATTCACATAGGGTGGGGGGCCGGTATCCGGGGGCCCCCTTCATAAAGGGGGCTCCCGGATTCCGATAAGCCCCCCGCCCGCAGACCCCGACAACCAACGGCCAGGGTTGTCGGGAAGAGGCCCTTGTCCTCATCAACATGGGGACAAGGTGCTTTGGGGTGGGGGGCCGCGCGGCCCCCCCTTCCCCAAAGCACCCCCCCATGTTGAGGGCACGCGGCTTGGTACGGCTCAGGAGGGGGGGCGCGCTCGCTCGCCCCCCTTTCCTGGCCGGCCGGGTAGCGTGCTCGGACAAGGGTCTGGTGTGGACTTTGGGGGAACCCCCACGCCGATTTTTTTCGCGTTGGGGTTCCCCTTTAAGCCCATTCCAGGCGGCGGAGCCCGCGACGTCTCCTTCGCGGGCCCCGCCTACCTGTACACGCGCTCGAAATGGGCGGATTTGCCTCCTCCTTACGTGGGCGAGTCCGTTCATTTCAAAAGTTGAGCGAACTGTTTGGCAAACAGTTCGCTGAAACAGTCCGCTCGTGTGTGGGCAAGTCCGCTCATGCAAATTTTGAGCGGACTGTTTGCCGAAACTGTTTGACGAACAAGGTTGGGCAAACAGTCCGCGCGTGTGTACGCGGCCTGAGAGGTAGAAAATTCCGCTTCTACACCAAGCCTCAAAATCTGGCATAATCAAGAGTGCTATATTATGCCAGATGGGAGAGTAGTCGTTATGTACGGGTATGTCTAGTTTGACAGGCCAGTCTCCATATCTTTCTATAGTGATTTAGGAGGGAGTTGTGGTCTTTTTTTGTAGTATTTTTGATGCCTGCTGCTATGGCGCAAATGGGGTCTGTTGTCAGTTGGGCCCAGGCAGGGCATAGGAGTGAAGTGAATCTCTTCCTGTCAGTCTTATCTATATGGAACAGTTGGGATAGTTGGGATGCTAAGCAGAATAGACTGAAGTCCGGTAGGGCCGTACCGACCAGATCAGTGGGGTTTTTGAGTAGTCGCCATGCTAATTTGTGTCTATGTTTCCCCCAAACAAAGGGTTTGAGAATTGCGTCTATGGTTTTGAAATATTTCAGCGGTAGATACACAGGGCTGTACCACAATATATACAGTGCCTTGCGAAAGTATGTGTGAGTAGTGTAGTAGTGCCTTGCGAAAGTAGTGTGAGTTTTCAGCTCTTTCCACAGATTCTCGATTGGATTCAGGTCTGGACTTTGACTTGGCCATTCTAACACCTGGATACGTTTATTTGTGAACCATTCCTTTGTAGATTTTGCTGTATGTTTGGGATCATTGTCTTGTTGGAAGATAAATCTCCGTCCCAGTTTCAGGTCTTTTGCAGACTCCAACAGGTTTTCATCCAGAATGGTCCTGTATTTGGCTGCATCCATCTTCCCCTCAATTTTAACCATCTTCCCTGTCCCTGCTGAAGAAAAGCAGGCCCAAACCATGATGCTGCCACCACCATGTTTGACAGTGGGGATGGTGTGTTGAGGGTGATGAGCTGTGTTGCTTTTACGCCAAACATATTGTTTTGCATTGTGGGGAAAGTTCGATTTTGGTTTCATCTGACCAGAGCACCTTCTTCCACATGTTTGGTGTGTCTCCCAGGTGGCTTGTGGCAAACTTTAGACAAGACTTTTTATGGATATCCTTGAGAAATGGCTTTCTTCTTGCCACTCTTCCATAAAGGCCAGATTTGTGCAGTGTACGACTGATTGTTGTCCTATGGACAGACTCTCCCACCTCAGCTGTAGTTCTCTGCAGTTCATCCAGAGTGATCATGGGCCTCTTGGCTGCATCTTTGATCAGTCTTCTCCTTGTCTGAGCTGAAAGTTTAGAGGGACGGCCAGGTCTTGGTAGATTTGCAGTGGTCTGATACTCCTTCCATTTCAAAATGATCGCTTGCACAGTGCTCCTTGGGATGTTTAAAGCTTGGGAAATCTTTTTGTATCCAAATCCGGCTTTAAACTTCTCCACAAAAGTATTAATGACCTGCCTGGTGTGTTCCTTGGTCTTCATGATGCTCTCTGCGCTTTCAACAGAACCCTGAGACTATCACAGAGCAGGTGCATTTATACAGAGACTTGATTACACACAGGTGGATTCTATTTATCACCATCAGTCATTTAGGACAACATTGGATCATTCAGAGATCCTCGCTGAACTTCTGGAGTGAGTTTGCTGCACTGAAAGTAAAGGGGCCGAATAATTTTGCACGCACCACTTTTCAGTTTTTTATTTGCTAAAAAAGTTTAAATTATCCAATAGATTTCGTTCCACTTCACAATTGTGTCCCACTTGTTGGTGATTCTTCACAAAAAATTAAAATTTTATATCTTTATGTTTGAAGCCTGAAATGTGGCAAAAGGCTGAAAAGTGCAAGGGGGCCGAATACTTTCGCAAGGCACTGTATAGAATGTTAGGAAAGAGTATCATTTTAATGAGCTTGATACGACCTAGTATCCCAAGAGGGAGGCGTGCCCATATTTGTGTTTTAGATTTAATCAGGGTGAACAGTGGCTCCACATTTAGAGAGACATAATCGATCTGTGACCTAGTCACGCTCAATGCCAGGTATCTGATACTATTAACTATATGTATGGGGTAATTGGGTGTGCAGTTCAATTTGGGGAACAAGATCAAGTGGGAGAATTTGGGACTTCTTCCAGTTGATCCTGGGCCCGGAAAATAAGCCAAAATGTTCAATTGTTTGTAGGGCTACAGCCAGAGAGGGGCTTGAATCTGCTAATTATAGTAGTGTGTCATCCGCGTACATGAATATTTTTTCTTCTAGATCACCTACGCACAAGCCCTATATCTGGTTGTGTCTGGTGGATATTGCTAGAGGTTCTGTGGCCAAGGCATACAGTAGGGAGGATAGAGGGCAGCCCTATCTGGTGCCTCTGGATAGCTCAAAATTATCTGACTGCCATTCGTTAGCCTGGTTACTGGGGCTTGGTACAGCAAGTGAATTCATCTAAGAAATATAGGGCCAGAGCAATATTGTGTCAGGCATTTCCACAAGTAGTTCCACTCTACCGAGTCAAACGCCTTGGCTGTGTCAAGAGTTTCTGTCTAGAGAAGAACAGCTTTCTTCTAGACATCTCATATTGCAACTGGTTAACTACTCTAGATTGCAGTTTAAGGTGGGAGGCTTTATAAGGAGTTGGGTCAGTTTCATACTGATGTTCTGCAAGGGAGAGCTCCTCCAGTACCTTATCTGCCTCTTAAGTTGTGGATGCTTTAAGTCTATTAATTTGAGATATCAGAATGGCCCTCATGTGGCATTTGAATGAGTCCAATATATTTGCAAATGAGGTAGAGTGATCGTTTTCCTGGAAGTATCTTTTCCATTCATCGTCTATCTGACAATCATCTGGTAATTATGAGAGCCAAAAAGGGTTTAGTCTCCATGTCACCAGTTTGTGACCCCTGCTGTAGAGAGTCTTGACTATCATCAGGTAAGGTATAAAAGAATATCCCAAGGGGCAAATACAGAAGATGAATTTGTATTTGACGTAAAGCAGCGTTCCACCCAAAAGTGGAACTTCCGCTTTAAGCACTCCTTGCCCTCTTAAATGCCGTACGTGTTTTTTTTTTTTTACCTAGTTTTGACAGGTATTTCCTGTCCCATTTTCATCACCTCACCGCCTAGGCGACTCTTCCTCTCCCACTCCCTCTCTACAATCTTCTGAGACATGCCACAGGTCCCAGAAGATTGCCTGACCACGAAGGGAGCGTATTGCGACTCGCGAATGCACAGTGCGTACCCGGCTGTGAAACCGCAAGCTGAGAAGAGAGGAGTGAGGCTTAGGCTGGCCGCATCGCTGGACCATGGGACAGATAAGTGTCTGTTACTTAAAAGTCAGCAGCTACACCAGTCACCTACGCTACTGCTGTCAATCAAAGTCAGCTAACCAATCGGCAGAGGGGTGGAGTTTTGTGTCTGAATCGACAGAGGGAGCTGTGACTCGGCTCGGGTGCCCTCACAGAAAGCTGCTTGCTGTGGGGGCACTCAACAGGAGGGAGGGGCCAGGATCACACAAGAGAGACCTGAGAAGCGGAGGATCCGGGTTGCTCTGTGCAAATCCATTGCACAGAGCAGGTAAGTATAACATGTTTGTTATTTTTATAGTAAAAAATACAAGACTTTACCATCACTTTAAAGACTCTACAATATATCAAACTTTCCTGCATAACTTTAAGATTATCGGTACTTCTGGTAGTACTTTTTTATTCAATTAAATTTAATTTAGATTAAATTTAGATTTTGCATGAGAATAAGAGACAGCTACTTTTAACTGGTAGAAAGGTAGGCCAAGAACAAAGATATACTTCTAAAGATGCTCCATCCTACAGTAACATTGTTTAGCTACAATATGCCAGATGTGAAATTATAAGTGTTTAGCAGACTTCATTTTATCCTAATGTGCAACATCTGTTTTATGCTGCAGCTGGACACATTGTGTTGCTAATTCAGTGCCTTTTTTTAGGTGTTAGTTCCAATAAATGCTATGATTTTCCAACTATTCTTGTTACTACGATTATAAGATATACTGGGTGACAATTCAATTTAGACCATGTGCTCAATTCTCTCAATTTTTTTTTTATGGGTTACAGACTTTCCTCTTTTAAGCATGGACATTTTATTATCTAAATAGCTTCCTAAAAGAAATTACAACTATTTTCTATGCTACAATCATTTTAACTATGAATGTTATAACTATAATGAATACTAAATGGTACATCTTTGGAAAAATGATTGCACTTTTCCAGCAGCAGCAGCTCAAATTAGATTAAGTTATCACCCAAGTGCCAGTTCGCTAACATAAATGTATCTATTAAAAAGACAGTAGTCATTTGAAATCAATAGTATATACTAAGCAGCCTGGCTTGCTCCAATCTCAGCCTAGGTATATGACAAATAGCATACAGAATTACATCCCCCCCAAAAAAAATGATATGCTAATTGATGTGCTCATGTGTCAGCAGCAGTGGGAAATGTACCTTATGAGAGTTAGAGGAAATTATGCTTTAAGTCCTCCTCCCACCTCCTTTTCTTCTTTTGGCACTTTTTTTTTGGACGGGTACCTGGTTTTGAATGGTACCCTCTACCACTTTCGGTTGGATCACCTAGGCGACTGCATTGGAAATCCCCCCCCCACCCATTGATCTGGGACACGTCATATGTCTCAGAAGGTTGTGGAACCATTGTAGTGGCTGACATTTCATTTTTTATTCAAACAGGGTGAAGAACCTCTTTAATTTTGAACGTAATTTCTTAACTTTTTGTTAATTAAGCAAAGCAGCTATAAGAAGTGAGATACATACAGTGCCTTGCGAAAGTATTCGGCCCCCTTGAACTTTTCAACCTTTTGCCACATTTCAGGCTTCAAACATAAAGATATAAAATTTTAATTTTTTGTGAAGAATCACCAACAAGTGGGACACAATTGTGAAGTGGAACGAAATCTATTGGATATTTTAAACCTTTTTAGCAAATAAAAAACTGAAAAGTGGTGCGTGCAAAATTATTCGGCCCCCTTTACTTTCAGTGCAGCAAACTCACTCCAGAAGTTCAGCGAGGATCTCTGAATGATCCAATGTTGTCCTAAATGACTGATGGTGATAAATAGAATCCACCTGTGCGTAATCAAGTCTCTGTATAAATGCACCTGCTCTGTGATAGTCTCAGGGTTCTGTTGAAAGCACAGAGAGCATCATGAAGACCAAGGAACACACCAGGCAGGTCTGTAATACTGTTGTGGAGAAGTTTAAAGCCGGATTTGGATACAAAAAGATTTCCCAAGCTTTAAACATCCCAAGGTGCACTGTGCAAGCGATCATTTTGAAATGGAAGGAGTATCAGACCACTGCAAATCTACCAAGACCTGGCCGTCCCTCTGATCAGTCTTCTCCTTGTCTGAGCTGAAAGTTTAGAGATGCAGCCAAGAGGCCCATGATCACTCTGGATGAACTGCAGAGAACTACAGCTGAGGTGGGAGAGTCTGTCCATAGGACAACAATCAGTCGTACACTGCACAAATCTGGCCTTTATGGAAGAGTGGCAAGAAGAAAGCCATTTCTCAAAGATATCCATAAAAAGTCTTGTCTAAAGTTTGCCACAAGCCACCTGGATGAAAACCTGTTGGAGTCTGCAAAAGACCTGAAACTGGGACGGAGATTTATCTTCCAACAAGACAATGATCCCAAACATACAGCAAAATCTACAAAGGAATGGTTCACAAATAAACGTATCCAGGTGTTAGAATGGCCAAGTCAAAGTCCAGACCTGAATCCAATCGAGAATCTGTGGAAAGAGCTGAAAACTGCTGTTCACAAACGCTCTCCATCCAACCTCACTGAGCTCGAGCTGTTTTGCAAGGAAGAATGGACAAGAATTTCAGTCTCTCGATGTGCAAAACTGATAGAGACATACCCCAAGCGACTTGCAGCTGTAATCGCAGCAAAAGGTGGCTCTAAAAAGTATTAACGCAAGGGGGCCGAATAATTTTGCACGCCCCACTTTTCATTTTTTTATTAGTTAAAAACGTTTCAAATATCCAATAGATTTCGTTCCACTTCACAATTGTGTCCCACTTGTTGGTGATTCTTCACAAAAAATAAAAATGTTATATCTTTATGTTTGAAGCCTGAAATGTGGCAAAAGGTTGAAAAGTTCAAGGGGGCCGAATACTTTCGCAAGGCACTGTAGACAGCCAACAAGGGAACTTTTAAAGTCCAATACAGTTTTGTTGGGGAGGGGGGGGGGGAATAACAATTCCCTCTGGAGGAACTGTATGCAATATTTCACAAAAAGTTTAGCAAACTTAATTTCACACTCTGTCTTGATGTTTGTGTGTAAAAAGGTATATAGGCCTAACAATGCTCTTTCTCAAAATGACAGCTAAGTGGTAGGGCCTGCCTTCATATAACCATCTAAGAAATCTTTGTTAAAATAAAAAGAAAGCTGAATTTCAGGAATTTAGCCCTTTTTTAAAAAAAGTGAAGGCACACTATGACTAAAGTCAAAGAAGCTGCATTACATCTCCCGGGCTTATCTTTATTTTTACATCTGACATTTTTATTGCGCTCCCGGAAGACAGCTACCACCGTATTTCTGGCAGCCCAACGTAGATGCTTCATGTTTAAACATCTTCAACATTAGAGAAGGTGCATCTGCTATGCCTGCCCCAGATGATGTCCAATCGGATGAAACGTGTCGGGTGACGCTCCTGAAACTACTGCACATTGCTTTTTTACAACCGTATGTTACCATTCTTGTATGGAACTTTTTTGGATTGTCGACTTGATATTTTACAATAAACCCACTATACAGTGTTACGCTATGTGTGTTTTTTATACCCATCTTCATGGATCACCAAGTTTACCTTTGATGTGGATCACTGCCCCTTTGGAGTTTTCTGACAGTGGATCCCCTCTGTCGATATCAGAAGTGGCCTATTCGCAGATCATCAACTTCCCATGCTGAATCCTGCTGAGGTTATTCCTCATGAATGCCTGCTTGACTCCTATGCTGTATAATATACTAATCCACCAAGTCTGGTAATCGTGCCACCTTATCCATTGTTTATACACAAGATTCAGTTTGACTTCACCGGGAGGAGTGTGAGAGACTTTTTCCAATACACTATTTTGAGCATGTATTTTGTGAACTAAAATACAAAGACTTCTCTGAATGGACAGCAGAGGGGAGAGGCGGGCATAGCTGCTCTGTGTGCCTCTTTCTCCTCTCACACAGCCCAGGGTGTCAGTGTATGCTCCAGCAGAGCAGCAAACGTTAGATATAAATAATATAGGTTCAGGAGGGGTCATTTACCTCCTTGGACTTAACCATAGTCTGCTTTCATTTTTTACAAAGTGTTTGAATTCCTGGAATTCAGCTTGAAATCTTAGAACTCTTCCAAACACCTCATCAAGAGTGCATGGGAGTGATCCTTAACCACTTTCAGACCGGACCATTTTGCTGGTAAATGACCAGAGGTCTTTTTACACTTTGGCACTGCGCTGCTTTAACTAGTAATTGCGCGGTCATGCAATGTTGTACCCAAACAAAATTTGCATCCTTTTCTTCCCACAAATAGAGCTTTCTTTTGATGGTATTTGATTGCCTCTGCGATTTTTATTTTTTGCGATATAAACGTAAAAAGACCGCAAATTTTGAAAAAAAATGATATTTTCTACTTTTTGTTATTAGAAAGATCCAATAAACTCAATTTTAGTCATACATTTAGACCAAAATGTATTCAGCCACATGTCTTTGGTAAAAAAAAAGTCAATAATTGTATATTTATTGGTTTGCGCAAAAGTTGTCACATCTACAAACTAAGGTACGTTTTCTGGAATTTATGCAGCTTTTAGTTTACGACTGCCTATCTCATTTCTTGAGGTGCTAAAATGGCAGGGCAGTACAAAACCCCCCCAAATGACCCCATTTTGGAAAGTAGACCCCCTAAGGAAATTGATAAGAGGCATGTTGAGCCCATTGAATATTTTATTTTTTTGCCTCAAGCGATTGAATAATGACAAAAAAAACAATTTTTTTTTTTTTTCACAAAGTTGTCACTAAATGATATATTGCTCATGCATGCCATGGGCATATGTGAAATGACACCCCAAAATAAATTCTGCTGCTTCTCCTGAGTACGGGGATACCACATATGTGGGACTTTTTGGGAGCCTAGCCGCGTACGGGGCCCCGAAAACCAAGCACCGCCTTCAGGCTTTCTAAGGGCGTAAATTTTTGAGTTCACTTCTCACTACCTATTACAGTTTTGAAGGCCATAAAATGCCAAGATGGCACAAAACCCCCACAAATGACCCCATTTTAGAAAGTAGACACCCCAAGCTATTTGCTGAGAGGCATGTTGAGTCCATGGAATATTTTATATTTTGCCACAAGTTGCGGGAAAATTACAAACTTTTTTTTTTTTTTTTTTTTTTTCACAAAGTTGTCACTAAATGATATATTGCTCACGCATGCCATGGGCATATGTGAAATGACACCCCAAAATAAATTCTGCTGTTTCTCCTGAGTACGGGGATACCACATATGTGGGACTTTTTGGGAGCCTAGCCGCGTACGGGGCCCCGAAAACCAAGCACCGCCTTCAGGCTTTCTAAGGGCGTTACAGTTTTGAAGGCCATAAAATGCCAAGATGGCACAAACCCCCCCCAAATGACCCCATTTTGGAAAGTAGACACCCCTAAATTTAGGGGTACACTAGTGAGACTAGGTAATAAATGGCGGGTGCCCTGAAACTATAAAAAAATAACTAACCAACCAGCGTCACCTGTAACAGTTATATGGTGATCACTGGTGAAAGGGTTAACTAGGGGGCAATCAGGGGGCTTTATGCGGTAGTATATGGGGGTCCCTGGCGCTATAAAAAGCTGCGGCGAACCTAAATACCTACCTGCCTAACTAGCGTCACTTGTGACACTAATACGGCGATCAGAAAAATGATCGCTTATTAGGCTGGGTTCACACTGGAGCGATGCAGAAACGCCGCGAATCCGCGGCGGGTTCCCGCATCGCATGCCTCCCGGCGGCAGTTCACACTGCCCTATGCGAACTGCTGGGAGTGTCAGTGAAATGTTACTGACACCCCCAGATCAGTTCGCATATCGCAGTGCGATCTGCAAACTCGGATCGCATGGTGTGAACACCCATGCGATCCGATTCTGCTGCGGGCCAAAAAAAGGGTCCCGTGCGAATTTGCGGCGGGTGCGGCGGGTGCGGCGGGTGCGGCGAATGGCTGAACTCGAATCGCACAGAGATCGGATGTGATTTGCACTGCAGTGCGGTGCGAATCACATTCGTTCTCATAAACCGCTGCAATGTGAACCCAGCCTTAGTGACACTGGCGACGGGGGGTGATCACGGGGTTAAACCTTTATTGGGGGGGTTAGGGGGGTACATTAGAACTAAAGGGGGCTAACTCTAACTGCCCTAACAGTTATTACAGTCACAAATGACACCAATGCAAAAAAAAAAAAAAAATAAATAAAATGACATTGGTGTCACTGTGACTGGGGGGCAGGGGTAATTGGGGGGGTGATCGGGGGGGTGTGAGTGTGCCTGGCATGTTCTACTGTGTGTGTAGAGTGTTGGTGCAACTCACCGATCCGCTCTCCTCCGTGTCGGAACGAAAAATACCGACACGGAGGAGACAATACATCACTTCCTCTCCTGTGTTTACATTACAGGAGAGGAAGTGATGTCACGGGGAATTTCTATTCGTCGGGAGCGATCGCGAGGGGGTGGCCATGAATGAATGGCCGCCCCCTCGTCCCGGATCGCTCCCGGACGAAAACCGACCGCCGCAGGCACCGGGCGGGGGCCCGATCGCGGGAGGCAAGGGACGTACATGTAAGCCCTTATGCCTGCCCGTGCCATTCTGCCGACGTACATCGGCGTGCGGCGGTCGGCAACTGGTTAACATAGTTCTAGGTTTACAAAAAAATAACAACTGTAGAGCTTAATAAAGGTTACTTGTAAACATTGTGACAGAATCTGCTTTTGAACCAATTACATATGCATAATATATTTTATATATATATTGTGACATTATGAAAGGCGAGATGATTGATCGACGTTATGTTTCACATTGCATGCTCTCATTTGCTGAGAACTAAGGTGGAGTCCGGTCTGGGTTTTACCAGCCACCTTGGCGGGGCCGGTTCTGGACCAGATTCTGCTGTACACTTGTGTCCACCAATAGGTCATATAAATAAAGCAGGACTGGAGCAAAGAATTGCTCTTGAATGAAAAGGGGACAAATGGTCTGCATGTGTGAAAGGGGCCTTAAAGTTGAAGTCCTGGCACAAACTAAAATCCATGCATCTATAGCCACCAACATTCTAACACTAACCTCTGTAGCCCTGAAAAGAAAAAAAACTGTATATATACCTTTTCTGAGGCCGATCTGACCCGATCTCCAGCGGCGGAAGAGAGGTTAATGTTAGAATGTTGGTGGCTATAAAGGCAGGGATTTTAGTTTTAGCATGGACTTCGACTTAGTACACAATAGTAGTTTTTTGTTTCGTTTAAACCAGCAGGGCTGAACCAAAAAAAAAAACTGACAACTCAGGGGGGAACCACGGTACTAACGATCCAATGTTAGTACAGCAATCCCCCTGCTGTGCTATTGTGTTCTGACGGACGCCCGCCCCCCGCCATAACACTCCGGTCAGACCTCAGCAAAAAGCTTAGAGCGCTGATTGGGAGCCGTTCAGCAGACCTTTTCCAGTCATGCCACATGACTTCTGTTGGACTGGCTGCAGTACACACAGGGCGAATGTCGATGCTGCCCAACATTCACCCCATGTGTAGAAGGTTAAAGTGGTTGCAACCCTGGGGGAAAATTTTTTTAAAAAAAGCTTCTGTTCCTTTAAAAGCATGATCTATACCACAGTGCTTGTGCAGTATTAGTTTGACCAATTCTAAGATCTAAAATACCTGGGTGATCCTGCTTTTTCCTGTGTCCCCCAACGTGTATTGACCATGGTAATCATGGATGCTGATCCATAACATGGTCAGTTTATGTGCCTTCGTCATCATGCCCTCTACTGCGAGTCGTTCCCTCTCCTCTTCCCTCCCTGCCTGTTAGTTCCTTGCCTGTGTGTGACAGCCGATCTCCAAACCCACCCCTTCTCTTCTGCTGCTATTGAAGGTCTTTAGGATTTTAGTTAAAAAAAAACTGACACAAAGTACCTTTTTTACAACAGAGGGGATGCCAGTTATTTAGAAATCTGACTTTACAACCATTTTAAAGAGGAGATATTTACCATATACGCTTGCACCGATGTCATTGGTGCATGTGCACTGAAGAAAGGGCACGGTTGTGCCATTTCTAAAGGGCACATGCCGTCACCATCGGCTCCGGCGCACATGCGCAGGAGTAACATTATGCAACTCCGACCAGTCACAGAGTCCACGGCCCCGGAAGGAAGAGGGGTGAAGATGGATGCGGCCACCAGCGGGGAAATGGTGGGCTTCGTTTGCAGAAAAGTGCAACATAATGGGCTAGTATGCCCATAATGCTTTTACTTTGCAGGGGGAAAAAAGAGGAAGCAAAACCGATCAGGGTTTACTTCCTCTTTAACTGCTTGCCGACTAGCCGCCGCAGTTCATCTGCGGCAGGATGGCACAGCTGGGTGAAACAACGTTACTTTAGGTCGCTTTGCCTTTTGACCAGTAGGGGTGCACGCGCATGCCTGCAGCATGTGCCCGGAGCCAATGCAAGTGCCCAGCGGGCGCGATGACTGCCGGGCACCCGCGATCACTTGTGACAGAGCGAGAACCAGGATCTGTGTGTGTAAACACACAAATACCAGTTCTCTCAGGGGAGAGGAGACAGATCGTGTGTTCATACAAAGTATGAACAGTGATCTCTCTCTTCCCCTAGTCAGTCCCATTCCCCCTACAGTCAGAACACACGGTTAACCCCTTGATCGTCCCCCCTAGTGTTAACCCCTTTCCTGCCAGTGATATTTATACAGTAATCGGTGCATTTTTATAGCACTGATCGCTGTATAATAGTCATAGGTCCCAAAATGTGTCAAAAGTGTCCAATGTGTTTGCCGCAATATTGCAGTGCCGATAAAAAAAAACAATAAAAAAAAAATCTATCCCCATTTTGTAATTTATACCCATTTATTAAGCCACTTTAATTTATACCCATTTATTAGGCCACTCTAATCTATCACCTATTTTAAGCTATACCTTTTGCGCAAACCAATCAATCTGGGCTTATTGCTTTTTTTACCAAAATTAGGTATAAAAATACATATCGGCCTAAACTGAGGAAAATTTATTTTTTTCGAAAAATAAGTTGGATTTATTATAGCAAAAAGTAGTTGTGTTTTTTTTTCAAAATTGTCGCTCTTCTTTTGTTTATAGCGGAAAAAATAAAAACCACAGAGGTAATCAAATACCACCAAAGGAAAGCTCTATTGTCAATTAACCGGTTCCCGACCGGCGCACGCCGATGTACGTCGGCAGAATGGCACGGGCAGGCATATTGGCGTACAGGTACGTCCAATCTTTAATGCCGCCCTGCCATCGTCTCACGGGGCGGCTGAACAAGGAAATGCCGTTGTAAACAGCATCTCCCCATTCTGGCTAGCAACTAGTGACGCTGATCTCTGCTCCATGTGATTAGAGCAGAGATCAGTGTTCACTAAATGAAAGCCCAGCCTCCCATAGTTAGTAACACACCCCTAGGAACACTTAACCCCTACACTGTCCCCCACTGGTTAAAGTGGAGGGCCACCCTGAAAATGAAAAAATATTAAAAATTACAAAAAAATATAAAAAAAAAAAAAATGAAAAAAATATTTTTTTTTTACTTACCAGAAATGCCTGTTGCTAGGCACTTTCTCCTAATCTTCCTCTTCCTCCTCCGCGGAGATCTTCTGTCTTCTCCCTTCGTCACGGCGTCTTCTGGGTAATGAGTCGCGCTGTGTTCTGGGAACTGTGTGTTCCAGAACACAGCGCGTCCCATTCAGAAAGCGCTGCGGGACTCGCGCATGCGCAGTAGCGGCGGGACTCGCGCATGCGCAGTAGGAAACGGGCAGTGAAGCCATCAGGCTCCACTGCCTGTTTCCCTTACAACGAATGGCGGCGCCGGGACCCGAGAGCCGAGGGACGGGTCGGCCTCGGGCGGCCGACATCGCGGGCGCCCTGGACAGGTGAGTGTGTTTATTAAGTCAGCAGCTGCAGTGTTTGCAGCTGCTGACTTTTTTTTTTTTTTTTAAACGGACCTCCTCTTTAACCCCTTCACTGCCAGTGTCATTTACACAGGAATCACTGCATTTATATAGCAGTGATTGCTGTATAAATGACAATGGTCCCAAAAATGTGTCAAAAATGTCTGATGTGTCCGCCATTATGTCACAGTCACAATAAAAATCACTGATCGTCGCCATTACTAGTAAAAAAATAAAAATATTAATAAAAATGCCATAAAACTATCCCCTATTTTGTAAACGCTATAACTTTTGCGCAAACCAATCAATAATCGCTTATTGCGTTTTTTTTAACCAAAAATATGTAGAAGAATACGTATTGGCCTAAACTGAGGGGAAAAAATGTTTTTTTATATATTTTTGGGGGATATTATAACAAAAAGTTAAAAATAGTGCGTTTTTTTTCAAAATTGTCGCTCTATTTTTGTTTATAGCGCAAAAAATAAAAACCCGCAGGGGTGATCAAATACCACCAAAAGAAAGCTCTATTTGTGGGAAAAAAAGGACGCCAATTGTGTTTGGTAGTCACATCGCATGACCGCGCAATTGTCAGTTAAAGCGACGCAGTGCCGAATCGCAAAAAGTGGTCTGGTCTTTGACCAGCAAAATGGTCCGGGGCTGAAGTGGTTAAAGCAATGCAGTGCCGAATCGCAAAAAGTGGTCTGGTCTTTGACCAGCAAAATGGTCTGGGGCTGAAGTGGTTAAAGCGACACAGTGACATATGGCAAAAAATGGCTTGGTCATTGAGCAGCCAAATCTTCCAGGGCTGAAGTGGTTAAGTCTAAAACCCTATATCAAATCAGTTCTGTATACCCTGTTGCAGCCAATGACCAACCACCAGTAGATTCAGGGACAGAGTAGTCCTGCAAATAGGTAACAACCATGAGTACAGACAGAAAGTTTGACTATGTCAGGAATTGACCACTGTTCGGATCAGTTAATAACCTCACACAGTTGCCTATAAAAATGACCATGATATTAACACTGTTGCAGTATTATATGATCAAAATTACAGCAAGTGAGCATACACTAAAATATACTGTATCTCACTAAATGTTCACACTTGTGTGAATTGGATGCGAGTTTCCCTGCCTGAAAGTTTCACATTAACAATAAGCCTCCAGCTAGGATGACTACCACCATAATTCACAGTTTGCACCATCACCCGTACAAAAAAAAAAAAAAGTAGAGGTGTAGTAAGTATGGAATTAGTTATTGGAGTGGCCTAATAAATGAGTATAAGTACACATCTTTTTTAACTTTTCTAAGCTAATGGTCTGTTTACTCCAGGGCTTGAGTAAGTTGTCACTTTTTATACATAATGTCAGCGTTCGCTTTATCTTTTCTATTCTTACATCAAGGAAACAGCGCTGTTAATGATTTATGCAAATACAGCAAATCGAGAAGAACTGATTTTTTTTAAATATTTGAATATCACTTAGATGTCAAGGCTAGTAAGGAAAAAGTATAATACAAATCCTCCCCCCTTCACAACAGTATATAATTTTAGATGCTGTAGGTTTGTAAAAGATTGGCAGGATTTAAAGATGTGCATCATGCAAATATTCAGTCATGAACAGAATCACAGGAAGAAAAAAATGCATGTGCATAATTTTGCTTAATCAAGAATTATATGAAAAAAAAAGATCTAACATCCGAGGTCACTTTTTTTTAAAAATAAAATATGAATGTTCTTTGCAAGGTAATCAATCAACAAGCAAAGTAGATGCTGCTGAAGGTCTTTTTAAAGTAAGAATTAGTTTGGCAAATGAAAATTCAGTTCACACTTTCATGTTCATAAAATGCATGTGCTTAAAATGGATTGTTATAAAAGGTCGAAATTCAGGCTCTGTTCATATCTAGGCGTTGCTATTTTTCGGGTGTTTTTTTCAGAGTTTTGCAGCGTTTTTGTACAGGCATTTTCAAGATTAATAGCAGAAAAAACGCCAGTAATCTGCCAAAAAACAAGCTTCTGTACTTTTTTGAGCAACGGGCATTTTGCTTCAGGTGACAGAACACTCAAATGTGAACAGGGGCCATTGAAATGAATGGGATTTATCTTGTTGGGCGTTTTTAGAGCTGAGGCTTACAGTAGAAAAACGCTTGAAAACGCCTAGGCCTCAAGGAAGACAAGCTACACAAACACATTATACCTAAACTTTACAATATAAAGTCTGTCTTTTTGGCGTTGTCATGCCCAGCTTCAACCCAACCATTGCAGAAACATGGATTCTGCTAGTAGCCTAGCTTAAAGGATAGGTTCCCCTTTAAAAAAAAAAAAAAGTGCATTTTTTTTCTTCTATGGAGCCTGCAGAGCATTGCACCCATGATTAGCAGACCATAGGTGCAATGTCTGGCTCCTGCAGACTTTCAGCATAGCTGTCTGTCTGTACTTCGTATGGGCAGGCAGTTACCCAAGAGCAGGAAGAATCAGTGAATTATGGGGGCTTTCCACAGGGGCGTTTTTTGTAATCAGTGGGCCCATGTGAAGGATCATAATTTGGGCCCTAGACACAGAGAAAAAGAAAATGCAGGGCACATACCACGCCATGGCAAAGAGTGAGTGTGGTTTAAATTGCGCTAAATATTGGGCGTGGCCTTACAGGTCATCAGTTTAGAGTGAATATTTGGCCTAGAATTATTGCTCTTATTTCTGAGTGTGCAGCAATATAAGCATGTGTAGTGCAAGTAACATTTTCGTAAGTAAGTGCCCCTGATAGGTTTGTTTACTTTTATACATCTGCGTACATTGGCAGGGGAGGGAACAGCTCAAAAAAATTCTGGGGGGTTTCAAAGTGCTTGCATGTAGCTATTTTTTTTACACTTTTTTTTTTTTTAACTATAACTAAAGTCCCTTATGTGATATAATTTTATGATAGGTTCTCTTTAATGAGACATAGGGAGTCTTTTAGACTCCAGGTGTCTCACATGCCCCTCATTGTAGCTAAAAAGCACATATAGCCCTCCATTAGCTTCTGTGTTGTGAGGAAATCGTAGCAGGCAGTGTGAAAGTAGTCTTAAGGAGGTCAGGGGTTCTAATGAAGAGATGAGGGGTCTGGGGTAACCTGAAATGCAGAGAAGGGTCCAAGGATTTGAGAAGGAGAGGAGAGTGAATGTCTGAGGAGGAGAGGGTGGTCGGGGGTCTGAGGAGGAGAGGTTGGGGGGGTATCTGAGGGGAGAGAGGAAGCATGGTAGTCTGCCCTCACATCACAGCAGCACCATACTGAGACTGGGGACAGTTCTCGGCACCTGCTCTCTATTGCCACTTGCAGGCTTGAGGGAGGAAAAAGCCTAATCCTTTCTCCAGGTGCAGCTACCAGGATTGGCGATCTCTCCTGTCAGTAAAGAGCAAGATGAATGGCCACATAACCAGCCCCCCCCCCCAATCAGCATTGTGCCCCTTTGTCCAGGCCCTGGCTGCCACCACCTGATGCTACATCCCGCTAGGCTCCAGCTCCCACATGCCCACCCTTTACCCTAAGGAGGAGCGTGTCAGGATATCACTCCATTTTGCAGACAGAACAAAAAATTTTAGGCTGTCCTCTTTCCCCACACAAACCTCTTATATCATTCCTATATAACCCAGAATTGTCTCTGGGCATAAAACCCCCTGCTGTTGTCAAGGAATGGTCCCCTCAAACATATGGCTATATAAACGAAATGGAGTAAAACATTTCCCCTCACTCTCATTAAAATTAGAGCTCTCTAACACTCAGGCATTCTGCTACCATCAAATCAAAATCGTCTTCAACCAAAACAAATTTACGAATTGATAACCCTCTCTCCATTCAAACACAAATACGTGCAGAACCCACACTCCCTGGGCATGACTTCACACCAGTGAAAATTTTCCTAAATATAAAAAAGGCACCATGATTTGGGCAAGACTTTTTGAGCAAATGGACTGGACCTAGTAGAAATGACCTATATACTTTCCTCCCCAGATTGTACCTCATGCCAACTAGAATCGCAATTTATATTCTGGGTTATTCCTCTCTGTGTTTCCAACTCTTTGGCCAGAATGGCACATTTTCCTATACATTGCGATTCTGCCCCATAACAACTCCATTCTGGTCCCAAATCTGAAACCTTCTGGCCCGACTAACCCACAGCTTTGAGGCTGACAACAGCTGAGGCCTGGAAACGTAATTTTTAGCAAAGTAGAGGCCAAATCCAGATTTACCCAGATAATGTTTCATAGGAATATGGAGGCCAGACTCTCGGACAGGATGACAAAATGTTAAAGCGGTATTGATCCCAAAACCAAAAATGTAGAATATTGCATTAGATGTGGTGGCTGCATTTGTTTTCTTTTTTTAGGCCTTTTTCCTTCCATTTTCATCTGGTGATCTGGCCAGTAACGCACCTCCTGTATTAGAGTGTCCCCACTCTAGATGAAAGAGCATAGGGGGCACAGCAGACATCAAGATTGTTAGTCTGGGGGGATGGTAGTGTTAAATGTATTAGCAGATTTAACTGCTTCAATACTGGGCACTTTCACCCCCTTCCTGCTCAGGACCATTTTCAGCTTTCAGCAATGTTGCACATTCAGTGACAATTGCACCGTCATGCAACGCTGTACCCAAAAAATTTTTTATCATTGAGACAGATAGAGCCTTCTTTTGGTGGTATTTAATCACCACTGGATTTTTTATTTTTTGCTAAACAAACGAAAAGAGTAACGAAAATTCTGGGGGAAGAAAAAGTTTTACTTAGTTTCGGTTTTTAACATTTTGTAAATAAGTAATTTTTCTCCTTCACTGATGTGCGCTGATGAGACTGTACTGATGACCACGGATAGGCGGCATTGATGGGAAGGCACTGACAGGCATCACTGATGGGTAGTGAAAGGCAACACTGATGGGCACTGGTGAGCATCACTGATGAGGAAGATGTTCCCTGTGAGGAAAGCCATTTTTATCGGCTCTCTTCTCCTCATGCATTGTCAGTTTGAAGAGAGGAAAGATGATAACAGGCAATTGGATACAGCTGATCACATGGTAAAGCACCTATGTCATAGGCTCTTTAGCGAGATTGGTGATACGTTGTGTCCAAGAGACTTCTGCGCTGCGCGTCCCATTCTGATGGACATCATATGACGTCCAGTCAGGACAATAAAGCCCTCGCCCGGCCATCATTCTGCTATAAGCAGGATGGGAAGGTGTTAAATACACTAACATACTGAAGCCAAACTCCAGCTCACACTCATAATTGGTTACAGCAGATACTTTTTTTCCTTTAGGGATAAAGGTTTTATATGAATAAATAAAAACTGATCACTGTAAGCACACCTGCCAGTGTTAAATGGTTTGTCTCATCTATGTAAAATGGTACATCTAGAGGATGCTTGTTCTTTTGAAAAACAACAAACGTAATGGCTGAATCACCAGATGAATATAGAAGAAAGCAAGCATAAAAAAGAAAATAAATGCAGACAGCACATCTAAGAACTGGTAAGCTGCAATATAATAAATGTTTGCTTGTGGGGTTAATACTGCTTCAAGCAATCTGGCAATCCCAATCAGACCAGTTTTTACCTCTCAAATTCAACACACAGTTGCACCATCAATATCAAGGCTTTGGCCCTTTTTCATGGCTTTCCTTCCTCAACTCTTTACCCTTCAAGCATGGCATGTGCCTGATATACGCCCCCCCCCCCCCATTCTGGCCTCCCCCCAAGAAAATCCTACCAACTGTTTATAATTTAAATGTTATGCTACCTTTATTAACTACCTCTCATACTGTCATCATTCAGTGTCCCTTATAACCACTGCACCAACCATATTTATCCCTAATCACTGCTACACCAGTTACAGTGACCCTGATCACCATCACATAAGTCCCAGTGTCCCTGATCACCGCCACACCAGTCCCAGTGTCCCTTAGCCCTGCCACACAAGTTCCAGTGTCTCTAATCACTGCCACACCAGTTATCGTGTCCCTAATCACTTCCACACCAGTCTCCATGTCCCTGATCATCGCCACACCATTCCCAGTGTCCCTAATCACTGCAACACAAGTTCCAGTGACTCGAATCACTGCCACACCAGTTCTTGTGTCCCTAATCACTTCCACACCAGTCCTCGTGTCCCTGATCACTGCCATACCAGTCCTTGCATCCCTGATCACTGCCACAACAGCCCCAGTGTCCCTGATCACCGCCACACCATTTACAGCATTCCTGATCACCGCCACACCAGTCACAGTGTAATCACTTGTTCACATGTGCAATACTCTCTGAAGAGCCATCTCTGTTCAGGGTGGGCAACCTGTGGCCCTACAGCTGTTATGCTAACTACATGTCTCATAAGGCATTGTAAAAGTAACAGTGACATCATGACTCCCAAAGGCAGAGGCATGATGGGACTTGTAGTTTTGCAACAGTTGGAGGGCAGCAGGTTGCCCACCCCTGCTTTGTGGCTGAGAAGTCCTTCAGCAGAAGGTAGTCCAAGTACCCTGTGACATGTATGCCCTGGGACCAGAGAAGAGCAAGATGTGGGGTAAGCATCTTTGTGAACATGCTTTGGGTGCAGAGGAAAGCCCGAATGGCATTGCTAGAGATTGTAAATGTTGGTCGAAATGCAGAAAATGTTGATGTGAAGGGAAGATGACAATTTGTAGAGATAGGCACGGCGGTGGCCGGTCCATAAAGGGCGCTGCCCCCTAATCTCCATGTGCTAGCCCCTAATCTCTATGCGGGGCGCCAGACGCATTAATATCTACAAGGTTTTTTTTTTTAAGCACATGATTAGAGCCCGAGGCTCTAATTGGCTTAAAAATTAAGGACTTGGGGCGCAGAGCACTAAGAAATCTATTTCGAGATTTTTAGTCCAATAAGGGGTGGATGCCCCTGTTTAGTCTAGAGACTGTGAAAAGGTCTAATTAAAAATCTTGGAATTATTACCCTGAAGGAACTGGTACAACCACTCCCTGTGACTGACATTGGTCAGTAGCCAGTAAAACTGCTTGTTTTTGAGGCTGACCTTTTTCGCTGAGTAGCGGTAGTAGCTGCAAAAGTAGGGGACTTTATTTGTGGGGTAAGAGCACCTTTTCCTTAGTGAATTCCTTGATGAATTTATGATTCCCCAAATCAGCACTCACCATCAAAACGCGTGTGTACAATGCGTCTTTCGCAAGCAGGTTCAGTAGACCAAGCTTTTAACCACAATATCCTGCGCATATAAGAGACATAGAAACTTGGTGAATTACATTCTCCGGCGTGTCAACACAAAACAATATGTCTTCAGTTGTTCTAAGAGAGCAAGGGGCATCAAAGACAGGCCTATGGTCTCTGTTCATTTGTCTTGTCCAGTTAGAATTGCCAGTACATGCTGGCTGCAGGACTGAACCTGCTAGGGTAAAGGCTTCAAAAAGCCCATCAACAGAATCATTAAAAGAGGAGACATCCTCAGTAGGAACTGTAAGGTGTTTATTGAAGACTGAAATGGCAGGATCTACTACCGAAACCTCTTTCCGGATAAGCCCAATCCTCCTGTAGTGCACTTTCAATTTGTGCATGGATGGGAAATGTCTTCTTTGATTTTGCTAGCCACTTAGAGCCCACAGGAGCTTGTCTTTTGGCTGTTAAAATCAGATTCTGCTAGGCAAAGACTAGCTTGCCCTGTGTCATTGTGTGGAGAACATTTATCAAGAAAGCCATAGCTAGTGGCTCCAAAATTGCAGGGTTTTGAAAATCTTCTGCAGCTTATGCTACAATATTTGCACCCCCATCGCTATCTTTCATTTGATCTTCAAAGAGGTTTGGAGGTATCAACTCTGATTCATTAACAAAGTCAACGTGGAGAGAGGAAGTGTAGCATTCTTGGCCTCTGTAAACTGAACATTTTAGGGGACTGGTGCATCAGTAACATGTTACATCCTGAATATGGGTAAATAATTTAACATGTTATGAAAGGGGAATTTATCCTTTAACATGTGCCACTTGGCCCTTTTGTTTTGCCGCCATTGTGCCAGTGATCAACTATTGAGGGGATCTCTGGTGGGCAACTCACAGAATGGGATTCAGAATGAATGGGGTTTTGTGTGTCTGTCATGCAGGATCTATTACAACCCAGATGTTGACTGGGTTCCTGTGGCTGTGTCTCTGTAGTAGAAGGCAGCAGAAAGTACATGTTCATTTTTTGCGGTTATAGTGGGTGGAAGTGCAGCAGCCAGAAAACATGTTACAATTATTCCACTTTCCTGAGACTAAGCCCAAATGGGAGACAAAAAAAAAAATTTCAATTAAAAATTCATTTATGGGGCCTCAACCATTATAGACTATTAAAACAATAGTAGCACAATAACGTGAATAACCCCCCCATTCCTCTGTCTATGTATCAACATTGCATGCTAAGCACTACGGGTTGTCTATTAGTAGCCAGGAACCAGTCCAAAACACAAGCAAAAAGCTTATCTTACCTTATCTATGTCGTTGGGCCCATTATAGGTTCAGGCTTTGAGAGGCTGAGAACCACAGAAATGAACCACAGCCCCAGGCCTGTAAGAGCACCCTGCAAGTAACTGCACTTCATACCAAGGTGAGCACCTAAAGCAGGATCAGGTGCTTGAAGCCAACCATACAATCTGGCCCCACACTGTGGGAACCGGGTACAGTCCCCATCGTATAACACCAAGGGGTACTGACCTGAAAACTGCTAGATATTTGAGAGTATTAAAAGGAGAAAGATCTTGATAGTCGTGTCAGAATAAAAAATAAATGGTTAAAAAGAAAAAATGTATCCAAAAGGAGAAGTGGTTCGTCAGTTAAGGACACTAGCAAAAATCAATGGTCTTTGAATACAAGTCACGTGTCCGGTACTGTATGATTAGGATAGACATTTTTTTCTCGTGTTCTTATTCAAGTATATCATTATATCTATAGGCACTGTTTAAATAAAGATATAATGTTTGCTTGCTCAAGTATGTTAAAGTCTACAGTTTCCATGGAGTATAACTAAGTTTTCATATGACTGCATGTGTGCAAAGACAGGGAGCAGGGGAGTTGACTATACATGTATGCCAATGTCAAAAGAAAGACAACTAATCTAGAACAGAAACGGACTGAAAGGATGCTTGGGCTGCAGAATTCCACACAACATCAGATATTTTCCACAGAGCCAATCCCATTGCTTCTGCAGGATGATTTACACAAGGCACAGAAACAGGGGTCATGCAGATTTTCAAAAAGACTTTATGACAACCAGTGGAGTGATAGACTCAATTCAGGAAGCTTTGACACAAGGATAAGAATCTTTATTATCAGTCATTTCACTGCTGTTTTGAACCCTGTCTGACTTAAAGCGGAGTTCCGCAGATTTTTTATTTTTACTGCAAATCCTGCAGCTGCTGACTTTTAAAATATGGACCTGTCCAGGGCGCCCTCCATCTGTCCCTCGGCTCTGGGGTGGAGGTGCCACCATCTTCGGTAAGGGAATCAGGAAGGGAAGCCTTGCGGCTTCACCGCCTGGTTCCCTACTGCACATGCACATGTCCTGCTGCGTGATCTCACTGGTCCCTGCTGTCTTCTGGGACCTGTGTGTCTCCCAGAAGACAGCGGGGGAGACGGAGGAGCCGGATATGGCATAGACATCCATATTTATGCCCAGAAGTGGGAGGAAAAACGTGGATTATGCTTCCCTCCCCCCTGAAAGGTGCCAAACATGATACGGGGGGGGGGATTCTGAAAAGCATGAGTTCCATTTTTGGGTGGAACTCAGCTTTCACTGAAAATAACTAGCTTTTTTTAAAAATAGAGGAAGTAAAGGTAATTGGGAATTAAACTTTAGTCAGAAACTTAAGTCCTGCTAGATCACTTCGGGCTGGCCCCTTTTGCAGGTATAGCTATGTACAACATTAAAAATAAGTGACTATACTGTTTAAAAACCAGTAACACCATTTCACCCTACTCTGCACATGCTCAGTTGCTCTCCATTTTTAGGCATTGCTGAGTTTGTAGAGGCCAATATGCTGACAGCCTTAAAGCAGCATTAAAGCGGAGGTCCACCCTAAAGTGGACCTTCCGCTCATCGGAACCCTCCCCCCCTCCGGTGCCACAATCGGCACCTTTCAGGGGGGAGGGGGGTGCAGTTACCTGGATAATCCAGGTAACTGCACCCACTTCCGGGATAGCTCTCTGCGGAAAGGGGCATAACTTACGCCCCTTTCCGCAAGTGCCCGCCCCTTCCCGCAAGTGCCCCGCTGCCTGCTGGGAAGCACACAGATCCCAGAGGCAGCGGGGACCGTCCTCATTGCGCAGCGCGGCTCGCGCATGCGCAGTAGGGAACCGGGAAATTAAGCCGAAAAGGCTCCATTTCCTGATTCCCATACCCAAGATGGCGGCGGCAGCACTCGAGTGTCGATCTAGAGATCGGCTTCGGGTGCCGACATCGCGGGCGCGCTGGACAGGTAAGTGTCACTATTTTAAAAGTCAGCAGCTGCAGTATTTGTAGCTGCTGGCTTTAAAAAAAAAAAAAAAACGCGGAGTCCCGGTGGACTCCCGCTTTAAACCCTCCTATCCTTTACAGCCAAGGAAGTTGCTTCTGTTTTATCTGCAACTGTCATGGTGCTGCACATGAGACCAGTTAAAACACCAGCCATTTGTGGGTTTGACAGTTTGGTTGAAGACATAAGCAAATGTGACAATTAGCAATCCCAGAATTCCAGGAATACAACTGTTTTTTGAAACTGTTAAATCTTTATGATTTACTTTACCGTTCAGGGCACTGCACATATGATCAGTGTGGTTGAGAGCCAACATAAGCACACTAGTAACTGTAACAGTTATAATTTACAGAATGCCTTGAATGTAACGGACTTAAAGTGGACCTATACTATACCTAGTCTATACTGTTTAAAATCCAGTAATATACTGTCCAACCTTGCTCTGCACATGCTCAGTTGCTCTACATTTTTAGGCATTTTAGGCACTGCTGAGTTTGTAGAGGCCGATCTGCTGACAGCCTAAGGCCTCTTTCACACGGGACGGATCAGTAATGATCCGCCCCGTGATGATCCGCTCGCTCAACGGACAACGGAGCGATCCCCGCTGAGCCGGCGGCGGACAGGGCGGTCTCCGCACACTGTGCAGGAACCGCCCTGTCAGCTCTCCACTCTCCTCTATGGGGATCGGATGAGCACGGACCGTCTGTCCGTGTTCATCCAATCCGCTCTGCAGACGGATAGAAAAATAAGATTTTCCTCCGTCTGCAGAATCGGACAGTTGCGGAGGCGGACAATAGCGGGTGTCTGCGGATGCTCATCCGCAGACACCCGCTATCCCATAGGGATGAATGTATGCCCGTATTTCATCCGCAAACGGATGGATGAAATACGGACATACCATCCGCATGTGTGAAAGGGGCCTTAAAGCTAAATTGGGCTTGGTTCACACTTGTGCGATGTGGGATACCCCTGCGATTCTAGTGCGGGTTCCCACATCACACCTGAAGCACCGGCGGCTCACACTGTTCTCTGCAAACCGCTGCGGGTGTCAATACAAAGTTAATGACACTCCCAAATCGGTTGGCAGATCGAATTTGGACAGGAATCAGATTATATGGGTGTGAACAGCCATATGATCCGATTCCAGTGCAGACCAAAAAAAGGGTCCTGTGCCATTTTGCTCTGAATGCAAATTCAGCCATACAATCTGTATGGCTGAATTTGCATCGAACAAACGATGCTTGTGATCTGCACTGCAATGTCTGACATCTCTATAGTGTGAACTGAGCCTTAAAGGTCATAACTGATCACATGAGCAGCTCCAAAAGTAGCTTCCTTGGTTGTGCAGGATAGGTGGGTTTAAAAGGGTTGCAAAGGTTTGTTTTTTATTTTCTAAATAGGTTCCTTTAAGTTAGTGCATTGTTGGTTCACTTACCTTTTCCTTCGATTTCCCTTCTAAATGTTTTTTTTTCTTAGTCTGAATTTCCCACTTCCTGTTTCTCCTCAGTAAACTTCACACCATCATCCGAGCGGTGTTTAGTCAGCCAGAACAGCTTACTGAGGAGGAACAGGAAGTATGAAATTCAGACAAAGAAAACAAACAAAAAAAACATTTAGAAGGGAAATCAAAGGAAAAGGGTAAGTGAACCAACAATGCACTAGCTTAAAGGAACCTACTTAGAAAATAAAAAACAAACCTTTACAACCCCTTTAAACCCTCCTATTCTTCACAACCAAGGAAGCTACATTTTGTTTGAACTGCAACTGCCATGGAGCTGCTCATGTGATCAGTTATGACACCAGCCATTTGTTGGTTTGACAGTTTGCATTTCTAGTATTCCAGGAATGTAGCTGTTTTTTTGAAACCGGTAAATTAATGGGTTTGGTTCTGCTTTATATTTTTCTGCAGGGCTTCGGCAAAATGCCAGCATCCCGCAAGAAGAAACTGGGGGCAATTTACAGCACACACTAACTGTTGTAGTGTGTATTATTAATGTAGAATGAATGTTCCTTGCTAAAGAACATTATTTTTTATCAAGTTGTTATGAAAAAAAGTTAAATCAGCAGGTTTAATTCCGCTTTATTGACATGTTTTCAAGAATAATCAGCAAGTCCAATTGTGTTTGATTTACTTTACACAGCAACACTAATGTGAAATCTCAGACTCAGGTTTAGAATGTACATTCTCCTACTAATAAAGATTATCTGACCTAGGTGGTTCAATCAACATACATTCAGGTTACACAAAAATACAGAGCTGGATCTCTAAATAGAACATCTATTTTTCCACCCACACGCATAAGAAAACTCATGTTTAACTTACCGTAGTCTTTTAACAGACCAGTAGCTATTTTCTTAAATGTATGATTTTCCCTTTTTCTTATATATCATTATCTCCTTACAGAATCAAGGATAAATGATTCTAGCCAGAATCCGCTGTATAATTATTTCCTTAAAAAGCCCTTGCATTATATCACTCTCCACAAGGAACACTTCTGTGTTAAAGTAGACCACTTCATCGTCTGAGAACATTTTCTTTAGAATTAAGAATTGAACAGCCCATGCAATGGAAAATCTATCAAAGTTCAGTGAAGCTAACTTTTACTAAAGTGAATGAAAAAGAAACATTTACTTGACATCTCAAAGAAGCTGATCTGTAGCCACCCAAAGTTAGAATTATATTCTTGATGCCCCGTTAGTGTTGTGAAATGTATTTATCACTTGTGAATTCCAAGGTTTGGGAGTTGTTGGTTGAGCGGGCTATTCTGAATCTATCCCAACGCTGCTGGTTTTACCACTCTGAAGATGGCTTCCTAGCATCCAAGTCTTAAAAAACTAAACCAGTAAAGAAATATTGTTGGGCTTACATTTTTAAAAAAACATGCAAGTGAAGATATTCTGAATGGCATTTTCGAAATTAGAGTTCAATTTAAAGACAAAAAATACTACACTTCATATTACCCAGAAAAAAACAACTTTTCTGGTAAAGGTGGGAAAATAACATCCGGACTATGTATGTACAATCATCCCTTTACTACCAATAAGCAGCACAGCCTCAGTATCAGCAGAGAAAAAAATCCTAATTGATGGAATTTTACTGGACATCTTCTGACCTATAATATCAGATTTGCAGGCTGTTTCTGGTATTATTATTTGCGGACCTGTTTAAAATATGGAGCAAAGTATTCCTGGAGAAAGTTTAGAGCACTTGCACAGAATATGGGAATTTGGGGAACAAATCTATAAATGCCAATGGGTCTTCACATAAGAAGTGTTTTGCCAAACACCGGCTTTAAAGTGATTGTAAAGGTTATTTATTTATTTTTTTTAATAACAAACGTCACACTTACCGGCCCCTGTGCAGGGGTTTTGCACAGAGCGCCCCCCGATTCTCCTTTCTGGGGTCCCCCAGCGATGCTCCTGGCTTCTCCTCTTCTCGAGTGCCCCCACAGAGAGACGATTATCATGGGGGCACCTGTGCGGGGGCATGCTCCCGAGTCCCACTGCTGTGTCCATTACCACAGACAGTAGGACTCTGCCCCACCCCCGGGTCACTGGATTTGATTGACAGCAGTGGGAGCCAATGAGGACCCGAGACAATAGCTGGAGCTGCTGGTCTCGTGCTCATTGCTGGAACTATCAGGTTCAGGTAAGAAAAAGCGAGGGCTCTGGGGGGCAAAGCAGCCAGAAGGTTTTTCACCTTAATGCACAGAAATGCATTAAGGTGAAAACCCCTGAGACTTTACAACTCCTTTAACTGCTTCCCGACCACCGCACGCCGATGTACGTCGGCAGAATGGCACGGGAGCGCAAAAGGGCCTACCCGTACGTCCCTTCGTAATCCTTGGCTATTGGGTGCGTGTTACGAGAGCCTGCAAGCGGGTCCCACGGACTCGATGTGCGCAGGTGGGCCAAGATTGCAACAAGGAGAGGCAGAGCAGGAAATTGCAATGTAAACAAGGCATTTCCCGGTTCTATATGTAAGGGGAGAAAAAAACACGCTTATTTATAACAGCACTACAAATGAAATAATAATTCAGAAAGAAGCAGCAACTCATGTGTGATATCAAAAAAATCAATATAACCAAGGACAGAGTCGCGCATAGCATTTAATAGAACATACTAATCATAAGAATGTCAATATAATATTGATGCAATAAAAAGTCTTTATTCCAGGAGGAAAGTTAAAAAATATATCCAAAATTGCACAGTCTTGTGTGATAGAAAAAAAGGCAGGTGCAGAGCTTGAAGAAGTGAGAAAAAAAACAGGGCAACACTCCTGACTTCTCAATCAAAATTCATAGATGTATTCCAGATATTCAATATGTTATCCACATCACGTCACCATCAGCAAAGAGAAATGCCTGCTTACCAGATGGATTCAACCTGTAAAGAGGTCAAAATGTCTATGGCTGTTTACTGTTTGGACTGCAGTCTGCTTGGCACGCCAGGGTCCAGTAATCACAGATGTCCCACTCAGAAAAAAAAGGGGATGCTTCACACAGCATAAGATTCAATGCGTTTTATTTCAGAGTAATACATTTAAAAAAAGGGGAGAACAAATGCAAATCACATCCGATCTCTGTGCGATGCAATTTCAGCCATACAGATAGCATGGCTGAATTCGCATCGTATCCGGCCCAAACACGTACAGGACCCTTTTTTTGGTCCACAGTAGAATCGGATTGCATGGGTGTTCACACCATGTGATCCGATTCCTGTCCGAGTATGCAGATCGCACTGCAATATGCGAACAGATTTGGAGGTGTCATTAAATTTTCACTGACACTCCCAGCAGTTCGCATAGGGCAGTGCGAACTGCCGCCGGGAGGCATGCGATGCGGGAACCCGCAGTAGATTTGCAGCGTTCCCGCATCGCAGCAGTGTGAACCCAGCCTAAAAAGGATAATATACCGGCCAGTACTAAAAACAGAGCGCCCACGCATCCGGGACTTCGTATGTCACGATGACATCAGCACTTCGTGCGCCTGACTAGTTTTGTCACACATTGATGTCGTCCCAGGGCATGGGCGACGCGCTGCGTGATCACCTTAAATATGTAAACAAATGGACCATGCCTTGATCTGGATTCTCAAAGCCTCAACGAGGTAACCAAGCCTTGTTTTGGTCGTACAAAATAACATCACGTCAAGATTCCCTATGAGAGTAAGCTGGACACCTCTAGGAGTATTGCCTAATCCTTAAGGTTTACCCCTGCAGGTTAATCATAGTGCTACTTTTAACTAATACCTAACATAATAAATTGAGAATAATGAAATATAATGAAAACTATCATTAATTATAGTTAAAATGCGGGCAACATCAGAGATCCGTTCACAAAAATATCCAAAAATGCTTATCATTTAAAACAAAAGGAGATATATGATTTTTTGGAAATCGGAAGTCTCAGCAAAGGATCAGGCATTTCGGCATCTACTGCTCCCTGTCACCGGGAGCAGTAAACTCTGTCATGTCCTAGGTAGTCCATTCCCCCCTACAGTTAGAGCACGCTGAGGGAACACATTTAACACCTTGATCTCTCCCTAGTGTTTAACCCCTTCCCTGACACTTACACAGTAATCAGTGGCTATTTTTATCTCTGATCTCTGTATAAATGTCAATGGTCCCAAAGTAGTGTCAAAAGCGTCTGATCTGTTGACCACAATGTCTCAGTCCCAATAAAAATCGCAGATCACCGCCATTACTAATAAAAAAATAATAATAATATAAATGCCATAAATCTATCCCCTATTTTGTAGACGCAATAAATATTTTGCAAACCAATCAATATACACTTATTGCAATTTTTTTACCAAAAATATGTAGAATATATATTGGCCTAAACTGAGAAAGAAATTAGTTTTTATATATATTTTTGGGGGATATTTATTATAGCAAAAAGTAAAACGTATTGCTTTTTTTTCAAAATTGTCAGTTTTTTTTATTTATAGCACAAAAAATAAAAATCTCAGAGGTGCTCAAATACCACCAAAGGAAAGCTATATTTGTAGGAAAAAAAAAGACGTCAGTTTTGTTTGGGTACAACGTCACACGACCACGTAATTGTCAGTTAAAACAACACATTGCCGAATCGCAAAAAACGCTCTGGTCATTAAGGGGATAAAATCTTCCGGGGCTGAAGTGGTTAAAGTATATTTCTACTTTTGCAGCTATTTTATATTTGTTACATGCTCCCATTCATATAGTGCATTTAAAAACTGCTGTCTAAATTTTTACTCTCTCTTTTACAAAAATCCAAAACAGAAGTTTTCCCCTGCTGCAATGTAATGTTAAAAAGGGCTTGGGAGGTAAAGAATATGTCAAGCCAACATTTCATATACCTGATCTGGTCCTGCTGTAACATGTACTTGTATGAAAAAGTATCCTGCTCCCATTTTAATGCTTCCTTTGTGTGAAATCCCTGGTGTTTCTGCCCATCCCTCTGCTTTCCTATTAAAAACTGGCTACACTAGGCATGAGAGCACAGAGTGGTCAGTTCTCTTGCTGCGCTGTAACTCAGCCTACTCTTCTCCAATGATCAGATTTGTGTTGACATGCCTCCCCCTGTACAGCCATTCATTGTAAAGTTTGGTGTGCTGCTGTTTCTCCTACACCAAGCTCCTTATGCAGCAGAGATCAATATGTGATCACCTAAAAAAAAAGGGAAAAAAGGGTATTTAATTTCTATTTTAGGCTAGGTTCACATATGTACAGGTGGTTCCAGCTGCAGATCCACACCTGTTCCCGCAGCCACAACCACCCACACAAAAAAACATAGATGTGTGTGAGGTGCCATTAATCCTAATAGCAGGGCACACGCAGCATAAATCGCTCCCGTGCGAGCTGTGATTCCATAAATAAAGCAGGGACCTTTTGCCTGCATTTCAAATTCCGGTGGAAAGTGAAGTACTTTACCGTGGTCTTCTCTGCTCTTAGATTCTGCCTGAACTGACGCCTGGACATTTCACCAGCTGAAAGTGTCCTTTCTTCTGCCTAGATGCTAGAGAAGGACGTAGCACTTGATTTACTAAAGGCAATAGATGTGTCGTTTTCAAGCACAGTTTCTCTAGTGCTTAGTAAATGAGAAGTTCTGCTGACCTCCATCTTGCAATCGTGCAAGCAAAATGTTTTTTTTGTTTTTTTTTCCTTGCATGCAACGGGGTATTCTTTGCAAAGTGAAGCTTCAGCTCATTTACCAACCTAATGCACAGGCAAAGTGTTCAGTCTATTTGCCTTTAGAAAATCCACCCCATAATATGCAGCTGAATCTGTTTACTAGATATTTCCTAGTATCATATTTTGTCCTCTGTTACATGCACTTTAAAATCAATGATAATCTATGCTGGCAAGCACTTTAAAAAGTAACCATAAGGCTGATTAAATAGTGATTACATAAGTATGCTTGACATGTACTGTAGTTATAGAAAATCTGCTTTGTTCATAATAGCTGACCTTTAGAAAAAACCTTTTATAAGAGAAACATGGGTGCACTCTGCAAATTCTAGTTTAGTGTGACCGTCGCGCTGATCCTCTTGCTTCAAAACTTTTAGTCTCTGACCTGGAACAAGTATGCAGATCAGAATTTTTGAATTCATTCTGACTTTCCTGAATTGCAGTCTTATTATAGGCCATTGACTTAAAGTATTAAAGCCAGCAATGACAGTCCCAAATTTTCTCTCCCGAAAGACGTCTTTGGGATTTCAATTTGCCAATTTGTGCAGCAGTGAGAAATTGTTTACATTTGTTAACAATGTTTCAGATTTGGTCATAAAATGGTCTCCATCAGGGAGAGAAAGAGCAAGTGAGGGAGTTCGAGAAAAAGCTCACTCCCGAGATGGTGTAGGTGAGAAGGAACAATTAGGCCTCACTTAGCAAAGTCATGGGAGCATTCCAGTCAGACTTAACGGGGTTAATAAATGGCCCCCTTACCTGCATAGGCAGTTTTTTGATAAAGGTGAACTTAACCCTTTAACAACTTGCTGACTGCTCACAGTAAATAGACTGCGAGCGGGTGGCAGGTACATTCACAATGATGTACATGCACGGGATGGCCTTCTTCGAGTCTGGCAGCAAATTTCAGCCAATGGTTTTGGCTGTAACCTGCTGATCGGCTGAGTCCAATCACACACAGAGTCCTGTGTTTGCAAAAACACAGAAATCTGTGTACAGGGATCAGAGATATGGCTGTTTCTTCTCCCTGAAAAGCAGGGAGAAGAAACAGCCAGATCAGAACGTAAAAACAGCACACATTACATGGGCATCCGCAGAATTATTTCAGGGGAGGGGCAACATTTTAGGGTCACCCATGTACTGCCCCTTTTCGACAATGTCACTGTCACATTATCATGGTCAGAGATGTCAGACGCAGTACAGTCTCTAGGATAAGTAATGGATAATGGCCAACAGGCCCTCTTACCAGACCCAGCGAAACAAAAGCAGTGATCCCTCCGCCCAGCACACTCCTCATTCTTTGTCCTGTAGATCTCTCTTCCTCAGCTTTTTTCCAAGCTGCAATCTCTCAATCTCTCTCTTGAACGAGGTGTAGCCTGCCCCCTGTGGAAAACGTGGCCGCCAATCTTTGGGACTACATGTCCCATGATGCTCTCCTCTCCTAGATTCCTTTGATTGGCCCTCAGTTATGGCCATTAGGGAAGGAATGGAGCGGGCAGGAAGCTGGGCGAAGAACCTGGTGAGAGCTGCCGTCTCTTCTCCCCGACAGGAGAAAGGGGTGGCGAGCAGGGGAAATGGGGGAGGGGGGCGAGCCTGCAGCTGACCTTTCTCCTGTCACAGCGCCGAGTTCTGCTAGACTGAGCAGGGAAAAGAGCCCAAAGTCACACTACACTGATGGGGGGGGCTTGACAGCACTTTGATGGTGTTACCCCACTGGCGGTTGGGCTGCCCGCACCCTGATATCGATGCAACTGTGCTGAATTTAAGGTCTGATCTCTGATTCCGGGGGGGCACTTAACCCCCCTTGCCCCTACCTGCGGACGCCCATGACACATTACACATTGTTCGGCATACAGTTAACCCCTTGATTGCCTCTAAATGTTAACCCCTTCCCAGTCCGTGTCATTAGTACAGTGTCAGTTTACAATATCATCACTGATCACTATATTAGTGTCTCTAGTGACATCAGTGCCAGTTAGTGACCCTTCTAGCCAGTGTCTGATAGTGGAAGATTGCCTGCCACACTATCATAGGCCCTAATCTAGGAATGAGAAAAAAAAATAGTTTTCTTCATCCAGAAAAAAAATTCTGGAGCCCCTCACATATGCGAGTCCCCTGTGTTATGAATCCCACTAGTCCAGTGGCAGGGTACAAGATAAGTTCAAGAGGCAGGCAAAAAGCATGGTCAAACAGTCCAGGGTCAGTTCCAGATCACGCAGAGGTATGTACAGAATCGGTAGGCAGAAGCATGGTCGAATAACAAGCCAGGGTCAGTTCCAGATCAGGCAAAGGTATGAACAGAATCGGTAGGCAGAAGCATAATCAAATAACAAGCCAGGGTCAGTTACAAAGCAAGTAGCGGCATAAGGGGTGTGAAGGAAAATGGCAGGAAGTGAGGGTTATGTTTACCATACTTCACTTACCATGTTTACCATAATTCACTTACTTTACCGTACCATACTTCATTAATAATTTAGTGAAATATGGTAACGACGGAAACAGTCAACTATGCAGAGGCCTGGTTGGGAAGGACATTGGGGACAATAATAAGTGGTATCTCTTCTAACTCTTCCTCTGGTGCACACCCGGCATTTTTTCTAACATTTTTGGCCTGCTGGACTGGGAGGGATTTTATCGGGAAAATGGTGTTCGAAGGGTCTGCTAATCACATTGGATCGAATGTTTTCTGGTGGGCCCTTTGGGAATATAAGGACAGTGGTGATTTCCTCCTGGTAGCCAAGGAAGGATTTGGGGCTTTCAGTGGAGTTGCAATAGATAACATAGCTGTTGTATATGGCCAAATTAAACAAATAAATTGAAACTTTTTTATACCACTGGTAGGTTTGTCTTGTGGCAAGGTAGGGTTCGAGCATTTGGTCGTTGAAGTCGACACCCCCATGAACATATTTTATTCGTGAATACATGTTGGTTTTTGGATTGGGCTATTCCTCCTGGTGATCTCAACGAATGTACTGTTGTGGATCGAAGAAAGCACGTAGACATCCCTTCTGTCCCTCCACTTCACAGCCAGAATTTTCTCATTCCATAAACTCCCCTTCTTCCCTCTTGTTAGCTTCTTGTTGACGAGGTTTTGAGGAAAGCCCTTCCGATTCGTCCATTACGGTGCTACGTGCTGGAGTGTTCTTTCTGTGATGGTTGCGGGACAGGGGCAAACTTGTATAAAAGTTATCTACCTACAAAAGGTAGCCTTTCTCCAGGAGTGGGTTTATGAGTTCCCAAACGACTTTCCCGCTTGATTCCATGTAGTTTGGGCAATTAGGGGGATGCAGCTGGGTGTCCTTCCCTTCGTATACCATGAAGGTATATATACAAAATAATACAAAAAAATATACAAAGGGGGGGGGGGGGGGTTTGCGCTATGGGTAGAAACAGTATATTAGTGGTATGAGCTGCCTCTGCCTAATATCACCACCTCATGGATGGAAATATATTAGATGTATAAGGAAAAAGACAGATCTGGCGCTATACCTGTCAGGAAGATCCTCCTCACGGACGTCTGAGCGGCGAAAGTCGCAGAAGATCTCTTGCCCAGTTCCAGGAGCGTTACCGCGATCGGCGGTGCGCGCGCGGGTGCGCGCGCGCGCGGCCGTTTGACGCAAATTGGCGCCAATAGCGCTATTTAAACTGGATCCATGCCTCACTGCCTTGCTGCCTGATCAACAGCGTTCCTGTGCGTCCTGGTGATCCGTATCTGAATCTGAACCTGAACCTGTACCTGTACCTGTACCTGTACCCTGATCCGTATCGAACCCGGCTTGTTTCCGATTCTGCTGTTTGCTGCCTGCCCCCCGACTTTGGCTTGTACCCGACTACTCTTCTGGATCCGTTTCTGTATCTGATCTGCCCGCCTGTGCCTGACCTGGACTGTTACACCATCCGTCAACTGTAAGTTGCTTGCTGTTGTACTACAGGACACCTCCCAGTCCTCCGCAATATTTGGCTGCACTCCTTCTGCGTTTGTAGCCTTCTACCTTTGGCCACAGACTACTGGACTCTTCCGCTTCCGCTTATCCATTGCACCTGCATCCGTTGTTGGACTACAATACCCCTCCGTTGTTTGTCACCTCCTGCAATCACTTGTATGCCGTTGCTGGACTACAGGAACCCTTCTGCTGTCTGCTGGACCTTATCTCACCTTTGCCTGCATTCAGACACCGGACTACAATACACCTCCTCCTTCAACGGTCTTCTGCCTTTACCATCTGCTATCCAGTCAGGCACTTGTGCCCCTCTGTGCTCCTGAGCCCCTGTCACCACTACCAGGGTCTCTCGAGTCAGAGGTCTACGAGAGGCCACTCCCTGCACTCCGGGCTCTGCTTAAAGGTACGTGACAATACCTTTAAAATTGAAGGCTAGATGGAAATTATAAAAAATAATAAAAAATAAATAGAATGAAGAAACGTGTATACTTATATTATTTAACCTCTATTAGTGAAAAAATAGATGTGTATTTGTGAGGTGTGGTTGAATACACCTATCAAAGCCGCATTCTAGTATGTAGAATATCAATAAAAGTAAAAAATAAAAGATATAAAAATAAAAATATGAAAATATATAAATCAAATTGTGTCCTTGCAAAATTGTACCAATCCTGGGAAAAAAATATATATAATAATATCTGTGCGAAAGGTTATACAAAAATATATATATATATATATGTATATATATATATATATCGGTGTATACACACACACACACACATTTAATATGCAATAAAACGGCAGTAGCATAAAACGCCAGTAAAAAACACGTCCTGTTGTTGTTACAGCTGAAGCTGAATGGTGAACGTCCCGTGGCCACGCCCTACTAGTTTCGTCACACCGACATCATCTGGAGCGACCATTTTGGTGCACCCTTCACTTTATATAGGGTGCAGTACTCCTCTGCGCCTGTGCGGCGCGTAAACCGCCATCTCTATAATGGGAATGCCAGACACATGACTGTAAATACACTCCTTTGCGCCTGCATGGCTCCTAAATTGCCATCTTTATCGTGGGAGTGCCAGCCAAATGACTGTAACTTCACTCCCAAGGAGGCGGAACCCGGTCCCATAACTATATATTACATCCGGCCCTAAATAAAAGATTGGGCCTAGTCCATTCGACTATACCCAAAATGTCAGTATTCAATATTCCCAGGATATCACCCATCCGATAAGGTAAGGAACCTCCTGAGTCTAAGACCCGATTCATATATTGTGTAGGGATGCCTGCAATAGTAAGATGGGCTTGTGTGATAGTCAAGAATCAAAAATTAGTTAAAAAGCAATTAAGGTCCAAATCGTAAAATATGTAATATATAGTATGAACATGATACGGGATTTTTATATATAAATTTACCCAACCTTAAAAAAACATTTAACATAATAGACCACCTAGATTGTATATCCAAATCACAGGAATCAAATGTAGGACCCCTCACCCCGAATGGTAATAGGAGGCAGGCCTATCCCTTCGTATTGGTCCCATAGTCGCCCTTCTCCCGCTTTCTTTTCATATTTACGTTTTTTATTTTTTATATTTGCGTTTCATATTTTACTTTTCATACTTCCGTTTTACATTTTAATATGTCTCATATTTCGCCCTTCATTGTTTCAAGGTTCCCACCCCCTCATTTCCCCTCCCCTATAAGTGCAATATGAAGTTTAGGTATTCATGTGTTATTTGAATTCCCCTATTCTCATCTTAACCCCAGGTAGGTCCACATTAGGGCCTAACATCTGCTCTGGTTGGCCCAGCCCCCGAACCCAGGACTATGGGTTATTGTAAGCATAGTAAATATACCAGTGAACCCAAGGTCCTGAGGTCGAATGTTATATATACAACGGTAAAGGAGTCCCCTACAAACTATTTTTAGGTCAGATGTATAGGTTTTGATACCAGAGGGTATTCTCCCACATCTACATCCCACAACTTTATTTGTGGTTTTTAGTCTTTTTTATTTTTTATTTTAGATTTAAGTTTTTTATTTTATTTTGGTCTATTGTCCAATGGTGGCTTCAATTAACCTTGTCCTTCCCACATATGATTTTTCAGTCTGGTTCTCTTACTTTTATTTTTTATTTTCATTTTTATTTTAGTCTATCTTATTTTATTTATCTAGTCGTTTTTTGTAATGTTGATTTATATATTACTATTATTTTTCATTCAATTATATTTATATTATTAAATAATATCTACTGTTTTTATAATTTTATTTTTAATTCTATTTCCATGTTTATTCCTTATTTTTAATTTGTTTTTGATATTACTTATCTCATTATTACATTTGTTTATATTAGTCGTTAATAATTGGATTAAGTATATAAGCTATTTTGTCCATGGGGGTTGTTAACAAGCTGTGCAATGACAACATCCGGCACCGCCAGCGGACATACATTTGGTAATGTAAATGTAAATGTTTAGGTATGGCTGGTGAAATTGTTTATGTGTGCTGGCGGGCCCGGTATCCACGGATGTAGGATGCAGTGCTCCATACAAACAAAAAAATTTTTCCTTCGCGGGCTATATTTGTTATGGGACCAGGTTCCGCCTCCTTGGGAGTGCACTTACAGTCATTTGGCTGGCACTCCCACGATAAAGATGGCGATTTACGAGCTGCGCAGGCGCAAAGGAGTGTATTTACAGTCATGTGTCTGGCATTCCATTATAGAGATGGCGGTTTACGCGCCACGCAGGCGCAGAGGAGTACTGCACCCTATATAAAGTGAAGGGTGCACCAAAATGGTCGCTCCAGATGACGTCGGTGTGACGAAACTAGTAGGGCGTGGCCACGGGACGTTCACCATCCAGCTTCAGTTGTAACAACAGCAGGACGTGTTTTTTACTGGCGTTTTATGCTACTGGCGTTTTATTGCATATTAAATGTGAGTACAAACCCTGTTATTTAATAAAGTACTGCATATTGAAACAATTTACACTATGGAGACTCTTTTTTGTTGAGAATCAAAACGGAGTACCCCCCAGCGGATGACAAGCGAACCCCCCAGAGATCCACATAGCGGCACAGGGGCTTACACTGTGGAGGCTATATCACCCCTGCAGGGGCAGGGTATCTGGTGAGGGCATTACCAATTTTTTGTCACGCACTGGAATGATACTCAGTATTTAACCTCACATCTTCTGCATGAACTGTCTGTACAAATCTTTTGGGACTTTGTGGAAACTTTCAGTGCTTCCTTGCATCTGTGCATTTGATGATTTATTTATTACCTATGAGATACCTTCACAATTTAGCACTTTTTGATACATTTGTCTGTATTGTCACAAATTTATATTTTATTAGCACCTTAGAGTAAGGATTGCACACGGGGTGTGTATACACCGATATATATATATACACATTTTTTTTGTATAACCTTTCGCACGGATATTATTATATTTTTTTTTTTCCCAGGATTGGTACAATTTTGCAAGGACACAATTTGATTTATATATTTTCATATTTTTATATTTTTTACTTTTATTGATATTCTACATACTAGAATGCGGCTTTGATAGGTGTATTCAACCACACCTCACAAATACACATGTATTTTTTCACTGATAGAGGTTAAATAATATAAGCATACACGTTTCTTCATTCTATTTATTTTTTATTATTTTTTCTAATTTCCATCAAGCCTTCAATAATCTGTGGATTGGTTGCACAATTTATACAGCTTCACCCCATAGCGGGACCTTTTGGTGGGAATAAATAGTTTTATGCCCAGCCTGCCAGAAAATTTGATAAGGCACTTATCCACACATATGTGTTGGTGTGGGGTAAACAACTGGGGGAAGATTTCAGAAAAATAATTTAGTAGTGGCCGAATTTTATAAAGCTTGTCAAAATTTGGGTGATATCAGGGAGGGCACTTGGTATTATCATTATAGTGTAGGAATCTCATAATCATGAGATATCTGGTTCTGGGCATTACTGAGGAAAAGATGGGCATGTGGTGGATGGGGAGGGTTGATCAATATGAACGTAATAATTTTTTTTGGTTAATCCCATACAGAATGTGAGGCCCAACATTTTTTTAAACTCCTCTACGGCTCTCCACTCATAGGGAAGGGCATAATAGGACGTTGGGTTATTTGCTATGAATTGTTGTGCATACAGGTTGCACTGGGCCACAATGCTAGCATGTCCTCAGTAAAAATTTAATGGAAAAAAAATCAAACAGGGAAAAACATTCTGTGTCCACCTGGACTCCTGGCTGAGCAGTGAAAGTGGGAATGTTAGATTCTCCTGAATTAAGAGGAAGCCATAAGGGGCTCTGAAGGGAATAGGGAAGGCTGGCATGGGACCTAACCCTTTGGGACTGAGGTGACATCACTGGTAAGTGGCCTTTGACGAGGTACTGCGGTGCTGGTGGCTGGCGCTGCGGTGCTGGTGGATGTCACTGCCTCCCCACCAGAATGCCTTTGTCTGGTGGGCGGACTCTCATCCTCCTCTGAGGCTGTCAGTGTTCCACTGCTTAGGACAGGCTCATAGTCAACGTCAGACTCAGAATCTGAATATGAGGAGGAATCCAAAGTGGAGAGCTCCCCGTTGCTCTTGTCGGCCGCAAGAATATTGTATGCCTCCTCGGCTGAAAATAATCTTCTAGACATTGTTGGTGATGACAGAAGGCACTGATGACAAATGGCACTGATTACGTGACACTGATAACAGATGGCACTAATACATGGTACTGATGACACGTGACACTGATGTGGCACTGGTGACAGATGGCACTGATACATGGCACTGATGGCAGATGGCACTGATGACACGCGGCACTGATGGCAGATGGCACTGACAGATGGTACTGATATGTACTGTGGGCCCTATATTTACTTTTTTTTATACTGCTGAACACACGCTGCAGCACAGGTCACTCTCCCTCCTCACACGCGGTAATGAGAGATGATCTCATATGTTTACACTTGAGATTATCTTTCATTGGACATGCCGATCGAGTGCTAAATGGCCGCTGTGATTGGCCATTTAGCACGATCTGTGATTGGCTGTGTCCAAGGGACACAAGCCAACACAGAATTTCCTTGATGCGCGCCCACGGCGGCACACGGGGAAGGAGTAAGCAGGAGGAAATCCAGGGATGCCCTTGCGGCAATTTAGTGCCACGCTGTAGCCGTCTTTCGGCTATAGCACGGGCGCCTAGTGGTTAAAAGTTAAAGAAAGTAGTTTTCTGCATATGAACCCAAACTCTTTTCCTTATGGGCAGTACCTTTACTTTCAGGGTTGCCAACCCCCCACAACTTTTTTTTTTTAGTGACAAAACATGGAAAACTTACAGATCATGTTTTTTTGTTTTTTTACGGACAACCTTAAATATGACAAAATCCTATTATAAACAAAAATAATTTACATTTAACCACTTCCCGCCCGCCATATAGCAAAATGACGGCTGGAAAGTGGTTCTGTTATCCTGACTGGGCGTCATATGACATCCAGCAGAATAAGCTGCAGGTGCGGTGTGTCAGTCTAACACACTGCATCTCCGATAGAGGTAAAGAGTCTAGGATGTAGGCTCTTTACCACGTGATCAGTTGTGTCCAATCACAGCTGATCACAGTGTAAATAGGAAAAGCTGTGTATCGGCTTTTCCTCCAATCGGGCTGACAGGCGTGAGTAGAGGAGAGCCGATCGGCTGCTCTCCTGACAGAGGGAGTCTGCGCTGATTGATTATTAGTGCAGCCCCCCTGAGGATGCCCACTAGCACATCTATGAATGTTGCACATCACATGGTGGATGTTATTTTCTATTAATACAAGATTCTGGGTTCATGCACCATCACGCAGTATACAAGGAGGTATATATTTTGTACACATCTGCGCTGCTTGCGGGTCCCTTACCTCAGCTCCCAGGACAGACTATACCACATGTTTTGCTCTCTAGCTTCATACACGTCGACACATTTGCCATTTACACCACAAAACACGTTGGACATACCCAGGGTGCAGTCATGACCTCTATATACTTTTTATACTTTTACAGTTTGAGTATATATATATGAAATGGATTCATGTTGTGTACATATATGAATTTCTGCATGTATACTAATATGTGCCAGGCTTACTCTTTTGACAATATATTTTTACATTTAACCCTATGGTCTGTCATATGCCTCATCTAAAGTCCCAAAGTTTTTTCCTTTGTCCACTTGCGCTGATAGGCGTGAGTAGAGGAGAGCAGATCGGCTGCTCTTCTGACAGGGGAAATCTGCGCTGATTGATTAGCAATGCAGCTCCCCCCGAAAGCCTGCCCATACCCACCAGGGATGCCAGCCCATGACCACCAAGTAAGCCCCCTAGAGCCCACCAGGGATGCCAAGCAGTGCCCATTAGGGATGGCACTCTGTGCCCATCAGTGATGCCTGCCAGTGCCTCCCATCAGTGCTGCCCATCACTGCCCTCCAGTACCACATATCAGTGCCACCTAGGAGTGCCCGTCATTTTGCTATATGGTGGGCGGGAAGTGGTTAACCACTTCAATACAGGGCACTTAAACACCTTCCTGCCCAGACCAATTTTGAGCTTTCAGCGCCTTCGCACTTTGAATGACAATTACACGGTCATGCTACACTATACCCAAATGAATTTTTCATATTTTTTTCCCCACAAATAGAGCTTTCTTTTGGTGGTATTTGATCACCTCTACGGTTTTTATTTTTTGCTAAACAAACAAAAAAATACCGAAAATTTTGAAAATAAATATATTTTTTTTGTTTCAGTTTCAAAACTTTGTAAATAAGTAAGTTTTCTCCTTCACCGATGGGCACTGATGGGGCTACACTGATGGGCACTGATAAGGCGGCACTGATGAGCACCAATGAGGTGGCACCAATGAAGTGGCACTGATGAGGTGGCATTGATGGACACTGATGGGCACTGATAGGTTGCACTGATGGGCAACACGGATGGGCAGCATGTCTGCATTTTAGCAAAGCGCTAGGCTGCATTGCAGTGTGAATGGGACACAAAGGAAACTTTTTTTTCCTGTGTGTCTCTGTAGCGACAAGCGTTTTTTTACACTGCGGTAAAATGTCTGTCACCGCACATAGTGTGAATTGGCCCTAAAAAGCTGACAGGGGTTCTAGCAGACATTTACTTAACTAACAATCAAGCATTTTTACTGCTGTCTGTGTTGCTGTTATGGCCAGTTCACACCAGATGCAGTTCAGTTTGCTTTTTTCTGCACTGAAAATGCATGCACAGTGTTTTCCATGTATTCCAATGGCTCTAGTTCACATCATGCAGTCAGTTTTCTGTGCAGAAACTGACAAAAACTGACTGTCACAGTCCCAGCATCCTCTGGGACTGTGACATCATAATGGGCGGGGACATCATCCGGCGATGTCCCTATATAAGTCGCGGCACGCCGCGTGCCTGTCATTGTGGCCAGAGACAGCGACGAGGCAACAGCTCAAGAAGAGAAGAAGAGAAAAGAAGAACAGGCCAGAAGACAGCGGCGACAGAAGACCGGGCCACCGCTTGTAAAAGAGCTAGAAGAAGGTGCGGTGGCCCAGCAAGAAGAACAGAAGAGGGGGACAAGACCCCCCGAAGTCGGAAGAAGAGGGAGGCTGCGAAGAAGAAAGCCGGGCTCCTCCACTAGTAAAAGAGCTAGCAGAAGATGGCGGAGGAGTCCGGCGAGAAGACCCCTGGAGCTGTGCAAATAAACTATTTTAACCCTTGTGTGTGTTTTTTTTTTAAATTTTTTTCACAGGTGAATGGGTAGGAGTACATTGTACCCCATACTCATTCACATAGGGTGGGAGGTCGGGATCCGGGGGCCCCCTTATTAAAGGGGGCTCACGGATTCCGATAAGCCCCCCGCCTACAGACCCCGACAACCAACGGGCAGGGTTGTCGGGAAGAGCCCCTTGTCCTCATCAACATAGGGACAAGGTGCTTTGGGGTGGGGGGCCCCCCTTCCCCAAAGCAACCCCCATGTTGAGGAAACGCAGCCTCGTACGGCTCAGGAGGGGGGGGCACTCGCTCGTCCCCACCCCCTTTCCTGGCCGGAAGGGTAGCGTGCTCGGATAAGGGTCTGATATGGACCTAGAGGGGGACCCCCATGCTCTTTTTTCGGCGTAGGGATTCCCCTTTAAGTCCATACCAGGTGACGGGGCCAGTGACGCCTCTTTTGCTGGACCCGGCTACCTGGAGCCGCGGGAAAAGTCCGTTCATTTCAAAGGTACGGTGGACTAGCACACACACGGCCGTATTGTCCGCCGAAATGCGAGTCCGGCGGACATATTTATGTGCAAAACTACTTTCTTAGTCCGCCGGACTTTTGGGGAAAAAAAGTCCGCCGGAGCCCACACACAGGCGGATTGTTCGGCGGACTCACTTTTCCACTGGATTGTTTGATCGTGTGTACGCGGCTTAAAGGCAGAAGTTTTTTTTACCTTAAAGTGGAAGTAAACCCTTACATATACCCAGTGAAGTGAATAGCCTCATATGATATAGAGATGAAACAAATCTCCCTACATAGGTTTTACATGTATATCTGCTGTCTTTAGCTATATGTCCTTTAGAAAGTTCACATCCTGTTACACATTTTTCTCTTCCTGTTCAGCACTGGGAGTGGATTATTGGCATACAGCCAAGACAGCTAATTGAATGGACATCAGTCATCTGCACAGCATCCTTGTTTGCCCATCTTTGTCAGCACTGGGGTCACATTAGCTCAGTGAGGGAGAGAGACTGAGGGAAAAGGAGTACTAGTCAGTACCAGTGTGAAAAGGCAGATTTGCTTTGTAAGAATAAAATGCATCTAATATTGAGTATGCTCCATGTGTGGTACAATATTGGTTTCGTTTTTTTACATTTTAGAATAGAATGTCTCAAGAGTGTGCAGAATTTTAAAGGATGCCTTGACTGAAAAACGATTGAGAAACACTGGATTATTGTCCTGCATTAAAAAAGTGGTGAATGAAGCCTGTGTTATTACCTTGTGAGAGTTGGAAACAAATGACGACAGAGAAATGCTGTCATTCTAGACACCAGAATCAGGTAGATCAGCCCTCAAAGGGTGAGTGAGGAGCAGACTGGGCTGACAGTTTCCTGGCTGATCGCTTCTGGCAGAAGCGGTGCGGTCAGCAGAGCAGCTCAGAGGGGGGATTCCTTGCCCCCAGACCGCTCTGATGTCCTGTAAAAAAGGCTGCACTGCTTCTTCCAGAAGCAATTAGCCAGGAAACTGTCCGGAGGATCTGGCGGCCGGATTGCGCAAAGTGGGAATCTCCTGCTGAGACACATCTTGTATATCAATAGCTGCACCTATACAAGACACATCTTGTATATGGATAGCCCGCCTCCTAAACCAGCATTGGACCAGTGTGCTGTGTATTAGAGTGGCTAGTTCAGGAGGCGGGACTTTGTTTGACAGCACGGCTATTCATATACAAGATGTGTCTCAGTGGGAGATCCCTGTTCTGCGCGATCTGGCCGCCCAATCCTCCCTGCTACACTTTGGGGCAATGGTAGGCTGCACTGATGTGCAATGATGTGCACTGATGAGATTGCACTGATGGCCACTGATAAGTTGCACAGATGGGGCTGCACTGATAAGGCAGCACTGATATGCTGCACTGATGGGCACTAATGAGGCTGCACTGGTGGCCACTGATTAGGCGGCACTCTTAAGCTGCACTGATGTGGTTGCACCGATAAGGCAGAACTGATATGCTGCACAGATGGGCACAGATAGGCTGCACTGGTGGCCCCTGATGAGACCACAGGGATGGCCATTGATAAGCTGTACTGATAAGGCAGCATTGGTATGCTGCACTGATGGGACTGTACTGATGGGCTCGGACGAGGCTGCACTGATGGGCACTGATATGCTTTAAGTTAATATTGTTAAAGTTGTTGTTAACCCCTTCAAACCGACTGTACGCAAATTTGCGTTCATGGCTTGGAGGGGCTATACAGGGATGATGTCTACAGCTGCAGGCATCACCCCGGTACTGTTTTTTAGAGCAGTCAGTTAGCTCTTTAGTGATAACAACCGATGCAGCTAAAAGCCGCTCGGCTATTGTCCTAAAGAAGTGGGAGGGGCCCCCCCTCCCGCCACCTTCAGCCGCTCTCTCCCCAGGCATCCCATCCCACTGGGAGACCCGAGCCACCAGCCAGCTAGGCTGATTAGTTCTCTGATGTAAAATACCAGAAGGGGCGTCACTTCCGGTTTATTCGGCTGCCAATGGCAACGATTTAAAAAAAAAGAATATTCAGAATCGCCAATTTTGCCGATCTGAATACTTTCAAGTGCAAAGGAGGGATTGGGGGTCTTTAAGACCCCCAATCCCTCCATAAAGAGTACATGTCACCACCTATTACTGTCACATTCTTAGTGACAGCAATAAAAGTGATCAGATTTTTTTTTTTTTTAAAGTGACAATGTAAAAAAATTTTTTATAAATACATTTCTTTTAAAGTACCCGCGTGCTTGCGCAGCAAGGAAAACGCATACGTAAGTCGTGCCCGCAAATGTAAAAAGCATTCAAATCACACATGCAAGGTATCGCTGTGATCGTCAGAGTGAGAGCAATAATTCTAGCAAAAGACCTCCTCTGTAACTCTATCTTGGAAACCGTTACATTTTTTGAAAGCATTGCCTATGGAGATTTTTAGGTACCGTAGATTGTCGCCATTCCACAAGTAGGGGCAATTTCAAAGCATGACATGTAATGAATCTATTTACTCTGTGTAACGTCATCTTCCACATTATACAAATAAAATTGGGCTAACATTACTATTTCGTTTACTTTTAAATTGATAAAAGTGTATTTTTTCCACCAAAAATTGAGTTTCAAAGACCGCTGCGCAAATACCATGTGACATAAAATATTGCAACAATCACCATTTTATTCTCTAGGGTCTCTGCTAAAAAATATATATATATATATATATATATATATATATATATATACATATATTGTTTGGGGGTTCTAAGTAATTTTCTAGCAATAAATACTGATTTTAACTCGTAAGCAACAAATGTCAGAAATAGGCTTAAGCATGAAAGGGTTAATATTTATTTTTGGAACTAAATTCTGTATAAAACATTTAACAGTGTAATTTCCTGAGATAATTTATGAGGGCGTGTTTAGGGATGGACAGGGTAGAGGTTGGGTGGGGTAACTGGTGGCAAGTAACTTTTAAGGCCTGGCTAGTGGCTCGGGATTTTAAATTTTGAGCCCTGAGGTAGAGGATTCAACCAAGTGTGAAAAGTTACGTAAAGCAAAAATAAAACAACTGACCTTTGCCAAAACTCCCTTAGACTCTTTATTGTATCCCCGGAGTTCTTCATGAAGACTTTGCAAATTCTGCATTACCCTTCGTTGATGATCATCCTTCCTTAGAACACAATTGTCAACTAAAATGTCATAGTGTTGAAGAGGCCCACTGCAGTCTTTAAGTTCTTTAGAATATGTACTTGTTTCAAAATTTGGAAGTGAACTCTCAGCTAACTGGCTTACACATGCTGGAAGACAAAAATCATAGTATTATTAATAGGAAGTTTTTAGATTTAACTTTGCTTGCTACACTATTCATTGACATTTCTGGAAGAATTAGGAATTGTGGTACATTTATTTGCAAAGTGATGCACATGTAGAAGAAAGGCCAATACACCCCCCTATTTAAATGAGCAATGTAAATAGCTGCTTGTGCATACTTTTTAACTTAAAGTGGTGTTGCCACCAAAAAAAAAAAAAATAGCTTACAATTCATAAATAAAAAATATTTGTAAAAAAATGTTTTTTTACTCACCTCTAAATGCCTGTTGCTAGGGGTCCCTCGTAGTCTGCCTCCTTCAGTGCCCGGCACTGACATCACTTCCCCTCGGCACCGCACACTCATCTGGGACCTGTGACATGTCCCAGATGACTGTGCGGCGTATCACGGCAGGTGGCACTGCTCGCGCATGCGCATTGGGTGCCCACAGTAAGAATGCCGGCGCCGTGAGTGTAGCGGGGAAAGAGGGGGCTTTGTTCCCAACTGAGTACACCCAAAGGTGAGAAAATTGAACAATTAGTAAGTTTGTGTGCTTACTAATAAGATTCAGTGGTTAAAGTTCGGGGAGCTTCAGTAACCAAAACTGCAGCGTTTAGACTCATGACACATCACAGGAAGCACCCTCGGGGTTAACAGAGGACAGAATTAGAAAGAGACTTGGAAAACTTAAAATTTATAAGTCACCGGGACCAGATAGCTTGCACCCGAGGGTCCTGGGGGAACTCAGTCAAGAAACTGCCATACCATTGTTCCTAATTTTTACTGAGAGTCTACTGGCTAGAATGGTACCAGCTGATTGGCAAAAAGCCAACGTAGCACCAATATTTATATAAGAGCCAAAATACATCCCTGGGAATTACAGATCAGTTAGCCTAACATAAATAGTATGCAAGCTCTTGGAGGGGATGATAAGGGACCATATACATTATTTTAGTAATGAAAACTGTATAATTAACAGTAATCAGCATGGACTCATGAAGAATAGTTCTTGCCAAACCAATCTATTAACCTTCTATGAGGAGGTGAGCTGCCATCTAGACAAAAGAAGGTCTGTAGATGTGGTCTATCTGGATTTTCCAAATGCATTTGACACAGTTCCCCATAAACAAGTACTGTACAAAGAAAGGTCTCTTGGCATGGACCACAAGGCAAATACATGAAATGAAAACTGGCTACAAGGGCAAGTTCAGAGGGTGGTGATAAATGGGGAGTACTCAGAATCGTCAGGGGTGGGTAGTGGGGTCCCCCAGGGTTCTGTGCTGGGACCAATACTATTTAATGTGTTCATAAACGACCTAGAGGATGGGATAAACAGTTCAATCTCTGTATTTGCGGCTGATACCAAGCTAAGCAGGGAAATAAACTTCTCCGCAGGATATGGAAACCTTGCAAGAAGGTCTCAACAAATGAGGTGGGCAACTACATGGAAAATGAGATTTAATGTGGAAAAATGTAAAATAATGCATTTGGGTGGAAAAAATATGAATGCAATCTATACACTGGGGGGGGGGGGGGAGAACCTCTGGGGGAATCTAGGATGGAAAAGGACCTGGGGGTCCTAGTAGATGATAGGCTCAGATATGGCATGCAATGCCAAGCTGCTGCCAACAAACCAAACAGAATATTGGCATGCATTAAAAAGGGGATTACTTTGAACACATAAGGTCTCATAAGAAGTCACAGCCTATTGATTTCAATGGAATCCGTTCAAATATATGCAATTTAAAGTCGCAGTGACATTGAAAAAGTTCCTGTAGCACTCTTTTTTTTTTTTATCTAGAAAAAACTTTATTCAGTAGTGCATACATACAGTCCAATCCTGTAGTACTCTGATGTGACTTGAGAGTCAGAGTGTAAAAGTCATGCTCAGAGTCGCACAAGTGTGAACCAAGCCTTAAAAGTGGCTCTGCTATGCTGGAATCAGGTTACATATAAATAAATCAGCCTTGGGTTTCTCAGTGTTTTTAATATCTTTATTATCAAACGTGTTACCTTCACAACCTATTCTATACAATGTCAGTAGTTAACTGTCTTGTTGTCCTTAGGTTGTTTTAAAATGTCCTAGACTTCAAATGCTTAAAACAAGATTGGCTTGTGTCATTTCTTCACCTGGCAATTCCATAAGCCAAGCCATAAATTATGCGATTACCAACCATGGGTGCAGGAAAGAAAATCGCTTGATTCCCCTATCAACACAAACAGTGTTGGGGGAATACAACCTGCATTTATATTGTGGTCTGCCGGTGAACAGCCTTTCCTGCCAGTAGAACAGAATAATTACTGCTGGCAGCTAGCTAACAGCAGTAATGTAAAATATCTGATAGGCTGGTTGTATTGAAGTTGATCGATGGATTGACTTCAGTACACCAACATGACTTAAACCAGAGATGGTTTAAGTCTCAGCCGATCCCTGCTGAATCGGATGAGATTGAATCCATCTATAGCCAACTTAAAGAATAAGTTCACCTTTGGAAACATGTTACATGTTTCACCCAGTTTTAGGGTGAAACATGTAACATGTTGCCGATCCTGCAGCCGCTCAGCAATCCCCGCACTCTCTGTGACAGCAGTACGGGGAGAAGCTCCCCGTAAGCTCCCCGTACTAGCTGTTACTTTTTGAAACAAGCGTGGCTATGCGGGGCTCTGCCCACATGGCCGAGTCCTTCATTCACAGAGTACTATGAATGAATGAATGAACTACAACTGCCGACAGCCTTTTCGGCTGTCAGCTTGTAGTTCTCAATGAACTACCACTTGCGCTGTTGAGTGCTGTGGTAGTTCATTGAGGCTGGGCTCATACCGCAGCATGAAGCGGCTGACAGCAGGGGTCCAGGGCATCCCTATTCACCGTTTCCGGTCCGACTTCAGCCTGAATTTTTGGATGAATCCGGACCTGAAATGGACCAGAAGACACATGGGACCCCTGTGCATTTTGCACCGGAGCCACTCCAGAGATATGTTAACCAGCTCCATAGAGAGCCATTCACAATATCCCGCTATGCAAACTGGATGCAGAGAAACCTACATCCAATTCGCAATAGTGTGAACCCAGCCTGAGTCTTCCTGCCAATGTAAATCTGCTTGGCTGTATGATGTATGGGCAGACAGCTCACGCTGGCAGTCTGCAGGTGATCTGCTGATCGCTGGTGCAATGCTTTCCAAGCGCCTAAAAAAAAAAAAATAATAATTAGTAAACACATATATTTTTGCCTGCAAAAAATTTGCATTTTATTTTTTAAAGGTGAACTTCTCCTTCAAAAGTGATCCAGACAGCTCTACAGCTCAAATGTGGGTAACTCTGTACAGCCATTGTATCTCAACTGACACATCAGACAACCCTTTATGTTTTGCAGGCCTCTACAACTGTGTAAATGAGCCCTTCAATGTATTAAAAGAAAAAAAAAAACCTGAAGCAGCACAAGGAGCCAGTCGCTTGTACTGTAGCTGTAACACAGAATATGCTGATGGAAGGTCAGAGAAGAGGGACAGAAAGATGAGTTAACCCATCTGCTGCTTCTTTCACTGTACAATCAACAGCCGGGGATAGTAAGGGAACCTTACGTGTTAGGCTTAAAGTGTCTGTTATTCCAGTATTTGCTTCCTTTGTGTGAAATCCCTGGTGTTCTTATCAGTCCCTCTACTTTTCTGTAACAAACTGACCACACTAGGCAGGAGAGCAGACCGTGGCCAGTTCTCTAGCTGTGCTGGAAACTCAGGCTGCTCTACTCCAATTATCAAACTTGTCCTAACACGCTCCCCCGCAGCACAGCCATTTGGCGGGAAGATCAGTGTGCTGCTGCTTCTCCTCCCCCCAGCTCTTATGCAGCTGAAAACAAAGGGAATGTGGATGCACAAGAGCTCACTGTATATTATGTATTAGTATATACATGATTTTTAACCTTTTTTGAATGTTTCATTCATGTTCTGTTATTTTTCTAATAAAATATTGTTATTTTTTCATACCTCTCTGTTGTTTCATGTGCCTTCACAGTCCGACCTAGGTTTACTATTTAGTACTCCTTCCCCTTTTGTATATTTCTCCCCTTATTACGGAGATGAGTGCGTTCTTTTTTCTTTATTATTAACAAAGGAATTGTGATCACTTATAAAATTTAAAAAAAAAGCATTTATAATGTTTTTTTTTTATATCTATAAACAAATGTTTTGCATTTCATTTCAATTTTAAACTGAACGGGTTGTTTTACAAGGTGATTGTTTGCATTCACTTTAATTAACAATTGCAGATGGAGGAGTGGAACAAAAATAGGGTGCTTAGCTGCATTTTTACTGCACCCTAAAGCTGCAAATGGGTTGTACATTCCATCCCCAAAATGCTTTGCGGCATGACAAAACATACCCCCCATGATGGTCTAGGACTCTAGGCATCAGGACTGTGTCTACACCAAATGCAAGGCTCATGATTGTGGCACCCTATTTCCATTCAAAAAGTCGATCTGGCTGAAAAAAAAAAAGAAAAACAAGACATTCAGGATGCGGCAGCAAGCCTGTGAGCCACTCCTGGACCAGTCTCTGAAAAGCGATCCACAACAGATCATTCTTTAATGATCAACATAGGCGTTAACAAGCCCTTACAGCATTGCAGCAAATAAGTAGTTTGTCTTTTTTTTTTGAGAATTTGCAGCTATAGGTCACTAAGGGCTCTATGTGCTTTCCACCAATGAAACCTTTAATGAGGGCTATAATAGAATGTAATCGGTGCAGCAATAAACTATGACTGAGCCAGACATGCAGGACTTGGCAGCGTTTCTCATTACATTCACACTAGCAGCCGGTGTTCTGCCTAATAGAGTCCGGCCATCGATATGTGTCCGTTCCGTACTGCGCATGCGCAGTACGGAGCAGACGAAGCTTCGGAAAATCTCCGAAGCTGAACGGCGCCTGCGCCGTGAGTGGAGGAGGTAGCCCCACTATCCAAGCGGACATAGGGTTTAGAATTTTAGAGGGCCCCTCGCGGGCGAGCTTCGCTCGCCACGCTTCGGGCTCGGCCTCGCTGCGCTCGGCTCTTTTTTATTCTAACTCTATGTCCACTTGGATAGTGGGGATAGAACCTGGACTCACGGCGCAGGCGCCGTTCGTCCTCGGCAATTTTCGGAATCTGTGCTCCTGTGTACTGCGCATGCGCAGTACGCAGAGGACAGCATCTGATGGAGGACCCTAATTGACAAGACACCGGCAGCTCTTCGTTTAGGAGCTGAATGCACACGCTGCACGTCACTAACCTGCCGCCGGACTCCGCAGACAGGGGACGTAGAACCCTGGCAGCCTCCTTAGGTGGGCACCATACCGTAGCCTTTGGCAGCCCCGGTAAGTTGCCCATAAACAGCGCAGGGAAACCAAGGGCGCAACGGGGGCCGCCATGTTTGAAGAGGCAGCTTTCAATAACTTTATTCAGTGCGCAGGGGTGAACAGCGCGTGACAAGCTGTAGCAAGAGGCAATGGGGTGAGGCTTGTTATCGGACAGCAGCTTGGACAAGCACTGATTTTTAGATGAAGCTGTAATGTAGTAACAATACAGTAATGATGCTGCAGCAAGGCACGGTCAATATTTTAACATGTCAGAGACTTTTTCTTCGGGAATGGTTTTCCAAACAGGCCTCTTTGCAGCATAATCAACCTACTCCATCCGAAACTAGGGATAACCTTTAACCACCTGACCCCTGGAAGATTTACCCTCCCATGACCAGGCGATTTTTTACAGCACAGCGCTACTTTAACCACTTCAGCTCCGGACCAATAAACACCTTAAGGACCCGAGGTCTTTTTCCAATTTCGCACTGTGCTGCTTTAACTGGTAATTGCGCGGTCATGCAATATTGCACCCAAACGAAATTTGCGTCCTTTTCTTCCCACAAATAGAGCTTTCTTTTGATGGTATTTGATTGCCTCTGCGATTTTTATTTTTTTGCAATATAAATGGAAAAAGAGCGAAAATTTTGAAAAAAAAGGATATTTTCTTCTTTTTGTTATAAGAAAAATCGAATAAACTAAATTTTAGTCATACATTGAGGGCAAAATTTATTCAGCCACATGTCTTTAGTAAAAAAAATGTCAATAAGCGTATATTTTTTGGTTTGCGCAAAAGTTATAGCGTCTACAAACTAGAGTACATTTTCTGGAATTTACACAGCTTTTAATTTATGACTGCCGATCTCATTTCTTGAGGTGCTAAAATGGCAGGGCAGTACAAAACCCCCCCAAATGACCCCATTTTGGAAAGTAGACACCCCAAGGAAACTGCTGATGGGTATGTTGAGCCCATTGAATATTTATTTTTTTTGTCCTAAGGGATTGAATAATGACAAAAAAAAAATAAAAAATTTTTTTTACAAAAAGTTGTCACCAAATGATATATTGCTCACACATGCCATGGTTATATGTGGAATTGCACCCCAAAATATATTCCGCTACTTCTCCCGAGTATGGGGATACCACATGTGTGGGACTTTTTGGGAGTCTAGTCGTGCACGGCACCCCGAAAACCAATCACCACCTTCAGGATTTCTAAGGGTGCAAATTTTTGATTTAACTCCTCACTACCTATCACAGTTTCGAAGGCCATAAAATGCCAAAATAGCACAAAACCCCCCAAAATGACCCCATTTTGGAAAGAAGACACCCCAAGCTATTTACTGAGAGGCATGTTGAGTCCATGGAATATTTTATATTTTGCCACAAGTTGCGGGAATATTACAAACTTTTTTTTTTTGCACAAAGTTGTCACTAAATGATATATTGCTCACACATGCTATGGGCATATGTGAAATGACACCCCAAAATACATTCTGCTGCTTCTCCTGAGTACGGGGATACCACATGTGTGGGACTTTTTGGGAGCCTAGCCGCGTACGGGACCCCGAAATCCAAGCACCGCCTTCAGGATTTCTAAGGGCATACATTTTTTATTTTACTCCTCACTACCTATCACAGTTTTGAAGGCCATAAAATGCCAAGATGGCACAAAACCCCCCCAAATGACCCCATTTTGGAAAGTAGACACCCCAAGCTATTTGCTGAGGGCCATGTTGAGACCATTGAATATTTTTTTTTTTGTCCCAAGGGATTGAATAATGACAAAAAATAAAAAATAAATTTTTTTTTTACAAAAAGTTGTCACTAAATGATATATTGCTCACACATGCCATGGTTATATGTGGAATTGCACCCCAAAATATATTCCGCTACTTCTCCCGAGTATGGGCATACCACATGTGTGGGACTTTTTGGGAGTCTAGTCGCGCACGGCACCCCGAAAACCAAGCACTGCCTTCCAGATTTAAATATAAAATGCTACCAAATAAACTGTTAGCGATCGCAGGGATCAGGCCTGACTCTGCGATCGCTGCAGTTATGTGTTTAGTGTTTTGTAAGTGACAGTGATCGATCGATACTGCACTTGGGTGGGCTGGGCAGAGGGGCAAAACGCAGGTGCTAGCAGGTATCTGGGCTGATCCCGCTAACAATGCGTTTTTTGGAACCCTAAACTGCTGGGGATGCTAGTATAGATCTGATCAGATCAGATATTGATCTGTTCAGATTCTATACCACTACGGGAGGTGTATGCTTTGCGCGTGGGTGTTAGCGGTACTGGCACTAACCTAGCGCTGCCTGGGGCGACGCAGACCCTGACCCTAAAACCTAATTGATATCACCCGCCGGGTGATCAGGGGGTTAAACCTTTATTGGGTAATAAATGGTGGGTGCCCTGATGCTATAAAAAGCAAACTAACCAGAGTCACCCGTAACACTTATACGGTGATCAGTGGTGAAAGGGTTAACTAGGGGCAATCAGGGGGTTCAAATTTTTATTAGGTAGTATATGGGGGTCCCTGGCGCTATATAAAAACCTGACGGGGAACCTAAATAACTAACTGGCTAACCAGCGTCACCAGTGACACTTATACTGTGATCGCTGGTGAAAGGTTTAACTAGGGGCAATCAGGGGGTTAAAACCATTATTGGGTAGTATATCGGGGTACCTAGCGCTATAAAAACCTGGCGGTGAACCTAAAAAAATAACTAGCTACCTAGCGACAGTAGCGACACTGATGCAGCGATCAGAAAAATTATCCCTTAGTGACACTGGCAAAAGGGGGTGAAAGGGTTAACTAGGGGCAATCAGGATGTTAAAACCATTATTGGGTAGTATATCGGGGTACCTAGCAATATAAAAACCTGGCGGTGAACCTAAAAAAATAACTAGCTACCTAGCGACAGTAGCGACACTGATGCAGCGATCAGAAAAATGATCGCTTAGTGACACTGGCAAAAGGGGGTGAAAGGGTTAACTAGGGGCAATCAGGATGTTAAAACCATTATTGGGTAGTATATCGGGGTACCTAGCAATATAAAAACCTGGCGGTGAACCTAAAAAAATAACTAGCTACCTAGCGACAGTAGCGACACTGATGCAGCGATCAGAAAAATGATCGCTTAGTGACACTGGCAAAAGGGGGTGAAAGGGTTAACTAGGGGCAATCAGGATGTTAAAACCATTATTGGGTAGTATATCGGGGTACCTAGCGCTATAAAAACCTGGCGGTGAACCTAAAAAAATAACTAGCTACCTAGCGACAGTAGCGACACTAATGCAGCGATCAGAAAAATGATCGCTTAGTGACAGTGGCAAAAGGGGGTGAAAGGGTTAACTAGGGGCAATCAGGATGTTAAAACCATTATTGGGTAGTATATTGGGGTACCTAGCGATATAAAAACCTGGCGGTGAACCTAAAAAAATAACTAGCTACCTAGCGACACTGATGCAGCGATCAGAAAAATGATCGCTTAGTGACACTGGCAAAAGGGGGTGAAAGGGTTAACTCTAGGGGCAATCAGGGGGTTAAATCTTTATTGGGGGGTGATAGGGGGCTACCCTGGACCTAACACTAACTGCCCTGACAGTTTTTACTTTTACAACTGACACTGAATGCATTGATCAGTAAAGAAATGATCATTGCAATCAGTGACACTGTGACTGGGGGGGGGATCGGGGGGGGGGGGGGTTGTGTACCTATGTGTCAGTGTAGTGTTTTGGTGCACTTACTTTGTGTCTTCTCCTCGTAGTCCGGTCAAAAAGACCGCCCCGAGGAGAATGACATCACTTCCTCCTTCCTGTGTAAACAATACACAGTGGGAGGAAGTTCGTCATTGGCCAGGAGCGATCGAGAGGGGGTGGCCAGAAACCAACGGCCATCCCCTCATCACGGATCGCTCCCGGAGGGAAACGGAACACCGTAGCCAGCGGGAGGGGGTCCGATCGGACCCCCCACCCGCTGGAAGGCAGGCACATACATCTACGTGCTTGTGCCTGCCTGTGCCATTCTGATGACGTAGAATGGCAATACGGCGGTCCTTAAGTGGTTAACCACTTGCCAACCGCCCCATAAGCACAAAAGCACAATTACATCGGTCGTGCTGCGCAGGATCACGTGTGTATATATATATATATATATATATATATATATATATATATATATAATATACAGGCATACCCCACTTTTAAGTACACAATGGGGTTTATTTACTAAAGCTGTAAAGTGCAAAATCAGGCTCACTTCTGTATAGAAATCAATGAGCTTCTAACCTCAGATTGTTCAATTAAGCTTTGGTAATAAAACCTGGAAGCTCATTGGTTTCTATGCAGAAGAGAACCTGATTTTGCACTTTTCAGCTTTAGTAAATAAACCCCATTGTGTACTTAAAAGGGGGGTATGCCTGTGTATATATACACAAACCTGCATTTCCGGGTATCGGGCGCAAGTCAGAGTGCACGCTGTCAGAGACACACTCCTGCTGTAATTCTACACAGCGGGAGCTGATCACTAGTGAAAAGCACCTCCCCACAGTAATGACACATACACACGATCGGACATTCCGACAACAAAATCCATGTTTTTTTACGATGGATGTTATTATTATTATACAGGATTTATATAGCGCCAACAGTTTACGCAGTGCTTTACATTTACAATATAAAAGCAGACAATACACTTATAATACAATAAAATACAAGGATTAAGAGGGCCCTGCTCAGAAGAGCTTACAATCTAATAGTTGTGTCAAACTTGTCTTGCATACACACGGTCACACAATGTTGTCGGAAATTCCGGGCGTCAAGAACGCGATGACGTACGACGAGTAAAGAAAATTTAAGTTCAATAGCCAGTGCATCTTCTTAATTCCGAGCATGCGTAGAACTTTGTGCATCGGAATTGTGTACACACGATCGGAATTTCCGACAACAGATTTTGTTGTCTGTAAATTTGAGATCCAGATCTCAAATTTTGTGTGTCGGAAATTCCGATGGAAAATGTCCGATGGAGCCTACACACGGTAAGAATTTAAGACAAAAAACTCCTGTTGGACATTTTCTGTCGGAAAATCCAACCGTGTGGACGCAGCATTAGAAAACACATTTTAGGCACACAACTAAAGTGGTTGTAAACACTTACAGACCACTTTTCCCTACAGGTAAGCCTATAATAAAGCTTACCTGTAGGTACTGGAAAGATATTTCCAGTATATTTACCATATACGCTGACGTCATTAGCGCGTGCACACTGAAGAAAGGGCACGTTTCTATAGGGCCTGCGCCATTGGCTCCTGTGCGCATGCACAGGAGTGACGTCACGTGACTCCAGACAGTCACAGAGCCGGAGTCCGTGGCCCACGGAAGGAAGAGGGGTGAAGATGGATGCTCCCACCAGCGGGGACATTGCGGGCATCATTTGCAGGTAAGTGGCACATAATGGGCTAATATGCGATTATGCTTTTACTTTGCAGGGGAATATAGAGGAGGTAAAACCCATCAGGGTTTACTTCCTCTTTAAAGGGTTGTAAAGGTTAGTTTTAGTTTTTTTAAATAAACATTGTATACTTTCCTCCTCTGTGAAAGGGTTTTGCACATAGTGGCCCTGATCTTTTTCTAGGGTCCCCCAGCGGCACTCCTGGCTCCTTCCCGCATCGAGTGCCCCCTCAGAGACCCGCATTCCATGGGGCACGCTCCTGTGTCCTGCTGCTGCATCCATTGACACAGACAGCAGTGCTCGGCCTGCCTCCCGGCTCACTGGATTTGACTGACAGTAAGGATGAGCTCTGGCGTGTTCGCACACCCCACGTACAGAGCCCATCAGGAAGTCGGCTAATCACAGGCAGTGAGACTGCAGACCGCGGCTGCAGAGGTTGGGAAATGTCTCACTGCCTGTGATTAGCGCAGTGCAGTGCCGACTTCTTGATGGGCTCTGCATGTAGGCTGTGTGAACACGCCGGAGCTCATCCTTAATTGACAGCATCGGGAGCCAATGGCTGCTGCTGCTATCAATCTATCCAATGAGGACCCGAGACAGCGGCTGGAGCTGCTGTGCTCAGTCTCGTCACTGGAAAGATCGGGTTCAGATAAGTAAAAGAGGGGCTCTGGGGGGGGCTGCTGCACTACAGAAGGTTTTTCACCTTAAGCCCTGGTTCACATTGCAGCGATTTGGCACGCAATTTCACATGCCAAATCGGCAGCTATTGCCAGCAATGACACTGTATGAATCGGTGCAACGCCGCATATGTGATGCCGCACCGATTCCCAGAAGTAGTTTCTGCACTACTTTTGGCAACTTTGGGGTATGATTTCAATAGACATCTGTGTAGAAACCCGCATAGATATCGCTATGAAATCGCACCTGAAGTCGGGACTGACATGCGGGACTAAAAACGCACAACTTCATTCCAGCTGTCAGTGTGAACCTAGGCTAATTCATAGTTCCATTAAGGTGAAAAACATTGAGGGTTTTTCACCTTTTTCATTGCCTCGGATGTTAACCCATTCCCAGCCAGTGTCATTAGTACAGTGACAGTGCATACTTTTAGCACTGTTTGCTGTATTAGTATCATTGGTTCGCAAAAAAAGTGTAAAGCCCCATACACGCCATCAGTTTTTATGCTGAGTTTTTCCTTCAGATTTACCAAAACCATATAATATGAGGTCAAACCTTAATGCCATAGTATATGCCATAGTTTGTAGATGCTAAAACAATATTTTTTTACTTTCTGCTACCAAAACATATCCAATAAAATAAAAAAATTGAATTTCTTTGATGCGACTTTGGTCCAGAGAGTGTACAGTTATTTTTAGCATACATGAAAAATCCTATTTTTTTAGCAATAAAATTACTTAAACCCAAAGAACATGATATATTTTCTAAAAGCAGAGGCCCTATAGAATAAAAAGGTGATAGCTGCAAATTTTTATGTCACATGATATTTGCGCAACTGATTATTAAATGCAAATTTTCAGGAAAAAATATATAATAAAATTAATTTTAGTGCAAACACGCACAATATAATACCCATTTTTTGGTTACAATATAAAAGATGAGGTTACATCATGTAACCAGATACCAAACATTCCATGTCTTAAAATTGCATGTGCTCGTGATATTGCAAAAAAAAACTATGGTGCCCAAAAATGATACACTTTAAACACTTTACAGCTCATCAGTTTATAATTATTATTGTGCTAGAATTATTGTTCTCTCGCTGACATTTGCAGCAATTTGTCACACGTGTGGTGACAACCGTGGTTTACATACGCGTGCACGCCCTGGGTTTGCATCTGCACAAGTGTGCAAGGCAATGGGGGTTATAATTTTTTTTCTTCAATTTTAATATATTTTATTATAATTTTTTTTTTCTTGATTGCTATTACAAGGAGTTAATAAACCCCCATGTGTCCCATTGTCTTCTGACGCTGACGCTGAAAAAGCCTTTGATAGGGTGGACTGGACATTTCTGAAGGAGACGCTGACACATATTTCGTCATATTTTAATATGAGTAATGGTACTAGACAGGGTTGTCCTCTATCTCCACTGATTTTTATACTAAGGCCGCGTACACACGCGCGGACTGTTTGCCCAACCTTGGTCGTCAAACAGTTTCGGCAAACAGTCCGCTCAAAATTTGCATGAGCGGACTTGCCCACACACGAGCGGACTGTTTCAGCGAACTGTTTGCCAAACAGTCCGCTCAACTTTTGAAATGAACGGACTCGCCCACGTAAGGCGGAGGCAAATCCGCCCATTTCGAGCGCGTGTACAGGTAGGCGGGGCCCGCGAAGGAGACGTCGCTGGCTCCGCCGCCTGGAATGGGCTTAAAGGGGAACCCCAATGCCGAAAAAAATCGGCGTGGGGGTTCCCCCAAAGTCCACACCAGACCCTTGTCCGAGCACGCTACCCGGCCGGCCAGGAAAGGGGGGCGAGCGAGCGCGCCCCCCCCCCTGAGCCGTACCAGGCCGCGTGCCCTCAACATGGGGGGTGCCTTGGGGAAGGGGGGGCCGCGCGGCCCCCCCACCCCAAAGCACCTTGTCCCCATGTTGATGAGGACAAGGGCCTCTTCCCGACAACCCTGGCCGTTGGTTGTCGGGGTCTGCGGGCGGGGGGCTTATCGGAATCCGGGAGCCCCCTTTAAGAAGGGGGCCCCCGGATACCGGCCCCCCACCCTATGTGAATGTGTATGGGGTACAATGTACCCCTACCCATTCACCTGTGAAATAAAGTACAAAAAAAAACACAACACAGAGAAAAAATATTTTATTGCACAGCTCCGGGGGTCTTCCGTCTTCGGGGGTCTTCTCGCCGGACTCCTCCGCTATCTGTGTGTAGCTCTTTTGCTAGCGGAGGAGTCCGGCTCTCTTCCTCCCCGCCGCCGGCCTCTTCTCCCGACTTCGGGGGTCTTGTCCCCCTCTTCGGTTCTTCTGCCGGGCCACCGCGCCTTCTTGTAGCTCTTTTGCAGGCGGTGGCCCGGTCTTCTGTCGCCGCTGTCGTCGCCGCCGCCGCCGCCGCCGCCTTCCGTTCTTGTTCTTCTTCTTGTTCTTCTTGTTCTTCTTCTCCTGGAGATGTTGACTCGACGAGCTCTCCGGCCGGAATGCCAGGGACACGCTCCGCTGCCACTTATATAGTGACAATGGGGCGGTGTCACATGGTATATGTCACATGGGTTGGTCACATGGTGACCCCGCCCCCTTACGATGTCATAGTCCCCATGTGACATCAACCCATGTGACCAACCCATGTGACATATACCATGTGACACCGCCCCATTGTCACTATATAAGTGACCGCACAGCGCGGCTCTGGCATTCCGGCCGGAGAGAGCGACGTGTCAACATCTCCTGGAGAAGAACAAGAAGAAGAACAAGAACGGAAGGCGGCGACGGCGACAGCGGCGACAGAAGACCGGGCCACCGCCTGTAAAAGAGCTACAAGAAGGCGCGGTGGCCCGGCAGAAGAACCGAAGGCGGCGACAGAAGAACGGAAGGCAGCGGCGACAGAAGACCGGGCCACCGCCTGTAAAAGAGCTACAAGAAGGCGCGGTGGCCCGGCAGAAGAACCGAAGAGGGGGACAAGACCCCCGAAGTCGGGAGAAGAGGCCGGCGGCGGGGAGGAAGAAAGCCGGACTCCTCCGCTAGTAAAAGAGCTACACACAGATAGCGGAGGAGTCCGGCGAGAAGACCCCCGAAGACGGAAGACCCCCGGAGCTGTGCAATAAAATATTTTTTCCCTGTGTTGTGTTTTTTTTTGTACTTTATTTCACAGGTGAATGGGTAGGGGTACATTGTACCCCATACTCATTCACATAGGGTGGGGGGCCGGTATCCGGGGGCCCCCTTCTTAAAGGGGGCTCCCGGATTCCGATAAGCCCCCGCCCGCAGACCCCGACAACCAACGGCCAGGGTTGTCGGGAAGAGGCCCTTGTCCTCATCAACATGGGGACAAGGTGCTTTGGGGTGGGGGGGCCGCGCGGCCCCCCCTTCCCCAAGGCACCCCCCATGTTGAGGGCACGCGGCCTGGTACGGCTCAGGGGGGGGGCGCGCTCGCTCGCCCCCCTTTCCTGGCCGGCCGGGTAGCGTGCTCGGACAAGGGTCTGGTGTGGACTTTGGGGGAACCCCCACGCCGATTTTTTTCGGCGTTGGGGTTCCCCTTTAAGCCCATTCCAGGCCGCCTACCTGTACACGCCCTCGAAATGGGCGGACTTTCCGAGCGGGAACAGCTTGCTCATTTCGAAAGTAGCCTACACACGGGCGGACTGTTCGCTCAAACACAGTTTCAGCGGACAGTTTTTCGGAATTTCCGAAAGACTTTGTCCGTCCAACTGTCCGCTGAAACTGTCCGCTGAAAGCCCACACACGGGCGGACTGTCCGCCCAAACACTGTTCAGCGGACAAGGTTGGGCGAACAGTCCGCCCGTGTGTACGCGGCCTCACCCTTGAACCTTTTCTAAGACATGTAAGACAAAGTACAGATATTCAAGGATGTTCAGTTAATAAGTTAGAGCATAAAATTGCGGCATTTGCCGATGATATATTGTTTTTTTATCACGTCACCAGAAACTACGCTAACAAACCTACTAAAGGAGTTTGAGCGGTATAGTAAAGTGTCTAACTTTAACCACTTGGGATCCGCGCTATTGCCAAATGACGGCATTAGCGCGGACCTACATTTCCGGGACTACGTCTATTGACGTCGTCCCGTGTACGAGCGGCCTGCGCGCCCCCTGAGGGGCGCGCGGCGCGCTTTGTGATCGGCGAGTCCATGAGACTCGCCTGATCACCGATCCGTGCAAGGGGTCGATCCCGACCCCTTATCACGTGATCAGCTGTCAGCCAATGACAGCTGATCATGTGATAGAACGGAGCCGGTAATCGGCCATTATTCCTCCTCGCGCTGACAGCGCGAGGAGAAAAAAAAAAAGCCGATCACCGGCGGCCGTGATCGGGACATCAGTCCCGATCACGGCCATCAATACAAGGGACCACCTGCCACCTGCCAGTGCCCACCTGCCTCCCGCAGTGCCATCCTGAAGTAAAAGTAAAAGTAAGTGCCCCCCGTCAGTGCCCATAGTGCCACCCACAGTGCCACCCACAGTGCCACCCACAGTGCCCACAATCTGCCTCAAAGGTGCTGCACCCCAGTGCCGCCCAGCAGTGCCGCCCATCAGTGCCCAGCAGTGCCGCCCATCAGTGCCCAGCAGTGCCACCTATCAGAGCCACCTATCAGTGCCACCTATCAGTGCCCATCAGTCCCATCTATCTGTGGTACCTATCAGTGCCCATCCGTGCCACCCATCCGTGCCACTTATCCGTGCCACCCATCCGTGCCATCTTATCTGTGCCCATCTTTGCCCATCAGTGCTGCCTTATCTGTGCCCATCGGTGCTGCCTTATCTGTGCCTATTAGTGCCGCCTTAACTATGCCTATCAGTGCCCACCAATGCAGCCTATCAGTGCCCACCAATGCAGCCCATCAGTGCCCACCAATGCAGCCTATCAGTGCCGCCTAATCAGCGCACTTCAATGAAGGAGAAAAATTACCCGTTTGCAAAATTTTATAACAAACTATTAAAACATGATTTTTTTTTTTTTTTTTGCATCTTTTTTTGTTTGTTTAGCAAAAAAAGAACTCCGAGCTGTAACTAAATACCACCAAAAGAAAGCTCTATTTGTGGGAAAAAAATGATAAAAATTTCATTTGGGTACAGTGTTGTATGCCCGCACAATTGTCATTCAAAGTGCATCAGCGCTGAAAGCTGAAAATTGGTCTGGGACTGAGGGGGGTTTAAGTGCCCAGTAAGCAAGTGGTTAAAATCAATATTCGAAAATCTGAAATACTGAATCTTACGCTATCAAGCAAACAGGTAGAGGCTCTTCAATCTTCTTTTTCATTTCCATGGGCATCTGCTTCTTTGACGTACCTCGGAGTAAAATTGACATCCTCGATTGATAAGATCTTTCAGGCAAATTTCTCATCACTATTACGGAAACTCTCAGTAGACTTCGATAGATGGAATAAAGGTCCTTTATAGCTGGATGGGTAGAAGCGCTATTCTTAAAATGAATATTCTACCAAGATTGTTGTACCTTTTTCAGACCCTACCAATAGCAATCCCAGAGTCATTCCTGAAGTCACTTCGTAGTGCCTTTATTAGATTTGTTTGGGTAAAAAAACGCCCGCGAATAGCATTTCATTATTTATCACTACCCAAAAATCAGGGAGGCATGGCTCTTCCGGACCCGATAAAATATTATAAGGCAGTCCATCTCACCAGGGTCTTAGCCTGGTGTAGAGATCAGGGGCATAAAACCTGGGTAGCAATAGAGCAATAATTTACAAAGATCCCACTTCGATGTTTGCCATGGTTACGGCCAAGAATATTGGGAACATTAAGACCGCATCCCTTGATAGGGGAAACTCTAAAAGTAATTCAACAGAGTAATTTATTTTTAAAAGTAGAGGGGGAAATTACCAGGCTGTATCCAGTTTTGGGGAATCCGTTATTCCCTCTAGGTTATACAGATAGTAAATTCAAACAAGTTTTGGGAGGTGGCAAAATTAGACTAGGTGATTTCCTTGAAGGGTCAAGGATGAAAACTCCGTCGGAAATACAGCTTATGTTTAATCCGTCCTTGGGCCCTTGGCGGTTACAACAACTTACTCATTTTGTCACCTCTCTTACACGGGGGGAGAGATCGGATCGTCCAAATACGTCAATGGAAAATCTCTGTTTGGTAGAAAAAAACCTACGTCTCATGGTATATCTGAGGTATACAAAATATTAATAGACCCGCTGGAAGACTATGTTCCTAGATTTTTAGAGAAATGGGAAAGGGACTTAGGTACCACATTTACTAAAGAACAACGCAACCAAATTTTATATTTTTCTCATTATTCTTCCACAGTTAGTAATCATCAAGAGTTGCGTTATAAAATTCTTACAAGATGGTACAAAGTCCTATTCTTAATACAGAAAAGCTATCCGGAACTGGCCAACACTTGTTGGCATTGTGGAGAGGCGGTGGGAGATATACTACATATTTTCTGGTCCTGTTGAAATTGACTACATTTTTGGGCCAAGGTGTGAAATATTGTTAAACAGTTAACAGAATATGATTTGGGATCTGACCCAGCTAGTTACCTCCTTCACCTTTCAGATTTCTCAAAACGTAGATATCAAAACTCGCTGATTGCTCATCTGTTGAACGCGGCGAAGGCATGCATTCCGGCTTTGTGGAAGCAGAAAACACCCCCCTCTACTGTACTCTGGTTTAAAAAAATAGCCAACATATATGCCATGGAAAAAGGAATTGCAATTATACAGGGTAAAAAAGGAGAAGTTTGAATCAAAATGGACACCGTGGTCCCATTTTGTATCTACTGAGGAATATGGCAGCGTATTAATTGAGGCGGAGCTGGGGGGGGGGGAGGAAGGAATCCTAGGGGGGGGTTTTGTGTTTTTTTTTCTTTCTTTCATGGATAATCAGGTTATAAAAATAATGAATCGATATATATATATATAATATGTAAGATATGTTTTGTGATACGCATGCAATGAAAATGTATTTGTGTTAATGTATAAAAGTTTGTTGAAAATATAATACAGAATTTACAAAAAAAAATAAACCCATATGTGATAGTATTGGGCAGGTGACAAGTACTCTTCATGGAAACATTAGGGGTCCAATAGACCAATGTTACCTGCCCTTCACACCCTCTAACCGAGCACAGATCGGCTTGGTTAGATGTGTCTCCTGGCTGTTCTGGACAGGGAACGGTACATCTGAAACCAGAAGTGACATCACTTGTCATTTTATTGTTTACACGTGAGATCGAGGCATGGATTTACTTGAGCAATAGCTGCCATAACCCTAGTATTTTCTGAAATGGCAGGCAGTCTGCTTTATGATAAAAGGGATCCCCTCAGTGCGGATTCACCGCAAGATCACTTTTATCGGCAGCAGGGGAGTTGCCCACCCACCTCTCACCCGGAGCCGTCGGAAGCGGTGGAGACGATCCCACTCGAATCTGTGCCATTGGAAAGTCACTTCTGCCCAGCGGCTTTAAAGGGACAATTTTTTTTTATTGAAAAAAAAGAGAACTCCAGCTTTAACACTGGAGTGAAAGGAGCCGCTTTTTTCAGGCACTATACAGGCGCTATTTTTAGCGCTGTAGCGCCTGAAAAATGCCTTAGTGTGAAAGGGACCTAACTCAAAACTGGTAACCTGTAGAAATTTTTAAAAAGGCGCCTATTGAGATTTTTAAAGTGGTTGTATACTAATTTTTTTAACTTTTACCTACAGGAAAGCCTATAATAAGGCTTACCTTTAGGTAAAAAAAATATCTCCTAAACCGTATTCGGTATGCGCCGCTGACTGCAGCGGCGCATGCGCACAAGGGGATTCTTGGCTGAAAGTCCGGCAGTGGCTGGCCCGGCCGGGATGAAATCTGCCGTGCGCATGCGCGGGAGTGACGATATCGCAGCTCCGGCCACTCACAGCGCCGGAGCCGTGATACCCGGAAGAAACGCCGAGGGAGCATGTCAGCTCCCTCGGCGTGGATCGGGCCAGATGTCGGGGCCTCATTCTAAGGTAAGTATTTTATAATGAGCAAGTATGCGGTGCATACTAGCTCATTATGCCTTTTGCTTTGCAGGTGGTAAAAAAAATAAAAATTTGCGGGTTTACTACTGCTTTAAGTGCCAAAGTTTGTCGTCTTTCCACGAGCGTGTGCAATTTTCAAGCTTGACATGTTGGGTATTAATTTACTCAGCATAACATCATCTTTCACAATATAGAAAATAATTGGGCTACCTTTGCCGTGTTCTTATTTTTTTTATTCAATAAAGTGTATTTTTTTCCCCCAAAAATTGCGTTTGTAAGACTGCTGCGCAAATACGGGGTGACATAAAGTATTGCAACGACCACCATTTTATTCTCTAGGGTGTCTGAAAAAAAATATATATATATATAATGTTTGGCGGTTTTAGTAGTAATTTTCTAGCAAAAAAAAAAAACAATTTTAACTTGTAACACAGTTAAAAATAGTTGTCAAAAATAGGCCTGATCCTCAAATGGTTAACCGCTTGCCAACCAGCCACCGTCATTATACTGCGGCAGGTCGGTACGAACCCGCGAACCATTGTAGCTGTATGTCGGCACCTTTAACCACTTAAGCCCTGGACCATTTGGCTGGTCAAAGACCAGAGCACTTTTTGCGATTCGGCACTTTAACTGACAATTGCGCAGTCATGCGACGTGGCTCCCAAACAAAATTGACGTTCTTTTTTCTCCACAAATAGAGCTTTCTTTTGGTGGTATTTGATCACCTCTGTGGTTTTTATTTTTTGCGCTATAAACAAAAAATTGCGACAATTTTGAAAAAAACGCATTATTTTTTACTTTTTGCTATAATAAATATCCCCAAAAAACATATAAAAAAACATTTCCCCAGTTTAGGCCGATACGTATTCTTCTACATATTTTTGGTATAAAAACAAAACGCAATAAGCTATAGTGTCTACAAAATAGTGGATAGTTTTATGGCTTTTTTATTTATATATATATATTTTTTTTTTACTAGTAATGGCAGCGATCAGCGATTTTTATCAGGACTGCGACATTATGGTGGACACATGGGACAGTTTTGGAGCAATTTTGGGACCATTTATACAGCGATCAGTGCAATTAAAAATGCATTGATTACTGTGTAAATGTGACTGGTAGTGAAGGGGTTAACCACTAGGTGGCGATGTAGGGGTTAAGTGTGTACTAGGGAGTGATTCTAATTGTGGGAGGGAGGGGCTGTGTGTGACAGGACACCGATCACAGGGAGCTGTGGTCAGTGTCATTAGGCAGAAAGTTCTTCCTCTCCGTGAGACGATTGTGGGTATCCCCACGAACATCAAGTCTGCAGGACCTGCAATTACGCTTACGGAGCTCCCGGCATGCACCCGCAAGCTGCCTCTTAAAGGGCAACGTACAGGTACGTTAATCTGCCTGTACGTGCCCTTCTGCCACAGTATATCTGCGTGAGATGGTCTGGAAGTGGGTTAGCAGGTGCGCGTGCCCGCTGCATTGCAGGGGTGCCGATGCTCGTGGCCGGCGGTCGTGTGCAATCGCGGGCACGAGAGGCAGAACAGGGATGTGTACGTGTAAACACACAAATCCTTAAATCCCTGTTCTGTAAACTAAGGAGAGGCAGATCATGATTTTGTAATAGCTAGGAACCGCGATCTGTCATCGCCTATAGTCAGTCCCCTCCTCCCACAGTTAGAACACACAGTCAGGGAACACAGTTAACCCCTTGATCGCCCCCTAGTGTTAACCCTTTCCCTGCCAGTGAAATTTACACTGTAATCAGTGCATTTTTATAGCACTGTTCGCTGTATAATTGTCAATGGTTTTAAAATCGCAGATCTCCGCAAATTTTTTTTTTTTTACACAAACCAATCAATATATGCATATTAAGATTTTTATTACCAAAAATATGTAGAAGAATGCATATCAGCCTAAACTGAGGAAAAAATTAGCTTTTTAAAAAAAAAAATTGGGGATTTTTATTATAGCATTTTTTTTCAAAATGAACACTCTTTTTTTGTTTATAGTGCAAAAAATAAAAACCGCAGAGATGATCAAATACCGCCAAAGGAAAGCTCTATTTGTGGGGAAAAAAGGACATCAATAGTAAAAAAAAAAAAAAAAAATTCTTTTTAAATTTAGCTGTATATTTTTTGGTTCTACCAAATTCTCCTGCTCCTGACAATTGCAGAAATACCACATACCACAAAAACAATAGTGCACATTTCGCAAACTAACTGACACTGATACTAATTTAAAAAAAAAAAAAATTCTGTCCCCCACCCCAAAAAAATTAATTTTCCTTTGACCCTGTGCTTGACAGGAACACTAACCCTGGCACTGATCTAGATCAAACCTTGATCCTAGTACTGTATATATTTTTTTATTATTATTATTGAATTTTTTTTTTCCCCACATACTTTTTTTTCTGTGCAAGGATAGAGAGAGATGCAATGGAGGTTATTTACTAAAGGAAAATCCACTTTGCACTGAAAGGGCACTTGAAAGTAAAGTCGCTGTAGACCCGAGGGGGACATGCAGGGAAAATAAACAGCATTTTAGCTTGCACATGATTGGATGATAAAATCAGCAGAGCTTTCACTCATTTCAGGTCTACCCTTTAGATTTAGAGCAATTGCACTTTCAAGTGCACTTGCAGTGCAAAGTGGATTTTCCTTTCGTAAATAACCCCCAATGCATCTGTCTCCTTCATTTACAAAAAAAGAAAACACAGGGTCAGGCTTCACAGTGACTGATCACTGTGATAGCCAATTAGAGGCTATCACAGTGATCAAGTGACCCAGAATCTCAAGTTCCGGGTCCTGATCATTGGTACCGGGCGCAGGGCTCACTGTGAGTTCTCGGTCTCTGTGCTGGGTATGCAAATATGCGGCTCCACAGCAAAAAGCCCAGTGCAGTGGAGCTGCATATTGTGTGAGATGTCTGCGCAAAGGGTATAAAACACTGAGGTATAGCTAATGTGATTTTTATTTTTATGAAGCAGAGTATAAAAAGGTGCACGTCTTTTCAAATCGATGAAGTTTACAACAACTTTAACTGAACCCAAAGGCTAGTGAAGAATTAGCCCGGCGCTGGTTCCCTGGATAAGTAAGTGTCCATTTATTAAAAGTCTGCAGCTACAGATTTTGTAGCTGCTGACTTATAATATTTTTTTTTTTTTTTAGACTGAACTTCCACTTTAAGTTCAAGAACTTGGGGGTATGACCTCAAACTAGGAGGAGGAAAGCGCAAAACTAATCTTAGAAAGTATTACTTTCCTGAAAGTGTAGTTGATCCTTGAAATAGACTTCCAGCGAGGAAATGAATCAATCAACAGTATGTGAATTCAGACATGTTTGGGACAAACATACTGTAGAGCTATACTCAGACTCAATGAATTACTTGGTCTTTTTTCTTCTATCACGCTTCTATGTTTTTATGTTAACACGATATCAGACATATTGAAAAATAGATTTTGGGTTTATGTACTCAGATGAAAGATCAAACACAAAAAAAAGGCTGAGGAAGGCTTTACACATATATCATGCAATACACATTAGAAAAAGCCCTCTAAGCAGCATCTTTAGAGTGGTTTATGCCGCGTACACACGACCGGACTTTCTGACAGCAAAGGTCTGACGGAACGAGTCTGTCAGACAATTTGATCTTGTGTGGGCTCCATCGGACCTTTGCTTGTCAAAAATCCGGCGGACTTTAGAAATAGAACATGTTTAAAATTTTTCCACCGGAACTCCGCCGGACCAAGAAATCCGTTCGTCTGTATGCTAGTCCGACGGACAAAAACTGACGCTAGGGCAGCTATTAGCTACTGGTTATGAACTTCCTTATTCTAGTCCAGTTATACGTCACCACGTTCAAATCCGTCGGACTTTGGTGTGATTGTGTGTGGCCAAGTCCGTTCATTCGGAAAGTCCGTCGGAACTCCGCCAAAACTCAGTCGGAAAGACCGTCGGACCTAGTCCCTCGAAAAGTCCGGTCGTGTGTACGCGGCATTACACACCGCTCCTCCACCGCCCATGCCCATTGAAATGAATGGGCACCGCTGCCGAAGCACCTTCAAAGGGTTTCGCCAGCATTACTTTTCGGGCGCATTTAACTCTTTCCTGTGTTGCTAGCGGGGGGTAAAAAGAGCCCCGCTAGCGAACAAAAAAATAAATAGAAGAGTGCCACTCAGTAAAAGGTGCTTTAAATCAGGGTTCCACCCTAAAGTGGAACTTACGCTGATCGGAACCCTCCCCCCCTCCGGTGTCACAATTGGCACCTTTCAGGGGGGAGGGGGTGGAGATACCTGTCAAAGACAGGTATTTACACCCACTTCCGGGCATAGACTCCCGTGGGAGTCTATGCCTCTTCCTGTCCTGCCGCACTGTCTGCTGGGACACACACGGGTCCCAGAGACAGCGCGGACAATTCCTATTGCGCTGCGCGACTCGCGCATGCGCGGTAGGGAACCGGGAAGTGAAGCCGATTCGCTTCACTTCCTGATTCCCTCACCTAGAATGGTGGCGGCAGCAGCCGAGAGCATCGCTGGACCCTGGGACAGGTGAGTGTCCATTTATTAAAAGTCAGCAGCTGTAGTATTTATAGCTGCTGGCTTTTAATATTTTTTTTCCCCAGTACAGTCCCGCTTTAATCAAGGATAAAACAGATATGTATCACTTACATATAAAGAGCAGGGAGCTGTAAGTGAGCAGAAGTTGCTACTGCTGTCATAAGCGTGTCCAAGAATGCAGAAAAACCCTGTAGTTATGACCGCAAGACGCTGGGGGAAAGCCCGGCTTTTTCATGCATCTGGATGACTGCAGCGTGTGACGTCAGAAATGCAGGGGAATACAACACGTTTCTGAGCTCATTACACTTGAGAAAGGAGCGTGCATGTGCCTCACGGACCCAGCGTCTTGCGGTCATAACTATGGGGTTTTTCTGCACTCTTGAACACGCTTATGACAGCAGTAGCAACTTCTGCTCATGGACAGCTCCCTGCTCTTTATATGTAAGTGATACATATCTGTTTTATCTTTGATTAACCACTTTCAGACCGGACCAATTTGCTGGTCAAAGACCAGACCACTTTTTGCGATTCGGCACTGCGTCGCTTTAACTGACAATTGCGCGGTCGTGCGACGTGGCTCCCAAACAAAATTGACGTCCTTTTTTTCCCACAAATAGAGCTTTCTTTTGGTGGTATTTGATCACCCCTGCGGTTTTAATTTTTTGCTCTATAACCCCTTCCCGCCGAGCGTACGCAGATGTGCGTACTCGGCTTCCGGGGGGTATACCGGGATGATGCCCGCACCTGCAGGCATCATCCCGGTACCGTTTTTTTTCAGCGTTTTTTTCGGCGATCTGAATACATTGAAGTGTAAAGGAGGGGTGGGGGGTCTTTTAGACCCCCGATCCCTCCATAAAGAGTACCTGTCACCACCTATTACTGTCACAAGGGATGTTTACATTCCTTGTGACAGCAATAAAAGTGATCAATTTTTTTATTTATTTTTTAAAAACAATTTAGTCATTTTAAAATAAATAAAATAAATAAAAAAATTACAATTTTTTTTTTTAAAGCGCCCGCCGTCCCCGCGAGCTCGCGAAGCAAAGAAAACGCATACGGAAGTCGCGCCCGCGTATGTAAACGGTGTTCAAATCACACATGTGAGGTATCGCCGCGATCGTCAGAGCGAGAGAAATAATTCTAGCACTAGACCTCCTCTGTAACGCTAACCTGGTAACCGTAAAAAAAAATGAAAGCGTCGCCTATTGAGATTTTTAGGTACCGTACTTTGTCGTCAATCCACAAGTGCGCGCAATTATAAAGTGTGACATGTTTGGTATTTATTTACTCGGCGTAACATTATCTTTCACATTACGCAAAAAAATTGAGCTAATTTTACTGTTTTTTTTTTTTTTTATTCATGAAAGTGTCCCTTTTCCCAAAAAGTTGCGTTTAATACACCGCTGCGCAAATACCGTGTGACATAAAATATTGCAACAATCGCCATTTTATTCTCTAGAGTCTCTGCTAAAAAAATATATATAATGTTTGGGGGTTCCAAGTAATTTTCTAGCAAAAAATATGGATTTTAACTTGTAAACACCAAATTCCAAAAATAGGCATAGTCATGAAAGGGATAAACAAAAATAGAGCGACAATTTTGAAAAAAACACATTATTTTTTACTTTTTGTTATAATAAATATCCCCCAAAAATATCTAAAAAAACATTTTTTTCCCTCAGTTTAGGCCGATACGTATTCTTCTACATATTTTTGGTAAAAAAAATCACAATAAGCGATTATTGATTGGTTTGCGCAAAAGTTATAGCGTTTACAAAATAAGGATAGTTTTATAGCATTTTTATTAATAATTTTTTTTTTTTTTTTTTTTACTAGTAATGGCGGCGATCAGCGATTTTTATTGTGACTGCGACATTGTGGGGGACCCATCGGACATTTTTGACACATTTTTGGGACCATTGTCATTTATACAGTAATCACTGCTATATAAATGCAGTGATTCCTGTGTAAATGACACTGGCAGTGAAGGGGTTAACCAGTGGATGGCAGTGTAGGGGTTAAGTGTTCCTAGGGGTGTTTTACTAACTGTGGGGGGGTTGGGCTTTCATTTAGTGAACACTGATCTCTGCTCCAATCACATGGAGCAGAGATAAGCGTCACTAGTTGCTAGGCAGAATGGAGAAATGCTGTTTACAACGGCATTTCTTCATTTGGCCACTCCGTGAGACGATCGCGGGTATGCCCGCGGCGATCGAGTCCGCGGGTCCCGCGACCGGACTCACGGGGGTCCCGACCAGCGCGGGAGCGCGCCGCTCCCGATGGCAGGGCGGCAAATTTAAAGGGACGTACATGTACGCCCATTTGCCTGCCCGTGCCATTCTGTCGACGTACATCGTCGTGCGCTGGTCGGCAAGTGGTTAAAGCACCTTTTACTGAGTGAGCAGCGCTCTTCTATTTATTTTTTCTTCTTATGACTGAGCTGGCTTCACTCTGGAAAAAAGCAGCCTTCTGTGAAAGTGCACACCTCCATTGCCCATCCATCCAGCAAGACTCAGAGATTGGACTCTCCATATATCTTCAAGTACTTTTAATTAATATAAAAACTTGCGTTTGGACATTAGCTTTATGAAGATTTCTATGCAATTGATATCCATTATTTATTTTATCTATTCATTAGCATGATTTAATTTTATTATGTGATTTATATTGGTTTACTGAGCACCATTGTCCTTTGATATTTTCGCTAGCGAACGAAAAGCGCAGCTAAAACGACACTAAAAATAGCAGGGCTTTACCGCTAGCGCGGCCGTGCTGTTAGTGTGAAAGGGCTCTAACTCTTCAGGTTTTCTACATTATATCAAAGACACTAAACATCTGAAAGAGGTCTAAGAAACTCACATGTGACAGCAATGACAGAAGCAAAGCAACACCCTGCATAGAGTGATAAATTCCTTTACTTCATCAAGTTATTCATTATTAAAGTGTTTTTTAGGCTTAACTATAGGTACAAATAATGCAGGGGCATTTTCTCCCGCTATGAGTTATTCTGATACCGCGTACACACCAGCAGAATGTCCGACAGAAAAAGTCAGACGGAAGCTTTTCATCGTACATTCCGATTGTGTGTATGCCTCATCTGACTTTTTCTTTTTTTTTAAAAAATTCTGACGGACCTAGAAATAGAACATGTTATAAATATTTCCGACAGAACCAATTCCTATCGGGAAAACATACTCGTCTGTATGCTGTTCCAACAGACCAAAAACGACGCATGCTCTGAAGCAAGTACAAGACGGAAGCTATTGGCTACTGGCTATTGAACGTCCTTTTTCTAGTATTGTACGCATTGTACGTCACCGTGTTCTTGATGATCAGACTTTGGTGTGATCGTGTGTACGCAAGACAGTTTCAGCAGAATTCCTTCTGAACTCTGTCAGGAAAACCGGTCGTGTGTACAGGGCATTAGTAAGTCCCAAGCAGCTCCAAAGCTACTAGAATGTTCAAAACTGTATGGCAGTATCTGGTGAAATGAATGTGAGGCCTAGTTCACACCTATGTGGGTTGCAGTTTGCATATTCCAAGTGCATAAAATTCACAGATGTGAACTTGACCCACAGAAAACTATGGTAAATGGACCGTAGTGTGTTTCTTCAAAACTGAAAATGCACTAAAAAATGCATAGGTGTGAATCAAGACTAAGTCCCCGTACATACGATCGGATTTTCCGACAACAAACGTTGGATGTGAGCTTGTCGGAAAGTCCGACCATGTGTATGCTCCATCGAACATGTTTTACGCCAACAAATGTTTGTTTGTTGATCGTGTGTACACAAGTCCGTTTTACAAAAGTCCACGCATGCTTGGAATCCATTATGAGCCGGAAGCGCTCGGTTTTGTAAAGCGCTCATAATGGACATATCACGTACGTCTTGTACGTCACTACGTACATAATTGTTGGCCAACATTTGTGTGAATGTGTGAATTCGTGTGTATACAAGACAAGTTGAAGCCAACATCCTTCGAACAAAAATCCACGGTTTTGTTGTTGGAAAGTCCGATCATGTGTATGGGACATAAGACCTCGTACACACAGTTTGATTGTTGTATGACTGAGCATCTGATTTTTGTCAAAACCGCATAAACCGCAGGATATTCATACCAACTATCCTCAAATTGTCTTGTTTAACAAACACGAACGTAGTAACGTACTATGAGAGTATAAAGAGAAAGTTCATTTCTCGAGTGCCACCCTTTGGGCCCCTTCTGCTAATTTCATGTCTGTAGAAGTTTGGTGAGCGTTGATTCGTGATTTTCGTGATTTTCAGATCGTACAAGACAAATGCCTTTTAAAATAGGTTTGGCATAACTACATCAGTATCACCAGCAAAGCAGCTTCATTATTATCCCAAGAAGATAAGAATGTGCGCTGCATTTCAACATTTCATCAATTGCTGCAGATTCCCATCATGTCACATTAGTCCATTGGAGTAACTGTACTTCATTTGTTGGTCCCCCACCTAGCTGGAGTTCACTTATGTAGGCAACATTCCCCACTCCCCCATCATACAAATTTTTTCTGGTGTACAAGGAATATGGCAGTAGAGTAGAACAGAAGAAGCCACTCTGCTTTGTCACTGCCCCTTCTCCTCTGCGTGCCTGTCACCCAGATCTAAATAACTATTTGTCACCTTGCTAGCAGTGTGGCCAGAGAACAGTGTGAGTGGGAGATGTGCTGTCAACCACACAACTAGCATGGTGATAGATAGATAGATAGATTTGATAGATAGATAGATGGATAGAAACAGGATGGATCAAAATGGGGGCCAAATGCTCCATGCACTTGGTCCCCTAGGTGATTCCACAAGGATTTAAAAAATATACCAATACTTCTTTAAGGTCTGATGTGATGAAGTACTCGCAAGACAACACTCATCTTCCTCCTTTGTGATTGGAGGATGTCATACACCTGCTATTCAGGTGTAGCCACAAATAAAATACATTATGCATGCACAGATGGACATCAGAGCCTTGGGTTAAAAAGCTATTATTCATGTTGCCCATGTGCATAAAGAATAATAGGATACATTTATTTATTTCTACAAGTACCTCTTTCTACATGCATGGTCAGGTAATCTGCAGGATTTCATTCTTTGTATTAAATATATTGAGTTTGGTAACTTGTGCTATTTTGATGAATGGAAAATATTGAATGATACAATAACCAGTATTGTAGTATAGTCTTGAAACAATATGGACTGCATTAATAATCCATCTTTCTGTCTTATGTTCTGAAAATATATCAGAGATGCCATTAGAATTAATATTAAAAGATAAATTAACTACCGCTGCATAGAGAAAAACAAAGCTTCTTTCGCTACTGCTTCTGTGTTTTCTCCTTGCCAATTGTTGTAAAATGTTTATTAAATAATTCAGTTTAATTATTGTGGCATAGAAAAGTCATGCACAGACATTTAGGAAATCAGCTGAAAATACAATATGGAATTGATTAAAATGAAGCCCTATTTTCTAAACACTCTGTCTGGAAAAAAAAAAGTTGATTCTTTTATTGTAGAATCTTGGAAAACTAGCAATTAGTTATGTTGTTCCATTTTCTCCTTTTCTTTATAACGATATTTATGTTGATATTTGTATTTCGAATGTGCCTGTTGTTCGTTTATTTTATACTGCAGAACTGAAACTCCTATATTTACGCAGTGTCCTCTGCTATAAACTATATACGTTGTTTTTTTTATTTTATTTTTAATACATTTTTTAAATATAAGCCTCATTTCACAAAAACAAATAAAACAAGGTATTTTAATTCCTGTGGATTAGTTGCTTATTTTTAACCACTTGCTTACTGGGCACTTAAACCCCCCTCAGTCCCAGACCAATTTTCAGCTTTCAGCGCTGATGCACTTTGAGTGACAATTACGCGGTCATACAACACTGTACCCAAATGAAATTTTTATCATTTTTTTCCCACAAATAGAGCTTTCTTTTGGTGGTATTTAGTTACAGCTCGGAGTTTTATTTTTTGCTAAACAAACAAAAAAAGATGCAAAAAAAAATCAAAAAAAAATCATGTTTTAATAGTTTGTTATAAAATTTTGCAAACGGGTCATTTTTCTCCTTCATTGAAGTGCGCTGATTAGGCGGCACTGATAGGCTGCATTGGTGGGCACTGATGGGCTGCATTGGTGGGCACTGATGGGCTGCATTGGTGGGCACTGATAGGCTGCACTGGTGGGCACTGATAGGCATAGTTAAGGCGGCACTAATAGGCACAGATAAGGCGGCACCGATGGGCACAGATAAGGCGGCACTGATGGGCAAAGATGGGCACAGATAAGATGGCACGGATGGGTGGCACGGATAAGTGGCACGGATGGGTGGCACGGATGGGCACTGATAGGTACCACAGATAGATGGGACTGATGGGCACTGATAGGTGGCACTGATAGGTGGCTCTGATAGGTGGCACTGCTGGGCACTGATGGGCGGCACTGCTGGGCACTGATGGGCGGCACTGCTGGGCACTGATGGGCGGCACTGCTGGGCACTGATGGGCGGCACTGGGGTGCAGCACCTTTGAGGCAGATTTTGGGTGGCACTGTGGGTGGCACTGCTGGGTGGCACTGTGGGTGGCACTGTGGGCACTGCTGGGTGGCACTGTGGGCACTGCTGGGTGGCACTGTGGGCACTATGGGCACTGCTGGGTGGCACTGACAGGGGGGCACTTACTTTATTTCAGGATGGCACTGCGGGTGGCAGGTGGGCACTGGCAGGGGGCAGGTGTCCGTTTAAATTGCTGGCCGTGATCGGGACTGATGTCCCGAACACGGCCGCCGGCGATCGGCTTTTTTTTTTTCTCCTCGCGCTGTCAGCGCGAGGAGGAATACTAGCCGATTACCGGCTCCGTTTTATCACATGATCAGCTGTCATTGGCTGACAGCTGATCACGTGATAAGGGGTCGGGATCGACCCCTTACACGGATCGGTGATCAGGCGAGTCTCATGGACTCGCCGATCACAGAGCGCGCCGCGCGCGCCCCTCAGGGGGCGCGCAGGCCGCTCGTAACCGGGACTACGTCAATAGACGTAGTCCCGGAAATGTGGGTCCGCGCTGTTGCCGTCATTTTGCAATAGCGCGGATCCCAAGTGGTTAAAGAGATCTATAGACAGAGCAATGCCCTTAATTTTATAACATCAGCATAGTAGTAGCAGTACAAACAATAGTTAAGTTTTAAAATACATTTATGTTTTTCAGCTTCTCCCCTATTCATTTCTTTTGTTTAGCCCCAATTTCTAAGGACTACATATCCCACAGTACCTTGCTGCCTGCAGACAGCTATAATGTGGTATGTTTATTGTACTAACTATGCCTCCTGTAGTTTAGACAGCAGGGTTTGTGAAATGGGTCACATGGCAATGTGTCTTCACAGGGCGTAGTGAAAATGATTACAAGGGATTCTCCACAAAGTGTACACGCTTCTCAATTGTTCAGAATAATAAAAGTAGGCTAGGAATAATTACAATTCAATGTGGAAATGATTATATGATTTTAAAATTTGACCAATGACAAGCTTTAACATAAAGGTCCTAGGTTTGAACCAACCTTTAGGACTATCAGCAGGTTTGCATGTTCTTCTTCGGTGGAGGTTCTTCTGGCTCCTTTATTTCCTCTCATTAGAATGTATCAGAATATAAAAATGCTCCCCAGCCTTGTAAGCCATCAAAAGAAGCCAAACATTTGTATGAAAATTCTTATCAGTATATTTGTTGACTCGATAATTGTCATTCACAAGTATTTAAAGTGCTTCTCCAGACAGAATTTTTTTTACTTTAATTCATTCTGTGCTTTAAGGTAGAAAAAAACCTTCATGCGTCTTTCACCACCCTCCCCCCCCCCCCCCAAACACTTACCTGACACCACTCTTGATCCAGTGTTTTCCCTGTAGCCAGCCCTGCCTTTCTCTTTTCCTGAATTCACAGGCTTCACTACAAGCACTTGGAGCCATTGGCTGTTGCTGCTGTCAGTCAAATCCAGTGAGGAGAGAGCAGGGGCAGGGCCAAGCCACACTGTGCATGTCTATGGAGTGGGAGTGCCCCCCAGAGGGAAGAGGAGAAGCCTAGACCACTGGCCGGGAACCCCCAAAGAGGAGGTCCTGGGCTGCTCTGTGCAAAACCATTGCACAGAGCAGATGAGTATAACATGTGTGTTATTTTAAGAAACATTCACTTTAAAGCAGATCTTCACCCTCCGACTGAAGTTGCCTCCTTCCCTCTGCTACGCAAATTGGGCTTTTTTGTTTATTTGCTAAAATATTTCTGGTCCCCCCCCTCCCCATGTACGTCACCCTCCTTGGCGAAGGACGTGCATTATGCTCTTTGTTTGCCAGGAGGCATATTCATTCAAAAGAGGAGGAGGGAGGGGAGCAGAACTCAAGCAAGTTCAAAAAGGAAGAGGAGTCTATAGGACAACGCTTAATCAGCTGGGCATGTGAATATCTTAACTGTGCAGGCCCAGCAACCCAGTAAGGAAGGATTAAAAACAAAAAAAAAAAAATAATAGGGGAGGAAGGGGAAGATCTGCTTTAAAAAACATTTGTTTTTGACAATCAATTTTGAGGTGAATGAACATTTCCAAATGAAAACCACATTCACTGATAGAAATGTGTTTGTTCAAGAAAAACATTTACATCCTGCTTCTTCAAATTTTCTCATCACTGTGGACAAAAATTAACGTCTATTAGACTAAACTAACAATTAGTAAATTAAACAAATGTTCCTAGAATGAATATTTTCTAACTAAATTCTGCTAATGTATGGCCACCTTTACATATAACTTCTTAAACTGTCCATAGTTGGATTAAAACTTAGCTGGTTTAGCGGGTCTGGACAAATTTCGATCCATATGTACCCACTCGACAGAAATCGTTCTAACAATTAGCTACTATCGAAGAAGCTTGGTTTTTTCGACCAGCGGCTGCAGCTAATGGGCTGCAACCACTGACAGCTGAGAGTCCCCACTGGTAGAATACAATGTCTAAGCAGGGAGGATTCCTCTATCCACCTTGTGGATTGTGTGGATTAAAGAATCTGTTAAGCTCAGCTGGGCTGAGCGGTACGCTACTTATCACCTTGTGTTTGTGACGGGTTCCAGGAGAACGGGTATGTCCGTGTGCGTCCGGCCGGCACCTCAGACTTAAGGCGTATTTTCTTTTACATATCTGTAAGTGCATTTTTATATTTCTATCCCATAATAAAAAGGGTTTTACACTATTTCGAGTTTTATCTCCCTTTATGATTTTGATGCCCCTGCCTCTGAGTCCTTCTTTTGGACCTTGAGCCAAGTATTCGGGAGCAAGCTTTTCTTCCCAAGATTCTTTGAAGCAGCAAGGTCAGGAGGACATCGTGGAACCCCCTCCCCCCATGGCTGGAAGTGGTGCACAATTTCATAAAGCTCCGTGTGACCCTCTGTAGTGGGGGGTCATATCCATCTGGTAAGCAGTAAATCTCAACGTATGTTGGTGGTGGACTGAACACGATTTTT